>NC_141399.1:14732500-15357500 GCF_034619465.1 Leptosomus discolor
GGCACACACGTGACACACTCTACAGTCACAAGCACATGAACATTTGCACATCCCACAAGTATTGGCACAGACCCTCGGTCTGCCCAATAGCCTGCCCAGATCCCAGGCCCTCTAATCTGCTCCATGGGTCCCCTACTCCTTGGCTATTCCAGCTTTCTGCTCGCTAGCAAACAGACACGCACGCTCACACACTTATCGCACAGGCTCCACCCACAATGTCTATGTGACCTGTAGAGATGCTCCCAAGAACTATGGCACCTTTAACTACTGACATTGAGACCCTTGCTCACTCCAGTCGCTGACACCACAGGCTCAGGGTGGTCCAACTGTAGGTCCTGGCCCAGTATTTACTCACACAGGTCACACCAGTAGTTGACATTTAGTCCTCGCAGTGCACGCGCACACACACATGCAGAGAATAGTGAGGTTACACTGACATATAGTTAAGAAAGTAGTTAATAAGAAGATAGGACAGACTGCGGTGATCAGGCACAGGGTTCAGTCAGGCAAGCGTACTGATCGCACAGTTCTACTGACCCGTGAAGCTTTACTCATGGCCAGTCCCTTTTACACTGTTTCTGCCCATTACCCTCTTAGTTCCTCCCGGCTCCACTTGCCTGCACATTCCTTCATTAATTTGCATAGTTCTATCCTTGCCCCCCGCCCCCCTGCCAGGATATCCCAAATCCTCCAGTTCCTCTTTTTCCTCCCATCTTATCATTTACAAAGTCCAGGTGTCCATTCCCAAAGTCATACCTGGAGGTTCTTAATGGCCCATCAATTACAAACCAGAGACTTTTGATCTTTGGCATTGGCTCCATTATCCCTTGTCTACCAGGTTTGTGTCTGTCCTTGTTTACGGCTTCCCTCTTTACTTATTATCTCCTTTTACATTGAAAAGGTCTTTGATAAGATAAACGTAATGAAGAATACAGCATCACCTTCCACATACCCTATCCACAAGCTATCCATTAAGAGCTGTGTTTGTAAACCAACAGACCAACTTCATCTGAAATAATGTGCAGCCTCTACACTTTCTGCTGCTCTGAGAGCACTGCAAGGCCAGCACAGGAAGGGCTAGGATGTGCTAGAACAGCCCTTTAAGCTTCACTGACATGGACAGATGTCCAACAACAGCTGAGCACTTGTTATCCTCCCTTGCTGGAGAGATGCAAAGAGCTGTAATTACAGTGGTGTGTCGACATAAGATAAGGCTAATTGGAGCTAAATGCATCTAAACATAAGACCAGAGGGAGTTCACCAGGATGGTGAAATGTATGATACTTCCTTTAGATGTGTATCTTCCTGTATTTTGTAATTCAGGAGCTGAACCAACCCAATTTCTATGTTTTGGCTCTTTCAGCAGCCCCTGGTTATGTTCCACCACCAGCTACTTTTGATTCTGAAGCCCTGGAGGCCGTACCATCCATTAATGCTGTTGGGCCAGTGAGGAAAAGGAACGGTAAAGAAAGTTTAAAACACTTAAGCAAACATGTGATGTGGGGTTTGATTGGCATATTGCACTGTAGCCATTGCAGTTGTGTGTGTGTAAAGCACAGGATTCCTGGCAAGGTCTATCTAGCTCAAAATCTTCTCTGATCAACTCCTGTTGCAGTTGAAGTGGAGATGTAAAAATATCCTACTCCAAATAGGTGTTGGATAGTCTATCTCCTTGGGAAAGCTGATGCTTAGCATTTAACAGTGAAAATCTAGACCTTTCATTGACCGTTTTCACCTGCCAAAGTTTTTTCTGCAGCAGTAAGTTCTGCTTTTGATGGATTTGTGCAATTGTATGGTACTGAACCTGTGGCTTGAGCTGCCTTGCAAATCCCTGACCTTTAGGTTGTACCTGACTGTTCTCTTAGGAACCTTGTCATGGGTCTACTGCACTAGGAAATGCTTCCTTCATCCTTTCCCATTGCCAGCTCCCACAGAGAAAAAACAGAACTTGCCTTTCATTTTTTCCAAGCTGAAGTAGATTTGCTTTGCTCTTTCTGTCTCTAGTTCTATTTCTAGTTTAGATTAACATTTCCTGGGAACACGTCCGCCTTTGAGCCAAACTGGACAAGAATTCACATTCCATTCAATGAAAACAATGGGAGGAGGCTACAGATTAGAGAGGCGCCTTCTCCTGTGCCAAACCCATTCTGCAGGGACTGGTTCTGTCACCTAAGAGTGATTAAGGCAGAAAAGAAAGTTGTGACTATCTTCTGCAGGGAAGAAGAGGATCCATCACTTTAGATACCTTATTTTGAAGGAGCAGACTAGTAAGCTCAGACCAAGAGATTCTTGAGCTTAGCTTGTCTTGCCTACAAAAAAAATCAGTGAGTACTGTGACCATGGGTTGCAGCCTTGAGATCATACAGTTTTGACACCAGCCTTGCTCCTCCTTTAGGTGTGCAGCATCTCATTGTAGCTGAGCTAAATTAAATAGTTTAATGCCAACAAATAGGGGAAGGCTTCACTCTCCCCCTCACACCTGCACTCTCAGCTGCCTGATTCCCTGCCCCGTGTTATTACATGGTAGCTTTTTGGCTATTTACTTTTTACTATGTTATTTTTTTTTTCTATTTTGACAAGTTGACTGCTTAACCAGTGGTCAGGCTTCCTGAGTCAGTGCAAGGCAATTGTCAGGTGTGTGTGGCTGGGAACAGGAGAAAGAGGTAGTAGAAGGAGCAGGACTACCCCTGAACCATTAGAACAGCTCAAGCACTGTCATAAAATCTAGCCTAAGACTATTTCTCAGAGGAAAAGGGAGCAAGGAGCTCCTTGGGAGATACACAGCAAATTCACTTTCCAGTCTGATTCAGAGGGTTTATTTATAATGATAATATACCTTCTTCTGTCTGACTCCGCTCTTCCAAAGACAATGCAATGAAAGATCCAGCTTCATTGATACTGTTTCAATTCATCTATGGCCTGGCCCCCAGAAAGGATCAGAGAGATACAAAAGCAGAAGTCTCTGATGCTCAGCAGCACAGCAGCTATAAAATGGCAGATGAAGGTGTATACCAAACTTGGCACTTGGGGATTTCCCTGAGCATTCTCTTATCCAGGTTGCTTATGAAGTTGAATAAAACTGATTCCTGAAGAACTCAATGGCTGATTCCATCTGAAAAGTGCACATTAGGTACTACCTTTTGCTGCTTCTCCTCTAACAAGCTTTCAGTCAAAAAAGCTCTATTCCAGTTCAGTTCCTTAATCATTTCTGGTGTAAAACCTTGCCAAAGTTTTTTATGAAATCTAAATCTCTTCTGGGTGATGGATCCCTTTTATCCACATGATACCAGCACCCTGGCAGGCTAGTGAGGCAAGGTTTTCCTTTGCAGAAGCCCTGCTGACTTTTCCCCAACAGACTGTATGTCCGTGTGCTCAGTGATCTTATTTTATATGGTAGACAGCTCTGCCATTTTCCCAACAATGGAGGATAGACTCGCCAGTCTTTGAGTCTCTGGATTCTCATTAGATCCCTTTTTATTTGGAGGAATTGCGTTCGCAAGCTATCAGTCCTCTGGCACTGCAGCCACCAGTTCTGAAATGTTGCATTTGAATGCCTTTGAGGAACCTTGTGTGAATGTCACCTGGCCCTGGTGTCTTATTGGCTGTCTGGTTGGTCTAATGCATCTTGTGCAATTACTTGAAATCAATGTTGTTTCTTTGATCTCTCTGCTCCATAGTATGTCAAGTATTCAGAATCTCCTTACCGTTGTCAGCAGTGGAGACCATTGCAAGGAATTTGTTGAGTTACTCTGCTGTTGGCTTGGCATCCCTGCAAGTCCCTTCTGTAGCTGTGTCTTATCTTTCTTTTCCAGGTCCGCTTCCTTTCTCAATACTGTGTCTGAAGAAAAACCATTCAATTGTGGTTCAAGCATTTTTTAAGATGATGTCCCACTTATTTTTGCAATCACTTCATAATGTTTAAGCTACAGTAAGAACAGTAAGAGTTGCTTTAATTTCTTACTGTGATCTTATAAAAGAGAAGCTGGTTGTGGGGGAGCCCCAAATGCATTTGACTCTCTTTTGGACTGAGGTCCTGCCTACGGATGACACACAACCTGTGCGTGCTCCATGCTTTCTTAGGGCTGATTGAAGTACAGCCTGTGCCATTTCCCTGGCTGCAAATGCTGCCTAGCATTGAGCGCAATGTAGCCTTTGTTTCTGAAGTTGCTTTTCCCTTTAAGGAAGGAAAAAAAAGACTGATGCCAGCAAAGCCGGCTCTGCAGATCGTTCTCAAGCAGATGACAGTTCTGAGGGAAACCAGCCTGATACTGAGCTCTCCGAGCTGGAGAAGGTAGGTGTATACCCTGGGGACTTACAAGAAAGACAGGCTAGGGAAGATAACATAGAATCATAAACAAAAGCTTTGAGAGAGGGGTTGTTCATTTAAAAAGTTAATCACAGTCAAGTGGTTCAACTTGCTTTCTGACACCTGCCTCCCATCTGAATGCTGAAAATTGTCTGCTGCAGAGGCTGGCCACTCTCCAGCAGGCAGCGTGGTTCAGGGCAGTGCAAATGTGCAGGTTTGTCAATAATTCTATTGGTTACTCTCTGGTTAAGACTATGAAAGGTTTCTATTTTGAGCCAGTGTCCCGTTTCAAATTGCTGCAGTAACCTGCCATTCCTGGACTCAGGTCAGAAACTGAGATGAATTTGGACAAGACAAACCCTAGTAAGGACCGTATCTCCTGCAGACTCTAGCCTGCTTCAGGCACTGGTGCTCGTTTTGCAAATTTTCCTTTGAGGTATTTAATCAATGTATTCATGATAAGGCATCTTTAGAATTATCTGTTTTCATCACATGCTAAGAACTACTTCCCAAACCTATCAACTAATGAATTATTCAATTTTATTTCTTATTCTTTTGAATAAGCTCTTACAGTACTGTTATCATGTCTGGAATGCAGGCTGGCTGAAAGAGAGAAGCCAGGGAAGTGTGCCCAGCTTTGGGCTCAGCATCCTGGGGCGTGGGATCTCATAAGCATCCCACAAGGCCCCACTTCTGTCACTGTTACTAGATGTTATTCAGAGCCCATTTATCAGTCAGGCAAATATGCTTCTACTTCCCTGCTATAGTACAGATATGATAACTGAGTCAGGTATGGTAACAAAGTCACTTAAGTTACAGGGAATAAGCAAAGTCTCAAATAGTTTTGGGAAGGAAAATATCTAATCTTTCTTACTTAACTAGAGTACTGGTCCCAGACTAGTTCTTAGATGTGCCCAGCCCAGGACAACAGAATACAGAAATCCTGTTGTGAGCCACATCTAACATACATTGGCTCCTGCAACAGCCAGGAATGAATCTCTAAGAAATTCCAGATTGTCAATCAGCAGCAACAGAGCATCCCATAGTTTACTATCCTGGTATTTATCAAAGATAAAACCGTATGCCTTCATCTCTTGTGGTGCTTATGGGTGCTCGTGGTGCAAGCCCAGAATGGGTTTCACAATGGCCACTGATTCACAGAAAGGAGATAGCAAAGATTATTCCAGTTCCCTAAGTATTTTTTTTTCTAGAAAATTTTTAGTGACTTGAGCAGTCCAAAATGAAAATGCTTCTCATTCTGTGATTCTGTGATACTCTGTGCTTGTCTCGCTACTAGCTATCATGAATTCTTCTTAGTCTTTTTTTTTTTTTTTTTTTCACCCTGGCACAAAATATAGAAATCTGTGTTTAAAAAAAATAAAAAAGCTTTATTTGAGCTAGAAAGTCTTATAGTCTTGCAGGTTGCAATGTTAATTCTGCCATTTACTTTTCAGACTGCTGCTGAGAAAGAGGCAGGAAATCCTCTGGCACAGCTGCAGAGCTATCGCCCATACTTCCGAGAGTTAGACCTTGAAGTGTTCACTGTACTCCACTGTGGGCTGCTGACAAAATCTGTCTTGGACACAGAGATGCATACAGAGGTGAATGGAACAGTGTAAAACTGTACTGATAAGGCTTTGTGTCGCTGTCTTTCTGAGGCCTTGTCCCTTTTCTGTTCCATTAAAATGAACAGAAGGTTGATGTTAAGATGTGTTGGTCCAGGGCTGTGAGCTAGGCACTGGGAGAGAATTTGCCCCCAAAGAAACCAAAGTACTTAAAGGCACTGAGATAAAGAGGACTTTGAGAGAACAGCAGACATGTAGTGTAGCAACGTTAAATACAAAGTAATATAAATGTTGTCTAAAAGGAAAAAAGGTTCAGTATAACATGTATAGACCTAATGGAAAGAAAGGGGCTGTAATCCTGAATGCTGCTGAACTCTAGGATGGTAAATACACTAAGAGGCGGCTTGCCTATTAAAAAGAACCTATGACATTTAAGTAAAGCCTGTGTTGCAAAACAGCCAGTGTCTCAAGGCATCAGCAGATCAGAGACTCAGCACAAATGTGGGACTGGTTTTGTGGACGTACTCTCAGTGGGCAGGGTGCTGTTTATCATCTGAGAGCTTATATAAAACTTCATTGCTATGGGTGTGGAAAGCAGAAGTGATTAATTTTGTTAGGCAGGCTGAGTCCATCTGGAGCCTAATTTTGTTAGGCTACAGTAAGATTTGTGAAACGTGAAAAGGCCATGGCAGGCTGGAGTACAGCCTGGCCTGCTCCAAGGACAGCTGTCTCTGCACGCAGGTCGCAGGCTAACTGGAAGACTGTTTGACAAGTCTCTTGGGCTATGTGGTATTTCAAATTACTTCTCGACTATTACTCAGTTGGTGAATTTTGTGACTTTCTGGGCTTAAACCTCTTTTTATCCTTAGGAGCTTATTTTCAATGTCGGTGTATATAAATCTGTTCGTTCTCTCGGTACTTAAGTGTTACTGATGTTGCCTCAGCTGTGTTTGGAGGACCAGATTTGCTTCACGCTCTGAGTAACCAGAACCAGTGCCCCACACCTGCAATGGGGGAGACCTAAAACCCTAGCACTCACCAAATAGGTCCCTGGCTGAGGTTAGCTAAGCCAGGAGTCATAACTGGAAATGGAGGGGGTGAACTTGAGCTTCAAGGCACTACAATTACATCTGGGTCCTGGGATTGACTGTTCTTGTAATTGCAGGCTCGTGAAGTTGTGCAGCTGGGGCCTGCTGAGCTTTGCTTTCTTCTGGATGACCTGTGCTGGAAGCTGGAACATGTGCTGACCCCAGGCTCCACAAGGAGAGTGCCCTTTCCAAAGGCAAGTACAGCAGCAGCCAATGGGTCTAGACCTGGGCTGAGGCAGAGCACATCAGTGGCCTCCAGGCCTTTCCCAAGAGGAATGTTTTTCAGAATTACTTTCACCTAACAGTTAAATGGAAGTCTGACACCCAGCTGTATGTCAGAGGAGCACTCGCTCTTTGAAAAGAGACTTCTGTACCACTTCCCTCGCTGAAGTGTTTGCTGCATCTGGTTCTCTGCATGTCTCAGGAAAGGGTATACAGCTGAGGGAAAGCCTTATGGCCTCAAAACTCAAGTGACCCTTTTCCTAGCCCTCCTTGGGGAGACTGTCTCTGCTGTTCAGGCAGCAGCTCAGGTTAGGTAGGCCAGATAGCAGCCACATCTAACAGAAGCTGCTGGATCCATGCTTCTTCTTTTTCTGCAGTCTTTAGAAGAACACTCTGAGTGCAGTGTCTCCTTGCATTCCTGGCTGATGCCTTCAGGAGGAAAGTAAACATGTAGACCACTGCATTAAACTATGAGAAATTCACTACACCCTGATGGACTCTATCACACTCAGTGTTCTTTCTCCTTGTCTTTCTAGCCATCTTAATTCCCACATGCAGAGACTGCCTTCTCTTAGTGTATTGAGTAAAATGTTGCGCGCTCTGATCTTGGAGGTCTTTCCCAGCCTAAATGATTTTATGATTCTATAAAAGAGCTACGTGTCATGTCAGTTTTACTTTTTTCATCAAGTTATCCACTTGTCTGTGTTCATGCTGGTTGCTCAGCAGAAGCCAACTTCCTTACTCTGTGACCCTTCCTTACTGAGTGTATGACATCAGGAATTGCACTGCTCAGAAGCAGTCTAAGAGGTAGCACTTGGTGCAAAGTTGTTATCAAATAAGGCTGATGAAGTGACTTTAATCTTCTGGGTTTCCTGCAGGAAAGAGGCTACAAGGATATTGGCTTTTCCCACCTGTGTCAGAGATCCCCAAAGGAAGTTGCTACCTGTGTAGTCAAGCTACTAAAGCCTCTGTGCAGCCACATGGAGAACATGCACAACTACTTCCAGGTCAGTGGGCAGCAATTTTTACTCAAAAAACTGTCAAGTTTTGTCACCTCTAAACGCATTTTTTATTTTCTTTTTGGGGAAAAAGAGAGTGGCTTTGTTTTCTTCAGGTTTTTTAAATATGGAATTTACAGAAATGGATTTTTGTGCCATTTTCTTTCCTTGGAATAGCATTTAGTGAATTATTTGTTCTGTATTAAAGGCAGTTACACAAAATCGGGGTGTGGAAGATGACCCAGAAGTGAACGTCCAGGAGCACCAGCTGATGTCCTCTTGTTACCAACAGCTGTTACTAACTTTTCGCTCCCTATTTGCTTGGTGAGTTTAAACAAAAGAATACATAGTCGCCTAAATGAGCATAATCTGTTTATTGCTTCCTCTTCTTGTTCCTTTTCTTTAAGGTGTTCATACCCAATGAATGGCCTGTCAGCCATGCAGAACAACACACTGCAGTGGTTGGAGACTTTCAAGCACTTTATAGTTATGTCAAGCTTCATTGCCTGGTCCTGAGCTGAAATAAAACTGCATGTGGTTAACGGGGAATGCATGTTGAGGCGCTGAACTGGCTAGAATTCAATGTAATTTTGGACTGAGACCAGCATAAATGGCATAGTGGCACACCTAGTTGTGCAACTCCCATTCTGCCTAGGGATTTTGGATTTCCTTACCCAGTAACTCCCCTCATTCTTTGCTAAATTGTCACTGCCTGAATCCTGAGCCATGAAAGAATTTCTTCTGCCAATGGGAAAGGATGAATGTGTACTTTGTTGACGAAAAGCCTGTGCTGCTGATGCACTCAAACTGGATTCATAAATGCCAAATTCAGCAATGCGTGTGCAGCCTGGATTTGACCTCTGCATCTGATAATATAACCCAGGAAGTCTTTTCTGAACCCCAATTTAGATCTGTGTGTGGAAAGTGTTTTACCTTTGTATTTAAAAACAGTAGCAACTGTGTAAAAAATGTATGAAGTCTGAGGTCTCCTTCTCCTGCTGGCCACTACTGGAGCCTCAGGGACCCTGATCCACTCCTGGCTATTCCCAGATTGGTCATTTTCTCATTAGCCAGTATGAACGTTAGTTGTTCCAGAGTGTACCCATCTTGTAAACCACATAACCTGACTCATGTTGTAACCACAGGCAGCTCAAGATCAGTTTCGCTGTTTAGTTTGGATAGAGAGTTAGATAATTCTGTTTTGCTGTAGGTCAGGCAGCCATATACTGGGGCTAGCTGTCCAGCACTTAAGGCCAACAACCAAATTACAACTCCTTTTGCATACATTTAACCAAGCACTCTTATATTACCAATTGTTAATTGACTTGTGTGTTAAAGGTGCGCTTGAGCATTACCATTATCAAGTCCATGTATTCAGTCTATAGATCTAGAACATGGATGCATTTGAGCCTTTCCAGAATGCATACCCTCACTGAATGATTTCACAGACACTGGTAGTCCAAAGAATTAATGAAGGTCTCTACAGATTTCCTCCCTGTTTGGCTCCTACCTGTTGTTCAAGAGGCGACCAGCCCATCTCACTGCACTTGCACAGCAACTCTCATTAGACATACTCTTTTTTTCAGGTCTATGTAGCATTGTTTTAGTATATATGGACCTCCAGTTATGTGACATGTCCTGTCCCCTCCTAGCCAGGTCTGCAGTCTAACTGAAAAGTTAGTATTGTGTGTGCACAAAGTTTTCTGTTCCCTGGAAAAGATAAAGTGTGTATGAACCCAGTTTGCCGTCAAAATCAGTTTTCAGTTTTTCGTGTCTCCTTGTAACATTCATATTGCAGGGTTCTTCTTGCATATCCAGCTTCTTTATTTTTCTTGTTGAAAAAAAAAAAAAAAAAAAAAAGCCCAGATATGCTTTTGCATCTGATACCTCTCTTTCTTCTAGTCTGGTGATGAACTGGATTTTTTTTTTTTTTCTCCCTCTTCAGGAATGGTTTTTCTCAGCATGAAAATACTGACCTGCTAAGGTCAGCTCTCCAGGTGCTTGCGGACAGGCTAAAGCCAGGAGAGACAGAGTTTCTTCTTCTTGAGGAGCTGATAAGGTAGAATCAGTATTTCGCAAGCTCTGAAAGGGATGAATTCCAAGTAGTTTTCCCTGGTTTGTGTGGGCATTATGGGTAAATGGGTGTTTGGGAGCTCTCACAGAGACCATACTACCTTCAGAGAGATTTTTATTTAATTGAATGACAGTGCAGTCAAACGTAATGAAGAGGACCTACTGGATGATAAAATATGCATTAGTCTATGGATCTCATTCTTTTGTATGCTGAGACGAGGAGATTAGTAGGATTCACAGAAGGCATGAATTTAGTCTTTGGTTCGTGGTGACTGAACTTTCATCTACTAGTGGTTGACTACCCCTTCTTCAGAAGGACACTGCCAAAGAGAAAATACTGGGCTAGGGAGACCTTGGATCTGAGCTGGTCTAATACTTCCTTTTTATTTATGGGTTTCTGGAACTTTATCTACAGTGTTTTTATGTTTTCCCTTTCCTGTCATCCCCAGTGAGAGTTTTCAGTACCTACTGAATTTCCAGCAGAGTGTTCCCAGTTTCCACTGTGCATTCATCCTCACTCAGGTCCTGATTGCCATCGCTGAGAAACCAATGGCTGGCTGGAAGAAAGAGAAAATGGGTAATGTGTGAAGAACTTCTAATCTCAGATTAGTTTTTATGCTTTCCTTTGCCTGTAAATTGTGGGTTCTGTCTCTGGAGTGCATCTTTTGAGGGAGAGATTTCCCTTTGATATCCTAGTAATCTGACTGGGTGAACAGTCCTAACAGTTAATAAAAAGAACAGCAGTAAATATATTGGAACCTCTTCAGTGTTTGTTTTGCTGTGCTCAGTCATGTGCAAGAAGGCAGGCTCCAGCTCTCTTAGCTGGTGTTTTTAAATCAGAGCCTCACAGCTTTTAAGAGTTCTAAGAACAAGCCTGCTGTTCAATTTTGGTACTAGTTTAATCACTGATTATGGAGGTGATCATAGACTTAATCCAATGTAGCTTCCTAGTGTAAGTACTGATGTCTGTGACAGCTGATTTCCAAAAATTATGGACATAAACTGCAAATACAGCTGCTACTTCAGGGCAGAGGGAGGAAAACCTATATGTTCTTAACCCCATGCAACAGATGTTTTCAATTAAGAGAGCTCTTCTGATGGATTAGGACCTGTTCTGTAAGAGGAACAGCATTCAAGCAGATAAGGCGTAGACGTGCTTGCAGGGAGTACACAAGAAAACTAGTGGGTCTCCACTTTGTTACACACTGAAATAAAGACTCCAGACAGTCACCTCTCTCGGCCATACCTTGTCATACTAAAATACCTCTAGAATTTGTCCTTCTCAGATCCCCATAGCCACTCAGAATTGTGAATTCCCTACTTTGAGATTATTTCACTATTTTAAACAGTCCCACAATGGGAGAACTGTCCACTGAGCATGGCAGGGAATAACCAGTTTTACCTAATAATTTCCTGGTTTTAAACATTTCTGCAAGAGACAAGCACATTCGTTAGCAGTTTTGATTTAAGAAATCTGTAAACTTGCCTGTTCATTATTATAGTGCTGTGGCCAAAAAGTCAAGTCACTTGTTACTGGAATTCCATTTCTAGAAACGCGTGCCCTAAGGATTGCGTATTGCCTAATAAAAAACAAGCGGTTGGCACACTGTTGGAGCTACCAAAAAATAAGCTTAACATAAGTTTGTCAGGGAGAAATGGCCAGAGATGGCTCGTGGTTCTGATTTGAGCAGCTGTTCCAGACCAGGAACATACTGGATGTGCATATATTTTGTTATCATGATATATGTCCTTGTGGCCTTACTGTTTTTTAGGGGAAATGCATCCTGACTTACCAAAGTTCAGGCATATTGAGAGAGAGTGATATTGTGATCTTTCAAAAAGCCGTTTGGATGCACTGTCTTTATATGGAAGAAGGAAATTGTCTTGGATTCTTCATTCAGTAAGTTATCCCGTATCTTTTACAGCTTCAGTAGCAAAGCAGTTCCTCTGCCAGTCATGGGTGAAGCCCAGTGGAGACCGAGAGAAGGGCAGTCAGTTCAACAGTGCGCTGCATACTCTGCTCTGGTAAGGCGCAAGCCATTGTCTCAAGCATGCCGAGACACTGTTTTTCTAATAATTACTGTTGCTGCAGAGGAATGACCCCTCTCAGTCATAACCCTCATACTTGCACAGTTTGGCCTAAAGCACTGCTTCTACAGCACTGAAAGACAGTGAGGGGTAGGAAGAATTCTGTTAGCTGTTGTCCATAGAAGCATGTTTGGACCTCATGTTTGCGAGACTGTAGCTTGTTGGTATACATCAACTCATCTATACGTGTATGCGT
The DNA here is from genome assembly GCF_034619465.1 of Leptosomus discolor. Taxonomy (NCBI): domain Eukaryota; kingdom Metazoa; phylum Chordata; class Aves; order Leptosomiformes; family Leptosomidae; genus Leptosomus; species Leptosomus discolor. The sequence goes on from NC_141399.1 coordinate 14,745,037, forward strand.
GCATACATACACATGTAAGTGTGGATCTGAACCAAAGTATCTGGTTTTGTTTTCACTAAACTGAAAGCAAATCAGCTGTCACTAAAGTCAAGAAGAGCAGGACTGAGTATCAGGTGAAATACAATCACAGAATCATAGGATGGTTGAGGTTGAAAAGGACCTCTGGAGGTCACCTTGTTCCAACTGCCCTGCTCCAGCAGGGTGACCTAGAGCAGGCTGCCAGGGACCATGGTGGGCACACCCCTCTGAGCTTGGCTGTTCAGCCAGTTTTCAGCTCACCTCACTGTCTGCTCGTCCAGGCCATACTTCAACAGCTACTCTATGGATCTTACAGGAGACAGTGTTGAAAGCCTTACAAGTCAGGGTAGACAATATGCACTACTCTCCCCTCATCTACAAGGCAGTCATTTCATTGAAGATTGTCAGGCTGGTCACATGTGACTTTGCCTTGGTGAATCCACACTGACTACTCCCAATCACCTTCCTGTCCTTCATGTGCCTGGAAATGATTTCCAGGATAGTTGTTCTACCACGTTCCCAGGGATCAAGGTGTGGCTGACTCGCCTGTAGTTTCCTGGGTCCTTCCTCCTGCCCTCCTTGAAGATAGCTGTGACATTTGCTTTCCTCCAGCCCTCAGGCACCTCTCCCAATCACCATGATCATTGAAAGATAGTTGAGAGTAGCTTCACAGTGACATCAGCCACCTCCCTCAGCACTCGGGGCCTGTGTACTTATGTATGTCCAGTTTGCTTATCTATTTCCTAACCTGATCCTCTTCTGCAAAGTCTTCCTTGCTCCAGACTTATCCTCGCTCTGAGGCATGGGATTTCTGGAGACGGGTTTTGCCAGTAAAGACTGAGGTGATGAAGGCGTTCAACCTCTTAACATGAACCTCAGCCTTTTCCATGTCCTGGGTCACCAGGCCCCTGGCCCATTTAGCATTGGACCCACATTTTCCCTAGTCTTCCGTTTGCTACTTGTGTACTTAAAGAATTCATTCTTATTGCCCTTGACGTACCTCACTACATTCAACAGATTCAACTCCAGGAGGGCTTTAGCTTTCCTAACCACCCCTCTGTATGCCTGGACAGTGTGTCTATATTCCTCCCAGGTTACCTGTTTCTGCTACCACCTTCTGTATACTCCCTTTTTGTGTTTGAGTTTAGCCAGGAGCTCCTTGTTCATCCCTGCAGGCCTCCTGGCATTTTTGTTTGACTTTCTGCTCTTGGAGGAGGTCATCCTTGAATATCAACCATCTTCCTTGGACCCTTCTTCCCTCTAGGCCCCTGCCCCATAGCAAGAAGATCCATGAAGGGACCAACGTCTGCCCTCCTTAAGTCCAGGGTTATGATCTTGCTGTTTGTCCTGTTCCCTCCTCTCAGGATCCTGAACTCCACCATCTCATGGTCACTGCAGCCAAGGCTGCCTTTGACCTTCCCATCCCCAAAGTGCCCTTCCTTGTTTTCAACTGTGAGGTCCAGCAGAGCACCTCTTTTCATCAGCTCCTCTGTCATTTGGGTCAGGAAGTTGTCATCAATGCTCTCCAGGAACCTCCTGGGTTGCTTATGCCCTGCTGTGTTGTCCTTCCAGCAGGTATGATGGTGGTTAATCCACCATGAGGACCAGGGCTTGCAAACGCGGGGCTACTTCTGGCTGTCTGTAGGTGGCTTCATTTACTTGTTGTTCCTGATCCAGGTGGCCTATAGCAGACACCCACTACAGTGTCACCCATATTGGTTGGCACTTTCATCCTTGCCCGTTGTCTCTGTTGGCTCATCACCCGTCCTCAGGCAGAGCTCCATGCATTCCCGTCATTCTCTCACGTAAAGGACAACTCCCTCTCCTCCTCTTTGCGGCCTGTCCTTCCTAAGTACAAAAATGAGCAAATACGAAATCCAGGTTTGTTTCAGATCATGGCAGCTTTTAATGACATTACTGTGACAGTCCTAAGTATTGCTTTGGATTGCCTGTATATGATTGCCTTTGGCATAAGAACGAGCTTGACAATTTCAGGCCACATGTTGCAGGTAGGGCAGCGTTCAAGAACTTGCTGTGTTATTCTAAGTAATACTTACTGATGAACTAAGCTGGTTTTGGATTTAGTGTCTACCTGGAGCACACAGATAACATCTTGAAAGCTATAGAAGACATCTCCAGTGTTGGTGTTCCTGAACTGATCAACTCTGCCAAAGATGGATGTTCTTCTACTTACCCCACACTAAGCAGGTAATTATATCAATAGAGACTTTGAATTTCATGAGATGCACAATGGCAATTTCTGATTTCTAATATTTAATTTTCTCATTTTGTGGTCTATTATGGTTTCATGTTAGTACTGCTGTGGACTACTCTGGGCATTTATAAACATTCTTTTGGTAGTATGCAACGGTTAGCTTTATTTCAAGGTGTAATGGCCTTGTGCATTAACACAATGTTGAGTTTATTGCTTGTGAGCCATTTTAATTGGAGGATGCTGTCTGTCAGCAGGTATGTTGCCTCTTTCCATGCTATTGTGGTGGTATAAAGCACCCCAAAAGTCAGCCTCAGAGGCCTGGGGTGGCTGTAGGCAATCCTGGGCTGGAGTACAGTGTGCAAAAGCACACTCAGGGTGTTTGGGCTCCTAGCATAGGATTTTGGAAGCACAGTTTACACAGGGGTGGCCAAACCTCCTGCACTTTGGAACTCCCAAAATCATCTTATGCTGACAGCCGCAAACCTTTTGCTGTGCATCCCCCAGAGCTGTGTGGTTCGTACTGTGGAAGTGGTAGAGACTTCCCAGGATTCTCCATCTGTCTGTGCAATGAGGCTCGGCTAGGCATGCTTATGAGTCCTTGGGTCAATCTCCTGTGATTTCCTATTGAGGACACCCAGCTGGGTAACCTTCAAGTCTTCCACATTGTTCTGGGGACAAGAAGCCTATCTAGATGCTCAGAGCTGGCTTTTAGTTTTGCTCTCGCTCTCTCCACAGGCAAACATTCCCCGTTTTCTTCAGAGTAATGATGGCACAGCTAGAGAGTTCAGTGAAGAGCATCCCAGCTGGGAAACCATCAGACTCAAGTGAGGTAGGAAAATAAATGCACTGGACACTTTGAGGGGGAAAAAGACGTAAGTTAAACTGTAGAGTACAATAAAAATGTATAAATTGGAAAGGAATCTACTTCTGAACTGTCTAGGAAGTGCAGACAGCTTCATTCATCAGCGAAAACTGATATACAGGGAAACATACAATAACATCCTTTTTTTCTGGTTTGTACCGTGTCAAAAATCCAGTAAATCTAGCAGAAGCTATAACCAGAAAAGTGGTAGTAATCAGCAAAATACTAAGCTGTGCAGTTGGTCCGCTCACCTGTGTGGGAGCACAAAATTCATTTGCAACCAAGAGGTGCTCCGAAAGAGCAAGGAAGTGTGTTAACTCAGCTTTTTGAGCCATGTGGGCACTGATCAGGCTGGAATTGCTATTAAGTGGTTTTGCTGTGATAAAGCCTTGTTCCTCTGTCTTCAACAACAACAGCAATACTTTGGGTACATGAGAGAGCATCCAGCAAGGTGAGAGGAAATACCCCATCTTGGGTTATTGTCCCCTCGCATCCCATTAGGTGCAACTGGAGAAGCTGCTGCGGTGGAACATTGCTGTGCGGAATTTCCATATCCTCATTAACTTGGTCAAGGTGAGGTTCTGGTTGTTTTTCTGGCTGTACCTTCAGATCCCCAGCAAAGCCCAGCGTACCCAGGTTTATGAGCACAAGGGAAAAATGTGAAGTATGGCTGACTAGTGGAATAACCTGGAAGTGGTAAATAAAGCCAGTTATAATCTGTGTGCACGGATTTTCATTTAGCTTTCCCTTCAATACTACTTAATTCTTACAGCCTGCACATCTTACTAACATAGTTCTCGCACAAATAATAAGTCTGCACAAAGACAGGATGATGTAAGGCAGTGAAGAAAAAGGACTGAACGAACACCCCATTCACATGAATATAGTCTTTTACTAAGCAAGACCAGTGTTTTGTGTCTGATAGAGTCCACTGCCAGCTGTGGAAGAGGCAGATGGGAGAAACCCTTCGGGTAGATCTAGAATAATGTCTGACAGGAATCATTTTCCTGATGTACTCGGCAGAAGGCAGGCTAATACTCCGAACAGGAGGCTGGGATTACTGCCTGTAACCTGCATTCAGTGCTTATTTGATAGCCCTCAGCTTCACTTGCTCTTACGGTAACATACAATCTTCCTTTGAATCCTGCTGACAAGTCACGTCATCCTGTGGTGATGAACTCTAGAGGCTGGCCTCACTGGGTGAAATATTCCCTTCTGTCAGTTTTGGAGCTGGTACACGTAGTGTCACTGAGTGTGGTAATGTTTTGGGCAGAAGGCGATAAGTGCAGCTGCACTTTTGTGCTTGCTTAGGCTGGTCATTGCTGTTTGCTTTTATCATAGCCGAAGTGATGACTGGCAAGTCCAGCCTTTTCAAGTTAAGAGCTCCGGTGAATTGAGCTGGATTCTTCTACGCAGCAGCACTCACTGGTGCTCCAGATGCCTTTTGAGAGCATGAAGGGTAGAGCTGGACCAGCTCGTTCTGTTTCACAATCCATAGCAGCACCAGGGTACCTTCACAGCTCTCACTCGTATCTGTGTGCTACGCCAGTTAAAACATTCACTAACTAGGTATAGAATAAACATTCACTAACTAGGTATAGAATTGGTCACTGGCAAAAATATATACACAAATGTATACCAGAATAAAGCCTTCAAGGCAGCTGAGATCGTCTGTTCTATTTCTTTGTTGGTTGTGGGACCACAGCTGTGTGTGACCTGTGCAGTGAGACCTGGTGTCTTTTGCCAGCTGGCACCGTTGATGTAATAGCTTCATTATTTCCTCCAAAAGACGTTATTTTGCACATCTTGGTTTTGCCTCATCTGTTACTTGCCCATCAGCTGGACTTGGGTCTCTTGGGTCCCAAACTATTAAGAACTTCAGATTCATTGAGATAATTCTGTGCCATCTGCAAAAGGTGCACCTTAGATCACCAAATAACCATCCTGCCAAGTACTTCTGCCTGACAGCCACTACGTTTCATGTGCCTATGTGGTGTTCCCTCCTGAAACTTGAGAGTGGATGTTGCCTTAGAACAGGTTTCACACTTTAATGAAGGGCTATTTTCAACTGGCTGCTGTGCTTACATTGTTTCCTTTAGGCTTATGGACTGATCTGGCGCTTTTTTTTTTTTCCCCCCTTTCACCCAAGTAGGTATTTGACAGCAGGCCTGTACTCAGCATCTGCCTGAAGGTAAGCAAGAATTCAAAATAACTGAAGAGAGCAGTTTAAGTACCAGCTTTCTTGAATCATTGCCTCCAGTGGAGTGGAGTGGTTACTGAATTCTCTGGAAGAAGCAGATACTGTTTCTTATACCTTTAACTGTCTTCCACTAATCCTCATCGTATGGCTGGACCACAACGAACTTACTGCAATTTGCATTACTGACTTTAGACCCTCTTCCATCTCTCCTTTCCCTGTGGTACTCCAAATAAGAGGAGGCATCACAGCAGACAGGTCTCCCTTGGAGCCCAGAAAGGTCACACGTCCCTCTGCAACTCTGTTTTCTGGCTGGGACTCATACATATGCATAGTGATTCTAACATTTTGTGTTTAGTTCAGTTTTATTCCCAGTTTGCTAGTGAATAAAACCAGGGATGTGTACAATGATGAGACCTTGTTCTTCTAGCCTCCCTTTGCAGTGATTAAAGTGGGACCCTTTACTGATCCTGTGCATTCCAGTACAGCCTTCACATGAATGTAGTCCTTTACTAAGCAAGAACAGTCTCCGGGGTAGCCTGAAATAATGTATCATTACCTTATCTGACTTTGTGGTGGTTCTTTGAAAAGGAATTGAAATTTGCCTTCTGATATATTTGTCATTCTTTTCTAGTACGGTCGTCTCTTTGTAGAAGCATTTCTGAAGCTTGCCATGCCACTCCTGGACTACAGCTTTAAAAAGCACAGGGTAAGCTTTTGGAGACAGAACTGTCTGGAACCAGCTGGGAAGCGTGACTGATGCTTGCTAGAAGGAGATTCCCGTCTCTGGTCACTTGTAGCACTTCATGACAAATGTGTCTAATGTCTCCAGCTGTGCTCTGCTCCGTTTACTTGCCTGCCAGAGCTCTCTCAGCAAACAGGTCACTGTTTCCCAACTTGCCATCACTCTTCTGGTTGTATGGCTTCACAGTTAGTAAAGGAAGCCCATTCAACCTCAAAAGTTATTACCACAAAGGTGTTGCTCACGTGAGCAGTCAGGTTGCTGAGGGCTTGTGGTCCAGCTGGGCAGTGACACTGGTGTCTTTGCAATAATTCTTGGAGCTTTGAGCAGGACAGCATGCATGAGTGCAGATCGACAGGCCAATCTTGCTGCACTACATGACAAGCAAGAACAGTTCACTTATTCTCCCTGCTTTATTGCAAGGCAATCCAACTTTGCCAGTGAGACTCATTCTTTGGCTTAGTCTTCACAACTTCTCTCTAATAGGTAACTCCTTTCTGTTGCAAATGTAAGATCTGTTCTCATGGATGTTTGAGGGAATGAGGTTATCAAACAGACATCTAGTCATCGCCACTGGACAATAGAAAGTGCCATGTAGTTTTCTCCACAGAGAGTATTAATACCCAGAGTCTGTGTTTGATGCGTTTGAACTACCACAGTCTAGTGGTATGTTTTATACTTTTCCTCTGGTTCCCCTGTTTCAGAAGGCTGCACTCAAGGCAAGATGTGACACGGTTGTCCTGATTTTAATTGCCCACTTTCACTGGTAGGCATGCATTCCAAACTCTGGTTCAAAATCAGTTTCATTTCAAAGTGCTTGAAGGCCTTATGACATGTGGTTGTACTTTTATTACCTGTTATTTATATGCACAGTGCAAGTCTCCTATGGCTTAATCCTGTTCATCTGATGTTTCCTGCATATGTGCATCATATCTCTATCCCATAACCCTTTGAAAGGATTACTAGGACTAATACTGTTTCATTATTCTTATTTCCCTTCTGGAAAAATCCTTTGAGAATGATTTGCTGGTCTACTTGCAGGATGATGTGCAGAGTTTGCTGAAAACCTTGCAGCTGAGTACCAGACAACTTCATCACATGTGTGGCCATTCCAAGGTAGGATAAGTTCTAACTGTAGCACAATCTCCTGTCCCAAGAATGATTTAATTCCCTTCCACGGCTTTTCCAGAGCATAGGCAGGTTCTACTTTCAGGCTTCCAGTAGTGTCTGTACAAGCAAAAACTCTGAAAGGAGGAGAAATAGCCTTGGTTAATGGCCCAAAAGTTGAAGTATTTGATCTGGAAGTGGCTGACTTGGATGTCAGATAAGGTTAGCGTACTCTTATTATTTTTTTTTTTTTAGGACAGGGGTTCTTGACATCTTTGGTTGTTGGCATCTGTAAGAGGATGTTTCTGAGGACACAAGCTAAGACCTTAGAGAACTTGCATAAAGTATAGATGCCAGATTGATAATATGGGAGAGAAGCTTTGGCAAAGATCAACAGCCTTGCGAGTCAGAAGAATCAGCAACGGGAGGTGGACAAGGGGAAAACCTTACTCAAAATTGTCTTGAGGTGCCTTTTTGGCATTGTTATGTTGATGCTAGGGAAGAGGGCAAAGGGAGGGGAGGAAGGTGGTAATGTGCAGCCAGTCTGCCAGTCGCTCTGTAGGAGACTTGGGGCAGGAAGGAAGGAGAGGTTAGCACCCTGCTTACAGTGTGGAGAGCCAGTGCTTGTCACAAGAGAGAATCACATGGGAGAAGGCAGTTAGAAAGAATGTGTGCTGCTTTGTTCTGTTAGACTACTATGAGGTTCAAGAAACCACGTCCGAGAAGGGAGCTTTGCTAAAGTAGCTGAAGGGAGAAAGCCAGCTATTAGCATAGCTCCTCAAGCTAGATTTGCTACTGGCGTAGTCCAGAGCTGGCACCAGGACCATAAAAGTCTAGCTGGAGATCAGAACATGCTATCAGCACAGGGGAGAATTGGAAGCTGGCACAAACCCTGGAGATGCTAAAAAGTCCTTCTCGTGTTTGAAAGTGAAATCCTCATGCCCGCTTTAAAATGACAAGTCACCCTGTAAGCAGGATAACATCATTGCAGCTTGTCACACCTTGTTTGCGCTTGACTAGCATTTTCAAGTGCTGTGTCCCATGGCCCCTGTTAGCATATAACTGCAATTGGTGAACACCTGTGTTTTCCCACTGCTCTTGTGTCTGGTGCAATCTGATTTGGTTGCTGTGCCAAATAATTTTTGCAGGAATGAGAAAGCAGCAGCTGAATCTAGGCAAATAAGTGTATGCAATGAATGCTCCATACCTATTTGAAGAGGAGTTGACACCCACATTTGTTACACCACTTTTGATTTCACTTTCATACAAAACTAGTAGATGCTCACTGCCGTACCATGCAGCGTTACCCAAGATTTGCTACACTCCATTCATAAAGTGTCTTTAAAGAGCATCACACAGCAGACAAGAACAATCGGCTTTGCCTATAGTACCCTAAGTATTTGTCACTTACTCTTTCACACCAAGCCTCTCTTCTGTTTACATATCTAGTGCTGGTCATAAGGACAGTTTCTGGAGACAGATTTTTGCAAACGCCGCGGTACTTTGTTGAGTCTCCAAAATGCCTGCGGACAGTTGGGCAGGTTCCAAGACCCAGGGAGTGCTGTGATTGTCAATTGTGTCATTAGTGAGGTTTTGCCTGATTTGGTTCCAGTTAGTGCTGATGAGTGCTAGGTCCTGGCTGTTACACAGGCTAGAGAACAGATTGCTGTTGGTACTCAGTCACCCGTTTCCCCAGAATGTTGGCAGAACACGAAGCAAAGCAGCGTCCCTCTTCCCAGGCATGCTGCACTCTTCCAAGAAATGAAGCTGATGTGATTTCAGAGTATAGCTAGTGAGAGCATCTTCATGCTAGAAGGTTACAAAGTGTCCTCATGAAAGAGGAAAATACTTACACACAATGTAATTGTTTATGGCTCTCGGCATGTTTTCTGGTTTAGCAATGTCTCTATTGTGCACTGCAGATCCAAGCCTAGCAAGAAGAGATGGTCACCCAGAGCTAAATCTCACAAAATACCTGGCATAGCTGCCCTTCCTCAGCCGGTTTTTGCTTACAGCAACTCTCCCCTCTCCTAGCTCTCCAAAAAACCAGCACTGCTTTGGTCTGGACAAGCTGGCTTTGAAGTTTCTAGTGTGCACACATCCCATGTAGTTAGTGTAAAAGGAATTGCATCAGACACTGAGCAAGAAAAGGTTGTCATTGCAGTGGCTTATTCAACAACTTTCTCATTCTTTCTTCTCTGTGCTTGGGAATTCAGCAATTTCCTGACATGAAACTCCCTGCAGCATTAGTTTGCAGCTCCTGGCTATGAGTGAGTAGCTGTCTCCCTTCCTAGGCAGGTAGTTTTGGAGTGTGGCCACTTTCAGCATTGCTTTTTTCTTTGGACTGGAACGGTGTGATTGTCCATTGCTGACCTCCATAGCTAACTCAGCTGTTTCACCAGCAATAACTAGTAGGTGAGTCAGAGTTAGCCAAACACCGTCAGTCACACACACCACCTGCACCAGCAGCAATGCAGCTTCCAGGCATTTGTGTGTGAGCAAGCTGTGGCTGCCACGAGAAGATGGCAGCAGTGTGAATCTCTGCGTGAAGAGCTGTGCACTGTTCTTGGAGAACAGAGCAAGTGACACCAGTCTATTGCTGAGATGATGGAGCAAAGGAAAAGCAAACTCTCAAAATAATTTCCCAAGGGTCAGCAGAATTCCTCTGATTTGCATAGAGGAGTTACTAGCCTCCATGCGAAAAGCTGAGACTCCTTCTGTTTTTATCCAGAGTGGATATGGCTGTTTGGATTCTTGCAAGGGATCATTTTACTGCTAAATTACTGTTAAATACTTATTTAACAAAAGCTATAAAAGGATTTGGCCAAGAAATGACATAATCTGGGGAAGCTTTGTGGGGATTGTGTCCCATCCCTCCCACCCGTATAACCAATGGCTTTTTCAGTAGCCAGAATACTCAGTTGTGGTCATGTGGTACTGTTTCCTATGTAGATTCGCCAAGACATTGGACTGACCAACCACGTGCCTTTGTTGAAGAAGTCTCTGGAACAGTTTGTATACCGAGTGAAGGCAATGCTGGCGTTCAACCACTGCCAGGAGGCGTTCTGGGTGGGCATCCTTAAGAATCGGGATCTTCAGGTGAGAATCACTGTCCTGCCTGGGGCAATGAAAACCTGGGAGAGGACAATGCTCATCTTGCCCAGACAACTGTGACTCTGCCCTGTGTGCTGGTCGAGCTAGAAGGCCAAATTCATTGTGAGCATATTACAGTCATGCCTAGTGCAGCAGAGAAGCAGTTTATTTCAAGGTTAAGGGCCTGCGTTTCTGGGGGCTTCCGTGCAGTGAGGCTCTCGCTGCAGCGGTCGGCTGTTGGCTTTTGTAACGAATGGGAACAGGGATCCCTCCTCTGCTGGGTGGCGAGAGCCGCACGAAGAGGGGGAGAGGTGAAGGTCACTCAGACAGCTCTTCACACACTGCCGTGCGTGGCTTTAACAGAAGCGTTCTGGCCGTTTTCTTCATCTTTCACTGCAGAGGCAGGACAGTCAAACCAAAACCTGCTCTTTACTCAAAAGCTTTTTATTTAAGATGGCAGCAAAATGCCCCTTTCTTCCATCCTCTCCCAGCACGCTTTGGCTGCCTCGCACACACTCAGTCCAGGTCTTTTGCGTTCGACTTAGGGAGAAGAAATTCTGTCTCAAGCCTCTGAAGAGAGGGACTCCGATGAGGAGGGCTCCGTCGAAAGTCCCGCCGAGGTACCCCTTGCGTGCCCACCGCTTTGAGTGGCCGGGCTGAAACTCGTTACAGCGCAACGGCGGCGGGTGAGGCGGGGGGGGGGGGGGGGGGGGCAGCTTCGGCTCTGACGGCCGCGTCCCCCACAGGAGCCGACCGGGAGCGGCACGGACGGCAGCGACGACGACGGGGCGGCTGGGCCGGCCCCCGCCCCCGACCCCGCGGACGCCTGAGACACCGGGCGGCGGCAGCGGGTGGGGCCTGAGGCGGCGCCGGGGGCGGTGACGCGCAGGCGCGGGGGGGGGGAAGGGGGGGGGGTGCGGTGCGGAGCTCCGCGCAGGCGCGGTGCGCGCCGGGGCGGCGGCGGCGGGGGCGGCCATGTCGGTACAGGAGGACCCGGTGCAGCGGGAGATCCACCAGGACTGGGCCAACCGCGAATACATCGAGGTGATCACCAGCTCCATCAAGAAGATCGCGGACTTCCTCAACTCCTTCGGTGAGGGCGCCGGGGCGGGGACGGGGGCGGGGGGGGGGGGGGGGTGCGGCGGCGGCGGGCTGAAGCGGGCGCCCTCGCTCTCTGACTGCCGCCTCCCCGCAGACATGTCGTGCCGGTCCCGGCTGGCCACCCTCAACGAGAAGCTGACGGCGCTGGAGCGCAGGATCGAGTACATCGAGGCCCGGGTGAGCAGCGGGGCTCGGGCGGGGGGGGCTGGGGCCGGGGCCGGTCCCGGGGCCGGCCTTGCCTGAGGCATTTCCTCTTCCCGGCAGGTCACCAAGGGCGAGACGCTGACGTAGGCCTGGGCCGGCCCCGGGCCCCCCACCCCGCCGGAGCACCGCCGCCCCGCACCCTGCTCGGGGCCTGCCGCCGCCGCCTCTGCTTGTGTTGCCAATAAACCGCTGTGCTCCTGCCCTGCCTGCTCTCTGCCTGCCTGGGGCCGGGCCGGGGGCTGCCCGGCTCCCTGCCGCCGTCTTGGATGTCCAGAGCCTGCCCTTCCATCCGCCTGGGCCGCGGGGTGCAGGTCCACGTTCTGCCCCACGCATGGGGGTGTGGTGGGAGGGGAGACACTCCAGGGGCCGCGGGCCTGGCTGCTGTCAGCTCCGGGAGGCGCCTGAGCAACCTTTGAGGTGTTTTGTGCTCCTGCTGGGGTTGGAGCGGAAAATGTGGTGATCCTGATGGTTTGGAGGGTATCTCAGCCTTTGTGTACACACGCTGTCGGGGCTGCATGGGGACAGTGGGCTGACCTGGTGTGGTGCATGTGCTGCAGGAGAGTGCCCTTTGATGGTTCCTAGGAGGAGGTGCTGATCCTCTTCTCTAGGGAGGCAAGTGACGAGGAGGAGGAAAACTCTTCCCTTTCCGCCACTCTGTTTATCTCAGTTTTTCAGTGGGCATCTGGAGCTTCAGACTCACTTCTCATGCTCAGTGTTTGTTGGGGAGTCCATGGAGTTGGTGTCAGTGAAGGTCATCTTGTTTTCCAGCAGGCTTTAAATGGCTTGGTATATTAGTCTCCATCTGGAAGCTGTCTTGATGGCAGTGTGGTGTCTGCAGTGTTTACTGGGCACCTGGATAGCTTAATGTTGTTCTTCATATTTTTGAGGCTGGCAGGTCTGACATCAGCTGGTTGTTCCTCAACATCGGTCCTCCTCCGAGGTTCGTTCTCTAGGAAGCTCTGTTTTCTGTTCTTTGAAGAAGTACTCCTCCAGCCTTCCCCCCAGCTCACCTAGCCAGTTATGCTTTACTGTCAGGTTAGGCTGCACATCTGAGAGGCTTGGCTGCTTCTGGGGCATAGTTCCAGGGAAAATAAGTGCTTTGTACCAACCCTGCAGAGCTTGCAGTGGAGTGGAGCAGCCACGGATCACTTTTGCCCGGGGGTGATGTCAAGTGATGAGAGAGATGATGCTGTCATACAAGATGGGTAGGCAGAGGGGAAAGCACCTATCTCTTTCCTCAGAGGCAGTTGCTCTGTGGCCCAGATAGATCCAAAGTATACCTGTGGGCCACATGCTGCTTATTCTGGGTGTGCTGGAGTGGAGTCCCGAGATCTCCGTCCTTGGAGATAACTTGACGCTTGTCTGGACAAGGCCCTGAACAGCTTGATCTGACTGAAGTTAGCCCTGCGTTGAATGTGTGTGTGCGCCTGGGGTGAACTAGAGACCACCAGAGGTTCCTGCCTAAATTGTCTTAAGATCCTTCACCCAAAGACTGAACAGGAGACACAGGGTACCACAGGCATCCCTGGGACTGGGGCCATACCAGGCTGACCTCTGCACTTGAGATCCCTTGCTTGTTCCTGTTGCCAGGCGGTAGTGTGCTGTGTCCCTCAGATCCCTTCATGGTCTCCTGACAGGCTGTTGTAATGGTTCCCCTTTTTCCTCTGACCCCAGGATTTCTCACAGCAGTAGGTGTTGCCACACAGTCAGTGTGACGAAAGCAGTCTAGGTGTAGGGATCTGTCTTCTGGAGGGTGCTACCCGTCCCAGGACACGTGCTCTCATAGAGCTTGTGCGCTGTGGGATCAGCCGGTCTGGTTCATCTCCCGGCAGAGATGCTGGGCACCTCACTGCAGGATGGAGTTCTGCCCTGTTTCTTTCCCTTTCGGGGAGTCTCAGTAGTTCCCTCGGGCTCTGCCAGGCTGGGCTTTCTGATTTGGGTACTGCTTATTCCGGGCCATCTCTGGGAGGTGGAGAAGCCTCCTGGTCCTTGGGCTGATACTGCTTCTTCCAGCAGCTGCTGTGGTGTGCAGCCTTGTAGTAGGTGGGGCTTTGATATATTTGTTTGAAAGACTGGGGAATTCTGCTTGCTTTTTTTTTCTTTTACTGTGTCTTTTTCAGAATATGATGCCCCAGGAACCCACATTAAACTTTTCTGAAGTGGATTTGTGTGTTCTAAATCAGGAGATTGATTTATGTGCCGTGTTAGTGGTGCTGTTCTCCCCACCACACGTTTAACATAGCAGGAGATCGCAGTGTACTCTGTCCTCAAAGCCTGCTTTCCTCTTGTCCTGAGCGAGCTGGGTGCTTGGGCACCCTTGCAGCTCTGATTATTGGCAGCTGAGACCTTTTCCCAGAGCCTGAACTGGAGAGCAGCTGTTTTGAGACCTCTTACAAAGGTGCCGGAATGGAGCAGTTTCGTCAGAGCATGAGCCACATCTGTAGTTTGAGAAAGGTTTGCACCCTCAAGTAGTAAACAGTGGGGTTTAGTGCTCGCTGCCTGCTGGACAGGCAGCCAGAGCTCACAGAGTGGTCGGAGCAACCCTGCAGTCCTCGTGGGACTTCATAGTTCCGAGGTTGGGGAACGGGTGGTGGTACTGAATTTTGATCTCGGGCGGGAGATGAGGTGATGCTGCATTGGCATCACCTTTTTTTCTGGTGGCAGCAGAAGAGGGAGATAGAGCTTAAGTTCAAGCTTTGTGTGCCCCGTAAAGGTTGTAGTGTCTGATCCAAAGCACGTGTTTTAAGATTAATGGATTGGACTGGACTTCACAAATAATTCTAGTTTCTAGTAAATAACCTTTGGCCTCTCTCGGTAGTTATTTCTAGCAGAGCCTTGATTTTAGGAAACTGCTTTAAAGTCAAATAAATGTACCTTCATCCCCTCTATGTTGCCGGTGTTTGAACCTGGTAACAATTCAGTGACCTGAGGTGATCTCAAGAGAGAAATGTGTTAGGACACAGTTGAGTTGTTGAGGGCGAGCTGTGCTTTGTCCCTAATAGCTTAGCAAAGCTGGACTTCTCTTTAAAGATACCAGAAGATGGCGGCTGCTTGCATCGTAGTGCCGAGGCACTGACAGCAGTTGTCTCTCAGAGAAGATTGGCCCTGCCAGCCTGTGGCTGCCTGCTGCTCACACCAGGTCAGTGGGCTGGTAAAGTCACAGATTCTCTGAGACTGGTGTGTCCGGTTTCCAAAAAACTGCGAGCAGTATTGCTCTGAGCTCAGCAAAGCGTGAAGACCTGGGACTTGCTCCTAATGCAGATAGCGTGGGTTCACCTCAGCTTCCTCTCCCCCTGCAGTCCGACACATCCTTGTGCGATGTAACGGGTCTGCGTGGCAAGGTTTTGGTAGCGGGGGGGTTACAGGGGTGGCTTCTGTACGAAGCTGCTAGAAGTTTCCCCTATGTCAGAGATAGCCAATGCCAGTCGGCTTTAAGACAGACCTGCTGCTGGCCAAGGCCGAGCCCATCAGCGACAGATTTTTTCGCCTCTGTGGTAACGTATTTAAGAGAGTGAAAAAGCTGTTGCACAGCAGTAATTGCAGTGAGTGAGAGGAGTGAGAATATGTGAGAGAAACATCTTGCAGACACCAAGGTCAGTGAAGAAGGAGGGGGAGGAGATGCTCCAGGTGCTGGAGCAGCGATTCTCCTCCAGCCTGTGGTGAAGACCATGGTGAGGCAGGCTGTCCCCCTGCAGCCCATGGGCGGTGGAGCAGATGACTGCCTACACCCTGTGGAGGGCCCCCACGCCGGAGTAGGTGGATACCTGAAGGAAGCTGTGACCCCATGGGAAGCCTGCACCGGAGCAGGCTCCTGGCAGGACCTGTGGCCCGTGGAGAGAGAGAAGCCCCCGCTGGAGCAGGTTTGCTGCCAGAGTCCCCATGAGGGGGGCTCACGCTGGAGCAGTTGGTTCCTGAAGGACTGCACACCATGGAGGAAACCCACACTGGAGCAGTTCATGAAGGACTGAACCCATGGGAAGACTCACGCTGGAGAAGTCACGGAGGACTTTTCCTGTGAGGGGGACCCCACATTGGAGCAGGGGAAACGTGTGAGGAATCCTCCCCCTGAGGAGGAAGAAGTGGCAGAAAACAACGGTGTGATGAAGTGACCCCAACCCCCATTCCCTGTTTTCCCCCTGTGCCGCTGGGGGGGGAGGAGGGAGGAAAATCAGGATCAAAGTTACGCCCGGGAAAGGAGGGAGGGGTGGGGGGAAGGTGTTTTAAGATTTGGTTTTATTTCTCATTACTCCTCTCTGAGTTAATTGGTAATAAATCACGTTTCCTTTCAGTTGAGTCTGTTTTGCCCATGATGGTAAATGCTGAGTGATCTCCCTGTCCTTATCTCAGCCCCATAAGCCTGTTGTTATTTTTTTCTCTCCTCTCTCCAGTTAAGGAGGGGGAGTGATAGAGGGGCTTTGGTGGGCACCTGGCATTTTGGCCAGGGTCAACCCACCACAGCGATTTCACTTTGTATCACAGAATTATGAGGTAGTTGACGGAGCTCTCTTTTTGGGGAGGGGAGGTACGTCCTAGAGCAAAAGTTTGAGAATAGTATCCTGGGGAAACAACGGGTAGACCAAACTCAGAGTCCTGCTGACATCAGTCAGACCCGTGGCAGGTTTGTGGGTACACCTTAGCTGGGGGACACCGTGATGTGCTCAAGCCCGGTTTGTCCGTGCAGCTAAGCTGCTGGCCCAGCCCCAGCCCTGCTGCATGGCTCTCCTGGTGTTGCCCCGTGTCAGCAAGTAACCCTATGTCTCGTGCCTCGTTACCCCTGTGGGCTTTTCTGCTTCCCGGCCTTGCCATCTCCTGGCAGGGATGTCGCTGAGAAGGTGGTGGGAGGCCAGGTCTCAGCTGGCGTCACTGACAGGGTTACAAAAGGGTTCTAGCACCAACCCGTTCCACAGGATTTAACAGTGAAATCCTTGGTGTTGCCTGTGTGCTCAGAAGTGCTGAGGAAAGGGGCTGTATCAAGAGGGAGGATAAGCTGGAGCAGGGAGTGGTCCCTTGTGCTCCCTGTGCTTCCTGGGGATCATGTGCTCTCCCCTGCCTGCAGCTCTGCCTCCACGAGGTGCTTCCAGCCCTACTGAGAGCCCGGAAGGATGGAGGTGGGAAGGGACCCTAGGGAACCAAGAGGAGAGGCGCTGATTTTGAGCTGGTTTTGTTGCAGGTTGATCCTGGAAGGCTGGTCAGGGCGGTGGGTGGGGAGAGTGCCCTCAGACCCCGTGTTGATCCCCTGTGCTTGCTGCAGGATTTGTGGGCTCGGCCAGGCCAGCGGCTGGGTGTAGTTCACTGCTCCCCACTTTCTCTAGCAGCCAGCAGACCCTTCCTCAGATCCCTGGCACCCCAAGTCTTCCCCTTGCTCCTTTGCAGCCCTGTGGGAGCAAGAGCAAGCATTTTTGTATTAACAATGGAATTGCACTGATGACACAAATATAGATGTGATGAAACACACAGTCTTCAAATTTACCATCAGGAATATAATAAACTACAGTTTAAACTGAATAGAAACTGGCACATTTCTGGTCAGGATTTGGAAGAAGTTCTTTCCACGCTGTTACCTTCCATATCTGCGATGACCTTGGACTGAGCTGGGGATGTTGCCACCAGGAGAGATTCCCGTTTGGGGAGGGGTTCCCCCATAGGAGACCTGGCTTTGCTTTTAGCTATGGAGGGTGGACTGGTTCCGAAAGCGCACAGGCTGCTTTCCCTGGGAGAGCCCTCCTGGCCTGGCTCAGGGGAATGGAGCTGGAGGCTGATGGCTCCCTGATGTCTTGGCATATTCCTGTCCTCGAGCCTGAGAGCAATCCCACAGGTAAGTCGGGGGAGGAAGGAGCATCTACCTTTTAATCTGCTTTCTGTGAAATGCAAGTTGCTCCTTCTGTGGCCTCTGCGCAGACATACAGAAGAGCAGAGGGAACGGGCTGGGCTCAGCGAGGTGCCCCAGGGCGCTTTGCCTTGCAAAGCTGTCTGCGTCCCCTCGGAGCTTGAGCTGTTCCCAGTGCCGGCTGCCAAGCCAGCGCCTTGTTGGGTTGAGTTCAGAGCCGCTGTGAGCTCCAGGGAGTCCTTTCTTCCAGCACGTTTTGTCCCAGCACAGTGCCACTGCAGGCACACGGTAGCTCTTTGCATGATGCTCCTGAGTAGAAGGGAGAGATGAGTGCCATGGAGTAACCCCTTCTGGATTGCGCTCCCTGCCACTCTGCTCTGAAGAAGTGTCTTGAACTGTGTCATGGGAGCTGTTCCGTCCTGTCCTTGTTCGCAGCCGTGCCTGTAGGCCAAGGTGATGGAGCTTCCTGGCATGGGGGAGACCACAGGGGAATGATCCTGTGCCTCCTGGGCTCATATGTGCCATTCTGGGCTTCGCCCACAGGCAAGGGACCCTGGGCTGGGCCAGCCTTTGCTTTGACGCAATCCAGCTGTTGAGAACAGCAGGACTGGAATCTTTCCCCCCTGCCCCCAAGTGTCACGGACTCATTGATAGTGTTCAGGTGATCTAACTTTAGGCACCTGAGCTAGTTAGCGGGGGTGCCTGCACAAAACGTTGGTGGGCTTTTACTATAAGGCAGTGCTCTCCCCCTAAGACAGATGTGTAAAACAATCATAAGGTTTGCACCCTGGCAGGGCCTCAGCGAGCACAAAGGAGGGATGAAGCAACAGTGCGGAATGTAGGTACCTGCCTTGTAGGCATCTGATGTCAAATTACAGTAATCCTGGGCATTGTATCATCATCTCTTGGCTTCTGTTTCTCTAGGAATTAAAAAGGAAATGCAAATGAAAGGCAATAAATGGATGCACTCAGTGCAAGCTCTCTTCAAGGCGCAAACACCCCGACAGCCTTCGCTGCTTCACTAGGCGTGTGGAACTGCGCCTCTGGTTACGGGATGTCCTGAGACTGCAGCTGCCAAATCAGACCTCTGAAGTGTTTCCCCACTTGAAAAGTAGATGGTGCCTTGTCATGGGGAAGCCTCTAGTTCAAGGCTCATGCGATGCATAGCAAGGTAGCTGCCTGGTGCCTTGCTGCCTGGCAGTGCACTGGAGCATTGTTCAGGTTTCCTTGGCTCCCCTCTTTTGTTTCCTAAAGCTCAGCTACAAAAGCTACCACTATAAATATGAAAAGATTTTTAAAAAGTATTCCATGCCAGCACATGCCAGACAATTCATGGCCAATCCAAAAGTGCTGCGTTGGTACCAGCTCTGTATTTAGTGGTGTCTGCAGGAAAGGGGCTGGAAGAGCCCAGCTCTCCTCCTCCTCTACCCAACCTACATTAGGACCCCCATCCCTCAGCTAGGTGAAACTCTAGAGGTGTGGATTGCCGTGTCTCAGTGCCCATGTCTCTGTGGGAATGAGGATTACATGCTGGCTGTCTTTGGGTGCTGTGCATGCCTTTGAACAGTGTTTAATTAGTCCACTGTTGGGGAAAACAGATTACACAGTTCATGAATCTGCTTTGCTACAGCAGCTGCTCCTTTCCTGTATGATCACGCACAAATCCTACCATGTGCCCCGATCCAGAACCCCAAGCTCCAAAAACACAGGCCGTTTTTGTTTTAGAGACTAGTCAGGAAAAGAAATAGCTCATAGGGAAGTGCCAGACCCAGGTCCTCATTCACTCCTTTCCAAACCAGACTAGGTTTGCATTTCAGACAAATGCTTCAAGTATAAGAGAAGCAGAAACTCAAATCTGATAGCAGCTCCCTTGGGCAGCTGGGGTTTGTGACCCGGAGGGCTGTGCTGTGACATTCAGGTTAGCGCTGCCACTTTTGTGTCTGGCCTTCAAGAGAGGCTGCTAAGCCACTGTGCTCTGTGCTAAGAAACTCTGCACGTTTCCACGAGAAGCCTGAGCTGTGAAATGACGTTTTTTGCTTTGCAGGTCAGCAGTCTGAGCCGGCCTTCAGTTCTGCTTTGTTCCCGCCGTCTGCAGAAAGCCGGAGCTGCTCATTTTATGGCACAGCAGCAAATGCGGCTGGGAAGGGCTTGCTCGGGCAGGCACAGCCCCTGCAGTGGCCTGGGACACCCTGTGCCTGCAACGGCCTGCGGAGCTGAGCACCAGCAGAGCCAAGGAAAACCAAATCCCTGGAGAGTGATGTGGGAGGGCAGGGCGGGAGCAGGGCTGCTGGCAAGGACCTCCTGCACCCTGTCCCCGTGGGCAGGGACAAGAACACACGGTGGCAGACCTTCTGCACAAATTCTTCAGCACACATCGAAGGAAGGTCAGCAGTGCTGATGGGCTGGTGGCTTTTTCCCCTGACTTCTGACCCCACAAGAGGGTGGGTGTTGAAATGCTGACTGCTTGTAGAGGGGTAAAAAAAGGAACAACTTCTGGGGAGCTCCAGAGACTTTGGAGCGTTTGTCTTTTGCCAAACTGGGAGCTGCATTTGCAAGAGGAGCCACAGTCGCCTGAGTGGCACAAAATGTTCGGGTCACGTCCATATGCCTGCGACACACCTAAGCAACGCGCGCTGCGCCCTAACAAAGCTGCTGGTGGCTCAATAGCTGCCCCACACAGCTCCAGACCTGCTGTAGCAAAACCTGGTGCTTATTTGTTTCAAGGTCTGTACGCACTCAGCTTGCCAGCAAAGGCCCAGGACAGCTGCTTAATGTCTTCATAACACCTGGCCAAAAAAAAAAAAAGGAAAAATTGTCAGACTGGCAAGTCTGCGGAGCAGCCTGCTGTTGGCACTGTTATCGTTGGTAATAAGGAGAAACAAAGCAGAAGTTTTCTGTGGAGACTGTCAGTAGGGTCTGCAACACGCACTAATTTCATCTTGAGCATCTTCAGCCTCTGTCACCACTATCTCAGTAGTGATTAGAAATGGGAGGGTTTTAATGCAATCACTGACATTTTACTGTTAGAATCTAGCTGTAGCACCCTGATCCGCTTTCTACGTGATATTATATTAGAAAGCTTCTAATGAATTTGAAGAAAATAAAAGTTTGACCAGAAGTAAAATTTTAAGGAAACAATAAGAAAAAACCAGGCATAGAGGTGAGAATAGTGTTCTGCTTGGTTCTTGGTGGGGTTTGGGAGAGATACTAAAAGATCTGTATAGAACAAGAAACTCCTGTTTCTAGATAAAAACTAAATAAAATTAGGCCTAATCTTAAGTTTAACAGGCTTTAGCAAAAATTTTACTGCGTTAGTTTGAAATACTAGTTTAATGAATTAGTTATTATGTCAGGTAATTCCACAAAAAGGTACAGAATGAGAAAAAAATCTCCAGAAGTTCTCAGTAAGGTACAATGGGATCCACTCACCCATACAATTCTGCAAAAACTCATGGCTGAACCTCGGACCTCCTCTCAGCTCAGCCAAGGCAAATGGCTGCTTTCTCATGATCTCCCAGCACAAGAGGGTGCTACTAGTTCGGTGATCGTCTGGAAGGTTAGGGGAGTGGGTTGCACTTTTTTGCTTTTCTTTTCTCTGAGAGAGAACTCAAAGGCGTCTAGAGTTTAAAACCAGACAGGTGTCTGTAAACTAGCTGTAGCCTGCAAAATGCAGCTGACAGTGAAGCATAATCCTCCCTCAGTTACTCGTACTTCACAGCCTCACAATGATTGTTTCACCAGAATTTGTTTAAAGAAAAAAAAAGTTGCAACTAAGTGAATGCACAGAAGGGACAAATTTAACCAACCTTTTGGTTAAAAGTCAGGGCAGGGCAGGAGGTGTCATGGGGGTGTTTCAATCTGTCAGAAATGTGATGACTAAATGAGCAATTACTACTCTGAATATGTACCATTGCTGGGCCCCTCCTACACTCACGAGTATTTCTACATTTCTCATGCAACTTGCCTGTATGAGAAATCTGCACACTGTACCCAATTAGTGTCAAGTGCAAGAGCTGCCCAGCCTGTGTATCATGTCTCTAAACCCCTCCTGGAAGCAATTTTCCCAGAATACAAAGGATAAATCACCATTCTCCTAACTCTCAAGAGGACAGTTGCCACATAAAGGCAAAATAAACACGTGTAACACATAATAAAGCATTCTAATTAACTAGATGATATTCTCTCAGCAGAAGTAGATGCAGAGTATTGCCTGCTTTAAGTGTTAAACATTACGGGTAATTAAATATGTCGGGGTAGGGGAGACAAGGCACTTGAATAGCCACTTGTGGAAAACCAGTGAAACAGCCTGCTTAAAAAACCAATAAACACTGCCCCCCGCCCCCCCCCCCCCCCCCAAAAAAAAAAAAAAAAGAAACTGGAAAAGAAGAAAAGAAATGCACACCTACTACAGGAAGTATAAACTGCTTTCTCTGTCTATGTCCCAGTCTCTCCAGAAGCACCAGTACATGAAGAAGAGAGCAGAGGGAGGGCACACAACTTGCTCTGCACACCCCCTCCTCGGGCACCAACTGCACCAGGGTGAAACCGTTAGCTTAATTGAACAAGTGACTTAACATGACCACACCTTGTGTAATCGATAAACATACCGTGCTATTGGAATGCCCCTGCTAGTCTCCTGTGACACCAGCTATCGCTCTTCACACATGTTTTACATGTGACCAAACATCACGCTTAGACAGAAGCGACACTTGCTGAGAAAAAGGAACTCTTACAGCAGAATGCAACAGAAACCCTGCTGGTATGAAACCAAACCCAGAACTGTATTTTAGTCCAGCAATTGAAAGGTTGGGTTACCTCTGAGCAGGCCTAGAAGGAGCTTAGGGGGCTAAGGGAGCTGGAGTGCTTCCTTAGATGAGAATACTAGGGGCTAAAGGCAGGAGACTGGCCTAAGAAAGGCTTAATTAATTAGATTAATTATAGACCCAGGGGCAGCTGTAGTGGGAAAAACCAAGGTGAAAGTGCCTGTTTCAGTGTGGGTGGTACATGTTGGGTGCTGAGCTGGGCTTCTATTTTCTGCTTTTGTACACAGGGGAGGTCTGCCCTCCCCTTACCTGCTCACTTGTTGCCTTCTGCTGAAGGCTGGCTGGGTCAGAAACCATCATCTGCCAATGAAGAAGCATCTCCCCTGAAAACAGAAGATACCCTGGGGTGACTTCAGTTTAATGTTGTGCTGAAGAAGTTATATGCATCAGAGGTGGACAAGAAGGGCTTAGAGGAGAGCACAGGTGAGCTTACCTCAGGTACAGGACAAGCAAAGCTGAACAGGGGGGTGCTTTGTTTCAGATTATTCTAAGAGAGGCAGTGAGAATTATGAGGAAAGAGTTTGTATCTCTTCCTCCTGCCAGAAGATAGAGCATTATACCCATAATGAAAGTAAATTGGTACTGAGTGGCCAAGAGTGTGTAGCAGCCTATACACAGCAAGAGAGCCAGAGCACATGGGTGCTGTGCAGCTGGGCAGTGAGGACATGCAAGCGGGTTGCTAGCATGCGGGAAATTGCCTGTAGACAACTCAAGGACCTGGAGGTCCTTTGTCTTTCAGGACTGTCCATTCTGATCTCTGATATTTACTATTATCAGAACTCAAGAGGCCATTAAGAGTTACAGACAGCAAAACAGATTGTTGCGAAAGGGCAAAACAAACACCCCCACCCCAGTTTCCCACCTCAGGCTAATCAGAGACTGGAGGCTGGACCC
The DNA here is from genome assembly GCF_034619465.1 of Leptosomus discolor. Lineage (NCBI taxonomy): Eukaryota > Metazoa > Chordata > Aves > Leptosomiformes > Leptosomidae > Leptosomus > Leptosomus discolor. The sequence continues at coordinate 14,768,120 of NC_141399.1, forward strand.
AGCAAGGCTGCTCCCTGTGCTTTCTAAGAGCAAGCAGACAATGCACTGCGAGTGATACTTGACCATGTAACAAATGGAGGATTTGCACTCACTCGCTTATTATATGTGTTGCTGGAAAAGCACTCCTAATTTCATAAAAATCTAAGTATGAAATTCAGAGAACTTTTGTATGTGCAAAAAGTTCAGTTGGAAATCTATTGCAGGGTGTGTGACGAGACCTGAGAGACCCCTGGTCATAGCAAAAGCAAATGCTAGGCTGGGGAGGTTCACTTAGGAAATACTAATATTTTCTTTGCCTGAACTGACTTCTTAGATATTGGGATTCCTGTCTGATACTGAGCAGATAAGCTTGCTGGGGGTTCAGGGGGACTGACCATGCCCAGGGGCTGAGGGCTGGCCCAAGCAGGATGGACTACCTGCGACTAAATGGCCAGCACTGCTCCTCATAACCTGGCTGGTTCCTGGCAATTGGTACAGGCCGCTCCACCTCGTTCGTACCCCAAACACCTGCAAACACAGCAGGAGATCGTGCTGTTTTCCTGCTCATCACCTGGTCAGGGTGGTAGAAAGTCCTTTCCCCAGAAGTGTAGCTGTGCCTCTTGCCTATGCAGGAGCTCTTGGTGACTTCATGTGCAGAGCAAACAGCAGAGGGAGGTTTTGAGTGTGATTCAGTCCGTTGTGCCTCGGTGAGCACCTCTGTAACCCGGGGGTGGCTCTGGCTTTGTGTTTCCAGCACCCTCTCTCTGGTTGCTGGAGACAGGCGTGATGGAGGGCACATTTCCCTTCCCCATCAGCAGCCCCGCTGCTCCGTCACGGGGCACCACAGCCCTGGGGCACAGGGACGTGGGCAGCATGCCTGCCTCAGGGATGATGGGGGGGGGGCCCTTCCTGGGCCACCCAGCCCAGAAGGCTGGACCCGACTCTGCCTGGCAATGTTCCTGATGAGACTGATACAAACCCCACCCATCTCCTTGCTGCCCACATGGACATTCCCCATGAGCCCGGGGCCACTCTGGGCAGGAGGGCAGTGTGCCTGGGCCTCCAAACCACCATCATGGCATGCCTGCTCAGCTTTATGGGAGCCCAAGGCTTTTCCCCTCAGAGAGTCATCCCTGCTGGACTCCCTCTCGTGTCCCAGACAGGCCAAACATGCGGGCCCAGGCTTACAGCCCGAGCAGGGGCTGTGTGGGAGCAGCTGTGGGCAGGGGGGGTGTCCCGGCTGGTCAGGGCCGCTGAGGCCGGTTGGTGCCTGAGATGGGCCAGGAGGCTGCCCAGCTCCTCAACCCTGCGCTGGTGGGACTGGCCCTTGGCCATGTCCCTGGAGCTCGGGGACATGGAAAACACACTGTTCCTCCTGCCGTACCTGGAGCATGACTGCCGGTGGCCAGAGGATGGCACGGAGCTGCCACTGCTCTCACTGTGAGTCAGGGGAGGCCACGTGAGGCCCCAGTGCCGGCCCCGATGCCTTTCCGCCCGCCTGCCATCGCGTGCCGGGGCCAGCGCTGTGCACGCCCTGCCCCGGGATCCCGAACTGACGGACAGCCCTGCAGGTAAGTGCCGGGGAAGTGTTCGGGAGCTTCTTGTGGTGGAGACTAAGGGTGTTTTGGGGTTGCATCCTGGCTCTTGGTACATGGCGGGGTTGTTGATTACTCCTCGAGGCATCGTGCCACTGTACGAAGGGTTGGGGAGCTGTGGGGGTGAGCCGCAGGACTTCCCTGTAACTTCTGTGTCTTCTTGACTCACTTCCCCATCTTTTAATTTTTTTTTTTCCCTATAAAATCCTTGCAGCAAGCCCTGCACTTTATGCTTAGAGAAAGATTTGTTTGCATTAACTTTGCTCAGACTACAAACATGAGCTCTTCTGGCTTCTGATGAGCCCATTTGCTTCCCTTCAGAGCTTTCCAGCAGCCACAGAGAGGAGCACACAGCGCGTAAGAAGAAACACAAACCAGGTAATCTCAAACGGTGTATGTAAATGTGTACGGGAGTGCTGCCATTATGTTACCAGTGCGGCTGGAAAACAGGCCACAAACCACCCCAGGTTTGCAGATGTGGGGCTGGCAGCAGCACAGCCACCGTGCCTGGGCTTGCTGCAAGAGCCGGGAGAGGAAGGAAGTGCTGGTGCTGTGGCAAGGGGTGGATGGGCTGTGCCTGCTCCCTGCTTACCCCGTGGGGACGGTTGCACCGAGCCTGGGGAGCTGCCCTCCCCACGGGGACAAGCACTTGCTGGGTCTCTCCACCTGCCTGTGTTGAAGGATAAAGACTGGAAAGACTTTGAGTTTTTCTACTTCTTTGTTGCATTTCATCCATGTTTGACTACAGGAAGGCAAGCTGAGGAATAGCAGAATTATTTCACTGGTGGCATTGCCTGAGGAGACTAGAGTAGGAATGGTTTAAAACTGAGCCAACGTGTATTGGTTTTTATTGTCTCGCTGGAAGAAACTATCAGCTTTCACCACGGCCACAGTCCTGCAGGACATCTTCCTGTGAAACCAACTAGTAGGACCAGCCTAAGACTTGCAGGTGCACTTTATGAAGTTGGTTTGGTTTGAGGCAAGGGCAGGAGGGAGTTAACGTTTGTGTTTAAAATAAAATTTAGCAAGATTGCGTGTCAGCATGTAACTTAAAATGAGAGGTAAAAATAGTTTCAAAGGGAAAAGGTTTAGGATTGTCTGATTCTTGTCTTGAAGTCAAAACAACCTTATTTTGCTTTATTTATATTTTTTGCTATCCCATTGAACAATTTCACCCAGATATATTTTAGCAGCTAAGCAAAAAGCTGTTGTGTATAGCAGTTATTACCCTCACTTTCTAAACAACTAGGAGAAGTCTGACTCTGCACACAAATTTTATCCTAACAAGTTAAAAAGCCCTCACTGCAATTAAGTTCTGATTTGCTATGGGGAAAGCAAGATGAGGTCAGTTGTTCATGTCATTCTCCAATTTGCACATGGCTAGGCTGAAATGGCAGTATATCATCATCCTCCTCTCATTATGAAGTATAATAAACTAAATTACTTTAAAAACATACAATAATTAAATGCCTATGCTTATCCTTTGTTTAGATCTGATTTTCTTTCCCGAAGAGCCATGGGGGAATTAATTGTCCACAGTCTAAGAGAAATTAGGTACTCAACTTCCTTAGTTACGTAAAGCTCAGGGACTGACTGGGTTTGGCTGTGCTGGAGGCGCAGAAAGGGAGACGGGAGCAGACGCTGGCTGCTCCTACATCCTCTTGTGCTATCCAGGTCTTATCACAGCGCGACGCGTAAGTGCATTAGGCTAATGTGTTCCTGTTGCTGGTATAGCTGGGCAGTCCTGTCATTTGGGCCAGCAAATGAACAGTTTTAAGGTAAATCAGTCTGATAGCAAATGAGGTGGACAGCGTCTCCTCTGCCTTCAGTGTTGCGTCTGCTCTTCCGTTGCGCGTGGTGGGACTCATCTGCTGGTGCCTACCTGCTCGCTTTGTCTTTGGGGTGTAGCAGAGCCGGCCTAAGGCAGCTGCTGTGACAGGCTTGTGTCGCGAGAAGAGCACCGTGCCCCAAATGTGCCAGTGAAAGGAGCCTTCACTAGGTATTAGGAGCCCCAAAGACAAACCTCCTAAATTTCACCCAACAGTAAAATCTGTGGATATTTATAAATATTTTATGAAATGTAATTCATCAGTCAGAAAAGACCTGTTTATATTTAAAGTGAAGTTGTTCCTTTAGGCCTGGTGTTTCAGCCGTGCAGACCACGAAGAGGCCTAAAGCATTCAACTTACAAAACCAAACACTGTTGCAAGGTTTAAGTTGAGGAAACAAGAAGGCAAGAAAGATACTGAAAATGGCTGAAAATCATAGGTGGAGATAGATAACTGCACAGAAATAATTTTCTTTATTGTGCGGCCAAGAACGAGTTTGCCCAGGGTGTGGTATGCTGCGCTCCTGCATTTCAACATCAGCTGTTTCTTACCTGGGCAGAGCGTTTCCTGCGTTCCCGTTCGGGTGCTCACAGCCTCGCTTTGCCAGGGACTGACACAGCGCTGCTGCCACAGCTGCAGCAGCAGCGGCTGTAAGTCAGGCAAGGTTTGTGGGAGAGGTAAAAACTCTTATTAGACTAATTGATAAGAGTTCAAAGCTTGTTTGGCCAGAAACTTGTCAGTTTTTCCAGGTGTATCGGGTGGTTAAATAAAAGGTATTGTCTGCTGTTGTAGATGTCTTGCATGGACTCATTTGGGATAATTTCAAAGCGTTCTTAAAATAAGAAGTTACTTTTTTCTCACAATACACCTAGGAGGTCAGTAAGCAGTTTTCTGGGCTTAGCCTTTAAAAGTGGGTAAAGAGGTTACGTAATTTTCCCAGAGCCAAACAGCAAACCAGTGGCTAAAAGGAGTTTCAAACTAAGGACCTCATCACTTGAAGAACACTGGCAGCCTAGGAAAGGAGAAAGCCCCCAGAATAACCAAAACACTGAAAATGTGGGACCTCAACCCTGCCTGCAAAGGAGGGGTGGGTTTTGCAGCTGTTTGGAGTCTGCTTGTGTCGGATTTCCTCTATCCGAGAAATGACACATTAAGAACTTGTTCTATGTCCACAAAGAAGATGGTTTTGCTGGTGTGTTATGCTCTCCTTCTGAAGATATTGACTGGACCTGATTTGGATTTTGTATTAGGATATTTTTGTGACTGCTATGATGGTCTTTGGTGAACTGAAACTGCCTGTAGGAAAAGAAAGAGTTTTCCATCTGGAAAATTTAAAGGAAACACTTAGTTTTCAAACTGCTTGATTGAAAGTGTTTTGTTGAATGGACCCAAAAGTCATATTGTAAGGAAAATGTGTGGGTGTATAAACTGTTTTTCTATTGCACCCTTGCATAGTGGAAACTATACTTCAGGCTCCCCAAAAATCTTTTGCATCGCTCAATGCAATAGTGTTTTAGTTGAAGTGTTGCACGAGGGAAGATGCAGTCAGTGCAGGATGCCCAGACCACAGTAGGTGGAGGAAACTGTTCAGAATCACAACCACCCCAAAAAATGCGTTGTCAGAATAAAACAGCCTCAAAGCAAAATTTCTGGGGTGAGTTTAGCAAAACAAAATGAAACATTGGATTTTGGGGATGTCAGAATGTTTTGTTTCCATGGTAAATACCAGTAAGAAATCTGGGATGAAAACTTTTTTTTTAAAAAAAAAAATTTATTCATAAACCTGAAGTTAGTGGAACTTTCCTTTTCATGACAACTTGGGAAGAACAGACATTGAAGTGTCAAAGTCTTCCTTGAGACAAGGATTCCAACTCCTGGGACTTTCCTATAAACTATTTCCACTGTTCTCCCTGACTGGTCCATTTTAAGTGTAGGGATGTCAAAGGTACGGAATAATTGTTCTGTTTTGTGAAGGGAGCAGGGCCAATTGAATTACTCACATCTGTAGTAAATAGTTAATTAGACACCTTGGTAGTTGTAAAAAACCAACAATGTGAATAATCAAGTCAGACTTCTTTTTGTTTTACTCATGATGATCAGACTTTTGTTCTTTCTTAATAACAAAAGGCCAGCCCAGCAAGACTCACTCAGAGGAGTCAAGAGTGGGTCCCAGGAAGGTAAATGAATCATGATGTGAAACTCCCGTTGCAACAGAGAAGTGATTTCAAAACTGAAGTGCCTAGAGATAGACGCCACATTTGCAGAAAATTAAATGTAAGGCAGAAAACCAGAGAAGCTCAGACGGATCTGTTTCTAAATAGGCTTTTTCTCCCCTTTTGAACAGGTGCAGCAATGGAGAACTTGAATGTCCTATTCCCAGATCTTACTGAAGAACAGCAAGGTGAGGGTAGCACAGAAAGATCAAAGCTTCGTCTCATTCACACTGCATGAGAGCGATTGTTAAGAGTGGTCATGAGTCAATGAAACTTGTTTCCTCTGAAACACACTCCATCTGTCTCCTTGCTTGTAAAAGAGAGACCAGTAGTCAGTTCCCTGCTCTTCCACAGCCTTCTCATCAGGCCTTAGGCATGGGCTTGTGGGAATTTAGATGCATGAAGGAGATTTTGCTGTGCATTAAATGCCTAATGAGCCATCTTGGTACCTTGGTATCCAGCCCTTTGCATCTTTGTGCCGGTCTGTAAAATAGCATGGTCAGAATGACCACCTGTTAAATAGCTCAGAATACTTTCCCTGCTTATCTGACTGAGCCAATAGCATCACAAAGACATCAGGAATTTGTAGGGACTATTGACATTTTTCTTCATTGTGAGGGTGGTGAGACACTGGCACAGGTTGCCCAAAGAAGCTGTGGCTGCCCCCTCCCTGGCAGTGTTCAAGGCCAGGTTGGATGGGGCTTTGAGTGACCTGGTCTGGTGGAAGGTGTCCCTGCCCGTGGCAGGGGGTTGGAACTGGATGGTCTTTAAGGTCTCTTCCAATACAAACCATTCTGTGATTCTGTGCTGGTGTCTGGCAGACTGAGCTGCTCTATGCAATACAGCACTACCATCTTTCCTATACGCTGACGTGCTGGTGTTGGGCAGCAAGTTCGAGCCTGCTGTCTGTCACTGCACCTACTCTGAGCACCACAGGAACACTGCCCTGTAACCCACCTCTGCTGCTGCACGGTGATTTCCCTGTTTTTCCTCCCAGATGTTTTCCAGGGGGTTTTTACTGCTGATGCCAATTACTTGGAGAATCATGAGAAAATGAACCAGTCCTTCTGGGAATCACTTGTGAAATGTTTAGCAACCACTGACCCACCTATCCTGAATACTGAAGAAAAGAACAATGTAAGTTACTACAGAGACGTGTATCCTTTGTAAGACATTGTTATACAGATACTTTTATATTCTCTGATATACATTGGGGAGGGAAAACATACGTTTTAGCATATCAGATAATTGGACTGTATCTGAAACATGCTAAATGCTGTGAAAGGGCACTTAGATAAATGACACTCAGGCCCCTGCTTTTTACTTCGTTGTTCTCCATGTGCAAAAGTAACTGGCTTCGTATAAACTCCTCAGGGTCAGTTCAGCTCACTCTTTTCTAGGCAAGACCATTGTTAGTGACATTTGCTTTAAGATACTGCAGAGATTGCATGTCCGTTTTCAGACCTACTACTGTGTTTCTTGCTCCAGCACTTTAAAGAGTTAACTGTTACACATCATAGTTTTTTTCCCAGTTGACGAGTTGCTGAATAGAGTTTACATTCCCTTCCCATCTCTGGCATTACCCTGTCTCTGATTTCCCCCTGTATAGCAGGGGCAGGGGATTACGTTTCCCACAGATGGGGTGAGATACCTTCATTTGTATAGCAGGGTATGTTTTTACGTTTTTTTTTGCTATCTACTTACTTTTCTTTCAGCTGCTCAACAGCTGCAATGCCTCGCCTGGAAGCTGTGCAACCTGCCTGCAAGCCGTAGAGAAGAAAGGAGTCAGGGCAATGGCTGTTCTTTACCTCTTGCTGAAGACAACCGACCCATCTGGATATAGGCAGCTGCCCAGCTCCAAGGGAAAGGGTGAGTCCTACCTGGCTGCTTGTCAGCTCTTTTTTTACAATTACCACAGTGCCAGTGGGACTTGACACCAGTTTGAAAACTCTGTTAGATGCTTGGAAGTGATTATTAGTGAACCACTAAAATGCCTAGAAACGCTGCTGAGAAAAGTCAATTTGGTACAGTGATAATGGGAGCCAAAGACAGTATTTTATTTTAGTTTAACTTGGCTTCTTCTGGGGAAGAAAACTTGTGTGTTTAGGGAGACAGGATGTCCTAAGATGATTATTCCAAAGGAAATTTCTCTAACTTAAAGTGGTGCCCCAGTTTTTCCTGTATAGCTGGATTCATGACACAATAAAGACAGTTTTTTCCATGGACTGTTCTTCAGCCGGCCTGGACCTCTCTGAGCTCTCATAGTGGTAGCAAATCCGAGCTGAGCCACTGAAAATATTTTTGCACATGACCCTAGCAGCACACGTAGTACTGACTGAAAGAGGCGGATAGAGGATGTCGCTCAGGGTGCTGAGCCTGGCAACAAGACACAAATAGACTCTGGAGCACTTCTCATTGGCCTGGTTGTGCAATAGGACACTAAGTGCAGCTCCACAGGGTCCACAGAGTCATTGATTGTCTTTAATAGATCGCAGAGCTGCGCCGACTTAAGATGACCCTGAATTTAACCAGAGACCCTTAAGGAGATGCTGTTCTCGTTCCTGGCTTGATCAAACGTATTCATGGAGAGACGTCCCAGGCTGGAGAGCAGCCCGGCTTTGGTCACCTGTCAGAGCAGGAAAGTGTGGCACAGCAGGGACCCCTCCTGCTCTGGTACAGTGAGGCAGCTTTGAGCAGCCCGGGGGAATCATGTCTAGCTACGTATGTCCGACCGCTGCAACCAATGGCGAAGAGATGCCCAGACCCGCCGGCCCTCAGCACAGAGCTGGATTGGAAGCTGTTAAGAACCACCGGCAGCTCCAGCCGCACAAGCCAGGAGCACCTCACTGCCTGGCCCAGGAGTCAGCATCCCCCGGGTTTCTCCTCCCCGGTGAGGCTTTGCGGGCTCTGCTTTTGTGCCACAAGAGGGTGCTGGCACTGCGGCACAAACACAGGGCCCCAGCAGAAATCACAGGGGCGAAGGGAGAAATAGCTCAGGGAAGGATGAGCAACTACTCTGCAGCTAAAGCATCTTTCAGCTGCAGCTGCTATTGCTTCAGGGGGTATGAATGTTCACAGGGGCAGCATTATGGGTAAATTAAAGGCCAGAACATGAAACTTTAGCCATCTACCACATCCATTTAAAAAAGCCTAAGCAGAAGGATACGTGATGCTTGCATTTGTAATGCTTTGTACCACTCCTTGTGTGCAAACCCCACAACTGAAATAAGACTAAGGGTCTGATTTCCTGCCAGACAATCTTTAATAAGGCATTGTGAAAGCTGTCATTGTAAAAGAGAGAAAATGTGCATAGTTGGTTTTAGTATTTTTTTTCTGTGTCTATAAAACAGATGAAAAATTGAAACTCCTGAAGAGATTGGAAAGGAATCTCATGCTTTCACAAGGCGAAAAAAAGGCTGAAAACTCATCCCATGAGTCCACGGATGAAGATACACAAGGTAAAGAGGATTTATTTTATTTTTCCCTGATACATAATTTAATCTGCTTGCACGTTCATAAGAGATTCACACGGGAGACTTGCAGCATTTCGGCAGCAATTCTGCAGAGCTCTGAAAAAGTAAGAAATTGTGCAAAGGAGAGAACACAGAAAATAATCAGTACCTCTAGATTCATTGTCAGCAAGATAGCGGCTGCCTCCTGCTTCTGTGGATGCTGGAGGTTTCAGAAATGTAGAAACCTGATGCAAGATTTCTTCCCAAATAAAAGATCATAACTGCAAGGATCTGCTGTATGTTTCTGGTCTAACTGAAGCCTGCACTATAGCAGGAGGCAAAGAATAGCCAATGCACAGTAGCAGCTGGCTGTGCTATAGCACTTCTCTGGCATTTCTTTTCTTATTAGCAAACATAACAGAGTATTAAAAGTCACTTTGGCTGCCACTAAACCATTTCATTCATGGAAAATGAGAAGTGATAGGCAACATGGAAGTGATAATGCTCATATTGGCTTATTCTGTTGCAGGAAGCCACTAGCTGATTAAGATCAAACGAGTTGCATTCAGAGATAAATTTTTCAGATTAGCAGTGCTGGTGATGTATGTGTTTAAAATAAATAAGAACTTTCTCGCTACACCCCTTTATACACATTATTTCAACTTCAGATTTTGCTGGTTTTCTCCTATTCAGCCAGCTTTGAAAAGAGCTGTGAGGAAAAAGCCACTAATAATGATACTTGCATTTCAAAGCCTTGCACGTCCAGTGGCCATTATTATATTACGAGCAAACAACTACAGTGCCGTTGTTTCTGCTGGCACATTTTTCTTTAATCTTTCTCTATCCAGACAGTGACGGGGAAGATTTAGGAAGACAGAAGACTGAAGGCCAGTTACTGGCAGGTAGGACAAAGTGACAACAGTATTGGTTTTTACTAGAGACAACCAATATAAACAAACAAACAAACAGGATAATTTCTGGCATTCTTTGGTTTGACTTTTGAACAAAGGTGTATTAACATGTATAGATGTAGGACAATGACCAGTCAGTATTGGGCTGTTGGAAAGGCATTTCCTACAAGATGAAGCTCAAGCAATACCAACACTCAGCCTGTTTATTGTTGAACCAGGAGAATAGAAAGATCTCCTGTTGCAGAGAAGTCCTGCTGCCTGGGTCCGAACCGTTGCCATTGAAATGCAGCAAAAGGGTTTTGAACATACCTCTCAGAGTCACTACTTCCAGGGTCTGCAGTCAGCCCCCAGTGCTGACCAGAGGCTATGAGTTAGAATCTGCCTCGTCCCTTTTACACAACCACGCTGATTTCAGTAGTTGCGAGGGCTGGGGCTGGCAGCAAGGTGTGCATACTTGTTATGGATATTAATCTACATCATCTTTGCGTGGTATTTTAGGGATGCTGGCAGAAGTTGCTCCCTACAAAGATTCAGGTAAGTGTTCCCAGATACAGTCTTCCTTCCAGCAGGATGAGGTTAACGGCAGTTTCTTCCTTCTGACATGTTTATATATTAATATAAATTGTATTTATAACTGTAAATCCATTGGTTTCCAGTTAGCCTGGTGTCAGACCTGGGCATGGTGCATTTGTTGCAAGCTTGTCATAGTGGCTGGCTGAGAGGAGGAGAATTGTACAAGGTGTTCCAGCAGTTTAACTCATCCTTTTGTAGGCTGCTGGGTTCTCACAAGATCAGCTCACAGCAGTTGTCATCCTTTTTAGGGGAAAACCCAGTAATTCTATTCAGTGACTATTCAGTCTTTCCCAAGAAAGCCAGGCAATTTTCAGCATTCCCTGCAGCCCCCTGTCTCCTGCTGAACAGGGCTGCAAGACTGGGAGGGAGCTGGAACCTGGTTTCTGCGAAACAGTGGTACCCAGCTCGGAGCACAGGGCACCCCCCAGTGGAAGATGCTAGGTGAAAGCCAAATGACAAGCAACAGGGAAACAGCACCAAGCTGAGAGGCTTGAACAGACATGTCAGTCAAAGGCAAATTTCCTGTTAGCAGGCACTGCTGAGCAGCAGCAGAACCAATGTAAAAAACCCATAGTGGGAAATTTTCAATGCCTTGATGGCATTACTGCCCTCATTCCCCCTACTCCCAGGCCAATGCCACGTTCATGGGTTACAAGTTGCAGACAGCCCAGCAGGCTGGCCTTTTTGAGAGGACACCCGCTCAACCACTTTTCTTCTGTGCAGCAGGGAATAGTTGCTGCGACTTGGACTGTTTCAGCTGAGGACAGCGTTGGGAAGAAGATACAAATTGCAGAATAATCCCTAGGGGAGGTTTTTGGGTTCCCTGTTGCCAAGGAGCTACGTAAAACACCAGGGCAGAGGAATACACCGTAATACAATATTCTCTGCACATTGCCAGGTGCAGAGAGAAAGAGGATTACAGTACTTTTCCAGTTGGCATTTGGCCTCTCTGCCTCTCACCATGGCCTTTGTTGTTTCAGTTCTAGATTACTTGAGTACACGAGCCCGACACACTGAAAACACGTAGCTAGCACAGGACTCGGTGCCTACTGCATCGGACAGGCTCGGGTGAAAACACACATGCAGCACTTGTGATCCCAGCTCTGCATGGTTCTAGCTTCAGTTCTAGCAACCGAATATTAACACTGAGGCCCTCAATCTTCCACTGCCCAGCTGTTTCAAAGAACCTGGGATGACTGTGAATAGTCAGTTTTATTGTTAATTGTTCTTGGGCCCTTTTAACTTCATTTCCTGGCACTTTCAAGTGCTGTTTTGTCTATACTGAGTCAGCAAATAGGTGAATATTCACTGTGCTTGCTAGTGCTGATAATGGTGGAAAACAATATATTTGCATTTTTGCCATCATAAATAATAAACCTGTGTTGCTTTTCAGAGCTTGCCAGAAGAGAAGAGTCAATTGCGGATGGTAAATACAAACAAGTGAACAAAAGTTTTTCTTGTGGGTGCTGTCTTTCAGGACTGAGTTTTGCTTAGTGACGCTAGCTGTCCCAGCCCCTTGACACCTAGATAGTTCCTAATCAAAAAGGAGAAGTTTGAGAATGGTTACTAAAATGCACTGTAATGCTTTAATAGAAGGAGCACCATGCAAGTTGTTCCACAACACAAAGTGACAGTGGGACTGTTGCATTTAGGAGGCAGAGTAATTCAGAACAGACACTTCCAAATATGAATTGATGTTCTGATAAATTCTGTGTCTATAGATCATTCATACACCTGCACAGAGGAATATTTGTGAGTCAGAATAGTGCAATGCTATGTTAACTTCAATAATCAAACAACTGAGTTTGTCCCCAAACCAGAATCTGATCAATCCAGAATGCTCAAAGAATAGAAAAAGTAAAAAATTTAACTCCAGTGTCACGTGACCCAGAACAAAATTTTTTTGGCACAGTTTAGTTGCATCACAGTTCAAAAGCACAAGGGCAGAAGTCTGTAGCTCATTTGGAGTACATTTCCAGTAGTCTCCTGTTACATCTTTAGAGAATATTAAATTCACTGCCAGGCAGTGGTTGCCTGGATGCTCAGCCAGTGGAAGTGGAATCAGCATCTAAAACTTGTGATGAATCAGCTCCCGACGGCTTATATGCAGCAGCCTGCCTAGGGGTCTTCTCAAGCGATCACGTAAAGAAAACAGGAAAAACCTTCTGCTTTGAACACGTCATTAGAAATCTGGTAAAATATTCAGCTCTTTCTGACAATACAATTGGAGAAAGAATGGATTTTGGCAACTCTGCTCACAACTAGCGTAGAGCAAGACGCTCTCTATTTAAACCCTTAAAAATATCTCGCCTGTTCTTGTGTTGTTCTTTCCATGTATCAGTGTAGCTGGCTGGAAGAGACTAATGTCAGCCGAGTTCTTGATTTGGGAGGTGCAGAAACACTTCAACATCAGGCTTGAGCAGGTTAAAGGTACTCATGCACTCAGTAATGAAGATGGCTCTATTATTGTAGCTGTGATCGATTGCGCACAGCACCCAACAGTCAAGCTGAAGCTCCCTTGCACTGCTGCTTTTCTCCCCCACTGTAATTCTGAGGCTACTGATTGTCCTAGACTAGACAGAAAAGACCCAGAGTGCTTTAAAACAATTCTGCATTGTTAATGCAGCCATCTGATTATGCTCTTAAAAAAAACCCCAAAACAAAACAAAACCCCAAAAAAACCAACAACAAACCAACAACTGCTCTTTTTGCAGTGACTTTAAAATTGCCACTTTGATCTTTCTGAAAGGCTCGCAGATCTTTGCTTTGAACAAATAGGTTTACATATATTCTGCTCTGAGAAGCGATTTCAGATACAAAAAGGGAAATAAACTTAAAACTCCTTAATTTCAGAGTTCCACAGCAATAAAAGACATTTCTTTTTTGTAGCATATGAGAACGAGAACACTCACCTCCACCAGTGGACGGTGCGGTGGATGGGCATACGGAAGGATGGTAATTTAAAAAAATTTTTTTTTTTTTTATTAAATTCAACTGACGTCAACCCTGTTGAACCTTAGTCCACAAATAAGATCTCTGGTTCAAACAAATTTCACCCCCTCCCCCCCAACATAAGTACTTTGTTGAAAAGCAGCAAGGCTTCTCATAACAACTTGTGTGCACGTATGTTTTACATTTGAGTCTAGAGTATGAGACGTCTCGTGGCAACGGACTTCCTTCACTCAGTGCTACACTGTGCCTCAAGGTGTAGTCGTAGGGGCCATGCCCGCAGTTGTGACCTCATTTTCCCTCTCCATTGCAGACGAATTCTTCCATTTTGTCATTCTTTGCTTTGCAATTGGAGCTTTACTAATTTGCTACTACTACTACAAAGGTAAGGCAAGGCTTCAACAGAAGAATAAATTGCTGCATAGTAGAAAAATGAACAAAGCCAAACATCCATTTTGTTGCCTTAGATTGGACTATTTCTCTTGGAATTGGTTTAGTCACCTTTGCTTCCCTGGAAACCACTGGGATATACTTTGGTCTAGGTAAGTGTCTCTACAGCAGCCAGCTCTGTACCACACCACGGACACAGGGGCACACAGTCGTTAAACTATGCAAGTCTATAAAGCTGGGAGTGCTGAGGCGCTGTAACTCACCCCAGAACTACCCCGTAACATTTTGTTCACAGTTGCACACTGTGGCTGGAGACAAACGTGCCTCAGTGACACTGAAAGGAGAGGTTGACTCATTTTTCGTTCTCAACAATCACAAGACCCTGAGTCACCTCTTTCTGCAGCAATGACTGAATGCTAAGTTGCCATGGCAACCTATAATTTTAGCAGGAAGGCAGTCTTCCTAGATACACTCTGTCAGGTGCAGGGCGCTCCGCCTGCCGTTCATTCCCCTGGGACCGAGGCGGCTGAACGCCCTGAGGAAGAGCTCTCAGCAGAACCTGGATGGCGGCAGCTACTGAAAACTATATGGAAAAAAAATGGGCATTCTTGGCAATCCCTTGGGATGGCATAGGAAAGGTGCAACTAGCAGCAAGTTGTGGCTTCCCAGCTAGGAACAGAAGTCTCTTTGTAATCCTGTGCTAATATTTTTGGTAGGTTGTGGATAGGTATCTCAGGAATCAGCCTTGTTGCTGATTTGTTACTAATGGTTATCACAAAAGTGTTTATTTAAACAGCAATCTTCATTTCATTAATATCGCAAGTGTCAGTGTTTGGTTTTTGCCATTTTTTGGTTTTATGTTTTATGTTGCTGTCTGGCTAATCTTGAAAAAAATGTTTGTTTTCACAATTAGTGTATCGAATTCGGAGCGTACTTTACAGTTTTATTCCTCTGATTGACAAATTCAGGCCAACAGGTAATAGTGAATCTTCTTACTGACTGCATGCACATTTCCTAGACCTTCCTGGGTACTTCATTCTGGTCAAGTCTTAAGATCAACTTCTCTAAATTATAATTCAGATCTTCTTAATTAACAAAAAAAGAAGTATTTTACTACAATCCGTTACAGCTGCTTGGGTTTGAAAATTAATTGTTCTTGACTCTTTCCATGTGGCAGAGCATTTTCACAGTTTTACTACTCTGCCCTGTACTGGGTATTAACTATTCCCTGACAATGTCTGAATAAGAATTCTATAGCTCAATTAAAAATTCAGGGAGTGGGGGTAGGTTTCTCTTGTGGGTCTTCAAACAGACTCCAGGCTCATGTTTATCTGTGTTCATGGGCACAAAATACGAAGAGTGCTGGAAAGCCGCATAGGTACATGACAATTTGAACACAATAGACCTGACAGTTGTCTTTTTCTTCATCATGCAGGTATGAGGAAAGCTGCCTAGGAGTATTTCAGGAGAGTTTCACAAAAGCCTGCTGTCTGAATTTCTAGTATTGAAAGAACTGCTTTATGAGGCGAACCTAAAAACCTAATGGCTACTGTGAAATATCGAAATGCTAAACCATAGAAAGACACCGTTCCCTCCCCTCAAAAATACAGCCAAAACTGTGTTACAGGGTCCCACCCTTTCTTCTGAAGGGATTCGTGGCTCAGCAGAGCTCATAAAACAATCTAGATGTAGGTTTATATTTAATTCCATTAAATATAAGCACATTCTCCTTCCATCCCCCATGCAACCATGTTAGTCCGCCTATGGTGTCTCAAAATCAACAAAATGATCACTACTATCCTCCGCTGGTTCAGGATTAGGCTCTGGATGTTTCAGTAGGAATCTTGGCAACCACAGAGCCACCTCCTCCTCACCCCTTGTGATGCTGCAAACCAGGCAAACACCAGCTGCTTGCTTACACAGTTGAGCCCCAACAGCGCAATAGCACTGAAGCAGATTAATTGATTGTGGCAGAACTCAATATAGTGGGCGTATAACGATTTCACCCAGTGAAAGCTGGGTGAGATTTTATATGCAGTGACATAATGGTGCAATAATGAGATTATTAACAGCAGCAAATTTCATCTCTTCTTCTGAGGGGAAAAATAAAGGGCTTCATTTGACCTGTCCCCCAATATTTTTCTTTCTTTGAGTAAAATAAAAGGGCAACTTTGACATTCCTTTCATTCTACAGGGATATGTTACACATGATATATGTGGGGCTAATGCAATCATAGGCAGACTGTAAAAAAAGGGATACCTTTAAATTTTTAGTAAAAATGTAAGGTCTTCATACCCATAGAAGAATGAAGGCATTGTCAGAGAGAAAGAGTTCCTGTTCATAAAACATGAAATTGTAAGGAAATGTAGATCTAAAAGCCATCAACCCAAACAGCCCCAAGTTTTGGAGAAGCAATTTCAAGCCTTGCTCAGAAAAGTAAAATGCTTACTTTTTAGTTATATTTAATTTTAAATTTTAAGCACCAGTGTTGATTGTTCTTGTGTGTTGCAGCTCCATTTGCACATCCAGAAATACCAGCAACTGTATGCAGGCACAGCACAGCAGTTACCTAACATGTCTGGGGCTAAATTAAGCAATAAGGATGAATAGAAGTTATGCTGTAATATTTATATTCTCATTTACATGTACTATTTACATGTCTTTGTAGAAATAGCGTGTCACACCAAAATACTGTATAGTTTGTGTTGTTAGTCTGCAAATAAAGTCTTGCTCAGACCAGTGTAGGGTTGTTCATGTGAAATAATGTAAAATAAGCAAAACATTTAATAGCAAAACATTTAAAAATCACCCAGTGGAACCCATCATGCAAGATGAGCAGCTCACCCAGCTTACAGCAGCTCACATGGGAACAGTCAATTCTCTAGGAAAAAGCAACTTACACATTCAGCTGCATCCTTGTGGGTATCTGGGAGTTTCCTGCTGTTCTTTCAGATATTTCTTCTTGAGTCCACCTCAGTATTTGAAACACTCCTGCCTCTTCCGCAACAGCCATGCTCTCGTTCTGGTCTCACGTACCACCCTAGCTGCAGCACTGGCCAAGCACTCAAAAATACAATGCAAGCTCCTGTGAAGAGGTTCAACCTCCGTAAATGAGCTTGTGCTCCCTGTGCTACCGTTCTCCGACCCCTCCTGAGCCCACGGCTCATCACTCGTTCCCTCAGCTCCGCTGGGCCTCCACCTCCTCCTGGTGGCTCCCCAAGACCCAGTACATCTCCTTCCACTCGGGCTTCACCTGGCACCCAGTGTACTTCCTTCTTGTCTTTGGTTTTAGGTGGCTGGGGGGCAATGCAGAGAGGAGGCACGAGCCACCCTCCTCCTGCTATACCTGTTCCTGCTTTTCACTACCTGATGCCTAAAGTTTCCATCCAGCAAAGGGGCCACTCAACTCTTCTGGCAGCGAGGGAAGACCTCTGTTTTTGGCAAACTCCCTTCAAGACAGGATTCTAATCTTCAGCTGTAAGTTGGACCAAATATCGAACGATAGTTACTCGATTCACCCTAGGCTACGATGCCCAACGCCTATTCCCCTGCTGAAGCACAGGCTGCTCGGACCTTCAGCGGACACCCAACTGCTCCCACGCTAGAGCTCACCGTAGGGAAGGTAAGTTGCAAACCAGAAAATGTTCTTGCTACACAAGCAGACAGATGAAGGGCTGCTGCCCACAAACTGTTAAACAACCTGAAGGCTTTTTAATGACTGAAAACATTCAAATGTTACCCCACTGCACAAAACCTCCTCAGAATAAGAATTAAAAAAAAAAAAAAAAAAAAAAAAAAAAAAAAAAAAAAAAAAAAAAAAAGATTAAAAACCAGAAGGTTTTTTTAAGCTGGTATTTTTATTAGAACTCTCTACATAAAGCACCTTTGCCTGCCTTAAACTTACAGTACTTCTCCGAACACTGCTTTTCCGTAACACAGCACAAGATGCTTCAAACTACTCCGCGTTTCTTGATTTGGACACTGCCACCTTAACAGCTTGCACAATGGCATCTTTATCGATGCCAAACATCTTCAGGAGCTCAGCTGACTTCCCGCTGCGTGGTACATGAGACACAGCCAAGCGACTGACTGTGATACCAGGCTCACCCACTACTGCAGCACACACTGCTTCTCCAATGCCACCTATGAAAAAAAAAGTCAAACATGACATACATCTGCATGTGTCAACAGGCAACATACAGGTTGCACATATATCTGATCCAAAAGTCCATGCAGGTTAAATCCTCAATTCACGTGCTTATGAGAAACATCAATCACAATATACACCCGAGTTGCCCATGTGTGAAATGAAAACAACTCCCTATTTCGGAGGCATTCTGAGGACAACCAGCCTGACGTTTCTGAAGTACTTACAAACTGGCAATAAGAAACATAACACCTCCAAAGGGCACAGAACTGTCAGGAAGCCCTCACCGCTTCAGCATCAGCCACCGAGAGCCAGGTTTAAAAATATATTTAGACTGAGGAGTATTTGCAAGTGTACTTTATGCGCTGAAAGTCTTAATTCCCACCAATCTCAACAGCATTTAAGAGCTCCATCTTTCCACTGTGCCTGTACCTGCCACTAGGCACCTCTCTGAGTTACGTAACGTATCCATGACCTTTGCTTGGAGCTTCGCTCAGACTGAATCACTATCAGTCACAGGGACAAAGGATGCAACGGGCAACTGTGTGGCGGCAGGAGAAACACTGGAAGCAGGAGTACCAGGGAAGAAGATGATACAGGACTAGTGTCAAGGGCATGTGCTCTGAGACCTGGCAGGAGAGACACCTTGGCGCTGCACTTCAGTTAGGGTGTATCCAGGAAGGCAGGGGTTTTCACAGCTCCAGGCATGGTGTGATTTAACCAGTCCAGCTTAGCCTCCAGCCAGAGGCACCTCCACGGATGCACCTCGTAAGATCAGCCTGACGTGGACTTGCAATGCATCCAGGCTGGTGATGCATGTACACTTGACCTTCCTTGATGGCATCACACAGAGAAAGCTGTGCCAGCGTAAATCGCATGTTCATCACCTCAGAGTGTGATAATTTTGCCATCTTGTAAATCTGCAGTAAAATATTTCCAGCGTTGAAAGACAAGGTAGAAAATAGCAAGGCTCAGTGATGCTATCACCACCCATAGCCTGGGACAAAGGCACGGCGCGAACAGCACTTACAGTAATACCAGATCACTTCCGATACCAGGCAAAAGTGATGCTCCACCCTGAAGTAGGTACTAATTTCTGTTAGCAGGTACCTACAACATCTACTAATGCCATAGTTCACAACTGCCCCTCTGCTTACTTCTCCATCTCCCCTCAAGAGGGGCAAGCCTGACACGCTGTCCTGGTTCCAGCTGGGATAGAGTTAATTTTCTTCCTGGTAGCTGGTATAGTGTCGTGGCTTTGGTGTGAGAATAATGTCAATAACACACCGATGTTTTTTGTTGTTGCTACGTAGTGTTTATACTAAGTCAAAGACTTTTCAGCTTCTCATGTCCTGCCAGCAAGAAGGCTGGAAGGGCAGAAGAAGTTGGGAGGGGACACAGCCAGGACAGCTGACCCAAACTGGCCAAAGGAATATTCCATACCATAGGACGTCATGCTCAGTATATAAGCCAGGGGAGTTGGCCAGTAGGGCCGATTGCTGCTTGGGGACTGTCTGAGCATCGGTCAGCAGGTGGTGAGCAACTGCACTGTGCATCACTTGTCTGTCTGGGTTTTATTTCTCTCTCTTTTATGTTATCTTTCTTTTCACGATAATATTTTATTTTTATTTCAATTACTAAACTGTTCCTAGCTCAACCCATGAGTTTTACATGTTTTTGATTCTCCTCCCCATCCCACTGGGTTGAGGGGAAGAGTGAGCGGCTGTGTGATGCTTAGTTGTTCACTGGGTTTGAACCACGACACATGCAATTCACAACAGCTGCTCTCTGTTTGCACATGGTCTCATCTTCACCCGGGGTGTTTGCACTGGCAAGCCCCTGAGAACCTCTGCAAACAAGACATGTCAGAGAGCAAGTGGCAGCAGGTTATGGAGTTCAGTTGGCAGCCAGTCAGAATTGGTGTTCCCCTGGGCTCAGTATCGGGGCCATTTCTGTTTAATATCTTTAGCAGTAATCTGGACGAGGGGATCAAGAGCACCTTCAGTAAGTTTGCACAAAACAGCAAGTTGGGCAGGACTGTTGATCTGCTCGAGGGTAGAGAGGCTCTGCAGAGGGATCTGGACAGGCTGGATCCATGGGCTGAGGCCAACTGTATGAGGTTCAACAAGGCCAAGTCCTGGGTCCTGCACTTGGGTCAAAACAACCCCATGCAGCACTACAGGCTGGGGATGAGTGGCCGGAAAGCTGCCTGGCAGAAAAGGACCTGGGGGTATTGGTCGACAGCCGGCTGAACATGAGCCAGCAGTGTGCCCAGGTGGCCAAGAAGGCCAACAGCATCCTGGCCTGTATCAGCAATAGTGTGGCCAGTGGGAGTAGGGGAGTGATCGTGCCCCTGTACTCTGCACTGGTGAGGCCGTACCTTGAATCCTGTGTGCAGTTTTGGGCGCCTCACTCCAAGACAGACATTGAGGTGCTGGAGTGTGTCCAGAGAAGGGTAGCGAAGCTGGTGAAAGGTCTGGAGAACAGGTCTTATAAGGAGTGGCTGAGGGAACTGGGGTTGTTCAGTCTGGAGAGGAGGCTGAGGGGAGATCTTATTGCTCTCTACAACTACCTGAGTGGAGGTTGTAACGAGGCGGGGGTCAGTCTCTTCTGCCAAGAAACAAGTGATAGGACAAGAAGGAATGGCCTCAAGTTGCACCAGGGGAGGTTTAGACTGGACATCAGGAAAAACTTCTTCACTGAAACGGTTGTCAAGCATTGAAACAGTCTGCCCAGGGAAGTGGTTGAGTCACGTCCCTAGAAGTATTTAAAAGATGTGTAGATGTGGCACTTAGGGACATGGTTTAGTGGTGGAGTTGGCAGTGTTAGGTTAATGGTTGGACTTGATGATCTTAAGGGTCTTTTTCAGCCTAAATGATTCTATGATTCTAAATAAAATCCTGGCGCAGAAACTGTGGGGGTCTTATAGAGACTACTCTGCTTCTCCCAAGAAGCATTTTATCTTAAGATTTACTTGGGAATCATCTTAGAAATTCCTTCTTGCATGCACCATGCACTTTTTACCCTAGCTTAAGAACACTACCATATACCAGCAACAGATTTTGAAACGCCCTGTAAGCACGTGAAATGAAGGAACAAAGAGGCAGTGAGGACTGTGAAGTGCTCTGGCTCTTCACAGGCCCTGATCGGCTCTTTTATAGTAGTGGAGAAGAAAAAAAGAGGAATTTATCCCAGAGCAACTGCAGAAACTGCCAAAACAATCTGATTCTGTCCGGAATCATGCTTTTGGACACAGGAAAAACTCAAGAAACCTGCCCAGCAATGGTCTCTCTTGCAATTTAACAAACTGCAGAGCAGCTGCTGTAAAGCCATTCTGAGAACATTCTGTGCAGAAGCACTGCACCGCAGCAGGAATTTACAATTTCATTGGACACAAATGAATCTAGACTTCACTTGGACCAAGCATACAGAAGGGCACACAAGGCCAAGCTAATCAGAAAGGCAGCCCTGACTAACCCATTATATCTTAGGAAACTTCCAACCCTCAGCATCATCTTAGAATTGTAACAGCAATGAAAAAGGTTAAAACCTCTTTTTTACTTTAACTGAATGACAGCATCAGGTCCCATACTTTTCATTCAGGTCAGGAGCAGCTGTGAGCTTCCAAACCCCGGGGAACAACTGCGTGGGCTGTGACCTCCTGGACCCAGCTCACCTTCATGGTAATGGTCCTCAACAGTGATGATTCTGCCCTTGGTCGCTCTTGCATTTTCAAGTATTGTCTTCTTATCCAAGGGCTTTATAGTGAAGGGATCAATCACACGGATGAAGATTTTTTCTGCAGAAATAGAATGAAATGATTTGCAACGTGAATTCGGAGAATGCAAGACAACGCAAGTGGTACAGGCAGCCCCTACGATCTTTCAAAGCCATTATGAGAACTGTCTATGCTAACTCCCAGGTATCTGTACCTATGGCTTGTCTACCACAGAACCCAGCCAACCCTAATTTTTGTATGTATCCTTTCTTCATGTGCTTTGTGAGACAGTAATATCCACCCATTCCGCAAGCAAAACTCTTGAGGCACAAAAGCCTTGGATAAGTGATTCAAGGCCACTAGGAGTTCCTGTCAGCAAACTAGTAATCTAACTGACTTTCCCACAGGTAAGAACGGAATCTAGTCACCAGGAAATCATCCTCATTCAGACTGTCCATCACAATTTTTTTCCCAGACCTTTATTTTACCATTAACTTCATTGTCAAGCCAAGCACAATTTTCTCCTGCTTCTTCGGTCTGTAGGCATTCTGAACTCTTCATTGCAGGTTGCCCACCTATCAGGTATGCCTGTTTGAACTGCCCCTGCCCTGATCACAGTGCCCTTAAGGTTGGCATCAAACCCAGAATACAGTCATCATAAGGCAGGCCCAGACTGCTTGTTAAAGCTATGTACAAATGGTGATTGTTTATAAAGACTAGCAAATTACGTGAGGTTTTGTCTGATCTTGGCTAGCTGAACACTGAGTCAACTCTTATCACACATAAAGAAGCCCTATGTTATGTTGACAGTTTTGTGACTGAAGGCTCTTTAGGTATTAGACACTGCCTCTACTCTAAGGGATTATCTCTCCACAGCTGGTTATTCACGCTTCAAGATCAGCAGAGCATTGCAAAGCACAGCAAATAACAGAAAAATAACAATAGTTCTGAAAATACAACTTTCAAAATGTCCTAAGCCTGATGGCTCAAGGTCATGATAAAATATCTGTCCACCTAGATACAGCATACAAAGCTACCCGTAAGCCACAGGCAGCATTAATTGTATTATCTCTTACTATTTGTAAGCTCTTCCTGGGCACAGGCTACTGACTCACAGATGGTTTTTTGATGGTTTCTTTGTCTTCTTATTTCATTGAAGGATTTTTATCTTCGCTGTGAGATGTCAGTATATTTGAGCACTACCATGGAATTATTGCCTCCCACACTAGTTAAAAGTTGATACATTCATTCAAAAAAACAAGTTAGCAGTGAACCGTATCTACACACAGGCACTGCATATCAACAGTATTGTGTAAGAGCTCGCACAGTAGCTCAGCTGACAAGCTGTATTTTCTTAACTGGCCCCAGCCTGATCGCATACTGTTGTGTTGGTACCCTAGCCCACCCAGACAACGTGCCGGGGAAGGATCACTCCTGCTTCTTGAATGCTTCCTCGTAAGGTTCTGCTCACAGAGCACCTTCAGGCAGATTAGCAATTCTAAGGAGACTTTGATCTGATCAGTTTGGCAATTTTCATGGCTAGTAATGCTGCTAAGCCAGCTAAAACCAACTCAATTAGGCAAGATTGGCAGATATATATTTTGTTGCAGCGCTGTATCAGCTTAACAGGTGACTAGCTGTCTGTAACATTTTAATTAATGTTTACCAGGACAAAGGGTGAGCAGTTAGGCTGAGTGGTATTGATTTCTTTGCTGTGTTGAACCACAAAAAACAGGAAAAAAAGAAAACCCATAATCTGATCACCTTTTCTCAGCTGCTCTGCTGCAGCCAGAGCCTCATGCAGAGTGACTCCTGCTCCGATCACAGTCACTTGGTCATCCTTACTCTTCAGAACCACCTGCAAGGAAATGTTTCCACATATTTTTAACAATAAATCTTACTGGTAGTTCTAACATTTCTGGAGATTTTATTAAAAAGATAAAATTTTTGTCATTGGAATGCTTTAGAGGGAAAGAGGCTTTTACAGGATGAACTTTGCATATTTTTTCTGATTCTATTTGTCTGAGCAATATTTACCTTTGCCTGTCCAATATGGAAGTCTTCATTGTTGTTGTAAATGACAGGATTTTCAGGACGACTAGTTCTTATGAAACAAATGCCCTGTTTCAGAAGTAAAAACATTATAAACTACAAAACCAGAAAGGTGTTGACATTCTAGTTTGTAAATCCTATGAAAAAAATACAGCAAAATGACTTTTTCTGTCTGTTTTCCACCCTTCTATGTTACTTCTGGTTCTACTGAGTAAACTGTTCTCCACCCTCCCGCCCAATTCCCATTAAGTCTTTTTTCAATAGCTCGTTGTCTCAGACATTACAATACAGTTAACATCTTCTTAGAGCATGTTGATAACTTACAATTTTCTTTCTGATTCCAAGATCTTTATTTCTCTTTTGATCTCTTGTGGAAATGGAGAATTCTACTCCAGTCAATTAGAATCTTAGAACCTTGCCATACATGTGCAAATTTTAGTCTAGTGACTTTAAAGCAAAAGAAGAAATGCTCAGCTGAAAGCAAGGAAAAATGCTTTCCATCAGTTAGTGTTCAGATGCCTTTCCAAAAGAAGTAACCAACCAGTACTTAAATCTAATCTCTCCCTCACAATACCTGCCTGACACTCCTTTCCCTTCCTCCCCATCCTTTTTTCACAAACCACTCATCACATTTGTTACAGTCCAAATTTCCACACTCTTTCACTAAAAGCTGTACTAGCAAAACTGAAATTTTTCAGATTATTTGCTCCTTTCTCAAGGTAAATTCTTATGGCAGCCAAAAGAAGTACCAATCAAGGAAATGATCCGACCCAATACTACCAGTTCCGATTGACCATTTCTATGTTAAATTAGCTGAAGGTAAGAGAGATCAGAAAATCTGCCACAGCCACATGGGAAGTCTTAGTCGTCTTCAGCCTCAGTCCAAATTAACTGCAATCCATCATTGCCATCAGAGGAGCAAAAGATGACCAGTGAGACTGCCAGCTAGCATAAGTACCAGCTCTCAGTATCTCCAAAAGAGGTAGCTGTCTTAGATTCCTGAGTTTTCATGTACAGGCACTTGATCAAAATCCTCAAGATAAACTTATCCTTCCACACCCAGCTTCAATTTTGAGCCCACACGTATCATACTATGAGTGTACTTTCTGTAATTTTGCTAAAGACCAGTAAGAGGTTACACTTGCCCTCATTTCTGAGCCAGTTTAGACCCCAAGTGCAATTGCTATGTAGTCATTTACATCTCTCCAAACCTGGCCCACAGCATTCCAGACTGTTCATTCTGCACTAGCCTGGACAGAATGTCTGCAATCTTTCCATGCAAAGAAAACATCCCACTGCTACACTGGAGCCTTTGAAAGAATTTATGTGGGTAGAGATGTGCGAGAAATATGCCAGAAGCAACAAAAGTAGTTAAAAAAAAAAAATTATTCTCTGGCTCAGAAATACCTTGGTGTTGGCAGCTATTTCCACTGCTTTTTCAGTGGCTACAGCATCGCTAGGGTAAAACACAGTGGCATTGGGAACAGCCCGGAACATGCACAGATCCTCCAGTCCCATCTGAGATGGCCCATCCTCACCTAAAAGAATTAAACCAGGGTTACAAAAAGAGTAAGCGTACACTTTGACAATCACAGTGAGGTTCAATGTAAATCAGAAAAAAAAAAAAAGTATAAAATCAGGCACACACAGGGCATGCAAATCTACCTGCTTGAGAAAAGAATCATCTTCTCCTTAAACTTGGAACCATCTAAACAGTAAATAAAGATAGAAAGAGACTAAAAAAAAAAGAGAACTAGGGTTAAAAGGAAAAGATAGAAAATAAA
Source organism: Leptosomus discolor (assembly GCF_034619465.1). Classification (NCBI taxonomy): domain Eukaryota; kingdom Metazoa; phylum Chordata; class Aves; order Leptosomiformes; family Leptosomidae; genus Leptosomus; species Leptosomus discolor. The sequence goes on from NC_141399.1 coordinate 14,793,713, forward strand.
GTATAACAATAAAACAATACAAAAGGAAGACAACTGAAGTAGGAAGGGCACAGATACTGAAAGAGGGTCACAAGATATCTGAGCATCTTCAGATTTACATGTACTGAGGCTGCACAAGCAAAATTTATACTTGTCAACAGCGCTCCTCTAGATTTATTTAAACTGCTGGAAATGTGAAAGGAGAATTGCATGTGTTCCATCAGAAACAGAGTGTGCCCTTGGCACAACTACTGTCAAATTCTTAGGCTCACTTCAAGATTAAATGAAGGGTATGTATTTTTCTATACTATAAAAAGTCTCTTAAAGAGCAATAGGGCATTTGTGTTGTTAATTTAACAACTCAGGCACCTTATGGCATAAACTGCAGATCTATAAAAAAGAATTGCTAGTCAGAACACGTGCTGGATGCCATGATTTTACATTGTTAAAGAAACAACCCCCACAACACCCCCCACCCCCAGTGACCTTACGTAACGGTGTTTTGGGAATGGCACCGTTCCAAAATAACCATGCAGAGTTCTGAATCCAGTCATGTCACAGCCTGCAGAGCAGAAGCAGGGCAATAAGCCTTCCCACATGCACCCACTACCTGTTACTCAAGAAGGACGAGTTCACGAGGAAGGAGGAGAGTATTTTCATAAGAGCAGCACAAAACTCTGAAGAACTTTAAACATGTTAAAGAAATCAATCATTGAACTCTGCCACGCTACATTACTAATAAAGTAAGCGTGAGCCAGGAAAAGACGTTTTCAGTCTTGACAAGAAAAAAAATTCTCAACATCACAGTTTCTAAACCCGTATGCACTCTGACTGAATGAGTGGGATCTCAGTGGCATTTTCCTTTCCTAAAATGCACTCACACAATGTACACACAGAAGAGAAGCAAAATTATGAAGAACAAAATTAACAGGTATCTGAATCAGAATCTTACCCAAGGTAAACAGAGTACTCATGCTTGTCCTACTTTTGCTAACATGGTGCCAATAATACCAGCATTCACAGTTCATACTGGTAATTTACAGACTAGCACTAAGCTGAGTTCGGCCCCAAGTGCATCTTTAAAAAAATCCTGATTTACTTGGTTTTAGAGTAATGCAGATCAAAAGAGAGTAATTTTCAATTACATCTGCAAAAACCTACATTTATAGCTTAATAAAAAAAATGTGAGTGCTTAATATGAACAGTATCAAATATCTAGAATATAAAACTGGTTGTCTAAACAACTGATATTTCTATTTTTGACACACATACACTGTGATTTATTTCCCTACATGTTCAGTTTGGAAAATACAGGTTTTCCATTATTCTCTTATGACCTTGAAAATATACTTAATGTTTCAATACATGTTTCAGTCCACCAGCAACTATTGGTCTAGGAGTGAACTTAGTACAAGTTCAGAAGGTCACTGAGATAGCTATTTATTGTAAATTTAATGGGTCCAAATTTCAATGCAGCAGAAGCCCAGGTCTACCTAGAACCTCATATATAAAACTTCAATTTTCACCACAGATCTAGTTAGGATTCTGAATTTCATGCAGGCCCGAACTTCTAATAGGAAGAACATTTAATTCATACCCTTCCATTTAAAATTGAATTTTCTAACTGCTAAAGGATTTCTCTGAATTACTTTCTTTTACAACTTGGTTGCAAAACTTTGGGTTCAAATTCTTTTTTGAAAACCAGAGTTGAGGCCTGAATCAGATTTGTAACTCAAACAACTTTATACATCTAAGTATGCACTTCGCAATCACAGTTCCCAGCAGAACATTTCAAGTGCTGAAAACTGAAACTTGGCAGTGTAGTTCTAGGAGACAATTCAGGTAACCCAAAGGAGTTTTATCTTCTTAAATGAGCAAAGACCAAAGCTAATTGGCTTGTGCACCAACACCCTTTGCTGCTTGCTAAGACTTAAACTGGATTGAACTAGACTATCATGAGGTGGGAGGACTGATTTTAAACAGAAAAGAGGCTTGTAACAGAATCCCTCCCTTAATGACACATACAGAAGCCATAATCTGATATACTCTACTTACAGTCTCCACTACTAAAGCATACTCTATACAGCTGCAAGTTAAGCTTGAGGTTCTGGATGAGACTACACACGTTTACGAAGCATCTTTAAATCTTTACCAATATGACAGGTTAAACTAACTTATTTTGCTTTTAAAAAAAACCCCAAGCCTCTTCCAAACCATACTGCTAGCCAAAACTATTGAATCAAGTGAAACACTGATGTATGCAGAGAGCCTTAATCCACTACCCCTGTCAGCTCTCCTTCTCTTTCTTTTCCCCTATAGATACCTAGCAGTTTTTCAAGCATGAATTTCTACTGGCATTTTCCTTCTTGGCATGCAAGTCTGCTCCTGCTTTCATGCATGATGTCTATGCATTTCATTAAACAAAACTCCCTTCCTCCCTCAAGCCAAAATCAAAACTCAGTATAATCTGACATGTACCAAACAGTTATGATGGGAAGCAAAGACCAGAGCAGGCACAGCTAGCAAAGGCCCTCAGCCTGTTGCTCTGAGGCGCGCTGGCTACACTGCAGCACACTCGAAGTCTTACAGAGAGAAGCTGGGGGTTCCTGAGGTAACAGGAGCCAACAGAGAAACACCAGTGAAATATCTCAAAGGAATTAAGGGGTGTTTCTCTAAGAAGGTGACACGGCCAACAGCCCAAGTTGCCTCTGCACCAACACACACAGCACGGGCCACAAACAAAAGGAGCTGGAAGTCACCATGCTGCTAGAAAGCTACAACCTAGTCACTATTACTGAAACTTGGTGGGACAAATCCCATGACTGGAGTGCGGCTATCAATGGCTACATGCTGTTCAGAAGGGACAGGCGAGGAAGGAGGGGCAGAGGCATTGCCCTCTACATCAAGGAATCGATGGAGTACAAAGAGCTGTTTACGAAGAACAGCCACAAGCAGGTTGAAAGCTTACGGGTAAGAACCAGAGACCAAGGCAACAAAGGGAACCTTGTGGCTGCTGTCTACTATAGGCCACCCAATCAAGGGGAGCCGATGTCTTCTTACTCCAGCTACAGAAGGCTTCGTGCTTGCAGGCTCTTGTCCTGCTGGGGACTTATACCACCCCAACATCTACTGGAAAAGTAGCACGATTTCTTAAGCCAGGTAATAGACAGCCCTACCAGAGGGGATGCCATACTGGACCTGATGGTCACCAACGCAAGTGAGCTAATCAGTGACATCAAGACTGGAGGCAGCCTGGGCTGCAATGATCATGCACTGGTGGAGTCCACAGTCCTGAAGGATATGGGTCAGACAAAATGTAAAGTCAGGACCCTGAATTTTAGGAAAGCAAACTTGCAGCTGTTCAAGGAGTTAGTCAACAGGACTCCCTGGGAAACAGCCCTCAGGGCCAAGGGAGCAGAACAGAGCTGGCAGATCTTTAAGGATGCTTCCCATAGAGCTCTTGACCCCCAGGTGTAAGCATTCAGGAAAGAAAGTCAAGAGACCAGCATGGCTGAGTCAAGACCTGCTGGTCAAACTAAAGGGCAAGAAGGAAACGCACAGGCAGAGACAGATATCCTGGGAAGAGTACAGGGACACTGCTCAGTTGTGTAGGGATAGGGTCAGGAAGGCCAAGGTACAGCTGGAGCTGAATTTGGCAAGGGATACAAAGAATAATAAAAAGAGCTTCTACAGGTGTGTTGGCCAGAAAAGGAAGGTCAAATAAAGTGTACCCCCTTCGATGAGCAAGACTGGCAAGCTGGTAACAACAGACAAGGAGAAGGCTGAGGTACTCAACAGCATTTTTGCCTTGGTCTTCGCTGACAATCTCTTCCCCCACCTCTCAAGAGGATGGACCGCAAGACAGGGACTGGGGGTGCAAAGTCCCTCCCACTGTAAGAGAAGATCCACAGAGGACGTCAACTGTAAGAGAAGATCGTGACCACCTGAGAAACATGAACATACATAGCCCTATGAGACCTGACAAGATGCAGCCCACAGTCCTGAGGGAACTGTCTGATGTAGTTGCCAAGCCACTCACCATGATATTTGAAAAGTCATGGCAGTCAGGTGAAGTCCCAGGTGACTGGAAAAAGGGAAACACTGCACCCAATTTTAAAAAGGGTAGAAAGGTGGACCTTGGGAACTATCGACCTGTCAGTCTCACCTCTGTGCCTGGAAAGATGATGGAACAGATCCTCCTAGAAGCTATGCTAAGGCACATGGAGGACAGGGAGGTGATTTGGGACAGCCAGCATGGCTTCACCAATGGCAAGTCCTGCCTGACCAACCTAGTGGCCTTCTGTGATGGAGTGACTACATCAGTGGACAAGGTAAAAGCTACGGATATTGTCTAGCTGGACTTCTGTAAGGCCTTTGACACGGTCCCCCACAACATCCTTCTCTCTAAATTGGACAGATACAGATTTGACAGGTGTTCTGTTTGGTGGGTGAGGAATTTGTTTGATAGTGGCATCCAGACAGTAGTGGTCAATGGCTCAATTGGTGACAAGTGGCATCCCTCAGGGGTCCGCACTGGGACCAGTACCGTTTAGTAACTTCATCAATGACAGACAGTGGGATCGAGTGCACCCTCAGCAAGTTTGCAGATGACACCCAGCTGAGTGGTGCGGTTGACACACCTGAGGGACAGGGTGTCATCCAGAAGGACCTGGACAAGCTCGAGAACCCTCATGAAGTTCAACAAGGCCAAGGGCAAGGTCCTGCACCCGGGTTCAGGCAATCCCTGGTATCCATACAGGATGTGGGATGAAGGGATTGAGAGCAGCCCTGCCGAGAAGGACTTGGGGGTACTGGTGGATGAAAAGCTGGACATGAGCCAGCACTGTGCGCTCACAGTCCAGAAAGCGCATCGCATCCTGGGCTGCATCAAGAGAAGTGTGGCCAGCGGATCGAGGGAGGTGATTCTCCCCCTCTATTCCACTCTCATGAGACCCCACCTGCAGTGCTGTGTTCAGCTCTGGAGTCCTCAGCACAAGACAGACATGGACCTGCTCGAGCGGGTCCAGAGGAGGCCATGAAAATGACCATGGGGTTGGAGCACCTCTCCTATGAGGACAGGCTGAGAGAGTTGCGGTTGTTCAGTGTTGAGAAGAAAAGGCTCCAGGAGAGACCTTATAACGGCCTTCCAGTACTTAATGGGGGCCTGTAAGAAAGATGGGGACAATCTTTTACCAGGGCCTGTTGCAATAGGACAAGGAGTAATGGATTTAAACTAAAAGAGGGTAGATGTAGATTAGATATAAGGAAGAAATTTTTGACAATGGAGGGTGGTGAAACACTGGCACAGGCTGCCCAGAGAGGTGGCAGATGCCCCATCCCTGGAAATGTTCAAGGTCAGGTTGGACAGGGCTCTGAGCAACCTGATATAGTTGAAGGTGTCCCTGCTCATTGCAAGGGAGTTGGACTAGATGGCCTTTAAAGGTCGCTTCCAACCCAAACTGTTCTATGATTCCATTTCCTGAATCACGTAACAGCTTCACAGTTCTTCTTTCATTAGTACTTTGAGGTTTCTGGGTTTTTTAATCAATAAATTAACTGGTAGTAAGAAATACTGAGATAAGTTGAAGCAATTATTTAAAATCTGTGATCTTCAAAGGCATAATAAAATAAAAATATTTATTCCTTGTTAAGGATTTTTGAGATGGTGGACAAGAGCATCTGTGCAAGAATAAGTATCATTAGTCTCTCATTTTAGGGAATGGGAAACAAAGGTACAGTAAGCACATGACTGTTCTCATCACAGAGGACGTCAACTGCAAAGATGGAAAGGAACCCAACCTCCTCACTTTCAAATCAATCCCTTTATATCACTCCATACTCATAAAGTAGAAAAACTTGTAAGGAAAAGTCCTATTTTTATCAGGCCAAACTAATAAACGAGAAAAAAAGCACATGAGCTGATGAAAATTTAAAATCCTTCTCATTCTTTCTAAATACAATGTGTCTGATTGTTTTTTGCAAATATGACTTCTTCCTATAAATGGTGCCACTGTTATAACCATCACAGCTATTATTACTGATTGTCTCCACAAAGCATTATCCGTTTCCCTGCTAAACACTTATCACTCAATGGATGGGAACTGCTGATAAATAAGTCAAGGCCGCCCTTACCAATAGAAACACCGCAGTGCGACCCGCAGAGATTGATATTACTCTCGGAGATGGCAGCCATACGGATCTGGTCAAAGGCCCGTGTGAAGAAAGTAGCAAAGGTACTGGCAAAAGCAACGGTTCTGTCACGAGTGGCACAACCAACTGCAATGCTCACCTGAAAAGAGAGAGATTGTACAAGAACAGTGAATTCCTCATTTATCAGTATTTCCAGGAGATCATCTGTGGGACTTCCTACCATAAAACTTTAGCAAGAAGCTCTCAATGCAGACTAAAAATCTCTGTCCCGTCCTGCTCCTAACTGTTGGCCTTTCCAAAAAGAAAAGGAGGCAACTCACTCTCCCAGTATCTATCCTCCAGCATCTCCTCTGCTCCTCGCCTCAACCGCTCGCTGTTATTGTTGAACCTTACTGGCAGCTTCTTTTCTTTATCTGCTCCAAGCAGCCATTCACAGAGTTTTAAGACTTATCCCCCTCTCTCTTTTCCTGGATCAAAGGCTTACGCTTTCAGTCCAAAGGACATGGTTTTACTATCTCCAGCAGACAAAAATCATCATTACTAAGTGAGAATGGATTTACCTGTGTTATTTGAACTGGTATTTACTAAAGGGGCCCTTCTTCAGCAAGATGGAAATTAGAACAAGGTCTTTACGTTGTTTATTGCTACAATTACCCCATTCATTTATTTTACACAGAAACTGGTCTGCTCTAAGCATCTCTTCTCCTAAGCTGATGTAAATCCAAAAGGCCTGACTCAAGTTCCTGAAACTGCCCTAGTAGAAAATTTGCAAGAGACAGCCCATGGGTTCTTTGGCTATAAATCATTAAAGACTACAACAAATTTCTGCCTGAATTTGTGTCTTCAATTTCATGTGCTTCAGTGAACCCATACAGGTAGCAACCAAAGACTCAGTCAAAGAGATGAGTTATCAAATTATTTTAGTCCTTTCTGTACAAATGCCATCAGGCTAAATTTATTATCTGTTTCTCCGTTCTCATCTTTATACCTCAGTCTAGCATAGAACTCATTGTCACATTGTGACATTCCATTTCTTGTGAAGAAAAAAAAAAACCCTAAAAAGTCTTTTCAGAGGTAAATCTCTATAAATCACACTATGGAATTACTGTCGTTTACATGTTGACATCTCCTTGTGTTCTGCTGAAATGCAGACAATATGACCACAAAAATAAAAAAAGAGGGGGAGTTAGGAAAGAATGATTAGAAGCGTTCCTGTTGTATCACATTTGTAAGCTTTTGCCATAGCCTAGTTTCTCCTTAAGAAGTGAGCAAGTCAAATTAAACATCCGTGAACACACATATGAAAAGCAAATACTAAAACCCCGCTTTTTAAAGACTCAGACCGAATGGTCTCAGATCCTGCTGTGTGTGGAGATTAAGGGCACGGACTCCAATTGGGGATAAACCAAAGGCCTTTATTGTTTGCTGCATCATCATTATATACTTTTCTCTACTAGTACACGCGCCACTAAGTAAGCTGTGACTGGTGTACAGGCATTGTACACGCGCCACTCCTCTAAGCCCATTGGCTGCTATCCTGCAGGCTTGCGCTCCTCTCAGGTCTAACAGTCTGCACCTACTTCCCTGTTATCTTCCTTTACTCTTGTTCAAGGCTCAGGGCAGGAACTGCCTGAATCCTGTTAACTCTTTCCATCCCTTCTCTCCTTGTTGACTTACTCCTACAGCTGTGTAACACCAGTATTCCATATAACCAATAGACCAGTTACCATGTTCTGTTCAGCAATGTAGCATTCAATGTAGCGACTGGGATGTTCTTTCTTAAAAAGCTCTGAGAAGGTGGAGTTCTTTGTGTCTCCATCCAAAGCAATCACTCGATCATTAGCATGGCCCAGTTTTGCAAGTGCAACACCATAAGCTTTGCGGGTAGCCCACTAGGAGAAGAAAGATACAGCAGTACTGTTACAACTTTCTGTTTCTAGAAGTTTTTTTTCGCCCAGTTTCTTGGTTTTCCATGAGTGCACACAATTAAAAACGAAACACAACACAATCAAAGCACATATGAGAACAGCGACACACAGAAGAGTAAACAAAAAAAGAAAAATACAGTGAAGCATCAGGACACACATCTGTGCTGAGATCAGCAACTCCCTACCAATCCAGCTAGAAAATTTTGAAAACCTTGGTTTCCAATCATGGAACTCCACTGAATCTCATGGAGTTTCTTTGATTTTAAATACACATAAAATAATATGTAGGGATAATGGATAATTGATAATGATCACAAAATGAAGAAGAGCGATTTGAGTCTTTCTATTTTCATATGTCCTTTCAATATCCAGTAAGTTGAATGCCTGTGTGTCACACCACAGAGGCAGGTGTTTACCAGGATACTCAAAATATGAGAGAACAGGCGGGCAATTGAAATTGTGGCAAGGGATAACATAAAACCTCCTGCCATCCATTAAACAGTCTCACACTTCAAAGATATCTGACCAACAGCGAAAAAGGAAGGGAGTACCTTTTCTCCGACTTTGTAAGTTGGTGGAGATGGCATCTTAATGTTTCTAATATTTACTACAGGTGCATCTTCTTCTGGGAGGGCTGGAGAAAGCTTTTTCTTATTTTGGATTTTGTCATCTATTTCCTGAATGACTTGTTCAGCCATGTTTTTTGGAAGGGGTTTTCCATGCCAGCTTTCTTTATCTTCAACACCTGTGTATTTAAAATTTCATTGCAAATAAGAGAAATATAAAAGCTATTTAAGTTTTTAGCTGCAGATTTTACCCAGATAAAAGTGCAGTGGAGTATGACAGTCTATTATATTCTTCCAAGGAAGAACTTCCTTACTATTCCCACTGTAAATAAGTATAGTAATATTCAACTGCATTAAGAGAAGACATGTTTAAATACGTAAGAGAAATAGTCAAATTCCATATATTCCAAACCAGTGATGAAATTCCATCATTTTCCACTGAAATTGTTTTTAAATTGGAACTTAAAAGACCTGGTCCATAAGTGTGACAAGAAGTAAACAGTAAATCAGCATGAACAGTTAACATGAAATATCAACAGTTAGGCCTAAATAAACAAACTCAGCTAAGTTTCAACCAACACTTAACCAAGCTGTTTAATTCAAACAAGACCTGATGTTTTACAGCTTTATTTTAATACCTTCTGATGACTCTTATCTTTGTGCACCCTCACTAACAGCAAAATTACCTCTCTGGCTGATATGCTGCTTTTCACTGAGTAAGTCACCAAGAATAATGAATTTTGCTTGCTTACTCAATGAAAAGGAATTAAGATATTCACTCCCATTATTAATATTTATCTGTTCAGAAAGACAAATTCAGAGTGCTGCTAAAAGCTGTAGCTGAACAGAATCACAGCAACTCCTGACACACTGAATATGCATTCACTCCATTCTACGGATACAATGCTCAGTAGCTAGCACACATCTTGCTTGCAAGATCCAAAACAATTTTCTTACCACTAATGCTGTTGAGAAGTACAAAGAGTTCGAAATACTTTCTGCGCGCTATTGCTCAAATGTGTAGGTACATATCTTTTCCCTGGACAATGACATTTAGGTAAGTTCCACACCAGGTGAAAACTACAAAAGGATCTTAGAGGCACCATGAATTCCAAAATTCAAACAGCTGCTAACCTATGAAATAATTTCTATGGACTGCTGTACCTGTATCTCAATGAATTACACATCAGATCATATGAAATAACCTGTAGTATGACCAGGTAGCTTAGGTACCACGTCTCATGCAGCTTTGTCAAAAGTGTAACTGCAGCATCCCTCCTCGTTTTCTATGCATTTATACTGCCTGGATGGTAACAAGCAGATCCAGTTATCTGCAACACAGGGAGCTTCTGTGACAAAGTTACTCCCTTCTCTGAGTAGCCTCCGTGAGTCTCGGGATCAAGGGCAAGACTAGGGATCAAGGGCAATGTTTCCCTCTTTTGCTAGGGCAATTTTCAAGACCAAGTCATATGGTCCAATGTTCCCCTCGCCATCTTCCAGACTACAAAAGACTTTTTAAAGTGTAACAACTCAAGTACAGCTGACAGCAGAGGAAATCCTAGTCTGCAACTGGGGATCTGTAAAAGCCCAGTCAACATGGAAGCGCACCTGGCTGGATAATGTAAAGAGCTGAGAGCCACACCTTCGCCTGCTTCCAATGAAGCATCAATCTAATGTCCTCCATAAGAAAAGGCAACAAAGGAAAAAACCAATAGGGTGAAATTCTGAGTTTTCAGATTGTATGGTAATATGATCAAGTCAAAAAGCTGATAGGATATGAACTTTTTTCTAATGTACGAAATGTTAAACAACCATATTTTTTAATGACTACACCTTCATTGCAGCACTATGTACATATCATTATACACACATGTGTATGCAAAGCAATAGATGTTTTATTACCTGATATGCCTTTGCCTTTAAAAGTCTTTGCAATAATGGCTGTTGGCTGATGTTTGGCCTGGCCAAAGGCTTTGCAAAGTTCCTCCACACTGTGTCCATCAACGATGATAGCATGCCAGCTAAGAACACAAACAGATCAACTGTTTCTAAAGGGTTTTAGCATGTGACACTCTCTGGTAGTTAGCAATAACAATAATGAACACTAACTTCATTCCAATGCAGTGTCTTTTTAAGAGATCCAAAGTATGCCAGAAACACGAACTAGCATTCATTTATGATCGGAAAATATCAGTCCCTTTTTTACAATGCAAAATGAGTCACAGAGGGATTAACAGCTACTAGCAAAATTCACAGCCCACAGATAACTAAGTTATCTTAAATTTCTTCAGACATAACAGACATTTTTAACAAAGGTAAGGGCAAATCAAACATCTAGAAATCAATTAAAAAAAAATTACGGAAGTTATTAAAATAAAAATGCTCCATCATAATTGGCATGGCTGTTACTGTAACTGACAGTTTTTTATAATGCATTTTTGCATCTACTTAGAAATATACATTTCTAAACTAAATGAAAGCCAATACACAAAAAATTCTTTTATGAGCAATGGTTTCCATACCCTTTTTTCTGATCTACTTGCTATGACAGTACATTTTATCACACAAGCAGTTATAAAATCTGTATTTAATGTGATAAAAAATGCTTTAAGATACTCTAACAAATTTATGTGAGTAAGCAGTCCTTTTATTTTTCCTCTGAACAAAAAATTATGCCACTTTTAATATTCCTGCTGCACCAATAAAGTCAACCATTACCAGGCATTATGAAAGACCTTCTCGGTGATGGCATTCTTAGAGCTGAAAGTTCATTTGAAAAATTCTGAAAAGCAAATAAACCCTACAGAGTTTATTGCTTTATTCAGAGTATACTGAACTTCTTCCAATCACATACCCAAAGGCTTCACAGCGTTTCTGGTAAATTTCAACATGATGCTGCAGAGGAGCAGGGTCACTTTGTCCAAGACGGTTAACATCAAATATAGCAACGAGATTATCAAGCTTGTAAAACCCAGCAAAGGCCATTGCCTCCCAAACAGAGCCTTCAGATAACTCTCCATCTCCAAGCAGACAATAGACTCGATAGCTAGAAGAAGAAATTGAAAAAAAAAAAAAAATTTAAAATTAGGTTTGATGTGTAAGCATAATTAAATCAAAAGCAAAACCCCTCTAACAATTCTTACTGAGAATCCACTGCTCCTTCTACTCTATGGAACTCAACTCCCATTGCTCAATGCATTCACCTCAGATAATCTTATGTAACCTTAGACAAATTAAATTAAAATACTTTTGAACTGTTACATGTGAAAAAAATAAGATGAGAAATACTGTACTCCTTTTCAAACTGTTGTCTCAAAAAAAATCAGGTCTTAAGCTTCCTATTGCAAGGCTTGAATGAACAGGCCCATTAAACACTGTCACTGTGACTCAGCAAGAGCACTAACAATGCATGAAAGGTTACTGTCTGCTTCCTCATTCCTACCATGTACTCCCTGGAAGGACGAACAATAATTTAATTTCAGGAAACTATAAATTGGGGATGAACTCAACTATGGATTAAAGCATGCTGCATAACCAAATTCAAAATTCAGGAAAAAGCTAACCAGTGTGACATGACTTTGTAGACTATTTCTCCAAAGACCGAAGCTTTTTATTTAGGTAAAACTCAGTTAGCAGGCATACTGCCTGATCTCTACAGAATTCAACCACTGTATTTTTCTTTTATTACCACTCCATGACAAAGCTTTATAAATGTTTATTACCTATTAAAATTAAAAAAGAATAGTAAATTAGCCTTCAAATACACAATTTTAAAACAAAATAATCAAGATGGCTGTCAGTAATTTTTTTTCATTAGACACTAAGCCATAACTGACTTCTGACCTGAATCCCACTCGCCTTCAGCTAAATCTGAACTCCTTCCACATAAGCTGCTCCCCAGTACTGCACGCAAGACCACCGTTTTCTTCTGTCATGTAAGCACTGGTTAGATTTTTTCCACACGTAGCATCTGCTAAACTCAATTAAAATCAGCAAGTCATCTTTCACAGAAATGATTTCAAGCTAGTGAAGTGTAGGACACATTAACTGGGCAGCCTATGCTCCAATGTACTAGAACTGTCACATAAAATATATCAACTACATCAGGCTATTCTCCTCCTCATACAGATTTGCCTTTAGACTTTTCCTGTGCACAAAACAAATGGCAGAAGCAGTCATTTTTGTCTCTATGGAGTTGAGTGCCTTTCTGATAACATTATGAAGGCCTACTTTATGATTCAATGTTGCTATTATTGACTGCAACAGTTCCTTATCTAGATATATGTTCTCCCATTATTTGTCATCTGACTTTGAACAGATGCAACTCTAGTTTGTGTCTTCCTTCTAAGGGGAGACATACCAGTCTCAAAATGGCCACTAATTACTCTCTGGAAGTTAGAAGATGCTGTTCCAACAACTAGTAAGTCTTCTCTGTTCACAAACATCTCTTGCAATGCTGCCAAGTTACAAAAGGAACGCACATATGCACTAATTCTTTCTTATCTTTAAATTCTTGGTAGTTTCACTGGCGATGGCTTTGTAAATATCAGGCTAGTAATCTATAACTTAAAACCTGAATTTGAAATTACTGTTGGGGAACAGAGAATAGAATAAAGGTGGTTGGTTTTTTTTTCCTGATTGAGATAAGAATATAATTTCTTCTCACAAAATATTCCCCATTGAATGCCTGTAATCACGAGATATGAAGATGGAACTACCTGGCTCTGTCAAAGAATTTGCCAGTGTATGCCATTCCGCATGCAGCACCAAGACCCTGACCAAGGGATCCAGTAGCCACATCAGTGAATGCTTGTCTCTGAGAACAAAAAGACAACAATTATTTTGAGTTAAGAAACAGAGAAGTAAATTCCAGTGCTAGAAGATGGTTCAACATACATCAAAATTCAGCTTCTCAGCTATAACAACACAGTGCAACTCCTTCCAAATCTTGCCCTGTTCCTCTTCTTCTCCTTCAATGCAGTACCTTGATGATCAGTGTCGCAAGCTGACTAGGTCCTCTGAGAGGGAATGGTACCTACGGCCCAGGAATTTCTCAGCTGTGCCTTGGATGGCAACAGTTAAGAATTGATGATTTTGTGTAAAAAAGAATCAATTGAAACAACTAGCTGGGAATGGAAAGACCAATGAGATGACCAAACTGGATATAAACTCCTGAAATACCTCAAAGGTTCTTAAAAGTTCCACCATGGCTTTTCTTGTCCTTTATATAAACCTTTTTAAAATGGAAAATATTGACATACAGGACTGTAGGGGAACTTTACTACAACGATAAAGGTCATTTTTACATGCTCATTCAAATGCAGACACTGATTCAGTTGTGAAGCCATAAATACCATCACCCTTCTTGTAAGTCTTTAGCTTTCCTGTACCGTAGCTGGCAACCAAGAATTGCTGCAAAATACATGCACTTCTTGTTTTACAGAAAACACCACCTTATATCAAAGGTTATGAGCACTCACTGGTACTGGGTGTCCTTCTAAGATAGAATCAATTTTCCTCAAGTTCAGTAATTCTGCTTCTTGTAGAAAGCCAGCTTCTGCCCAAACAGAATATAAAATCGGTGCTGCATGACCCTAGAGAGAAACAAAAAATTTCAGTAAAGCACAAGTTTCACAATATCCTAGTATCAAGGCAAAATTCTACGAAGCTGACAAACCCTGGAATTGGGTTATGTCCACTAAGAAGGCAGTAAAAGTTACAAAAACTTTTACAATGCAACATTGACACCTATGCTTGTTTCCAAGTCCCCCATGCCCCTGCTTAGAGCACACCAGATAGCTAACTACAGTTAAGACAGAAATTCAGAAAGAATGCAGCACTCCTGAGAGCTATTTAGTATGCTCTCAAGAAAATTAGCATCTCTAAGTAAGGTGTCTCTCAGCCATGCAGGTGCAATTCCAAAAAGTAGTTTCGGTATCCAAACAAAAAACCTTGAATCAATTTGCTTAGGTACCAATTTCAAGAACAGAGCGCTGTTCACTTAACTAGTAAGCAGATGTGTGAGCAAGTGTTGTTCCATTAGAACTTCTTCAATACATATGTATCCAAGGAAAGATGTAGTGAGTGACAACAGACAAAATTTTAAGCTTCATACACTCAGATCCTTGTGGCCACGTCCAACTGGACCACTGCAAAGTAGTTATCTTCCACCCATGGAATCATTAGGAGTCAAAAAAGCATGCAGAGGTCTGAAGCCATTTAGTGACTCTAAGCAGAAACCCTGACTAATTAGAGAGGTAAAGCGAACATGAAGCAGCGACTCTCCCTTAGTGCTTTACCACCTGAGCATTAGCTGCTTGCTTCTCATGCACTTACTTATTTCAGAATGGCAATCAGAAGTGGCAACAGCTATTATACCCAATGCAGGGACATACACCATCAGCTATGCAGCACTATTGTAAGCCACCATGTGAGGAACTCTGACTCAAAGATGGAACCTGCCTCACTGGAGTACTTAATCTGCCATTTTTTACATCATTATGTTTTCTGAAGGCCCCTCAGCTGCCTTTACATCCTATGATCGAAATGCCCGTGATTTGCAAGGGAACAGTGCAAAAGGGGATAGAAATGTTAATGGCCAGTCCAGATTGTGGTTTCACGTGTTTTCTGAACCACAGTAGCTTCAGAAGTAGTATTGACTCTAATATCATACTGGCACAGTAGGAATGCAATCTACTCACTGACCTACCACAAAACTACTTCATATAATGCTCCTTGAAAAGCTGACAGTAATTGGTGCGCACTGTGACGTGACTGCAGGCATAACAGCATGGCTGCATTTAACAAGTAGAGCACAAAAGCTAACTGCGAGTTACTCGTTAGAAAATTGGCTATGCCAAAATAAATCAGATGTGAATATTTCTTGATAGATTTTATAGACAGTACAGTAACGTTTATTATTTAGTACTAGAACAACTTAACATGGTGAAGACTTATTAAGACACATTATACACACACTTTTTAATTATTTTTGAGTTATGCTACAACTAAACTCTACTAGTCTTTTTTTTGTCTTTCTGAAGTAGACAAATTCCAAGCTCTCAAATATTTCCAATAGACTTCTGCATAGATGAAGCATAAGTAAGCATAAGTCAAGGAAAACAAGTCAATTTAACTTACAGACAGACAGCTCTTTACTAGCAGACTGCAACAGTACAGCATAATAGTTATTATTTTACCTTTGAAAGAACAAACCGGTCGTTGCTGGCGTTTCTGGGATCTTGCACTTTGTACCTCATGGTATGGAAAAACAGCACAGACATAATCTCTGCTGCACTGCAACATGATGTAGGGTGGCTACAAGTTAAGACAGACCCAAGATTACCATTTCTCATTATTGTTTGCTCAGGACGGTATCTTTAAAATATCACTTTACTAGTCCCCTACTCCTTAGCATTAAAATACACAGTCTTAAGCATTTTTGATAACCCATCCCATCTACCATTACCCCAATGCCAATTAGTTGTACTTTGAGACAAAGGGAGCTTTCTTATCTAGTCAAAGTGGATGTTAAAAGATAGACCCTGGTGACAGCTCAAGGATGCATCTTTTAGAGCTCTCTGTTCTTCTTCATGCCAAGGACCACCACCCTAATCAGTGACTGTGCGGCCCAGGAAGCAGTATGACCCTGTGCCTGAAACCATACCCCACTGATCTGTCTGACAGCAGAAATTCACACTGATGCAAAGGAAACAAAGACAGCTTTCCACAGTACTTCAGTCACTCACTGAGTGAAGGAATGAAAAGTGAGGCATCATGACTTGTTCAGATCCCGTCACATAGGCAGGGATTGGTAATCCAAGATTAACTTTTGCAGGAAGTTCTGGAACACTTAGAACTGTATAACATAGGTCCCGTTTCATTTTACCATGTTAGAGCTGATAGAACTAGAATTCTGATTTCTAAAGAGAGCATCAAATAATACAATTCTTGCATGTCATCTTCTATCGAAACTGGAGACAGAAATTTACTGTCTCCAGTAAACATCCAGATACATGTTGTAAAATACTAATTTGCTTAATCTTTGGCTAAGAGAGGAACCAGCATTTTCTACATTTACATCTGTATCAGTCTGAAATAGTGAACTAGTTGGTTTATCAAACACTTACAAGTATCTGGGATAGTGTCTCCCATTGAACTCTCTGGGATGACTTCTGCAACGATTTTTGACAGCAGTACAAATTAATACTTCTAACTTGCCTTAGAAATACACAGGCCCATTTCAGAAGCAACGATGCCACATAGTACCAACAAGTGAATATAACGTTACACGAAAAGGGTAATTTCCAAGTGGCAAATATCGAGTTATTCCAAGACAA
Organism: Leptosomus discolor; assembly: GCF_034619465.1. NCBI lineage: Eukaryota > Metazoa > Chordata > Aves > Leptosomiformes > Leptosomidae > Leptosomus > Leptosomus discolor. The sequence continues at coordinate 14,810,675 of NC_141399.1, forward strand.
GGTATATATCTCATTTGAAGCGCAATAGAAGGGCATGCAACTACTTTTATTTATCTACATTACTGTAACTTAAATAATGATCACTGCAAGTCTCTCATGTACCTTGAAGGGATGGCACTACTTGACCACTCAAGTATATTAGCCTTGGCTTTTCACTTGTGATAAAGCTTAAAAGGAGTAAGGAGGCTCTTTAAAAACCTTTATTGAGTGTGGAAAGTAGCATTTTTCAGATTATACTGGTGTAAACAGGATCATTCTTGACATCAGTGGTTGCTAATGAAGTACAGGAAAGTGAATGGTGAACAGTAAGAAGGTTACGGCTGCAGAAATCTGCACCTGCTTTGAGAATAACTTACAGTCTCACCTCACTTTCTACCCCTCAATGTTTATTTAACACAATACTCTTAAAATATTTCACCCTACTTGTAAAACAGGATAAACGTACTATGAAAGTGTCACATTCAATTTCCCACATGTACATTTACCATGCATGTTAGGATTAGACAACACTTTCACTAGAACTTTAATCAGAATACTCTCTTCTGGTAGAAATAAACCTTCCCTCCCAACATCCCCAACAGTGCTGCAATAAGAGAATAAAAACATGCAAAACACTAGCAAAATACGAATTATGGTTAGTGTCCATCCCTTAGTAAGTACTCACACACAGGGAACCAAAAGAATTAGCTTTAAACCATGTTTCAAACGTATTAGTAAATATTTATGTATTTGAGTTAATCAATAAGCCTTACATGCTTGTTTAAAGCTTTCATTCCTTTAATTTTATTAACTTTATACTTAACCATACTTCTATGAACTCCTGGTCTTGGTAAAAAAAGTTTTAAACAACCTAAAATGGTAGCATGTGGAAATAAAAAAAGGTAGAAAAATTTAATAAATAAGCTGAAAATTGGGAAAAAAAAATATTTAAAAATTCTTGTTAAAACTACAGGTTAATTAAATTACTTCCTATGAACAGAAATTACCCAAAATTTAACTACATATCGGATACCAGAAATCATTCTAAAATCAACTACACAATTTTCTTTAAATATAGCCATCTTCACGACATCTGCTGGTCTTCTATTAACTTGTACTTTCTAATAATTTCTGTTAAAAGAATTACTTGTTAAGCCTAGCAAAGTGGACTACTTGTACAAGTGGAGAAAAAACCCACAGCAAGTCATTGCCACTATTCTCACACAATCTTCCACATTTTGTTCCTGACTGACAAACAGCCCAGAACTTTGCAGCAGTGGTCTGATTAACACGCTTCTCTGCCAGAGAACCTCTACTGGAGAACTGCCTTTTAACTTAGAAGAAATACAGTCTTTTTAGTAGGAAACCAAACCAAAGTATATTAGAACACTGAAATCCTGGATCCACACAAACCAAGAGTAAAATAATTACTCCAACGTAGTTTTGTGGAGTTTTCTATTAGACTGTATCAATTTATATTAGCTCCATCTACACACATCTACACATTTCAGCTAAAAAGATCAGTGGTGGCATGTTGAAATGGAATTCTGAGCGCAAGACAAAAGCTAAAAAACTGATGGAGAAAATAATCTTTAACAAGTGATCATACCACATATTATGAAACTTAACTGTCTCTTAAGAAACTCTTGCAACTTCCACTTTTAAGAATTTAACCATCTAATTCTAGGAAGCCAGGCACTGTTGCAAAACTGCAGAAATTTATCATTAGCTACAAAAGAGACTCTACCAGTTTGGATGAACATGTCTGCACTCCTTATCTAATAGGATAACTTCTTCCATGCCCAAAAGAAAGCATGTTCAATCTTTACAACTAACGTAATCAAATTTTTACCCCACCTAAGGCATTTTAAGCACAAGATTTTTCTCCAGTTCACTGAATTTTTCCACTACAGCTGGTAAAGTACTCAAACTGATATGTTTAAGCATCTTCAGGATCAGACTGCCTGATCTTTCAGCTCTTGTCCAGACAAAGGTTGTACTTTGCTTAACAGAAGTTAGAACAAGTAAAGACTGCAAGAACTGGTGTGTCAGATCTGCCACGGAACCACTTGTGTTGCAATATATGCCACAATTTACAGAAATTACTTCCTTGAAAGAAGGAGGCAGGTCCTGTTTTGTTTGAAGTGCTTTTATTGCAAGTATTTCCTTCAGTTTTACAAACTAAACCTTTAATAAACACAAATTTCCTTAGCAAAATCAATGCAAGCGTGACAACTTTTTTTTATTAACTGTAAGCATCTATTTAAATTTAACTTGCATTCAAACATATTTCTACATTCTTAGTGTATACCAGCAATTTAAGCAAAGCTTACTGCCTCATTCAGGTTTTGGAAAACACATTCATAACCTATAGCTGTTTTAGAAATGTATGTGATTTGCCCAACGCTGCAACAGACTCTGAATGTCTTTTTCTTTTAGGCACATTACTACAACATCATCTTGGTAACCAAATCTTATTAAGAAAATACATGACTTGTCATCAGAATCTTCCCTCCAGAGCCGATCTTTCATAATCTGCTCATTGCGGGTTGTGTAGTAATTTCAGACTCTACACAACACTACTGCTAGAATATGCTGGATTGATTAATTAAATGCCTTTGTACAAGAAGTACTCAGCATTGTAGCATACGTGAACCAGAATAAAAAGCCTGGGTAAAACTGCTTTTACTGTTTCTTCATCAGTATGGAAAGAATGAATTTCATGGACCGCAGAAGAGAAACAAAGGCTGTAGCAAGGGCCTTATTCTTCAATAGCACATCAGACAAAACAGAGAAATAATTTTATCTGCAGATAACTGATACCATACAACTTGGCCTGCTTAAAATACACACTACAAGCTCAAGACTGAAGCCCAAGCTCTACCAAGTAGATTTAGCACAATTTTTCTTACCTACTATTTCACACAGGCTTGTGTAATACTGCCTGTACATCATAGCTTTGAAACAAATCGGGAATTAAAAGAGTAATTGTTGGGTATCCTGTACTTCTCTCTCCAGAATGGACCAAACAGGCTACAGCTTTGTAAAAATCCACTTGCATGTATAGCTGAGAGATTCCCTGTGTCCCAACGCCCCATTTCACAGGAAGAACCAAAGCAGCATTTTCATTTGCTGTATGCAAAAGGAATGAGTAAAGTTCAGTTTCTGTATGCTTTGAGAAAGAGCCATGTGAGGTAGCCCATGCCAGACACAGGGCTGTGTAAGGCAATTCAAAGAAGTTTTAAAATATTTTACACATCATCTTTCTCCACACAAACATCAGCATCCAAAGGATTCGTTCAAGTTTTTGTTTTGTTTTGTTTTGTTTTAAACACTACAGCCAGTTTCAAAGAGGTCCAAAGGAGGAAATTGCAAAAAGATGGGCCATAAAAAAAAAAAAAAAAAAAGGCCAGCACTCTATATGGAAGCACTTAAATGTATTATTCAAGCAGAAAAAATAGCTTTAATTTTACGTGAGTAAAAGTGGATTGTTTGCAGAGATTTTTTTCCATAGGTAAAGCACGATCAAAGGAAGGATAACCCTGGAATCTGCACACATCAGAGCCCGCACTAAATCCTGTCCAGAGGCCTGAATAAACTGCCTATTTGAGACCGCGGGCATTTCACAGATAATCCCACTTGGGCTCACTTGAAATTCTGTGCAGAATTAGTTCCAACTGACGGGCACGAAATGAAAAAGAAACCGCTTGCGCCTCAGGCACAAATTCTTTGGTTTTCAGTCCTGCATCAACTTCGCATTCCCGGCCTCTCTCCGCTGTCACAACACCCGCCGGCCCCGGCGACCGACGTGGACGCGCTCAGGGGGCGGCTGCCGACCCCGGGCCAGGCCGGGCCGCCTCTGGCCACGGGATCCCGACACCTCACCCGCGCTGCTCGCCCACGGCCGCCATTTCCAGATGTAGCACCTCCACATGGAGCAGCTTCGCGCGAAGCCCCCAACGTGGCGAGGGGATCTCAGGGTGGGGGATGCAGGGGATTTAGCCGAGCCCCTCCTGGTACCAGCCCTCCCCCACACCCCGCGCTCGGGCCCCCCATCCCGGCGCACCGCACGTCCCACCCCGGGGCCCGCCCCACTCAGCCCTCCCGCCTACCCGCGGGAGGCACGGATGGGCCCCCAGCATCCCCGCCCGCTCGCTGTTCTGCACAACGGGCGGAAAACGGAGAGCCCAGAAGAGCGGGGGGGGGGGGGGGGGGGGGGGGGGGGGGCGCTCTGTCCTCGAGAGACACCGGCGTGTCCCCAGGGAGCGGGTAACGGGCTGATGGAGCCCGGCACAGCCCCTCCCAGCGCCAACCCGCCTCCGCCTCGCCGCCAACCGGACGCACAACCCGGGATGCGGGACCGCGGCTGGCCGGAGGGGCGGGCGCACCGCGGGGCCGGTCAGCGGCCAGGGCTGAGGCGCATCCCGTCTGCCTCACTCACCCGGAGCCGGCCGCCGTCGTGGCCTTGATAGAGTTAATGCGGAGCCGGTTGGCCGTGTCCTTCAGGGCCTGCAGGGTCTGCTGGTCGGGCTTGTGGTAATCCTCCATGAGGGCGAAGCAGGAGGGCCGCGGCGGCAGCGGGGCTCGGGCGGCGGTGGCAGCTGGGGCTGGGCAGGGACGGCGGCGCTCCGCGAGGGCTGTGGGCAGCGCGCCTCAGCCGGGCCGTGCGGTGGGGGCGGAGAGCGGGACAGAGAGCGGGCGGGCGCCCCGCCTCCCGCCTGCGCCGGACGCGGCCTCGCCGCCTGCGGGAGGGGCGGGGCGGGGCGGGTCCGCACGGCGCGGCCTGGCGGTGCGGGAGGCTCCCCCTGCCGGCCCCAGGGGGCGGTGCTGGGCGCCTGCCCACGGTCGCACGCAGGCGCCGTTGGCGCCATTTCCCGCCCGCACCGGGCAGGCGGTGAGGGGGAGGTGGGGCGGCGGTGCCCGGGCAGCCCCGGGCGGCCAGCAGGGCGGCCGTGAGGGCGGGGGGCCGGGACCCGGGACCAGCCGGGCTCGGGGGCAGGGGCTGTCGCTCGGGTGTTTCAGACCCTGTGCGAGAGCGCCGTTTTAGAGGGTTTCCCCCCTCAAGCCCGTTCCGGTCTGTACCAGAATGTCACTGCATCTAGTGCCTCTGAGCAGTAAACCTTATTCCTCGAGGCAGTCGGGAGATGTGCTAACAGAATTATCCTCCCTGGCTTCCTTTCAAGAAATTATTCATATTTCTACAATATAGAAATTTGACAAATACAGAAACTTCTGCATAAGAGATTGACTTCACCAGCTCTCAATAAGGAAATATGTTTTCTCTAGCAGTTCTGAACACTGTGGCATTAAAGCTACAGACTTCACTAGGCAAGTTAAATATTTCATATCTGTTCTAGAAAGGTCAAGCAGCACTAGAAGTCACAATCTGAAAAAAAAAAAATTAAAAAGACAACAACAACAACAAAAAAAATCAACTTCACATGTTGCTCATGAAACCTGGTACTCCTGCACGGCCCTTTCTGTATTTCAGTGTTCTGTCCACGGGTAGTTTGTCCTGAAAGCTGTATTAGATGATTTTAAAATACATTAGTATTTTAAAATCTGATTTAAATGTAAACCATCACATCTAGTGAACTAGTGCTATCATCATCTGATTTCAGAAGACACTATTGATGAGTACCATTTACATTAAAAACAGTACACCTTCAAGACTCCCAAGACTTTGGGTTTCAGAAAAAAAGGAAGCCACCTGTATTTACAGAGTATCCATCCATGCTCACTTGACAAATTGCAGCTAAAAAGCAACATTGAAACTCTTTACAGGGTAAGATAAAACTTTTTTCCATAAACTAACCGATTTATTGGAAGAAATAAATGCAGACACCATTCCCTTAGCTAAACTGTTTTCTTAAACTGCTCCATCAGTTGCCTTTTCAAAACCCCTTTCAATAAAAAAACCTTAGAAGAAAAACTAGACTGGAAATAGGCTATATCCCAGGAAGAAGGAAAAAGCTGAGCCGAACAACAGACTTGACAGTGGCAAAGTGCAGAGGTCATTTTAGAGAGCACTATGCAAAGGTTAGTTGCTGCAACTGCCATTTGCTATGCTCCGATCTATATTCTACTTTAAAATAATCAGGTGGGCCAACTATTTTATTTTCTTTTTGCAGAGCCAGTTACCCAAATCTTTTAATTTCAGTAATACACTTTGAAGTGGTATGGACAATAAAACTGGGATATGGAAAAGCCTGATGAGAATTGCATAAGGCTTCGTTTAAATATATGAACTCTGAAGTCATGACCTATAATGCTTCCAACAGCAGAGCAATGCCCCCTTAGAGCAGAGTGCCAAGAACTTAAGTTGGTAATGCGCTTCAAGGTTCATTGTACACATTTGCTTCTGTCTCAGGGTACAGAAAGACACATCATGTACCCCATAACATGCTACATCTCAGTGGCAAGTTGGAAATTAAATAATACTTGATAGTTAGAAATTAGCTAGTTGTGTAGGAAATCAAAGCAAAGAGATCCTAGCTGAGGAAACATAGAAAAAGGACTGCCAGACATGCCGGTGGTAATCAACAGCTGTTCTTAGTAAGTTTCCCCACAATATTCCTGTTGAAATCCACTTTGGTTCAACAATACATGGACTTCTTTTGTCCTCCTGGTGCCATGATGCCCAAAGGAATATGGTCAGTAGGAGACTATGAAAGATCTCAAGAGTTACAAGTAGCATCTACAAGAGAAATACTGATTCAGGGCTCCTCCTTTTCAGATTTTCAGCTATAAAACCTACCTTAACTATTGGAGAAGTAACAATAAATTAAAACTTTAAGTTCCCCATAAGAGATCCTTAACTGATCCTGAAGTGTACATAGGCTGTATACCAGCAAATATCTCACTAGAGATCTGCCTGTGCCATGGCCTCCAATAGGCCTAAAACCAGTTGAATCTTGTGGAGTGAGGGTTACCAATCTCTCTGAGCAAGTTAGACAACTTTTCCTCTTCTTTGTCCTTCCTTGTATCCTTTCCACTACCTCTTAGCCTTCCTCAGGGCAAGACCACACTTGATTCTGTCTGCAGGCATATGGTCAGAAGGTAATTCTGAGCCAGAATTACCGTCCTGGACCAAATCTCCTGATCATCCCTACTTACTGTGCTGAGGCTTGCCCTGCAGAGCAGTCTCAGAGCTCATGAACTGGAGTCCTTTCAAATAAAGATGAAATAGAAGATTCAGTCTGAGAAGGCAGCTAATATACCCCAGTCATTAATGAGTATTCAGTTCAACCCGACAGACAAGAGCTAGTCTGGAGCACAATTCAAACACACATATGGTGTGGACGTTGAGTCTTCAGCACGGTCTGATGTGCTCTACAGACCTGCTATACTGGAATCTGCTACCTGCTGATGTAGATGAAGCCACAGAACCATGTTATTAGCACAGCAGCATTCATTAGCTTGAGCTCTGCTCCATGCTTACTGATTAAGGGCAGTTGTTAAAATACTGGCTGTGCTAGGGAAGTGAATGGCAATTTTTCTGTCACTCCTGCGATTTAAACACTCTTCTTTAGACACATGTTGACAGCTGGCTCAACCATCATCTCAGTGACATGGATAACAATGTCAGTTGAGCAAGGTTAGGCAGGATAACTTGGTCTACCCTCATCTGTGGTTTAGAAGAGGTGCATAATGTAAATCCTTCAAACGAGGCCACGCCTAAGTGAAATAACCGCTATGATGCCAAGCTCCACAGTGCTTAGTGTTGACTGAAGCTACATTAAGAAAACATGGCTGTACACCCTTCCAATTTCAGCTGCAGACAATAAGTTTCCAAAAGTTCCCAAGCCACATTTGCATCAGGAAACAAAAAGCTTATTTTAGAGATATGGGTACTTCATGTTTCTGGATGGCTAGTAGTGTCTATAAACACAGTAGAAAAATATCACAATGGGAGCAGGTATCATGAGAAAAATCCAGTAATTTCTACACTATGGTTTTGCTTCTAATAGATTAATTTACTCCATGTTTTATGTATACACACAGTGATTAATATGTAAGCATTGCCAGGCAGATTCTCTCTGCATGCATCATTGGTAGTGGCAAAGTGAGAAAACTGTCTAAAAAAACTAAACCAGAGTCCAGTCACTCCCTGCTCCTTAGTCGACATCCTTTGTTTTCCCTTGCCGTTCTTTTAAGTATACACTGACTAGATCATAGCCTCAATTTTGGCTTTACTGGTCCAGGCTGACTTCACTCTTTGGCTGAAGAGTAAGGCCTGTGATCAAGTCTCTGTGATTACAGTGAAGATGCGCTCTTGAATCTTCATTGTAAGGATGGCTCCCTAACAAACTGCCTCTCAAGCGTGCTGTAGCAATAGCAATCAACTGCCTTCTCAGGCTGGACATACGGTGCTTTCTTTTTTCCCTCCTGTAAGGAAGTGAGGGGGATGATCTGGATAAGACCGCTATTACTATGGCTCACAACTTAGTTTCCTCCATTGTTATCCGGATGGTAGAAAAACTTTAAGATAGACTTAACTTAGATAATTGGGAGATTACTGCCCACAACTCACCCTCCTTTTCCTGAATCCTCATGCTCCATCACTGATTGCTTATTTATGGTATTGTGGTGTTAAAACAGCAGCTCAAGCATACACAAGATGAAATTCCACCTTGTGCCAGTGCCTCCACTTTGATCTACTGAAGTGGCATGTTATTTCTACAACTTTGACCAAGTGCAATGGACTGTGAAGCAATAGCTAAAGTCATGGTATACATTGTGTACAAGAGTCAACATTTCTTCCACATTCTTGGCATTTGCTTCTGAAATCACGTGCAATATGGTTAAAACAAGGATGCAGATGTATGGACAAACAGTCTCACTTCAGTATATACAATCACATCTCGTTAGCTTCAGTGTTAACTACCAGACTAGACAGCTTCTTAAATACATATACAGCACAATTGGATTTTTCCATCCCTTTCTCCACACACTTCACAGTCAGGGCATTATGTGCAGCAGAAGCATGGAAACTAAGCTATGGCTGTCTTTTGCTGGGATACCACAAAAATGCATTGCTGACGTAAGTACATGCAACCCGGTTTGCCAGAGCAGGAGCTGCATGCACTCAGCACTGCTGAAATTCAGGCCGTGTAGCTACCATGGGGTTATGTGCCCAGCTTTGCCTTAAAAACTGTTCTCAAAGGAAATTCCGAAATCAAAGTCTAGTACACTGAGTAGGTAGGTAGCTCATCACCTACAAAACCCAAACCATAGTGAGTAAAGAAAATGAGTGGAGGCATGGGAGGAGACCAGTGGGCTGCGCAGTTGCACAGAACAGATTCCAAACTGAAAAGCAATCTGCCAGTTACTGCTGGCACGGACTGTAAGAACAGCTCTGTATAGTGTACAGGGTTTCATTTCATTTGCAGGGTACCTTAAAAAAGACAAGGGATGCAGTGGAATTCCGATCACTGTAGTCTGGTGCATGGGAATGCAGTATGTTCTCAGACCAGATCTGGTGCTGCAACTTTTCCAGAGACTCAGTCCATACTGCCACATCTTACTCAAATTCTGTACTTTTGTCAGCAATAGCAAGTGGTTTTAGTTAAGCACAAGTGCACACTCAAGTAAACACCCTGTGAAAAGAATATTCAGCAGGCTGTGAAATAATGATCAGCTCTGCAGTTACCACTGGAGCATGAAAAACACCTTAAACATCCTTTAGTTTCCACAGAACAGCAGTTGTGTCTGCTACACAGGCTACAAACAGTTATAACCAGCAACCTGGAAAATGCAAGGTTCTCATGCAACACCTGATCCAGAAATATCCAGACAGGGAAATCAATTCATCTTTGAAATCCATAAGAGCAAGCTGCAAGAAAGAGATATATACGTGCAGAATGTATTTGTCGTTCAACTCAATTATAACCTTCTCCTCAGATAAAGCTGACAAAGTAATCTGCAAAGGAAAAATGTTTATGGAAAGCTCCATTACAGAACAAACCATTTTTGAGCTACAAGCAGCCAAATTTTGGATAAAAATAATTTTAAAGTCATAGTAATTTTTGTATTGCCTCTAAATAAAATGTCATTTAGTAAAAAAGACTGGAAAACAAAGCAAAATTTGCAATGTTTCCAAAATATTAGGACAATTTTATGATACATGACAAAAGTTCAGATTAAACTAAACAGGCCAAATAATTTGAGAGAAATTTTATACAAAGACACTTTTTTAATCTCTACCTAACATGTAGCCTATCAGAGAAAAAAACCAAATCTTTGCACATCTTGCACAGTTAGAAGGAATTCACCGTGACTGGTTTTGGTAATTGCTCTGCTGTTTGATCATATTTAAGGAAGTATGTCTGCTAGCAATGCAACAAAATTATAGTATTTAAATTGAAGTTTGTAATGCTAATACAGCAATATTTGAGGGTATTCAGATTACTTTAGTTTACCAAATTGCTAAATTAATATTGTTTACAAATTTTTTTTAAATTTACAAACCGAATTTTCACTGGTTGCAATTTCTTTGTGTTATCTGTTAGCATAAATTGAAATACTTATGCAGTAGGAGCTTGAGGCATTTGCCTGCATCTATGCTTGAAAAACCTACTGAATACATAAGTGTTCCATAGTCACTTCATCCCATTTCCTTTCTCTATCTGATTCTTAATAATCCAGCTTCCATAACACTTCCTCTTCAAACAAGCTGCGAAGTTAGATTCCGTTTAAAAGCATATCTGTAGTCAAATAACTGGATTTGGTAAAGTTAAAAGAATAAAGTTATCATCGATAATTTATGCTAAGACAGCAGTGCTTTCATAGGCTGTGTCAATTTAGAAGGTAGGAGAGACAGCTATAACGACCAACTAAAGCAGGATTTATTTGTGCTGTAATGCGTATGGAAAGAAACTGAAATTTTCTTCAGCTTGTCCTCTGCAAGACAACAGGCTTTGACTTCCTTGTCCTTTGAAAGAACAGCTGCACTAGAAGCCCTTCAAGAAGGGAACTGTTCAAGAATGGCTGAGATGGGTTTATGCCAAAGCAGTCTCTAATCATGCAGACCATTATGTGTCACCAGCACCTCCCTCCGCATGTGCAGAAATGCAGTGACTTCAGTTATACTTGGAACAGATTGTTCAGATAGTCTTCAGTAATAACATTATTTAGCTGCTAATGAATTTAAAAGTTTTTTAAAAAAGAACTAAAAATATCTCCAATTTCTGTGCAACACGGCATCAAGAATTGCAAGAAATAATGATACCTACTGCATGGGAACAGGTATCAGTGTAGTAGTAAGATCAGGCTGCCATCTAAAATGAAGATACAGATAGAGCTACATCATGTAACATGCAATCTACGCTACTGTCACATACATCTTTTGTCTTAGCAGTTTCCTTCAGACAGCTATCCTCATGTCTGCAGAATACTGAATTGTTTATTTTCAACCCCTTATTAGAAGTACAGCATGTGTTTCTAACCAAGCCTTTGGGTTTTCTGTAAGGGCTTCTGTTGTGGTGGGATTTTCCTATTCAATCATTGAAAAGCAGAGGTCTTTCCCTACAATGGGTGCTCTGTGTCTTCCATCTTGAAGATTACACCAGGAACAGGGCTCGCTGTAAGCCACAACAGATTGTGTACACACCCCAATCCTGTAGGCTCTAATTTCACCTTTGTATCTCAATTCTTGGGGTAAGTTTAAGATAGCAGAAGCCGTCTTTACAGCAATTTTGTTTCATGGAAGAACTGTGTCCCCAGAGAACAGAAGCTAATTTATTTGATGCTTAATATGTAAACTAAAGAAGGCACTTCGCATTACCCATAAACCTCAAGTCTACATGAGAAAGTCAGACGGATAACCTGCTAAGCCTTTCCCATCCCTCTTATGAGCCACAAGAAGCAAAGCAGGATGTGCAAGCCATATGCTCTCTAAATTAAGACCACAGAGTTTTGCATACATGAGACAGGCTCGGAGATCTTTGCTCTGTAGATACTCTTAGAGCTTCTTGACTTATTTATGGGGAGAAAAGAAACACAACTTATGCATTTATATCACATACCTGCATGTTTTCAAGTAAGGCCTAAGGGCAAGTGCTTTCATTTCAGCCAGCAATATAAAGCAAGCTTATTCTTCTGTGGTTGTATTTCCCAAGGTTGATTTTGTAAAATGGAGCTTCTTGAATTTTAAAGACTGGATTACGGTAGAAGTATTTTTAAAGGTCTATTTAAAATGAAAGAAAAAGGGCAACTAGGTATGAGCAGCCTTCTCCTATGTAGCAGATTTTAAGCTATAACGTGAGGCCATCAAGCAAAGATAAAAATCAGATACTGCCAGGAGTCAGCCAACTCCATTATGCTGGTTTATAACTGGACATAAACCCATAGCAGACCTGACAAATTACGTATTGCTACCTCAAGAATTAAAGCAGGGAAAGCATGCCTAACCAGTCTGGTTTTGAACACACCCTGAACTATTCTGTATTCTTATAGACAAACCGCGTTTGAGCTGTAGGAATACCTGACAAAGACATACAGCAGTACAGAAACAAACCTGTAACTTAAATCCTGCCATGCTTCAGGAAATACCTTCACAGACCATACTTGTGTCTCTGCAGTATTCCCTTTCACATTTACTTACACTCTTCTGCGATTCCTTCCCCATTCACTTCTCAGGAATCTTCTATTCACTGGTCCTTTCCCCTTCATTTTATTTCAAGTGCTCTTTCAAAAATGCAGCAACTGATAAAAATATTCTCTCTTCGCTGCCCTCTTTTCCCAATACTTTTTGAACATAATTAGGAACCTCATATGAAGAAGGATTCTAAGAGGAAGTGAAAAAATGTTGCATAACCAACAAATGATGAGCTTTACGTTAACAGCCATATTTCAGTTACAGGTCTATCACTGAAGTTTAACTCTCCTAAATTAGTAGGTCAGTTCAAAAGTAAATCCCTCAATCTTAAAATATGGAAGATAAAAAAGCTGATTCACACTTGAAGTTGTGTGAAGACTAAAGAAAAAAGTTCCACTATTGAGCACTGAAAATAATTTTCAGAGTTGTTTAACATACAATTTCTACACTTTTGAATTTCAGATTAGGTCACTAAACTTAGAGAAATTTATCTCAGCTATACTAAAGTCTGTATATAGTGATTTCACTGTACCCTGTTCATAATGAAGAGTTGTACGAGTGACAGGTTTCTTATCCTCTATACTAATGTTAACCGCCCCAGTATCTTAGTATCTTGTATATCCAGAATGAAGTACAATTGAATCCTTACCAAATACATGAGTCCACTGACTTCAATTAATTTGGCCCATGAACACAAGCTACAACTTTGAAATAACACAACTGGCTTTTAAACATACTGCAAGACTGCAAATAAAATTTGAATTTTGGTGGATGAGTTTTAGGAAGCCTAATGCTTACTCCTTGAGTCTATCTAGTGCTGTATCACCATCGTAGTAGGGACTGACTTTATTCTGTCACGTACTCTTGGAAAACAACAGTAGAACACAAACTAGCAAGAGAGAGAAGACCAAAAAGATTTAGGGTAGCACTTCAGAGGAATAACAGTAACCAGGAATACCTGGATCCAGAGAAGACAAAAGGGTTAACAGCATCAACAATGGAAAAAAATACTTCAATATTGACCAAACGGGCAACACATCTAACATGGAATTTAAAGTTAGATTCTAAGCTTCAGCGGTTTTCACTTTTTCTCAATTATCTTACAGTAAATCCATGACTTCTGTACTTGCTTTGTATGGTAGTCTTCTATTAGAAGAATCTGCTTTTGTATATAGTGCAGGAGACAGTTCAATATTAACTACTAGAGCGGCAAACACCATTCTTCAGTGGCCTCTCCTGACATGTGGTATGCCTCACTAACTCTTATGAGTAGTTATAATGGGGATAAAGCACTTTGGCATAAGGTTTTGTTTAATTTCAAGACTATTCCAACAGAACTTCTGCTATGGTTTTCCTCCTCCTCAGCTTCCCTATTTTACTTTGTGAAATTTGGATCTATCAGTTGCATGATACCAATCAGATATGGCAAGAGGACAACTGCAACTTCCAACCTCTATGATCAAAGCCCAACACTGGATTGAGTACCGTATGCTATGTCTAGACAGATGAGAGGGGATACCATAAAAAAAAAGTGGTAAGGGAAGGCACTAAACCCAGTTACAGCTGTACTTCTGAGACAGTGAACTTGCAGCTGCATTTCTTAACATGAAAGGAAATTGGTCTGTTTATCAAATTCAAAACGCAAGCCTACTCGCAGCAGTACAGAGGATAGCCAGAAGCTGTTACAAGTGACAGATGCTATTCTCAACTGTCCTTCAAGCAGGCATGCTGCATTTTCTTTAGTGAACAAATGCAATTTGTTTTTGCCCCCAGTATGAAATAAGTAAGAAAAATAATTTATTCTCTGGAAAATATTAACCCTAAATAAAATCCGAACTTACCCTTCTAGCAGCCTGCTAGAGCTCTAGAAATAAAAGAAACATGGTAAGGTTTTAGGAGGTGCTGAAACATTGGTTTTGAAGTTTTATTACAAAAATATATTTGCAAACATACAAAATTTTGGATGAAAAATGCTCATTCTTAAACATTTATGCAATAACTTAATAACTGCAAACATACATAGGTGCTATAAAATCCATACCATACCAAAAAAGTTAATGATGCAGTATCTACATTTATTGACTTACAATTATTCTCATTCCGGTTTCCAGATATCTTTCCTGAACCCCCCTTCCCCATGGTCTTCATATTGAAAGAACATGCAAATGGGTACAACTGGTGCATCCACAAAAGTGATAAAACTCAGAAATTACTAAAAGCACATAATGTACATAAAAAACCTAACTAACCATATGCCCATACACTGAATAGATAAAAATAAATACACCACCAAATGAGAGATACTGCAATTTTTCCAGCTTGAAGTGAAAAGAAGATATTGCATCTTAACATTTTCGTAACGTTGCCAGACAAGACTGAGGTGATATATATTGCACACATTCCTCCTGTTAAGATATGCCATACAAAGCAACCCAAGCAACACCTGGCAAAAAGGTGGCCAATTTGTTTAGAATACTTTTAAAAACAGGAAGTCCCAAATTAATTTTGTTTTCAAAAATATTTCAGAAATTATATCAGTGACTACACATGGCATAATGGGTTTCAGAAATATATCAAATTGAAGCAATTAGAAATGCAAGCAAAAGTGAGATACACCCAACAGCAAGTGTTTAAATATTATATCCAGTATTCATACACAGAATTAAACATTTTATATGAAATCAAGATGAATCATTTTTTTTTAACTTTATTCAATCATTCTGCAAATCTTGTTTAATTTGGAAAGATATACTGCTTCTAAGTTAACAGCTGTTATGCACCTTTCATATAAACTTTGCATTATTAAATAACAGCAGATAAAGTCTAACTACAAAAGTGAGAACTTTGATTTTCCTGAACAATTCAGCAGCTGTACGTTTTAAAACTGTCTTTAATTCAGCTTTGATTAGGATCGGGTTTGTGGTGGTGGTCTGGGGTTTGTTGTTGTTGTTGTTTTTTTTTGGTGGGTTTTTTTTTTGGTGTTTTTTTTTTGTTTTGTTTTGTTTTTAAGTGACTTAACACTAGCCACAAAACACATGCGTAGACAATGCAATTAATTTGGGGAGTATAGTCTAAACTAATAAGCTTTTAATTCTCAGAACTAATGGGTAAAATCCCATTAAGCCAGTAATTTTATCAGAAAAAAAAACCCAAAACAAACCGAAACCCAAAACCAAATCAAACACTTGAAAACGGTTACAGTAATTTCCTGTCATGAGCCATGGTAACTTGCTACGTACTAGTTATCCCTACATGCAGATAACACGAATCAAGCCCTGTAACAAGCTGGTGATTTTAGGTTTATACAAAAAGTTAAAATAAGCAGGAAAAAAATGTTGTTAAATAACACAGTCCTTATTTAAAAAAAGAATACTCCAATTCTACACTGTAGTTGAGCTTGTGTTTTACCATGCAACTGTTCACTACCCTGGCACTTGTCATAAATCTCTGTGGTGTACCGGGTGACACCTAGGCTGGTTCCAGTGTCTGTTGGCTACATGTAGAGAGGTTAGAACAAGCATGTGCAGGTGTTCAAGATGAACAGGTTTGCTTGTGGTAAAAAAGCCTGCCTAGTAACTAGGATTTCATTCTGGTTCTCTTCCAATTAATTTTGAAAGTCAGGGCAGGAGGGGAAGTAAACCAATATGTATTGCTACTAGTATACTACAAAACCAAAGTAAAGTAAGGATCTGTGTTACTGGGGGTTCCTGCACAGCTGAAAACAAGTTAAGGATGTTCAAAGTAGAGTCAAACTCTCATAACAGCATTGCTACTCTGAACAGTATTACTTTTGTCACTGTATGTAACTGAGGAACTCAAAATACGACTCCTTCCTACCATTTCTATAGATCTTTGGACATGACTGTATTTAACAAACAGTACAAATACGCGCTATCAGTTTCCAATACTTCTATTCTTGAAACTTTATCAAATCTTCCTTTGAAGAAACTGGAAGCTGTCCAGAAGTGTCAAGTTATGGACTTCATTTTTGCTAAATCCAGATAAAAAGCAACTCTCTATTTGGTTTAGGCTACCCAGTTTTGTTCAGAGGAACTGCTCATTAGTTTGTCCCTTTTAGTGAAACTTTTTCTAAAAAACCCAACAAAACAAATCAGTTTAGACCTCAGATCTAATTTGAGTCTCACTGTTTATGCACATACACAGTATTATAACCTTAGAATTTATGTAGGAAGCTCCTATCTTCCTTAACAAGGCTGAGTTTATATTGCTGAATTCAAATGCTACCATTAAAGCCGATATATTTCTTGATGAACGTGCATGATATTAGCATCTTTCCCTGAATCTTGCACATTTTTCTAACAAAATACTATATATTTTAATTGAAAACACTGAACTCAAAGGCTGAGAAGAGCTTTTCAGAAGGCAGGTAGTGCTAAACAAAATATGATTTCCACTAAAAAAACCTATTGAAAAACCTAAAATAGATCAAATACATAAAAATGTAAATGTTTGTTGTATCTAAAACATATTGATTTGTGAACAAGTCACAATTAAAGCTCAATTACTAGTTTCCAATGAAATGACCATGCACCTTGACTACATCAACACTAACTAATCTTTAGGATATATATACATATACAGGTTGTAAGGAGCCAAACAATTTTTTTTCTTCATATTTCAATAGTACTTGAGGGAAAAGAAAACAGCAGTGCATCATAACTTAGTACAGATTATCTATTTACTCAATAAACCAAAACTTTTCTACTGGAAAAGCATCCTTTAAAACTACTATTACTGGAGAAAGTTGGGACCTGAAGCCTTATCAGTTACCTTTGCATGCCTTTAAGAAATAAATACAAGCCATGGGTAAACCAATAGAGCAGCATAAGAAACCATAATTAGAAATTTTCTGATTTCAAATGGGAAAGTATCCAGTTAAATTCTTACATTAGTGAATTACTAAATCACATATAAGAAGCAGTAACATTTCAACTATAAACTTCAGAGTACGAAGTGTGCATTAACAATCTGGGGAGAGGGCAGCATAAGAAAAGCATGCATTTGTTCCCCATCTGCATAGATTTCAACACTGCAGTTCCAATGCAACTGAAGAATGAAAGCCAACTATGACATGGTCCACCCTTAAGCTAAAGGGGAAACAAAATATTTAAATTATAGCAAACACTGCTGAACAGGAAGAGGGTCTTCCAGTGGTGGTCTCCTAACTACAAATTAAAACAAGAGAACTTCAACATGCAACAGAACTACTCTGTTGCTCAAAAAAAACAACAAAAAAAACCCAAACCAACAATCACTGAGGATTTTGCATATTTCAAATTTTGCTTTTTTAGAGAAAATGGCCTTATTCACTTGGATACCTGTTTAATGTCAGTGATGCAGAAGCAAATAAGATTAATGGAGTATTTAAAAGCTTAATTTATGTGCAGAGTTAATGTATTGAGCACATCACATTTTTAACCCTTTTCTTAAAGATTTAGCTCCAAAGGCCTGGCTTCCAGATCCATCCCTTCCCCACACCTGCCAACTTAATCACAAGGCATTTTGCTCTTCTTTTCCTGGCCTTCAAACTGGAACTAGGTTCCCACAACTGAATTTTGTTCTGGTGTGGTATAGTGTACTGTACAATGTATCTGCTGGTTGAAATAGTATTGAGTCTGTAATCCTGGAACAGTCAATACCACTAGAAATGAAAAGCCAAGAGCAAACATTTGCACATTCACTTAATGCTAATGAGAGCTCAAATGCAACTGAAGTCCCCTCCCCAATAAAAATAAAGGTTTGCTGGTGATGATCACAGTGAAAGCCTAGATCAATTCTGAGAACATTACTTTCAGAGTATTTAAGGAATAATCTTTCCTAACAGGTTCAAATTCAAGACACTGAAAACTAAATATTCTTTTATAAAAATATTAGTTTTATAGACGAGGCATAATTGTTTCTAAAATGGATATATTTTAAGTAGATTTAGCTTCAATTATAGCTTAATGTTGTCTGTATTCTTGGTTAGGACTTGCAAGTAGACTTCATGAATAGTACTGAGAAAACGGGAATCATTCTGCAGGAAAAAAAAAAAATCACATTAGAAACATTAGTAAAAAGATGCAAAAAAAGTTGAATTTAACACCATTTAAGTTGTGCATAAGTATTCCTTCTAGTGCTAGCTATCTGAGAGTCAAGAGAAGAGAACCAGGCAATGCTTTTTGGACAACATACAGACTTTGAACCATGAAGCCAGTAAGACAGGTAAAGAGATCACTAAGCTCACTGGATGCTCAAACAACGGTCACTAGGTCAGCCTGGGCCACAGAATTTCACCTCCCTCCAGACTCCAAACCTTAGACACAGAAAATTCCATCCTGTGTACAGGCTCCCAAATAAAGTCTGCACGAATGTCACAAGTAATGTTATTTCTATCTGTCAGATGAGCCTGAAAGGGACTGCAGTGTGTTATACAAGAATTCTCATGTCAAAACATGACTGGGAAGTGAATTAGTTTAGTCTATAGACAATATTTAGAGGTATTTCTTGAGTCTAATTCCTTCAAATGGCAAGTTTACAAAACTGGTATCTAATCAGCTCGCTAGAAGATGTAGATCTGCACAGCTCAGAGTGCTGTGAAAGTACTCCTGTGCTGCAGGGTATGCTTATTCGCTATCCCTCTATGTAAAGGGAAGACTGGTAACAAATATTCCAGTCAGCTCTCTAAAGTCACAATGATGTTCTTCAGACTACTGGGTGAGAATCAGTGCACTGTGTCTCTAATGAGAATAAGACTTCTGGCAGTTGAGCTCTGTTCCAAGACTTACAAGTTACCCAGTTTAAGTCTTCAAAGAGAAAAAACCATATACACCAATACACAAAGAGGTTATGCAAAAATAAACAACATAGATAAATCAGGCAACCTATCTAATGACAGGATCTGGTAGTGGCCCTTCCTGGTCCTAACAACTTAAACGCTGGGAAAATATTTGTTATTTTTACACTTGCATTTTGGGTGTAAGCTCTACTGATCAGCATGGAGGGGGCAAGAGATTCCTGAGTTAACAAAGAATGGTTTGTCATTCATGGCAACCTCACCATGACATCAGAGGTGAAAATGATCTCAATGCATGGCTACTCCCAACATCAGAATTTTTTAGTCCCTAGAAATAGGAGAACTAGAACTTTACAATTTCCATTTCAAAGACACATACTTCAGTTAAAGATCAGGAACAGTTCTAGTGAACTGAAACAGGAAAGCTTTCCTTGGGAAAGCAGGAACACTTAGAGACAACAAAACCAACCCCTCTCATCCGCATACCAGGGCTTCTACTAGTGCAACTTCTTCCTCACTTGTCCACAAATTCATACGGATGTGAAAGGACACATCTGATGTATAGCTCTGTCCTTCTAAGTCCTCCATCTTGCAACCAAACGGAGCAAGCTCTGCCATAGTATGTGTACAGTATGAAGTAATCTACCCCTTCCAACAGAAAAGAACAACTTCTGTAATGCTTCAGGGCAAAAGGAATTATAGGGGTACAGGATTTCTCAGTACTGGCTACTGTACTTGGAACCCCATCCCTCAGCAAACAAGCTCTGTAAAGACAGGACCTTTATTAGATGTATCAGTGCTTCTTGAAGCTGTGACCTACTGAGAACAGTAGGAGGTATAGTCTGAATTTCTGTTGCTCCAAGTGTTAAAGGCGAAGAAGAATTTGCTTTATTCTCCATTTCAGTAGCTTTTGTAGCCGATTGCTGAAAAACACTAGGAGACAAGAGGATTGAAGGGGTTACTGCAGTTGTGGCTGTAACAAACTGTGGAGGTGCAACCTGTAAGAGAACAGAAAATTAATGAGCACTGTGCCTAGCAAGAATGAATGTTGTTATAAAGGCTGGAGAAGCAAGCATAAAAAATTAAGTAAATCGTAGCCACTACTATTCAGTCAGATATTACAGAATCCTGCTCTTAATGAAGAAATATCTACCTATGAAGAACAGTATCAATAGTAATTCTCATTTTAAAAGCTGAATAAGGTAACAGCTCAATATTCCTGTATGCAGACTCCTTTCTCCTCATGCGGTTGCTACTTTCCAGAATTTTTGAAATGTAACACATAGAATAAAAGTTGAGCTTTTCACCTAGGCAATCAAAGGAGCCTGTAGTTGTTTTGCAATTATTTTCCTTAGGGGTTTACAGAAAGGCTAGTCCTGCTTCCCACACTGCTGCTTCTATGGTCTCCAATAAATACACTTATAATTTGAAGTGAAGTACCTCAAAGATATTTAAAATTACTGAGGAACTACAACTAAAGCATTGGAGTACATGGAAATATTCTCATTTAAAGTACCTTTTCCCTTGGGGGGAGGGGGGGAGACATACAAGAATCTTTTGAGGACCATCTTCCCACCTCATTGCTCCACAGGTCTGTGTCCCTTTCATTACAGAAATCCACGCAGTATCTTTACCACTTTTCCTTTTAAACACGGACTGCAAATGTATAGGAATATTATATTTGCATAAAGTGGATGTGAATAAACCACAGCTTTGAGCAACTCTGACATCTCCAGATAACTGATCATTATTCAGTGTGATAGTCTACATCTTGCTCAGGCTTCCAGACTGACCAATAATGTGAAAAAGAAAAGAAAATAAACAAGCCAATCTCACTCAAAAGAAAGCAAGACTACATGTGACATGTACAGATGTTTGATATGTCAGCAGAAGAGTTCCCCTTGGATAATCAAAAATCTTCAGAAGAAAAAACCTGCAAAACCATCTGAAGGTAATGTGTACAAAACATCATCAACAACAGCAGAACTAGCAAATTGATTCTGTTCTAGTCAAAGCTGTGAAGATTTACAGTGTGGGATTTCAGCTGAAGACATGTTTAAACCAACACATGCAGTTTACCACACAACATACACATGTTTCTTAAAATTCCAAAATCCATATAAAATGCTTTTATTATTTACTGTGTCATAAGCAGACTGTATAGCTTGTCTTATGGCAGTCCAGTAGCTAAACCAGTATTTTACTTTAAGCAGGACCATTTTTACTGCCTTCACCATCAGATCTGAGTGTGCTACTTAAAACTGCTTTTAAGTAGCGAAAGTTGGACAAGAGAGGCAATTTAACAGATCTGAAAAAGGAAGGTATGGGTAAGGAAAAAGTAGAATTAAATTACAGATGGCATTCTGAAAAGAACACGCAACAAAAAGGTCATCAAAAACAGTTCTTGAAGAATTGATTATTACCAGTTATCTTTTAAACTGCAACCTGACATTTTATATTGACATTATTTTGAACTGTTATTCAAAGGCAGTTCTAATAATGTTGAACCTGTATTTAGATCAATAAAACTTGCTATTAGAAAGTTCTGCAGTATGAAATGCTTATTATTCTTTTCTTCTTCTATCTTCCTTTTTTTTTTTTCCCCTGCTTGGTATGATTTCTATAAAACACAAGGTATCTCAAGAAAACTGAAAGAGACAATAAGGCAAGGATTGCATTTTATGCCTCTGGGGTGCTTAAGGTTGGGCTAAGGCTAACAGACCCTACTGCAATATCATAGCATTAGTACCACTGCTTACAAGATTAAAAACCAGTTCAAATAGTGAAGACTGAAAGCAAGATCGCAGATCTGAAAGTATATTCTCATTTCTGCATTAGTACCAACAATAAGAGGCACCGTAGAACAAAAAAGTGCAGTCATTCACAGCACTCTGCCAAAACTCCCCCTGGCTCCAGTACAGCGTGTTTCTGCTTCATGCCAACACGTTTTTTTTAAGAAAATCAGCAAACAATTACCAGAGGTACTTATTCACTTACTTGACTTGCTTTAGATAAAGTCTTTGGCTGTGGAAATACTTCTGATTCCTTGTTTTGTTGCACAGTCTAAGTTAAAAAGAAAGCATAATTCACAAGTTAGCACCCACTGCTCAATTTCCAGCAGTGGTTCTGTTTTTATGAAAGCACAAAAATGCAAATTTCAGACTTTTAGATGTAATTCAATCCATTTGCAAAACTGATTTAATCAATGGGAAGCTGGAAAAAGTGGAAAGATTTGACTTCATGTTTTATGCTTTCAATATTACAGCAAACCTGTAAAGCCATAACAAAACACATAGGAAGAAAGACCACTACAGTTAAAAAAAAAAATCTAAACATTAAACCACTGAAACTGGGAACAAAATGAATGCTACGAAGTGAAGAGTTCAGTACCTTGTAATCAGTTGGTAAATTGCCGGGAAGATTAAATTCAGTATTTTTTCCTAGGAGTTTTATCTAATCACCTCCACAAAAATCAAATGCTGTTTTCTGCTAGAATTTTAGAAGTATTTTATACCTTTACAAACAGCATCCAGATTATTTCTTTAGTCAGATTTCAAGACTACAATACAATAGAATTCAAGTATTACAAAATATAAGAAAACACAACAAAAGGCATGTAGCTAAGGTACTTTAGTAAATTCCTAGGGCATACTTCAAAAGGTCTGTTACAGCCATTTTGGAATACCTCTTAGCAACACAGAACAGGAAAAAAACGGTTGCAACAGACAATACTTTGCTTACTTGAACTGCAATGAAAAAACACTTGGGGAATTGATAGTCCTTAACGACAAAAAAAAAAGCTTTATGAAGTGGTAACGAACACAAGATCAAATTCTTAAAGTCTAATTACACAAGAATTAAGAAGTCTTTTGCTAGTTTGGAATATATTTGGGCTATGGAGAATTCTGTCTAATGAAAATGTATACACAATGTGGACACAATGGAGAGAAAAGACGGTATAAGGCTGGCATATGATGAGCTAATTCTCAAGGCTGTCAAGCAGACGTTGAATAAACGCAGTCAAGGGCAGTTATGGATAAACCCAGCCAAATACGCTCGAAGATGTCACAACATTCAGTTACATGTGTATCAAGGTTTAGTAGTACACAAAAGAAAAATACTGCTCAGAATGTACAGTTCTTTGATATTAGATCAAGATAGCTGCTCAATGCTGTACTTGGATCTTCTCCTCTCTCTGCAAAATGAAGCAGTCCAAACATCTCTAAAATGTGATCACTAGTAAAATAATCCTAGCTCGTAGCAGCCTTCTTGAAAGTTTTCAACAGCAGCAGTAAGATAATCAGAAAGCCAGCACAATGAAAACACATCCATTTCTTAAATATTAAGACAGGGATAACGCTTCTGAGGACAGAAAAACAACACTTGAAAGATATAGGGTATTCTATAAGAACGCTTAGTACACTTTACAGGCTGAAAAGTTGAGCTTTTGATTAGACCTCCGATACGATCACCATCTTCATAACAAAGAGTAGCGGTTGACCCAGACATGGCTGCCAAAGACCTTGGTAAAACCCAGTGGCAAGCACTGGATAATAATAAAAATTAGGAAACTCATGCAGATGTAGCTTTTGTAAGTAGTTTTGTTTGGTGTTTTTCATTCTTGCATTATCACTCTACCCAAGATGCAAGAAGACATGATCAAACACTGGCTTAGTCTGTGTGAATGTAAATAAAATAAAATAATAATGCAACAAAATGAAGATAAGTCTTTGGATAACCTCAGAGGCAGGCACTACAAAAAGTTACTCCCTCTGGAGAAAAAAAGTCCAAACTCATTAATGTCTTTACTACTTAGGTAGCCAATTATACAGCAGACCAACACTAACTGATAGAAAACAATTTGTAACACAAAGCCACTTGCATTAACCTTACAGGCTAGCAGTGACATTTTCACCTAGTCTCTCAAAACAGATTTACTGCTTTGGCTTATGTTAAGGCATAGACAATAGAACCTCCTCCCAGAAATAAGAAGTTTAAGGGGTCCTTTGTAAGTGATACTAACATAAAACAAACCAAGGCAATCAGTTACACAAAACAAATCAGTTTATGATCCATTTTACTAAACAACTAACAATATCTCAATGTAGCCTACAGGTATCGCCAGCAAAATGGGGTCAAAACATCCAAAGGAAAATAACCAGAAATAGGAAATTGTTAATTTTGTAGCTTCGAAGTAGGACAGGCTAGACTTCCACAGCATCAACTCTCATAACACTGATAACCCTGTAACCTTCTGTCCCTTCTCAGATCATCAGTTCTTAACAGCATTTTTCTGACATAAGTACAGCTGTATTCTTTAGGACTTATTCATCCCCTAGCAGCATCAGCTTGAAAAACCTCTACAGACAGGTCTGTCACTGACAGCAGATGCTAATGATATAAAACTATGGAATTGGATTTCTAAGTTAGCGATTCAATTAATATCACACAGTGGAAGTCCATAATTATTTTTAAAAGGCTACTATATAACAACACATTTTCCAAGGGAAAATACATGTAGTCTAAAAAACAGTCTAAAGCTTCATGGACATAAAACCCCACAGAATACCTGAAAGGGAGAGATTATCTTGCTGTTCAAGGCTGATGGCTTACTGTGAGATTCTTTGAAGCTTTCTGGTGTTGCAAGTTGGCCAACCGAGGCAGAGATGTTTGGTGTTAAGGAAGTCTTAGTGAGAGACTGCTGTTGCATTTGGTCATGCTGTGGGGTCAACCTGAGTTTCTGGAGAAGATCAACACTTGTATGGGATATATTTGAGACAGTTCCTGTATTTGTTGATGTCAAGGGTGCTATAAACTGGCTTTGGCCAGCCATCAGATTTTGTGGAGCGTCGTTCACTTCGGATGGTGGCTGATTCACTAGTGGGGATATCTGCTTGGCAGCTTGCTGCATAACTTGCATTATACTGTTGTTTTGTTTTAGGCCAGGAAGCATCTGAGCAGGGGCAGCTTCCATTGTTGAGGCTGAATTAAGAACAGGGCTTAAACGAACTGAATAGCTTGAAACATTTTTTAAATCAGGCTGGGAAACTGAAGCTGGAGGTATTAGCATAGGTGTTAAACATTCCTGCTGATTCATAGGATTGGCACTGGTTTTAACGCTTGGACTTTCAGATTTCCCTAGGGATTGTTGTATTACCGTTGACTGGTCAAAGGAAAAAGGCAAGAGCAAACTGTGTTGCTCTCTGGCAGAGGTGTCAGTTTGCAACTTCTCCATTCTCTCTGGATTGGGATACGGAGCTGTGGGTTGTTCCTTCGGTACAGAGGTCCCAAACAGTTCCTCCAAAGTCAGATGCTTCTGCCTTGACTGAAATGGCTAGAAAGAAGGGAAAAGGAAGTTTTCAGTTTAGAAATATACATACCACTGTGCACCTCACACGGTCTATTACAATTTCAAGAAAACTGTGAAAGAAAACTAGGTCAAATGCATTTAAAACACAGTTTAGATATCAAGTGTGCCAAATTTACAGGAATTTTGAAATCAACTTAATTTACAAGGAACATCCTGTCTATGTAAGCTTTTTCTCTACAGCCTTCTATGGACAGACTCTGTGCTAGCAGTAAAGAACGTGGAAGGCTAAGGATTCTGTCATCAAGCTGGCACCTGCCATCATTGATCAGCCCTAACTACACAAGGCACTTTTGGGAGCGGGGGAAGACCATACATGTTGAACAAAATCCACACAGAATGTATGGAGTTGGAAATAATTAAGTGGCCTAAAAGATGGGAAAGGAACAAGAGAAACCTGAAAGTACACAACTAGCAATACATGCCTACACAGTTCTTACCCTTTCCATTAACAATGCAATAGAAGTTACAACAGGTAAAAGAATCTGTATAAACCTAAACATATGTATATATATCTCCTTGAAAAGCATGTATATATATACACACACACACACACAGAGTCATCTACTGTTCCTTTAGTCTCTCCCAAAAATATACATCTAGCCTACACTACTGACATTGTTAGAAAAATCCCATTTTAAGGATATCACCTTCTTAATATTTTGCTGAAAGTATTTTAAAATGTTTCAATAAAGAGAAAAGAAACAGCTATTAACACCCCTGGTCTCAAGGTTTTCCTGGATGGTTGTGGGGTTTTTTTATTTTTTAATTTTTTTAATTTTTTTTCCTCATTTTAAGGTTGCACAGGACCAGAAGTTACGTAAAACAGCTGGACTAAAATACAACATTCTGTTCAGAAAACTGAATGGCCTGCAGCACAATTCAAGCTGATGGTAAGTCTAAACAAAGATGCTATTTTACAGTGACAACTACTGTACCATGACATTGCTATGTTAGCTCAAATTTTACTAGCACAGATAACAGCAGCGAAGGGATGGCTGTACAGGTAGCATGCAAGTAGTCTAACAAAACAACCTTAAGCCTGAAATCATATTGACTTCTGCCCAGGTCACTAATCTCTACTGCCATTGTTATTATTAATTTTTAGCTAGCTTAAAGTCAGGCACGATTACATTTTGCAGCTGAGACATTCTACAGTTTAAAACTCTTGTTAATTATGTTTCTTCCCAGAAAGTTGTTCTTACTTTTCTCCACTCATCTTACTGTTCTGGAGACCTGTCCTTCAGCTGTAAAGATTCTGTTAAGAGAAAAATCACTTTTCTATCTCACTTCAAACTCAGGTTTTTCATTTCACTGCGATAAATTGACTAGCTTTCCTTTATTAATACATTACAATAGTCAAGTAATAAACAGAAATCTCTATCATGCTCTGATCCAAGTCAGACTAGCCCCTTACATGGACACAGTCACAAACATGAAGTTAATTTCCAGTCTGAAGTATAAAACACATCTTTTGCCTGTCCCATCTCTGGCTAAAGTGTATTTTGAGCGTATCATCAACTCAGTGTGTTATGAAGATCCTTATCAGCAGGGGCTGCAAAAAGGTAACATGATCACTTTACTTCATAGGAAAAGAGTACTGCTCAGAGGGTTTCTCCAGAAATAATCTCAGCTGTATCAAAACATGAATTAGTAGTCAGAGCCGGCACTATAAAGTTTAACAGTGTCCTGGTTCAGTTTGGCCAATCACTGGCACGGAAGCATTTCAAGACACAACTGATAATCATTTTGAACTGACAAGATAAAAACCTTGAATTTCAGAATATCACAGAGAAGACATTTATTTTTATTCCCAAATCTGTGATATCTTTAGCATGAAATGAAATCAGGCAATCAACTTATATGTACACTTTTTTTTTTTTTTTTAATTTCACTGGTCACCTGCTTCAACTAGATGAAAAATGTACTTTTACAGTTGAAATAGAATGTTTTTCCAGTAGTCTTCCAGTTGTCCACATTATCAAAAACATGA
Organism: Leptosomus discolor; assembly: GCF_034619465.1. Classification (NCBI taxonomy): domain Eukaryota; kingdom Metazoa; phylum Chordata; class Aves; order Leptosomiformes; family Leptosomidae; genus Leptosomus; species Leptosomus discolor. Next base: position 14,838,408 of record NC_141399.1, read on the forward strand.
TTAAGAACTAACACATTTGTGGTATATTTGAACCCAGTTAACTACTTTTACAGAATTATGACAACTTATATTAACCCAGGTAATTTTTTTCCAATATCTCTGCAGCTATTATTTTAAATAGCTCAACAGAATTGAAAATATACCATTTCACCTGTCCTACATACCAACTGTTTCCCTTTAATATCTTCAGAGCCATTTGTTAGAATGTTACTTTTCCAATTTTTCCTTTACTAGTTATTTGATTTCTGTTCTGCAATCCCATGCGCTGTCGGGGGGGGGGGGGGACACACTTCAGCTGATTGTGTACAGTCTATACAGAGTGACCCAAAAGGAAGTATCTTCTTTTAAAACAAAGCCCCAGGCAGCCCTGCTGCCAGGTCTCAAGACCAGGCATGCTGCAAGCAGAGCTGGCTGCCAGGGGTCAGCCTACCACTTGTGCTGATCCAAAAGCAGAAGTGCTGCTGAGGGGGTAGAGGGGGCTGCAATAGCCAATAATCCCAGTGAACTTCCCACCCCTCATTCTAATTCATTAACTGTTACTACCCCATCCCCTAAAACAGATTCCTGTTGCCCATACCCTAGCCCTAAATCTGTACTGGAAATTATTCTACCGCTACTACAAAGGAAGTATTTTGTTTACAAGTACCTAAGTGCAAGGTTGTGCCCATTTTCATAGAGCATTTCATTTTCCAGACATGGTGGTTTATTGCATCAGAAACACAACAGTAAACTATGGCAAGAACAAGGCAGGCCTTGCAGCTTACCTCAATGGGGTATTTTCTGAGAACTACTACTGCCCTTTCCGGGCCCACTGGGTGGCACTGTAAGCAGGCCGAAGTTACTTGGGTGTTACAGGGAATTTCGTTATTGCAGATTTTTTTTTTCCCTAAATTTATCTCTAAAAAGTCTTATATGAAGCTACAGCTTCCTTGTGAGAAATGCTTACTAGAAAATGGAGCCAAAAGCTTTACAATTGCTACCTATACCAGCCGCTCCAGTGATGATACTAAGTATGTTGCAGTAAGTTTTCCTGTGGTTCAAAGACAACAGTTAATGAAGCAGAGGTTACTTTCTAGCATTTCTACTGCGGTTTAAACTTTAATTACAGCAGTAACAACAAGCTTTAGAATTCGTAGATAGCTGGATACAAGCTGATTCAACACGATGTATCTAACACTTACCTGAAATATATCTCAGCACTAGTATTACCACAATTTGAGCAACATCCCTCCCCAGCAACACTGAAATTTTTTTTACAGTATTTCCCCTCCTGCAGAGGGAGGAATGTACTGTCAAAAAGTTCTTAACATAGAAAAAAAAAGCAAAACAAATAATACTCCCCCCTGCCCCCAACAAAACAAAACCCCCTGAACCAACACAAAGCCACATACGCTTTTTCCACAATCTAAGTATGAAGGAATCAGCGAAGCTGACTGATATCATTACCAAACAGTCACACAAGCAGAGGTTCAATGCAAGCTACGAAGTGTGGGAGAAGATAGGTAAATACATTTTCAGCTATGCCAGAGAGAATTCAGTGTTGTCACAACTGAAGTGCTTCCCATGTCGTCTAGCAATTCACTGTTGATTTAAGTTAGCAGGACTGTCGCTATCGCTTTGAAGGCAGCGCAGATAAACCTTAAATAAATGTCTCAAACATGAGGAAACAGGGCTTGAGTTCCCGTGTTAAAGTCTACAACACAATATACAGCTATCCAATGCCATATTTGGTCCAATAATGTGGCAGAGGGAATTTTTTTCTTGGTTCCTGGCTCTGCAAGTCATCCTGCACATTACCATGGACTGACTTCTTCCAGAATCTAAGCTATCCCATCTAAAAATACCTGGATATTCACAGTAGTGTGGACATAGCCTCATATTTTTAAGCGCTAAGTCAAAAGACAGAATTTAGGATCCTTAAAAGTCTTCAAACCCATTAGTTTATTCAAACCAGTAATACATTCCACAGAAAACACTGCAAGCATTCTAAGAAAAAAACCAATTTGGTATCAAAACAAAAGTCCTAAACAACAAAAAAAATAAATAGCACCTTATTTAGGTTTGGATGAAACATACCTGCTCTTGCATTTGTAATGAAGTTTTTTGTTCTAAAGGCTCTGTGCTTTCTGGCTTTGGTGGATTTGCATTTTGTTGCATCCCAGAACTTGACGTAATACTTAAGTCGCTGATCTGATTCTAACAAACAAACAAATAAATAAAAATTAACACAAATACATGTGTTTTAAATCTACATTTATCCACTACTACAATCCTGTTTATGTGGCACTTTGACCAAAACACAGACAATGTACAGAGCACTGATTTTTGTAGAACGCTCTGGAATTCCCAAATTTTAGGAAATAAAAATCATACCAAGACATCCACCATCTGGTACGTATTCATAAAGCTTTTACTCTTTATTAAAAAACAGAAACAAAACAAACCCAAACAACAGGCTTCATAGTTTTTTCACTGAGAAATAAAATAAAAATAAATAATAAAAAAAAGGCAGACTTATATCCTTTATGTGTTAGCTGCTAATGAGGAAGTTTGCTATATTTCATTAAATCAAGAGCCCAAACTAGAAACAACTTGGAAAAAGCATCCTGTTAGAAATCATTCTAAGTGGCTGGCAGGAGAGCTTGTCACTGACTTATTTCCACCAGATTTAATCAACTGTGTACATGTTTTTTTCAGAAGGTGTTAACGTGGTTTTCTGTGAACAAGGCAGAAAACAGACCAGATAGTTGCACTGTAACAGACAGTATGTTTACAGATGAAGTTGACTTTAATCTTTAATAAATACATACATGAACAAAACCAGAAACTGTATTACAGTTTAAATGACCAGTGAAAAAAAAAAAGCTGTAGACAGTCTAGCTTTCAACAGGTAAGCTACACCTTATGCATATGATATAGCTGCTCATTAGCACAACACATGACGATTGCTCTGGTCACTTACCCACAGCAGCAAGATACGAATTAAACTTTTTAACAATAGGTTAAAAAACAATCTGAGCTTCATTATTCTTTTATTTTCAATTTCTAATTGAAAGCAATAAATACTAAATCAAAACTATAATTGTGATTTAGGGACAGAGGTGAGAAGCAACTTCTCCCATCTTTCTGACTTTTGCCACTAACTTGAAGGTCAAAGCTCTGCACCTGAAGTCCCAGATGCCTTGTGGTTACAAAAATCAGCCAAAGCACAGTTTTCTTTTCACTAGAGGATGAGCTGCAGTACGTTTCCATGTTTATACCGAAACACACACACAAAACACCACACTATAAAAAGCATCCATTCACTTCATTAAAAAAAAAAAAATCTCAAAATTCATTCATTTTCACATATGGACTTGATGTAGCAAGTACTTGAAGGATTAAGCTGATTTGGAATCCTAGATTAAATCACTCAGACCTTCATAAATCTCTTTTTCACTCTCTCTGCCCTCTTCTCATGCTGACACTCTGCCAATCTCATGGGCTGCACACAAGGATTACTGTATGATCCATCTGGAATGTACCAGGCAGATAAGTACTTTCTGCTTCTAAATGCAAATTCATGTGTAATTACCAAGTGCCACAAAATAACATAAAAAAAAAAGTTAAGACAGGGAAGGTCTCTCAAGAAGCCATCTTCAAAGCAAGTTGGTTACCTCATCATGTTAACATTGACATACCTTGGCTACAAGGAGTTTCAAAATTAACATGCCAGAGGTTTGTTGCTAAAGCAGAGGTAGTCAACAGAACATTCTCCAAGGAAGTTTGTTTGAAACGTGACCAACATTGCTCAATTCTGTTTATCTGGCAACTTCTACACAACTGCAATCATAGCAGGCCATGGGATTATGTTCAATAGATTCAATTTACAGTTCACATACACAAAAAGGAAATGAAATAATTATTCTAGTTTCACTAGTGTTCTGAAAGCATCAAGAAAACCAAACACACAAAATCAAGATCAAGACACAAAATTATATAGCAGCTCTACTGTAGTCCATGCTCTGTGTATTTCCCTATTATATCACAGGCACCGCAGACATCGACTGTCCACCACAAAATCTGCATACCATTGCCTGTTTATCAGCATTTTACTTGTCTACAAAGCTCCACCCACAATGCTTAGGAACTCTGTTTCTAGCAAAAGCTTTTCAGTATTCTCACCTGAAAAAGACTGGAAATTTAGGAGAAGAGAAGCTGGAATATCCCAAGTAATTTTTAAGAGCCATTTGGCAGAAACGTGTATTATCAAATAATGCAAAGACAAAAAGGGGGAAAAGCTCCATCACCGCTAAGAGGGCACTACCAAAACAGCGAGCTCTTGGGGTGCACATTTTCTTTTTTTGCCTTTTTTTTTTTCTTTCCAAAAAGCCTTCAATTTCTTCAAATCCATCTCAATTGAACACACTGAAAGACGAGTGATCCAGGTTTCGATAATTCCTTCTGTGCTCTCACAAAAGCTGCTACTTCCACAATGCTGGCCTTCATACAAAGACACCTCCTCCCCAAACAGTATTGATGCTCAGAGAATCAAAAGCATTTTTTTTCCAATCTGTATTTAAAGCATTAAAAATCCACATTACTGATTTTCAGAAACTAGTATCTAGCCTGGGTCAACTATATTGTACGGTTTGTCACATTCTCCTGCCTTCACTCTATGTCAGAAAGTGACTAGTTGGCTCATACAACACTTAATCCACATGTTCATTCTTTTCTCCTCATTGTACTGTAACAATCTAGAATCCTACAAAGACTCAGATCCCAAGTACTTAAAGGAACTCTGCTGTGACCTACTGCACAAGCAACCTCCAGAAGGCATCAAGCAGTCTACTGACGTGCTAACTCTTCTCCCACAGTACAGCAAGAAATAAACATAGCACAGCTCTGCCATGTTATACTCACACATTACTTTACTATTGCACATTCTTGTATTATTATACTTGGGGAGAGCATGTTCAGAACCTTTGTTTCTTTTTTTTGGGTCTCCTACACACTACTCTATATTCATCCTTCATGTATGAATGTGGTCCTCAGGACTATATAAAGTAATTCCTTCTAAAAGAACTAATATTCTCCATTATGTGAATTCAGCACTGGCAAAAGATACTATACTCACCCTTCTGAAACAAATTAATTTATTAAAAGGATAGACACACAGCGGATAGGACAGAAGTAGTAAATTGGGGAACAGAAGAACAGTATCATTACACTTAGTCTATGGCTATTAAAAATATGCTTCATAGAGTCTACAAATGCACCGAATGACTAAATCTCTAATACCACAAGACCTTCTAAAAACTAAAGAGAAAACGCCATTGGGTACAATTTTTATCTGCTATCCCCAGTGATAAAATTTTCTCACAGCAGTAGAAGTCGTAAAACGCGCCTACCACATTTCACACCATTGATATTCAACCTATCTTGCCTGAAATCAGAGGCTGTTTCCTAGTACAGCGTACTTGAGGGAGGGAACAAGTCATCAGTCTGAAAACAATGCTACTGAAACAATGGCAGAGAATGCCTGCTCTTAAAACAAAACACAGCTGATGGGTTAAAAACTAGTTTCCAGATAGGCTTTCTTAAAAAAATGAAAAAATAATGAAAAATAGGAAGAGTTGACCACTAAGGTAACAATTACAGAAATAAAACTTAGGAATTCATGCAACATGCAAATCCCACACTGTCTTAAAATACCAATTTTTCCCCACATTACCCCTTCTCTCTAAGTCACTGTACAGCTGTGCTTGTATCACATACATGGGACAGTACACAAAGTTTCTGGGCTTCTGTTATATTATTCAACATGTAAAAGCATTTTATTGTGCAGCTCAAACAATGTTCTTGATTATGGAATGAATCATAGCAGATCTCCTCCAGCGACTTTCAGTACAGAGGAAAAAAACGAAGAAATGAAAGTGTCAGCCACTATAAGCAATATTTACATTAATGGAACTTCAAGATCACAAAACCAGACATGTTCAGGGGTACATATATATCCATTTGTTCACGTTTCCTCTGACTATGATCTCTGACAACAAAACAAGACAGTAGACAAACACTGCGATTAAACAGCCCATGCACCTATTTCAGAAAAATACTTCGTTGCATCTGCATCTCCAGGCATCTGGTTTTAAAACTGTATTTTTCTCCCCCCAGAAGGTAGCAATTAAAGTAAGAATATACAGGCCCATTAAATTATGGATTAGGTGCACTACTTTGCAATCTTGGGTTAGAGTGCATTGCAGAGGACAACTTAGTGTATAAGAATTATTTTCTATGATCTCTCCCTCAAAAATAACAGTGGACTCCATACGATGTCCTAAGCCCCTTCTTCAGAAGCACTAGAGTTTTTATTTGTTCATAAGTTTGGGGGTGGGGGGGGAAAGAAAAGAAAAAGACATTTCCTTACTCGTTCATATTCATCCTTGGCTTTACTAAGCATTTCCAGGATGTCAATGGGCCTGTTTTCACTGCAGCCATTGGTTTTGCTGGGACTTTTTCTGTCCTGGGAAACTTGCTGCGATCTCTGAGCTTCTTGTTCTACCACCCTATAACAGGAAAAGAAAAAGATGTTAAAATTTTATCTGCAGTCAACGTCTTGCAAAAAGCAGTAAAGAAAGATGTACTCGCAGCATATTAACACATTTTGTTTTGCCTGAATAAAAACCTAACACATAGTTGACCAAAGTTGCCCAAGTTTTCATCTGCTACAAAGTTTATACAAGTCAACTGTCATATGGTCCGTATGATTTATCTCCAATACAGACAGCACTGGTCTGTCTCTCACAAAGTTTGCCTACGGCAAACGCTACTTCAGTAAAACTATCATATTTAGACATTTTTATGATAAAATATGTGGACATTTGAGCACATGTTATATACAAAAAGCACATGTGTTTTACTGTCTATGATATAATACATCTTTTAACCTTTACTTCCTAACATGCATTTTTTCCATATTTAGCCAAATCAAGCCATGCTATTCAACAAAATCAATTACAAAACAGATCTGATTTAGGATGAGGCCTGTCATTATAAAACAAAACAAAGACAGTGGGAAAGGAGAGAGCTGGCTCACACCAGATGTCTCTGGAGTCAGTCTGCAAGGAGGCTTAGAGCAAGTCACCCCTTCCTCCCCCACTTAAGGCTCTGGGAAGAAGGGCAAACCATTTTCTTCTCTAGCTGCCCTGCAGTCATGCCTATTGCCTGCAGGTTTACAGCACATCTTTTCCTCTGGCCTCTGGTGCCTATGGTTCATTCACCATTTCTGCTCCACCTCTACCTGCCTCAAGTACCAAAAAACTTCAGTTTAAGAAATGGTCAAGATATGTAAGAAGATGATGTGTACCTGATCTGTTTCATTAATAAAAGTAAAGGCAGCATACACTTCTACTCCTAATCCACATGCAATTCACAAGATATACATGGCTGTGCAATGTGCTAAAGCTTATCCTCTTGAAATAAACACACACCAGCCTGTAATCCCTTCTTTTTTAAGCCTGCATTAATCAAATATGTAAGGAAAAACAAGCACTGTAAACAGGGCAAAGCTCTGGAGCTGGCATGTTGCTTGAGAACTCTCATGCTGTGGACCTGATGGCTGATGGGGGAGCCAAGAGGTACCATCATAACAATCACGGGAAGTGTCAATCATTCCAGCCTCCAGTTTCTTTGGGTCAGTTAGGATTCAGGACAAACTCTAGTTTTTATAGACTTAGAGTAATTAGATATTTATATGCACCTTTATGTTGCCATTTCTGAGGCAAAAAAATAGTTCAAGTCTTGGAAGTTTCTCTCCAATTTTCCAGCAACTAAACCTCTTTACTTCATTAGTTTAGCTGCATTTATTTGAAGAAGGGTTAGATTTGGCTTTTAACAATTCAATTTGATTAAAAATTTTTCAAAGTAATTTTGAAAACATATCAGTTGCTTATTTAACCAGCTTTCATTACTATTACACCCTTCTCTATAAGCAGGCATTCATCTGCAAGTGTAACTCAGAATAGGGAGGCCAATCTAGACTCTGACAATTTCTAAGAACTGCAGCATGTGCCCGTTTGGATGAAGCAGCTCAATACTGTACAAATGTTTCTATGGTGACACCCTGAGAGAACATTTTGTTCTATTACCCCACACGGTCATACAGTCCTGAATTAGGCCCCATCCAAACTCAACTCCAAAACTGGGGATGACAAAGGGCAAGCTAAAAGAACCAGAACACTTTGCTGAGATTTTATGTCAGCATAATTGTATCACAAAAATAGATACTTCAGTTAATGGGAAAATTCTGGACAGCTGAAGTCATGTATGTGCTGCCTGATAGGTGAAGCAAAGGCTTCGGTCTTGGGATTCTCTTTCTGCTCTTAACTAGTTGGTCCAGAAGGTTTTGATAAAACATCTTCCCATTAAAATAGCACTAATTGGTCTCACAGCAAAACCTCTTCAATGAGTACATCTATTTTACAGAAATGTTCCCCAAAGATCTCTGAAAACCATTTCATAATATTTTCCTCTTGTCCATTCTGAAGTGTTTGTTACTTTAAATAAAGTTTACTACTTTGTTATTCTTCCAAAAAAAAAAACCCAAAAACTTCTCATGTAGATAATTGTCTAATAGACAGAGATGGAGATCTTCTGTCCTGTGCAGGTTACATTCAGCTGGTGGTGATGGGGTAAATGTGAAACAGGATATCCCCAAAACTCTCTAAGATACTCTCCCACTTCTAGCTTGCTGCCTGTATCTCAGAAGCCACTTTGGGTCTGATTGTTCAAACAGGGTAAAACAAGCTTATAAACCAACCTAAAAATAAGAAAACTCTGCAAATTTACACATCAGAATGCAAGTCTCATGAAGATTTGAAAAACCCTAATTTGTCCTACTACTTCTAGGAAGTTCATCCCTCATAAACAATCATCATGACTTAACTTGACCAAAATTATTTCCTTCCAAAGTTAGGAATTTGATGACTCCAATAAAATTTTTTCACTTTAGAAAATTCTAGAATTCTTTTTTTTTTTAAAAAAGAAAAAGTTCTGTACATTGAATACCTTTGCTGGGGAAAAAACGCCAACTGATGCAAATCTGTGCACTGAGCATGCTCTGTAAGCAATCCAGGATTAAATCTTTTTAAAGCAAGGCCTGCTGTTTCTTTCCATAATATCAGATAGTGGAAGAGGCACACGTTCCTTCGGGGACACAGCAGCTGCTGTGACAGTTTGTTTAAGAATATCTGCAGTCATAGCATTGAAAAATGTACCTGGCACAATCTCACAGAAAGTGTGGAGGGTGGGTCAGGCAGAGAGAGGACGTGAGAAGTGAAGTTTGTGATTACAAAGCCTACAAACACTAATTTACTTTTCTTTTGAAAGATAAGTCACCAAAATATAAATGGACGTCCTGCAATCTTGTTAACTCAGTCTGGCACAATAAGGTCAAGTCAAACAGCAGGAAAGAGAATGCAAATCTCCTTGAAATCTTTTATGGTTATGTTTTTGAAGCTCTGAGGTACTATAAAGGCAGTACTTTTCCTATCAGTGCTAAAAAAACCACCTAAACAAAAGGGTGCAAATCCAGATTTCCACTCAAGACAAAAAAAATCTGTGGAACAAAATTAATACTCGTGGAAGACAACATAAATATTTATTTCAAAATATACTGAACTAAGCCTAATGGAGCCTGCTACCATGTGCTGAAATGCAGCTTTCCTTCTCTAAGATTTAATTTTATTTTACTTTTTTAAATCTGCACCATAAACAGGGGCGAAGCAGTAATGCCAGCTTTGGCACTTCTACAGTAGTTTACAAAGGAGATGACAATAAAGTTTAGATTATTCCCAGACTAAATGAACCTGCTGGGTTACGGTTATTTCCAGAATATTACAGAATTCAGCAAAAAAGGGTAGATGTGCTTTATGGACTGCTGTGCCATGGCTAGACTGGTCTGTTACCCAATAACACTTTTAAAGATTCCTGCGGTATTTGTAGCCCACGACTGGTGCTATAGTGACTAGACTAGTTTAATACCAAATGAACTCAAGTTTTGCTTTTATGACACTTCTATCTGCAGTGTAACTGTGTGTGACAGAATATAGTAGTGTTTGCAGGGTGCAGCTCCCTCTCCCACTTCATACATTAATCACGGTTTTAAATTAAAAGGTGCATTAAAAAAAAAAGGAAGCAAGCTATGCCCTTCCGATGCTATGTTTATAAAGGAGTGGCAATAGACATTTTGTTATTTGCTTTGGTAGTAGTTTCTGAGAGTCAGTTTCACACAATTGTTTTCCATTAACCCTTATAATTAATCCTTGTATTTGGACAAGCCAAACAACAGCAAAAAGGCTGGGAAGAGAATAAAGAGAAGTGGGAAATGGGAACTGTATATGGTTATCAGGATGAGAGAAAAGAAAAATAAGGATTTAGACAGAGATCTTGATATCAAAGCCTGTCATTTGTGTTGTCTTACATTGCTCCTGTGGAGAAATTCCAAAACAACCCAAAGCAAAAACCCCAGACCAAGAAATTATAATTCAGCTTAAAACACGTACACTATGACTAGTTTCCACATCATTAAATTTTGCCAGTTTTCAAGTTGTCCTGACTTGCCAGACACAACATGCTGATTAAGGCACGCAATAGAAAAGAAAGTTCAGGAAAGCAGTGCGATAGCAAAAAAAAAAAAAAAAAAAAAAAAAAAAAAAAAAAAAGCAGCAAAGCAGAGAAGAAAGGATGAGAGGATACCCTGTGTGGTCCATCTGCATTTTGCAATTTTGCATTTTCGCTAGTATAACTACCCTGTCACACAATTCAAGTTCCTTCCTTTCTTAAGGACACTGAAGATTTGCTTAACTTAATTTTCATCTTTTTCTATCAGTAAAAAGTCTTGGCTTAACCTGCAAGGCACCTCACTTGAAGGAACAGAAAGGTGCAGGAACAGCCTCCGATCACAAAATACTTTAAGCCACATTAACAGCTCAACCAGTTCCACTCTTCTTTGACCTCTGCTGTTCACCCAAAGTTCTGTACTCTAGTCTGAAGCCCTTTTCAGGTACAGTACATCATCTACAGTACAGATACACTAACTGCATCGCTACAGCGACCGCAGCTTAAACTAACAAACTGGTGTTATTGCAAATATAGTCTTTTAAGGTTTCTTTAAATTAAGATCAGAAATTATCTTGCTGCATGACATCTCTAGGAGCCCTTCAAACTATCAAATAAGAGCAAGCGACATGGCAGCTTTATAAACCAAATTTATCCCCAAAAGGGGGAAAAAAAAAAGAAAAAATTAAAAAAAATAAATCAAACAATCCAGAAGTTAGCAACAATCAGCCCCTATTATTTCATAGTTTTGCTTACTCTCCTAACATCACTTTAACTCCAAGATTCCACCTACTCCTCCCACTATTCTCCAGTCTATTCACTTCAGTCAGGAATAATAAGCAAGCCTCAAAAAACTCCCAAAAACCAAGCACAAGTCCAAACAAAAACCAGCCCACCACCAAACGAACCACAAAACCAACCAAAAACCCACAGCCACCATCTATTTGATTATACTTTCTGTATCAGAGGATCTATTGCTAGCATCCCTATACAAAATAAAATATACAGTAATAAACAGTGTTCATACTTGCTTCCTTGGGGAACACCAACTAATAAACTGATTCTTTTACCACGTAATTGAAAATTCTGATTATATAGTTTTTTAAAAAACAAACCCAACATTTTGATTACTAAAAAACCTGGCATTAGCAAGGACACTGTATTTTTCTGTACTGCATAAAAGAATTGCAGAATAAGATGACCACAGTACTTACTTAGCCATGAGTTTTGCTATTCGATGACAGTCATTCTTGTCGTAAAACCAGATACTGTAAATTGACACTTGAAAATAAGAAAAAAAAAAAAGCAAGTGTAAAACAAAGGTTTAAAAAAATAAAGAAATCAAATCAATAGGAAAAAAGCAAAAAAACCAGCAGCCCATTAGATCTGCAACATATGAATTACCATCAATTTCCATTCAACTCAACTATTCTGTGCGTGACCAACTACTATTTATAAAGTAATCGGGAATAGCACATGTGCAAACACAAATACAACTTCAGTCAGATTAAATGCAAGAACAACAAAATGTTGACACTGTCTGTAAATAAAAGTGGCAGGAAAATGATGTTTTAACTACCAGATGTCTTCTCGCTACAGTTGCAACTTTGTTTTGAAATACTGACTTTACCATTTAAACTAGGTTAAAGAATATCCACATTTTTTAAAAACACTCATTTTAAAATTTGTCAATTTTTGAAGCTTAACAAAAATACTCAAGTTTGAATTACGGTATGACAGTTCAGTCAGAGGCTCTCCAGAAAGTTCCTTCTCCAAAACCTTTTCCTAAGAGCAGTAATTGTATAGGAAGGAAGCAGCACCAAAACTCCAATCGTACTATCATGTTCATGGAGCAGATTAAAGCTAGATTCACACTGAACCCTGCTGTTTGAAGGTATCGATAAAGGACAAAGCAATGATGGCAAAAGGGTTCCAGCTCAGCAAGACACTAAGCCCCACTGTGGCTTTCAGAATAAGTAAAATTCCACTGAAAGTTGGCAGAGTTAAACCCTGATCACTGAGCTGAAAGATACTCCATCAGAGGGAGAAACTTTGTCAGTATGACCATGTGCTCTTTTTTTCTTTCATCAGGAATCCCACTCCAGAGATGCCCTCCACACACTCATCTCCTCACTGTCCCCAACTGTCCCCACAGTTCTGCCAACAAAACAAATCTGCAGAACTCTTTTCAGAATTGTATTTAATCCAATCCACAAAGCAGGTTATTTTAAATCTTGGTTCACCTATTAAGTTAGTCAGTGCATAGTGTGCAAGTACAAAGGCAATTGGACACTTGACATATGTTCCCATTATAATATTTTTAATTTCTGAAAAGATACTTTTAGCCTTTTAAAACAGACCTTTATATTCCACTTCCTGCCAATGTTTTTATGAAGTTGAAATCACTAGCCAATTATATAAATAAGACTTAAAGTGAAGAAAAGGAATGTATTTTTTTTTTAAAAAAAAACCAAACCACAACCTTTTCCAGCCTGATGCATATTTTTATTTCAAAGTTAAATCCCCCTCCACTTTTTTTTTTCATCGTTAAAACACTCAAAAATCTCATCCAAAGCCCACTCAAAATTAATTCAAGCCACGGCAAAGAGGGCAATTATTTACGAAGCTTTTTTTCTAGACCTTCCATTTCCCCTAGGCTTACTGCATTGGTCCAAAACCCTCAAAAAATCATGCCCACACCTCATTTCTATAACAATATCCTAAGACAAACCCAAGTTCTACTTTGCTGCTTTTAAAAAAAATAATTTTATTAAATAACAGCTATATTGTTATGGGTGTTTGTTTCTTTAGAAGTTACAACTTAAGTAATAGACAACAAAGCTTTTCAAGTCATAGACAAAGAAATCAATACAGCACAATTTAAGGAACTTTCTTCTTAAAAAAGACATAAGCCAAATAAAAAAGCATTTCATACAGGTAGCCAATACTTATAAAATATTCATTAATATTTACAGTTTAATACAACTGGATTGTCTACTGCACAGAAACCTGAAAATGTTTCCACTTTGAGCTATTTCTTTAGTCATGTAGCATATTCTGACACTAAAGAAAAGCTCCCTTCCCTGACTTCATTATCAGACAGACTGACAAGAGAAGAAAGCATCTTCAAAAGCATACTTGCTGAAGAAATGAAGATAAGGAACCTATAATGATATCTTAATGGGACAAATGATAAAAGTCACACTCAATTCTGCCAGAAACAGGCCTACACAAGACCAGAAGTAGATCCAAATCTCAGTCTGGTGTGCAGACTTTCAGGCTTTTTTCCACTTTGTACTACTGGCAAGCAATCACAGGGAGTCACTGCAAAACATTAACAGCTCTACAAAGACGTAAAGCAGATTAGGAACAAGTAAACTTGGGCATTAACTTAGATATGGTCCAACAGGCTGGAATGTTTACCTTCCTCTTTTCAAAAGAGGACTCATTTGTGCAATCAGTTCAGCTCCCTTGCCCCAGATGTACGTGTGTGTGTCCCAACTGCATTACTGTATCTGACATACTTCTTACACGCACGCAACTTCAGCGATGAACATCCTTTATGAAAAACAGAGTTGGTAGTTCCCCATTCTTTTCAAATCTGTGATCTTTTTACTACACCCAGCATAAATATTAGCTGAATGTTCACATGTCTAATATGATCTACTCTAGGTGCTCCTGCTCTGGCAGGGGGGTTGGACTAGATGATCTTTCGAGGTCCCTTCCAACCCCTAACATTCTGTGAGTCTGTAATGGCATATCTTTCTTTTAAGAGTTTCATCCAACAGAAGTCACCAAATTAAGTGACTCATTTTTCCATCTAGTTCAACACTTTCCATCCAGCTTTTCTACACTGAATGGCAGGTGGCATCTTTAGTAATCAAGTAGAAGCAGTTTGTAATTATCTTTTGGTTGGATTCACACTATATTTTGACACACATGAAGTCATGAGTAAACTGTATCACAGACAAACCAGATTTCATAAAATTAAAAGAAGTCAGTTATCTTCATCTACATTCTTCTCTGACATATGTAATTTTTATTAGAAACACTGACGCACAAAAATTTATCTAAACACATAGCACTCAACTTCTCTCCAAACCTGACTGGGTCAACCATTAAAACTTGATTGAAATTGCTATGGGAAGACAGACATTTTGAGAACACAAAAGCATTATGGAAGTCTTCCTGCTCAAGCCTAACAGTTGGATGGCACTAAAAGGAAGGTCTTGGTCTCTTCTACATTGTCTCCATTCCTTCATGGGCCAGTCAGCTTACTGTTCCAATTCTGCCCAGTTAGCAGACGTGAATTAAGAGCAGGGATAGCAAAGCACCACAGTGAGACACAGGCCTCGCTTTTTAGCAACATAAAATGAAGTTGCACCTCAAAGCTGTAGTTCCACTTCAGTTTTCATTTTAAGTAAGTAGAAAGGAGCAGTGCCACCACGCTCACATTCCAACAGCTTTGTCTTTAAATCACCTTACCCCATTCACCCCCTCTGCCTTATGTCAGCTAGATACATGTTAGTCCAGATGAGCTCCTCAACACTTTGCGCATCAGCTTCGCAAACGCGCCATCTAGCACAAGAGAGGGCAGAAGCAAGAAGCTGGGGGCAGCACAGTAAGACAAAACTGTTAAAAGGTTCATGAAAACGTAGGCTGAGAATGCTATGCCAGAAGAAGTGTACATGAGACTCAGCAGCACTGCCAGTGTCATAAATTCCAGACACCATCACTCTTGCCTTGTGCAGTTTAGCTGTTTGTGCAGATACAGCTTCATCTCATTCAGAAAGATGATTTGTTTGAAAGTTACCTTAATTAGTTGGAAGAGCTGATAGAAGAGAGAGAAAAATTTTATTTTACAGTTCCAACTTGGGTGTTGCTACACAACAAAGCAGAACAACTGGAAGTGGAGGACAATAACATTTCAGACTCTTTCTGGAAAAAACAACTTGTATTTTGAAACCCATCCTAT
The DNA here is from genome assembly GCF_034619465.1 of Leptosomus discolor. Taxonomy (NCBI): domain Eukaryota; kingdom Metazoa; phylum Chordata; class Aves; order Leptosomiformes; family Leptosomidae; genus Leptosomus; species Leptosomus discolor. Next base: position 14,853,982 of record NC_141399.1, read on the forward strand.
AAGGTAATCATGGAAGTCAACTTAAACCGATCTGACCCCATAAAGAAAAGCACATATATGTATCATTCGCATACAGCATACACACCATTTTACACTTCAAATAGAGTTTAAGGCAAAAGCACATAAAGCAATCTCTCTCAAAGCTCATATTTCTTCCAGTAGCAAGGTTAGCTGAAATGCCACCTCTCCTCAGTCAATCTCCTCTAACATCTTCTTCACCGAGATTCCTTATTCACTACTTATATTTTCCTCAATTTAAATATTAGCCTGCCACATAGACTTGTAAACCACTAGAATTAATAAAAAAGTCCTTCCCTTTCTTAGTGTTTTGAATATCTAAGGCCGTTTCACAAATACAGTTCACAGCCCAATCCCACATGCAATTGCACTGGAGTAATTCAGCAGGTGGCAAACAGCATCCAAGATCAGGAACACTTTAATAAACTGCCATCTGACAAACCAGTGTGCAGTGAGAGGATGGCTACTTTGCAACACTGAACCAGAGTGGAAAAACCTTTCCAGTTACAGTGCCATATTTCAGGGCAAACAAAATATTTTTAGAACTTCTTAACGGCTTTCAATGGTTCCTCCCTCCCCTCCCCCTAGCTTGCATTGCTTCTTCTGCGATTAAGGTATCAAGAACAGGTTCCTTTCTTATCTCAGACTAAACCACTGGGTTAATGCGCTTGCTGGACAGCCATTCAGCTTCAGCAATCACAGAGATATGTTATACTTAACGCACTGCCAGCTGGAAACAAAGGTGATAACGAGAGACTTTCCTAACCAGTAAAGTTGCCCTGTTTTGAAACCAGACAGGAGCTCTTTCAAAGAATTTTAAAAGTAATTTGAAATAATGTAACTCATTTTGCTTTTGCTGTTCTGAATACAAGTTTAATGATAATACAACAAGTCCAGAAGACAGCACTTTGTCACTGAGTTTTCCACTTAAACGTACAAACCTCTCTGAAATCCATTATTTTTGTTTTGCTCTTACCCTTGACAGGAATAAGAAGCAAACAAGAAAAAAAATAAACAACAACCTCACAACAGACAAGGAACATTTATTTTAATACCCAAGTTTTATGCTCAGCATCTGTCTTTTCAGCACCATGGAAATCAATCTGCCTGACCTCCCAAGTGAAATAGCTTGGATTAAAAAGCCTTTTAATCAAGATCAACACCACCAATAGAGAGGGAAAGTTATAAAGGAGAAAGACTTAGAAGAATACTTCTTGCAGACTTTAAGAGGTAAGTTGGCCATTGCTTAAAACTTTGACTCATTTTCCTCTATTAAGCAAACTATCAACTATCAGTTCCAAAGTCTCACATTACAGATTTACAGTACTGAACTTTCAGATTGGGCTACTATTACTGCTACTGGCAGACCTGCATGCATTTTTTTAAACAAAGTTTAACATACTTTTCACAAAATACAGATAAGAGGAAATAAGCTTAGGTTCATTAAAAAAAAATAGGAAATTCAGTGCTTCATGAAAAAATACTCTGAATACTCTCAAGAATATGTACACGTCCAGAGGGAAAGTTAGACAAGGATCAAGTGCACCTAGCAACACATATTCCAGATTAAGCAATAATAATAGCACATTAAGTATTAAAAAAAAAAAGGTTTACCTTTTAAGAGGAATTTAAATTAAAAATACATTACATTAAATCAAACAAACAATTTCCTTTTATTTTGGTAATTTCTTGATTTGTTCACATGTGGAGATATTTGCTTTCTTTGATTCTCTGTAACAATGAAAAGTAGAAAACCTTTTTTTCTATTTAACATGTAACCGGTATAACGTCTCACAGCTTCTTAAGTCACAGCCCCTGTCATTTTTGCTTTAGGATCTGATGTCTCATGAATAAAGGGTGTAAGTTTCTGGGCAATTTTCTATATTTTAAAAGTATATAACTTTTAAAGTAGGCATAGCCTTTCTCAAAATTTTGGGTTTAAGTATTCTTTTGGGGCTTGAACCGTATTACGTAGCCAGAATGATTTAGAGAATAAAGAAAAATCTGGAGTTGGGAAAGATTTCCCCATTAATGGCTAAAAGCGCCTCTATATGTCTTCAATCTAACCAGAATAACAAATAACAAGTTGACCCAAATGTCTTCCATTTCACTCTGAACTCCACAAAAGGTAGATATAAGAAAGGTACCATATCGCTTGGTCTATTCCCCTTCCAGAACACCCATGAAAGACTCTTCATATCCCGCCCTGCAAAAACAGGGGGAAAACCCCAACAACTATGAAAGATAAGTCTGGCCTCTTTTCCCAAGAGAATAAAATGGCAATTACCTAGTCTTGTTCTAGGAGTATGAAAAAGCCTTTGTGCAATTGGATAAAGGATCTCATGTCTACAGCTTAATAGAAGTAAGTTCTGATATGCAACAAACTAAAATTTCCATTGTAGATTAAAAATCAGTATTTGAACAAACCAAACTATAAAAGAACAGTAAACCTCACCAAAAATATTGTGATTGAGCAAGACAGGCAAACCATTCTTATAGCCTCCACCCAAGCAAAAATAATCTTTACATACTATTTGCAAAGTTTCTCATATACCTTGTTAATGGCTCTGCACAGCATGGAACACGTCACTTGACATACCCTGAACAGCTCTAATGCCATTTAAGACAGAAATGCCAGAGGTCTGATCTGGTATACATAACAGACTTTGCCCTTATTATCTTCTTAAGCCAAGACAGAATCCCAGAGCAAAGTCAAAAAGTGACATTTATAAAACAGTAGTATCATATTCAGTTATAAAGACTGTTGACATGGAACCTTCCCCAAATATGTGGTGGCATAATTTTGCTTTGATCAGGATGTGATATTTCTACCACACGCCACGGAAGCGTAAACCACAATTTGTCATTGATCCTGTTACAACCTAAATATACAGGCATAAAATATGTTTGTGTCTGCCAAACAGCAGCATTAATAAATGTGGTTTTAGGTTTTTATCAGGTAGCCTGAACCATTACCCATCTGTAAGCTAAGGAAATGGAATCACTAGTTCAATCATTCAGCCATCTTAGCAGGACAACTTACTCTTAAAGAGTTTCTAACGATCACAGTAGACTTCCTCATGGTCACAGTAGACTTTCTCAAGCCAGACAGAAAAAAACCACTCTACAAGAAACAGGGCTGTGGCCAACACTCAGTATAAGCGGTAGTTTTTTCTCGCACAACCCAGCAGTCCACTCTCTTCAGTCATTAAAGGATCTCAGAAAAACTTCACATTAAGCCCTTAGGGATACACACTGTATCATCCACTGGCTTAAAACTCCTATTTGAATTAGTCCCAAAAATGCAAAGGTTTTTCATGCCAGCCAGCAGCTGAGCAGAATGAAGGACATCCTTCCACAAGAAAAGAACTTGGACAATCCCCTTATCTACCCATACAAATAAAACATATACATCTTGAAATTTGGCTGCAAATCCAGATCAACCCTGAAGGTTTGTGGTTTTTTTTTTTTTTTTTTTTTTGCTTGGTTTTTAAAGTTTCACAAATACTATGCAGATAGAGGCAAACAGCTTTAACACTGAATGTTTCAATCATATAATTTTTTTTTTTTTTTAAACTAATTCAGGGGATATTCAGAGGTCAGAAAATTTGGGAAACCACATATAACGAAGAAAATCCAAAACACAACTATTAGCAAAATGTAAGGGAGCTAGTGGTGCTGAAATCGTAAGAAATAAAAAGCTTAGATGCTGTTTTCTATGCTTTTAAGCTTGTATTTGAACAAAGGGAACACTAGCAGAGCACACAAAAACTGAACTGCTCCTTACTTGTGGCAGTCAGAGAAATAACTAATGACATACTAACTACATTGAACATCTTCAATTCACAATCAATGTAGACTGTTTCTGGACATGCTGCCACCCTCTTCCAGGAGACAGGACAGAGTGATCAAATAAAGGACAGTTTCTGACCAAAATCTTTTAAAATGACTATAAGGAAGACGTAAGAGGAAAAAAAAAAAAAAAAGAAATACTCTTGATTACTTCAGAATTACTACTTCCCATATTCAGTCTGTAATATTTTCTTTGCTCATCTTTGTATGAATTTCTTTGGTCTTCGTACTTTTCTATGTCATCTCTATCCTAACTGCCATGAGCCTCCCACAGATCCTACACAATAGTGTCCCAGAGGAAAAGGAGAGCTTTTATTAATGCAAGGCATACAATTAGCTTTAGGGGTTTCCAATGAACTCACACGCAGCCTACCTCCTCCGATTGCTTCCTTTAAAGTGATCCCCTAGTCATTCCCACAAGCATACACCATGGGAATTCCACAGTAGCTCCTGCTTCCTGATAGCATCAGCAGTTCCAACAAATGAATCTGCTTCCTGTTTCCCTTACATCACCTCAATTCTTTCCTCTACTGCCACCTCAGCCACCCCTACTCCTACCACCATCATCTACAGCTCCTCTTCCTTCCAAACCAACCAACCTGCTTAAAGATCCAACTCAATGCAATATTTTTCCCTCCTCAATTTCCTGCCAGCCGTTTACTTCCCCAATTTCCCAGACTTCTCAATTTATTGACAAGTTTTGACTTTTTTCTCTCAATGACACTTGCAGAAGGAGGATGGCTAAGACTATTAAACAGAGGAGACCACCTACCTTAAGCTGTTCTTTGTCACCATAATGGAATCTATCCTACTCCCCACAGATCCTAGAGGCTTTCCAAGGGGGAAACGGGAAGAATTTAGCATTTGACTGTTCTTTTAGGTACACTGAAACTTAGCAAAAGCAGTGTTTCTATCTGTAGTTCAAGGGAACATTCTGACAGGAAGAAGACATGGAGTTGAGCAATTACTGTACCCAGACAGCATACAGGTTCTCCGAGTAATTCAGTAAGGGGAACCTGGCACTGGACAGAAGCAAACTAGTTTCAAGAACTTTGCCTAGAAAAGAGGACATGAGATGACACCTTTGTATCAGGAGGACCGTCTGCTCTGTGGGGTGCCTTTTATTTATCTACTTAACCCAAGGTGAATTTCATATACACATACACTCCTTCTTCCTCTCTTCAAAGGTTACACAATTTATACTTCGAGCTCTTTGGAGTAACAGGACTTTTAGCACGTACCTGATCCAAACACAGTATACTGGAACTCTGAAGTTTGACTGATGACCCAAAACACTACCAGAACACAAAAAGCAGCAAGAAGATACTGACTACTATTTTACCACTCATCTGTATAATGACTATCCCTACACCCAGACATGCGGGAGTCTAGACTCCAGGAAATTTAGTATAGACATGTATCTCCTCAGTCCAAAAGCTACTGTGGAGAAAGAAACCTTCAATCTAGAGCTGAGCAATTTTCTCAGTTTCTTGAAGAAGCTACTGATTAATTTTTTGCTTGCAAAAGAGGAAGCCCTTAGAACTATTCTTGGTGTTAAATACTATCAGATCATTAAATAAAAAGTATACTAACAAAGTTCAATATTGCTGTATTCATTCTTTATTGAAAGCAGGTGGTCATCATAATATAGTAGCACAGCTATTTAAGTAAGAGTAGCACCGTAGACAGAAAACATCAGACAACATTTCATTGGAACCTGCCCCATTATATTACACTTGAGGCCGACATCACAGTAACCAGAAGTGGTCTACATTATAAAACAGAACATGAAGTTCATAGGGATTAAAGAAAGTTATACTCACAGCTAGCATTTCTGTAGAGAAGAAAAGGTTCATGGAGCTGAAACTCCAAATCTTTATTTACTGGTTCAACCAGATTGTGCATGTTCAGTCGATTCACTATCGTAAAACCATGATAAGGAGAAGCTGACCTATTTTTTCAATTAAAACAACAACAAGGATTAATACTTAGATCAACTTATACAATTTTCTGAAACAGTTGTGAATTAATTTTCAAATCTCCATTGCTTTATTAGGTGAAGCTTTAGCAGTCCTGAAGCTCTAATAGTTGTTCTTCTATGCTGTTTCTTGGCATGCAACTAATTTCAATTTAAAACTACACTTACCTCAAAGTAGGATTAAGATTAACATTACAGTTCTACACTGCTAAACTGTTGAATCAAAGACGTGCCTCAAAAAAAATAATCTAGTAAATAACCTAGGGCAGGTCCAGGATCAAAATGCAAGTGTATTCAATATTTTATATAAGATTGTTTTGAGGCATTTTAGAATCTTTTAAAAGAGGAGAAAACCCAAACAACTTCAAGAGCAACAACTACATTACTGTGAATAGGTACAACAACTAAAAAAGCTGTTAGTGTAAGTAACACGAAATACACTCAGAGAGGAACCACAAGCAGTAATTTCTTCCTAAACAGAGACTCTTAAAACACTTAACCCAGTGTCCTCAAAGTAGATATTAAATTATTCAGAATTATATTGCTTAGCAAAACAACTTTTATTATCTAGAGTTTTGCTAGACACCAGGTGGAAAAAGAAAACTTCAAGCGAGCAAGCACTGGAAGTTCAAGATAGTTTTAAATCTGTTTCTCTTGTTGCATGAATGTCATGTCAGCCCGCTGAGCTGTGCCTATAAGCAGCCATACAATCATACAGCAGTGTGATGAAGGCAGGGTAAAAATCAGATATAGATCCCCAGCGAATGTTAAAATTTCTGTAATAATATGGCCATCTTTACCGAATGATCAACAAGAAAACCTGCCAAGAGCTTCTAAGGAGGGGGCAAAAATTCCTTACCATCATGAGTTAGTCTTTTAATGCCCCTAACAGAACTTGTTTGAAATAATCAGCTAGTCACATGCAAGCTTTTTGCTTATTTTTTTGGCGTTTTAGTTTGGTTGGCTTTCTCCACTAAGTATTTCTAAGCTTGGAGCTAAAGTAAAATAGACAGGAACTGGTTACTAGCATCCCTTCACAGTGTCAGCATAAAATACTCTAACGACCTAGCCTATGACAGTCTCTTTCAGGATGGGTTAAGTCTGCATCATTTATATTTCTTACATTCGAGAGTTACTTAATTGTTAAGATTTTGATTTGCCTGTAATTTAAAACTTAAACTCACGACTGGTTTTATGTGCCAGTTCTCCCCACCCCCGACTCTCCCCCATCCCATATAATTTAAAACTTTTTTCATAGTTTTGATGAGGAAATCAAGTAGCCCCCCGAACCATACACTAGCAGATCTCCAGCTTCTAGGCAACTTTGTCCATTTACAAAAATTTCTGCCATTTCCTGATAGCAAATTAGAACAGATTATTTAACTTGTCATCTTATTTTCATAAGCAACTTTATGGATTTTAAGAGACAAAGGAAGACTCAGCATTTAACAAAATTGATACATTAACAAATGCTACCGGATTAACAAAATAAGCTCCATAAACCAGGTTCTTGTGTGGACATATATGCAGTGTTCATCAAGTTTTAGGATTTTTCAGCAGTACTTTTAGGTGCTTTTGACAGTTATTCACCTAGGTGCAGAGTTTATTGTTTTCAAATGAGCACACAGACATTAACAGCTGGACAAATAAGTAATTGTTTACTTGATGCAGTAAGTCTGGTATGAAAGCTACACAGGAAGCCATCCGAGCCTTGCTTCTTAAGGAAGGAAAACAAACACACATCCCCCGACATCCTCCCCAAAAAACCCAACCAACCTTACCTTTTGTACACAAATAAGGTCCCCTCTATGTCGGTTTTCTCCTGCAAAAGACAGCAATTGCATTTAAGGGATATGCTTGTTGCACACAGTTACGTAGCTTTTGAATAGCATTTTAATTACAGAGATTTACAATATCCTTATCTTTCCATGAAGTCTAACATCATAGGCCTAAAAATTCAGTTTCTTATTCTCAGAAAATACCTGTTTTTTCTTAGTGAGATTAGGAAATTGAACCCATTTCCAGAAGATTTTGTTCATGCTATCAATCTGAAGATGTGACATACAGTATTCTGCAACCTTCCTATGCTGAGCCTGACGAGTCAGAGCTGAACACCCTTCTCAACTCCTTATTTTAAACATGGCCTACAGCCCATTAGCCTGCAACTATCAGAGAGATTTCCTTCCACAGTGTTACTTAAAGGGCAGCAGTGCCAGCACAGTCAACAACAAAACAATATCACTAGGGACCATGAGTCCGTTTCACACCCCAGTTTTCAAGACGACCTTTACCATGTGCTTGTGACCCGCAAGCACATCAAGCTGCGTGCAGCGCCAGTGTTGCATACGACGTGGAGTTCCACAAACTTCTGCTGTTATAGGTTTGTCACAAAACCGGTAGCCAAGTAAAAACTGCATTTTAACGCAACGACGAAAAATAAAGTATTTCAAAAATACGCTCTTCGTGAATTAGGCCTCTATTCGACACGCATGTGCTATAACAACAAATTACAATTAAAAAAAAAAAAATCAACCCAGCAACAGCCACCAAGACCAAAACAGACTCCAGCCCCGCAGCTGCCTCGGGCACGGCTGTCCCGAGCAGTGCCCGGCGCTGCGCCCCCGCCCGCAGCACTGTCTCTCCTCCCCTCTCCTCCGGCACAAGCGCCTTTCGGGGCCGCCGCCTCCGCGGGGGGAAGGTGCCCAAACGCCAAACTCCCCCCCTGACGAGAGCAGCCTCCGCCGGGCCCCGTGCGGAGGCGCCGGGCCAGGCGGCTGCTGGGGTGAGGGCACGGGCGAGCGAGCGGGGCGTGGGGAGCGCCGGGCCCGCTCCTCCGCACTTACCCACTCGTTGGCCTTCGGGCTGAAGCTGTAGAGCGCTACCTGCCCGGTCACGTCGGCGATGCTGGTGATGTACGGATCGTGCTGCTTGAGGGCCGCCAGGCTGATCTCCTGCCCCTCTCTGCTCACCGACTCCATCTTGGATCCCGGCAGCCACTCACGGGGGCGGGCAAGAAGCAGCCGCGCTGTGTCACCGGCGCACCCGTCCCCGCCGCCGGCCGGAACACCGAGCCCCGCTCCTGCCGTTCCGCCCGGCGGTTAGCCCCCGGCCCGGGGCTGCGCCGCGGTAGCCGCCGGCCCCGCTAGCCCGGAGCAGCGAGGCCCTTCCCGCCGCTTCGGGACCCGGCGCCCCCTCCCCGGGCTCCCCTCTCCCCCACTTCGCGTCTCCCGTGCCCGAGGCCCCGCTGGGCCGTGGGGCGTTGGCGGTGCCCCACGGCCGCGGGGTTTGAGCGCCGGCCGTGCCCGAGGCAGCCGCCCGCCCCTGCCGACACTCAGGGCAGAGGGCTGGCGCTCGCACGGCAGCGCCGCGGAGGGGTTAGCGGCCTTGTGGCAAAGGGCCGTGACCCGCAGGTCAGCGGCTGGGCGGAAAACCGGCTTCATGGCGTTCAGCGTCACGCGCGGCAGCCGGGCCGTGGCGCGTTCCCCGGCGCTGCCGGGCCTCGGCGGAGCGGGCGGCGGGCGGCCGCCGTGGCTGCCCGGGTTGGCCGGCAGGGTTGGCCGGGCTCCTCTGCCGGGGCTGGCGCAGCTGAGCGCCGGCCGCCCCGCTGCCGTGCTGCCAGGCGGCCGAAGGCGCTGCCCGCTGCCGTGCCCCGCCGAGCAGAGCTGCGTTCCCGCCCCGCCGCCTCGCTCCCTGCCAGCCGGCTTGGCTCCATCCAGGGGGTTTCTGTCAGGCGCGTTGTCGCTCAGGTTCTGCTCACACGATGCTGTGAGGAAAGGGCTTTTAGTGCTTCGTCGAAGAAGGGATCGTATCGGCCACCCTTACCCAGCTCCACTCCCTGTACTTGGTGCCCTTGACTACGTTGTGTGAGGTGTTCAGGTGACTTCTGAGTTGCCTCTCCACATCTGGACATGTCATGAAGAGAAATAGCTTCTATGTTTCAATGGAACAGCTTAAGCTAAAGATCTGTGCATTGTTCACACTGCAAGAGGTCCTTATTTTTATTGTTATTATTTATTGACTGACATCAGTAATACAAAGACTTCAGAGTTTGCTGCAGGCTGGCATATGAAGTGGGATGAGCTGGGTTACAGGCTGGAGGAATCAGCTTCTGGTACTTTGGCGGTGATGGTGTTTGTTCACGTGTTTGTCATTATCTGGTATCGGGATATTTCACAGTCTGCAGCAGTGTATGCAATTTTCAATATTTTAAAAGAATTTTAAAATTAAATATTTTTCTGAGGTACAGTAAACACACCAACTGTCCTATGTAGTACATATTTAAGTTTGCTAGAATAAGAACAAGGTAACATTCAGTGCACTGAGCTTTGTTCCTGCAATTTTTTTAATCATTAGTGGATTTTAGTAACAAGAAAGTATACAATATTTATTAGGACCAAGGCATGAATGACTTCAAAGATAAGATTGCTGAGATTCAATTATCTTTGTAGCATTTTATGAAATCTGACAGGAAAAATCAGGATTGTAAATTTCTAAATGAAACCATGTTTGTGGCAAGCTTCTGACCCTTCTAAGAATGTAAAGAATTTCCACTAAGCTGTGTATTGCCACGGGTCATGTTCTTCTCCATTGCAGGTGGACATACTTCTGATTTTAATACAGCTTTACAGCATAATCCTCTCCCACAATGGCAGATATTTTGTGCAGAAGCTATAAGCAAGGATCTAGCAGTTGTGTGGTTCCATAAAAAGTCCTTCTGACAAGCAGTGGAAATATCAAGTTTCAGTACAATATGGTTTTTTAAATTATAGAAGTAAAGCTTTTTGGAGAGAACATTAATTTACCTGCTTTGGTGTCAAACAGCTCTAGTGTGAAGACATTTCTTAGAAAAAAATGTAATCTGGACACAAAACTCCTGTGTACTTTGTCCCAGTCACTCATCCCTGAATCCCAAGACCTAAGCATCAGTAAAAAAAATAAAATTAAGATCATACAGAATGTCTTAGAGCTCCATAAATCTTCCATCCCCTTCTAATGATTTTACCATAGGAGGGCCCAGTATAATCCATAAAATTTGGGGTTTACTGGTTCTGTTAATAAAGTACATAAAACTGTTTCCATCAAGGGCAAGCAATGACACTTACTGTGATGTCAACCATACTTTGATGTAAAATGTCTAGTTATTATTCAATAACACTCTATGTTAGGAAAAGAAAGTATGAGAAAGTTAAAGTTCAAAAACAATCTTTATAAAGAGACAGTCAATGTTCTAAGAGCTCAAGTGAAACAGAAAGAAAATGACAAAAACTTTTTCAAGAGCTGGTTTTAAATGGCATCTTGAACACCTACACCAAACCGCTCCTTTCTGCAAGATTACGGTAAAGCAAGGGTATCTTTCAAAGTAAAGGACAGCTTTATGCTGTGTGAGATCTTTGGCTTCATCTTGAATTAAAAGTGAAAGATGAGAAGCATCAATAAGGAAAGAGAAGTAGTGTTTTCTGGTTATGGAGTGTTTTTTCCCTTCATCTGCTAATTCCAGTTCTGCATTTTAGTGAATTTATTCTCCCTGCCCTTCTTCACTGTTGCCTTGGAATAAAATATTTTATATCAGAAATGAGTCATATGGCCTGCCATCTGCTTCCTCAACCTTGAAGTACACCAAAGTATGTAGTATACTTAGACTCAAGCTGTGACCTCAGTGTAAACTGAAATGTTTGTTGTGTCCATTCAGGCTTGTTCTCTTTGTCCTCCCTTGAAGCTATGCAGCAGTTACTGCTGGGGAAATGTTCATCTATCACTCTCTGTTCCTGCCTGATTCTTGCACTGAACCAGGCAGAAGTGGGGTGATGTACATAATGCCCTTTTGATGTTTTCTTTGTGAGTGGGACAGATTCCATTTGTGTTTCAACAAGTGAAGAGAATATTATGTTCTATATTTCAGTTATTTGCCTGAGGTTTTATAGAACAGTATATAATGATTTATTACCCTAAGTACTACTATCTACTTGATATATGTTAATATTAAGGTAGGTGAAATAATTAAGACCCTCTTTTACACCTTCAGTTGCTTGTGAGCGTGGCTGGGTCTCTCCATTGATGTCTGCTCTGCTGTTTGCAGTTATGTTATACAAACAGATATGTCACTTTTAGCTGTGAAAAATCTTTTTCCACCTTTAGAGGAAAGTTTTCTAGCATTACAGTACTATAGGTCAGCAAAATTTTTCCCTTTTACCTGAGAGGTTTTAAAATTTGGATACTCTGCAGTATCTGTTGGTCACCAACAGTCCTTTTATCCTTCTTCCTCTGGCTACAAAACTAAACTTGTTAAAACATTAGCTGATTGCCACCAGATGTACAACTATGATCCCTTTCTTGGATTTTTAGCAATTAATTCCATGATATATTTGTCAATTCATAATGTCGTGTTTGAATGGTACAGTAAATAGTAATTATAGACAAACTGAGAAGACTGTGCAAAGAGCTGGAGGAATGTCAAAAGGCTTAGAGTGCATGCCTTGCAGGAGAAAGCAAAATAAATTATTACATTGCTGGGTCAAAAGAAAGAGAAAATGTAAAAAAGAGCATGGCATTTTACACGTGATGTTTAAAAGGTTGTTACAGAAATCCATTTCCCACACCTGCTGGCAAAAGGACAACATGAAATCAGGTTAATGTGCAGCAAAAATAATTAGGCTAGATCCTGACAATCCTGGTCAGTTGGAATTGTTAAGCAACATAACAAGTTACCGAAGGATGTTACAGGTCTTCACTGTTGTTTTTTAGGATCAGTATCTGTCAGGAATGATCTTTACATACTTATTCTTACCTCTATGCAGAGCCTTTTAGTTAAGGTAATTATTCTGTTTTGCTGTTGTATCATTTCTCTCCCACCTTTCTCAGGAGAGCAGTACCTCTTCACTGCTGCCAAGTCAATTGTTTAAGTCAGAATTAAGAAATAAGCCAACCATTTGGTTCTACAGTTCTTCACACCAAAGGTGACAGGTTCTGGCCTAGATTTTGTCAACAGCGTTGTGTTTTTTTGAGTGTGTGACTACATCTGCAAATACAGTCTGGAGGGATACAGAGCAGTGGTAGTCTAAATAATTAAAATCCATGGGATAGGATGGTGTGTAAAGCGACTCCTGGATTTGGAGTGTCATCACATTGAAGTGACAAGGTATAGGAAAATAGTTCTGGGGCTGATGACTTACCCAGCTGTAGGTATGGGATTTTTTCACTATTTCTGTGCTGTACATAAATTAGAGATAATACATAACTACATTGTAGAGTATCTGCATTTCTCAGATGTTGCAATACTGTAATCTGAATTTAACTATAAATTACTTTGTCCATAGTTTGTCATGCAATAGTTGCAGTCATGATTCTGTAACGGGAATGGATGACTTTTTTTTCTTTCTTTTTTTTTTTTCCCCCCTCCTTGTACAACTGGCAAAATGTTCTGAAAAATGTGAAGCAGGAAGCGTTAAAAACAACAGTGATTTACTGAAATAATGTGATTTAATAAAGTACAAGGAAAATGATATAAAAATGACATTTAGCCATCTGTGTGTTCACTGCCATTTTGGACATGAGTATTACCAACAGCTATGGTCCTTCTGAGAGATGCTGAAAAAAAGTTGAACAAAGAAAAGGCTTTAGATTACACTCACAATTCAATAAACCCCAGAGAATGGAAAATACTCAATTTAGTTTATACAGTAAAGCTCTTCCCACAACAACAGTGCAAGAGGTTGAAATAGGTCACAGGCAGCCCTCCTTGCATTGCTCAATAACATTAGAGGGATTAATCATTTATGGATTATCTCCTAGAAACAATGATCTGGCACAGACAGGTAATCCAATCTCCTCTGTCTTTCTAACCTGGTTTGCCATTTCACAGGGGATGGTGGAAGGGTGGCAATTTTTTCTAGGAAGACATTGCCTGCCAGTTTGAAACATGTAAATTGCTGGAATTTGCATCAAAATATGACAGCTCTTCTCTGACTAAGGTAGGTAGTGAAATTAGACAGATAAAACTCACTAGAGCACAGAGGTTTGGCTCAGAAATTATATCATGTTCACCCTTAGTTATAATCTGTCACTGAACAGAGTAAAGAGAGAAATTTGTCATTGACATAAGTCAGAACTAGAGAGAAAATATTATTCCTGGGACTATTGCATAAATATCCAGTATTGTGTTCTTCCTGACTAGGTTTGTCCAAAAATTTAAATACAATTTATTTTTCAACACAACTCTTCTAGTGATCGCAGCCTCTGTAAGTACATTAGACGTAGGTGTAACAGCCCGGCTTCTATTGATTTATGTACTTGAGGTAATATATAGGGCTTTGAACAGACTTTTAGCCAGTTTTGTCATATTTTATCCAACAGTAGATGCAAGGCCTGCTGCTGAATATATTAGAACTGTACTAATTTCATTACTGAAAATGAATTCTATTGCAAATCCCTGTTGTGGCGAATTAGCAATTGGACAAAATATTGCAGTGGCAAAGGTTGCCCTATCAGGGATTCTCTGTTGCTTATTTCATTTTACACATAGATCCTGTTTTATTGGTATAATAACATTAGGAAAAACAATATGCAATTACTATCACAAGGCAGAGTAGCTGGTTCTCTGAAGTCTTCTTATGCAGATTATAGACTGCACAGATAAAAAAAAAAAGACAATTAGATTAGCAAGGTTCTGCTGTGTACAGAATTGAGAAATACGTCAGGAATAATTGTACGTCATAGTAGGTACCCTGAGCCTTGAGAAAGCTGCTTTAGTAGAACTATGTCAGTTTTTAACTTGGATGATTTTTAATTATTGAGTTATCTACCTTAAATATACTGTGCCAGTTTTATGATATTATTGTTTGCTTGTATTTTTGTTTCCTTGTAAGCATTCTTTTGTATCCTTTAAGGTTCCTGACCACTTTTGATGCCTCTTTGTATCTAGCCCTTTGAATATTGAGATTATCACATACATTTTAAAATGTGGTTTTATATGCTTCTTTATCTCTGAAGCCTTGCTGTAAAATAGCAACTCAGAATTCCTTTTAAATATTTTTTAGCTGGTCCTCTTGCAGAATATGCACATATCAGAGCAATCATCTATAAAATAGGTTAGATAAATTTTTTATGACCAAGTGTGTGTTTTTCAACAGGCTTTTCTTGATGTGGTACAGTACTAATAAAAGAGATGCAATACAATTCTGAGAGTAAATAGCTTCTAGAACTTTTCAGAAATGACGGGGAGCAAATATAATGTAAAACAGCCTGGTGATTTTGGCTGCTTTTCATGCTTCTTAGGTTCTGCAGTGTCAGAGGAATGGGAATCAGTACACCTGCATTCATTTCATAGGTTATTAAACCACTTCAGCTCTCTGTAACTTCGTTTTCCCAGACTTAAAATCAATGTATTTACTCATCATTATAAATTTAATTGAAATACTTTTAAAAAGAGTAATACAAACAGTAGGCATTATGATGATATTTCACTCATGCGGGGAAGGGCTGGTGGGTTGCTGATCTATTGCAAGACCTTGTTTGAAGGTGAGGGCAGCAGCTGCGCTGGCTGCTGTCGTCCTGATGCTGCAGTCATGACAAAGGAGCAGGTTCAGAAATGCTGTTGTGCTCTGGCAGGGTGGGTTTCCCCAGGCCCCTCACTGCCACCTAACACCTTCTCTGGGTGCTCATCTGGGCTGCAAACGGAAAGATACACGTGTAGCCAGAGACGTGAGGAACAGCGCCGGTTAAGTCTTAGTGTGAGCACATGTATCTCTTGCTCTTTGCTTTGTCAGCTTTCTCCAGGATGTATCAAGTCCAAGAGTGTTCAGTGAGATAACCATGTGGATTTAATGTGTGTTGTGTGCTAAATTCTGCTCTTAACAGCTGCAGTCAAGAATCCACAACGTGTTTCTGCTTTGAACTGAAACTCTGAGGCTGACCCACCCAGTTTGGGATGGGATGGCCTTCCTCCAGGCGGTAAGGAAGGCAGGCTAAATACTGGCAAAAAAGGAAGCCTAATTACACCATGACTAAGTAAATAAACTGGATGAGATCCTAACCTCTCATTTGACTTCTTTTCCCCAATTAAGTTCTGGCTGATGGAGAATTCCTTTGCTGTAGTCACTCAGAAGAGAGCCATAAAGCTGTCTGCTGAAGATCCTCTGGAGACCCTTGTGGTTAAGGTGTGTGAGGAATGGCATAGGAAGGGCGCTTGAAGGGGAAGGCATTAACATGCAATGCTGTGGAAATTTGTGACCAAACTAGCACAGACCTTAGCATAAGAAACTGCTGTAGTTCAGGCAGGCCATAAGTGCTGTGGTAGATGTGCAGTTGCAGCCTTTAATTTTGGGACCTCATGTCCCTTGACTGGTGTTAGAAAGTAAGTGATCTGATAGTAGCAAATTATTTAAGAACAAAAGTAATAATATCTTATTTAATTGATTTCAAATGGGTTGTGTGCAGTCATATGTGTAAAGCAAAATGGCAGTCAACTAGTAAAATATTTTCTACAAAATTCTGTGTACAGATTTAGTGAATTTTAATTTTGAAAATGAGTGTAACTTTAAAGATTAATCTACAGATTACATTGCTTAGTTTGGTATGTTTTCAAGGGGAAAAGAACTAACTAATATGTTGTGTGTTGAAACCATCTGTTGCATTCATAATGTAATTTTTCCCCAGTGGTATTTCACAATAAGATTACTTTTACATGTGGAATTAGTGTACTGAAATGATGAATTCAAAGAGCTTGTGTAGGGGTGATACATTTTGTCAGGTAAGGATTGAAGAACTGATGAGCATCTCTCCAATAGATTGTAATAATCACAAATAATTATTTAAACACCTCTTGAGTACCGTTTACATGACATGACAAAACTCTCATGGTCAATATGATGACTATTTCTCATTTTCAAAATCATTACCTCTTCTAAAGTCTGTATAAGTTACATGATTTTCAAAACAGTTAAATTTAACAGACTTTGAGAGCTCCAGTGTAAACAATGCATGTTTACAAAACCGGCTTGAGGAGGCTTTTTGCTTCTGGCGTGATGCCTTCCTGGGCTGGCCAGTTCAGCAGAGCTCTGCAGTCCTGGAGGTCTAAACCCAGTGTTCATGTAGCTGCCCAGCTCCTTCTCTACCTGTAAGTGCAATCTATGGCTGATGGCAGCTGGCATGGAAATTGGTGATGGGTAGGTCAAACTTGCCATGTTTGACTTTCCCCATGTGTGCACCTAATGTTGGTCAGACAGAGACAGAGTGTTTTTAGGAAGCCTGACACTTCCATGACAAAACAGACCTGCCAACCAAGAGAACTGAGTTGCAGAAGTGATGAACTGTCCTACAGGGCAGAAATGACCTGAGTCCACTTTTTTACCCTAATGGAAAAGAATTCAAAAGAAGTTACCAAAAAACAGAATAAAAAATTACCTCTGTAAAACATTTTCACTCTGGGATAAAACTGGCATGCAGTTTTTTTGCCTATTTTGGATTAAGAAAAATTCTCATCAGCTTCGTTTTCATGACAGACTTGTCACCTGAATAATTCATGAGTGGTTATGTCTAGGAGGCAAGCTGAATAGGGAGGGAGAGCTGTTGGTGTAGCTGTGGTGTGTGGAGGGGGAGTATGGGACCAGCCGGAGAGAGAAGGCAGGCTGATCCTCCTGCTCTTTGCTTTAGCTCTCAGTAGCAAGAGTGTCTGCATAGGAGTAGCAGGGGAGCTCAGGCTGAAGGAAGGTCTTAGCAGGCAAAGATGGCCGTGTGGGGACTGTTTGACTTTGGTAGTATCATGGGCATATATTTTTTGTAAAATCCTCCCATTATAGTTAATCTTGGTTATTTTTCTTGGTGTTTTTGGGCTCAGTCATAAATTCGAGCTGTAATGGGGAGATGGCCAAGTAGGCTGTGCGGACTTTTGAGATTTAGCACCTCAGGGCCACCATGTGGTTCAGGAGCCTCTGTGACATGAGAGCTAGGCCCTGCTGTTGGCTTACTAACAGCTGTTGGGAATTCTGAAATTAAAGGAGCAATGATCTATTTTTCTTGCTGCTTTAAAAATCCCGGAAATATTACTGTGTGATATCAGGGGTTTTTCATTAATTCAATTTCAGGTATTCCTTTTTAAGCCCTAATCGCTACTTCGTGGTGCTTGTTTAATGGTCACACTTCTGCCAAGCGCTCTCCATGGCTTAGTGGCTCCATGCCAACTGCTGAGAGGTTTGAAGGGTGGTAACTATTTGTTTGTTTTTAAACAATGAGAGTTCTACTAAGTAAAATCCACTTCAAGTGAAAGCTAGTAAGTGAAACACTGACTTTACCAGGTTAGCACCACTGCCAGTATAAGGGCACTTTGTCAAACACTTCAAGAAAGAAAAAAAAAAGAAAATATAATAATTAAGATAATTGTACAAATGTATTTTATTTATTACTGTCATGTCAGCAGAGCAGACAGACTTATTAAAATTACTCCAATCCCCATTAGGTCTTTATAACCTTGACATAAAATAAGAGTACAAGATAAAAAAATTGTCTATAGTCTATCTGTTTAAGTTGACTTTTCTAGTCAGAATTTAATTATTAATGTTTGCAAAAACATATTCTGGTATATGGGCTAATTGCAAACTGTTCACTGAGATTGTTATTTAAGATATCTCTTAATTGTAGTTTCAATTAACTAAGCAGTGTTGTAGTGGTTCTTGAAAGGCTCCCAAAACCATCAAGCATCCTCCAGAGGATATGCTAATGAGGCATATAATGGGACATCAAGATTAATTTATTATATTTATTTATACATAAAATGATTGGGTTTGGTACTATTGTTACCCGTGTCTCGTTAAAAATAAACTAACACTAGAAAATGTTTACTCTGTAAAATTGTCAAGAGAGAGTATCTTGCTTATTTGTATGTAGCCAAAGGAGCAGCAGCAGGCCTTGTGTATATACTTCTGCTATAATCAGCAAAACAGTAATAGAGGAAAAGGCAACTAAGACGTAGATCTGTGACAAGATCTGTTAGTTCATAGGCTTCCAAGGCTTCTACAGTCTTTTTGGGGCCCAGGTTCTTCTCATATTTCAGCTGGAATTGCCTTTTTTGCACTTTCACTGAGCTTGTTGGAGAGAGGAACTTTGCAAATCTCCATAACTTATTTTTCTGCTGGGAAACTTTGCGAGCATATGTGTGTCCATTAGGGGCTTCACTCGTCTATGTGATTGGGGAAGCTGTTACCAGTCTTCTTCTGGATCCAAATGACCCAGACTGACCTCAGTGGTGGGCTCTTAAGGACTGCAGGCTGGGCTGACCCTTTTAGCCAGTCCACAGTCATGATGACTATGGTCACCGCTGTGAATGCTCACTGGTGCTAGCACCAGTGCTATTTAAGGGAGTATCTAAATTTATTCTTTGACTAGTCAGTAGCTGAGGTGTGTGGCTGTTTGAAAATGCTCATTTTGTGACCTTTGGTTTGCAGCCAGGACCTATTTCAGTCCTAACCCTTGGCTTGTGTCTTGGTTTCTGACTCAGGCTCTTGACCTTTGACATTTAGCCTGATTGCTGGTCTGTGGGTGATAGATCACTTCTTCTCCTAGGCTTGGATTCTGGTTTCAAATGTTAGCTCCAACTGCTTATTGCAGCTTGGCACTTAAATCTTATTTGTGCTTTTGAATTTTCCCCTTAGGTCACTAATTGTACTTCTTACATTTCTTTTTCAGCCTTTATCTAAATCAGTCAAAACCCTTGTAATCATAACAGCTTTATTTGGCTTGATTCTAAATGCATCCTTTCTCTCATGGGCCATTAAACTAAGAGTGCAGACCTTTTTGGACACTCCAGGAATCCTTGATTCCTACTCAACATGGTAGTCACTTGTTGCCTTTATGCTCACACTTATCTGTTAGGATGACTCCTGGCCTCCGTGCAGGCGGGTGGGTGCCCATCAGCAGAGCCTGAGCCCCAGGTGGCCATGGGAAGTCTTCTTTATGGCTGGACATTCCAGAAAACAAAATGAGTGGAAGCCTGATAAATCCCGGCATCCTGTTTGCCAGAAATCTGTTGCTGAGACATCAGCCTGTAAATTGGCTGATTTGATCAAATGTATCAGAATGAAAAACTCTGCATAAATTAAAAAATAAATCAATTTCCTCCTAAGGCATTTGATATTAAATGACAGCAAAATCATATATAAGGAAAATAAAACCAACCCCGAATGTCGCTGTAGTATTTTCAGTAAAAGCAGCACAAAATTCTGTCGGTTTTGAAGGTCAGATGGCAAGCCTCATGTTCACAGTCATGACTACACGCTCACGTGAGTTCGTTTCCCTGGCTTTACAGGGACTGTTTGCGTGAATAACTACTCCTGCAGTGTGAATCAAGGCATTTGCAATCTGGTCCCAGCTGGAAACTTATTTCTGAAGCCAGTTGACTCCCTCCATAAAGCTCAGATTCTTTATTTTATCTTCTTTTGTATCTAGTTCAAATGACTTGAGATCTTCGGGTTGACTACTACTCCATTCCAAATCACTTCCTACTGGAAGAGATGTACATTTCAGAGCTCTTAATTCTTTCTGAACACGTATTTGGAATAGAGATATCCTTTTTGTCTGAGAGGAGAAGGATAATTGCTGTCTGCCTGGATATCAGTTAATTAGCAGTCTCCTCACCAGTGGACACCTGGCTAAATTCACTCCTTTGCCGAGTGATTTATTAAATAACCACAAGACTATTTAGGCAGCCCCAATAGTATTTTATAACAAAGCATTAATTACTTGGTATATTCCATGGCAAAAAGAGATGTAAGGAAATACAGGGCATATATTTTCAATTGCTTACAAACCTTTCCGTCACACCTTTCTCTTTCACAGAGCTCAGTGAATTAGATCCAGTTGTTCCTCAAGTAAGGATGCGGCATAATTTTGGAGGAAATACTGACTATCCTTTTCTTCCACAGTTAGTGTAATCTTGGTCTGCTCAGGAATGCAGCATAACGTTTCAAACAGGAATCATTGTCATAGCCCTAGCAAGGCTGCTTAGATAGGGAGAATCAGCTCCACTAAGTGCTGATGCTTGTGTAGTAGCTTGGGAAACGTACGGAGGAAACGCATGATAAACCTTTTGCTCAGCTCCCCTGTCACATCTTCTGTGGTGTGGCTGTCCATTAACATGCCACTGGCTCAGCAAGAGCACTGGGGTCTGCCCAGATCACTTGGTAGCTGTCAAGTGGATAAGACAAGCTTCCTGGGGAATGTACTAAGATAATTATAGGAAGGTGAAGTTAAATTTCATACATGTGCTGCATGGAGTGCTGTGAGCAAAGGAGGCTTTATTCTGTGGTATGGGGACCAGATGGACTCAGTGACTGTTCTTTCAGTTTCTGGGGGAGAATTCAGTACATATGGTCTGGAATCAGCACCTCATTTTGTCAGTTCAAGTCATACCACCACGTTCTCTTTCCCACCACCCCACCTCCCTCCTCCAGTAATAATTTTTGTTGTTGTTTTATAAACAGAAAATTGACTGGTGAATGCAAGCAGGTACGTGTTAAGGCAGTGTTTTGAAAATTGCCAGCTCTTTACCTCTTTTGCTGAACCCCCCTGGAGTGGGGTCCAAAAGCCCAAGTTCTTTTCTTCTGTTTCCTGCAGGGTAGAGACAGCTGTTATTTTGAAAAGAGAGGCTGTGTACCATAGTCATTCTTCTCATCCATTTGAAAAAAGCACAAGCTCTCTGCTACTGTAATGCCTTATCAGACAATTTGCTGTTTATATATAGAATATACTACTAAATAAATTGTGAAAATTGAAGGTCAGTAGATTCAATGTTTAGGTCTAACCCTGTTCTTTTAGGACCAGTCCTTGCAGCGTATCTAAGATACCTTAGCCCACAAAAGGTATATATAGGTATTTACTAGGTATTACTTAATGAGTAATACCGACGGTCAGTTTTAATGCTGGGATATGCTAACCGGGATGGAAGCACACTCCAGTCTTTCAGGTACTCCTTTCCAATATATAGTTGCTGCAAAACTGAACACAGGCATGTTAAAACATTATTCTACACCGCATTGTAGTTCATCTGTTGCAGCTTTTCTACAGGGAAAGCAAGGATTAACTCTGTATATTAGTACACTGAGAAATTTAATGTGCTGTAGAAGAGTAATTTGAAGGGACTTTTTTTGCAAAGCAGTAAGTAGGTAAGTAAATGTA
Organism: Leptosomus discolor; assembly: GCF_034619465.1. NCBI lineage: Eukaryota > Metazoa > Chordata > Aves > Leptosomiformes > Leptosomidae > Leptosomus > Leptosomus discolor. The sequence continues at coordinate 14,875,991 of NC_141399.1, forward strand.
GTAAAATTTGGAACCTGGCTTGGTAACACTAGTTTAAATGTATAAGACTATACTTCATGGTATGGTCATATAAAAAAAAAATTAAAAACCTGTAGTCTATTTGTTAAAATAATTTAGATTTTAGTTTTATCTACAACTTTTCTGCCACATTTTGAATTTGTGTGAGATCATGAAGCTTTGTTTTTAACAAAATGTGTATGCTATGAAGAAAGAAACTGTCATTTTAGATATTCGTATATAATAAGCAGAAATCTAAATAATAAGTTTTGATGTCTGTTAGTTATTTCTTGAGTAAACCCTTGCCCATTCTTGAGAGGTGTTTGTGGTACGGCAGTTTTGCTGATGTTTCATCCCACAGTTTTAGAATATTAAAGCAGTAAATAGCACAGAAAAGAAATTTTTGCATAATAGCGACAGCTAACTCACACCAGGACCAAAGTGTTTTAAAGAACAAGGCTGAAACATTGCACTGTCCTCTTGTTACAGATCAGAAATCATGGGTGTGGACAACACAGATCAGGCCATCTTTGGGCTTTGGCAGGCTTGGCCTTGAGTCAGCTCAGAGCATTTTTCATACGAATAGTAAAAGTGAATACTCTTACAGGTAAAGGAGAAGCAGGACCTCATGGTCCTCTAAATATTTTTTTTTATCATTTAAAGGAGTAGTTAGTTTTCAAGGCAGAAGGCGTTAGTAATCCTTTAAAACAATAATGATTCCTTTTTTATTTAAAAAAAAATCTCTCCTTATGGAAATGTTTTTAAAGGCTGTTTAGAATGTTTTTGTTTTAATTGAATGGTTAAGTGGAATTAGGTAAAGAATTACACTGAATTCAGAAAACTTTCAGATGGTGGTGCCAGTTTGCTCTTTATGAAGATCTGAAGGGTTGCCATCAGAGGGGTTACTGTTGCAGCACTTGTCTCTCACCGACTGGTGCGGCTGTCTTTTGTTTTTGCAAAACTAGCTGGAGTTTTATTTCATCCTGGTTTGTTTTCACTGTCTTGATGCACACTTTCAAATGCCTCAGCAATGTATATGAAGATCATGATTTTAAGAGAAGCAATTTCCATGGATTCCTTCTATTTGATGTCACATAAGACTTGCATTTTGCATTGTGGACTCTAACTCAGTTTTATTTCTGATATTTTAGAAAGCATACCAGTAACTTGTGAGATAAAAAAGTCATCGGAGCTGTCAATGTCAATGGCACTCAGGCTTTGGCTTTCCCGTTTTACTTCCTATTGTTAATTAATAATGACATGTTGACTGATCTCACTCACGTTTTATAATGCACAAACACTCCATATGTATGAGAAAGACCTGCCAAAGCCTAGGAGGCTTTTTTTTTTCTCCAGTGAATTGATTATCTTCTAGGTCCTGCCCCATATCTATTTTTTTGCAACAAGATCTTGCTGTATGGCAGAGGATCAAAGGTGCCTTTAAACCAGCCTGTTTCCCCAGCTGAGGGATCAGCCTTAAGATTGTGTTCGTTTAGGGTGTGCTAGAGGGTTGGATGTGAGGTTTTACAACTTCACAGCCTCCATGCTGATGGCAGAGATTAAATTGCCTTTAACCTTCTCGAAGTATGGGCTAGCAAAGAATTGTTCTGGCTGCTGGTTTTTCACTGTAATTCTGATCTACTTCATGGATCTTACACTTAGATCTAAAACATAACGGCCTTCAGGAAGTAATTAATATAACTTTCTACTGGAAAAATGATTGCAAAACTACTGTGAAAAGTTTCTTTTCTGACTCATCCATTTGTGCACGAGTGTTTTTATTTTACTCTGAATCAGAGGCACTTCCCCTGCTCCATCACCCTCCTGGTAGGAGCAGGTGTAATGGGTCTATTCCTGCATTCTGCATGAAATTGGCTCCTTTTCCTCTTGCCACGTGGGCTTGGATGGGAATGAAATAGTGGATGAAGTATCTACCATGAGATCATTTTGCTGCTGTTACATATCAGGCTTTCCTTGATACAAGTTTGGTATCATTGCAGGAAGAGCTAATAATGCCTTTCAACATGAGAGTTCCCACCTTGCAGAGCTACGGACGAGCATCCTCTGTGACCTTGCTCCCCTCAAGTCCGTTTTGCACTGTTTGGAAACTGCACTGAGACCAACCAAGTGGAAGTTCCCACATCATTTCCAGCCTGGGCAGAGACACTTGCAGAGCATACTGGGCCTTGCCCATCCTGCGTGCTTGAATGTCTTCTATACACTCAGAATCCAAATAAAACATCTGGGGTTTGGGTTTAGAGAATAGTGTGGTAATAGATACTGAATAATTTGACACACATTTCTGGCTGGCTGGTAGGTCATTTAAGCCTTCAAAACTAACTATGTAAAAAAATGTGATGTGGAAGCTATGTTTGGAAAAAAAAAGCAACTTCTAGGTGTCTAGCAGTTTGCGAGAAAGAAGCTGGTAAAAAAAATAAGTATTTGTTCATATCTTTTCAAGAGTGATATCGTAATTCCTTTTTCTGTTAATATAAAATATTGACTTAAGAAAAAACCCAGTGCATTAGCTTTTAAACACCTTTAAACTTCATTGTCTCTGAATTTGGTATAGGCATTAAATTAGTAGCTGTTATTTCTAGCCTCTTTTTCCCCTCCCTCTCTGAATATGGATCACAGACACAGGTTGTATGATTTATAAAATGTGTGCAAGTGCAGACACATTCCTAAAACTCAGGCAGCTTCAGGTAGGTCTTTTTAATTTTACTGTTTCTTTGAAAGCTGATAAAATTAAAACGTTCCAGTAAGCTGTAGGAAAATGGCTTTTTGCTGTTGGAAAATACTTAATACAAAATGTCTTCTAGTAATACAGAAGAAGAACTTGCTATGGAAAGCATTCAAAATGTTTTAAAAATGAGGTTGAGAGCTCTATTTCAATGGTTCCATTTTTCATTTGGATCTTTTTTCATGTTCAAACTTTCAGACGTACAGACTATAATATTACTGTAAAAATATTTCAACAGGGCCTGGATGATATTGCCAAATCAAAAGACAGTGCGATCCACATTTTACTAAACATTCTGGGTTTTCAATATTTTTTATCCATTTAGGAGGAAAATAAATTTTGAAATGCCTGAATTTCCCGAAGGACAGACGATTTATTACTCTAACTAAAAGGGGTTTTGCCACAGAGCTCCCTAAGGCAGGATCTGTGTCCTTATTACACAAGGCAGTGTGCTTCCTCTTGCAGTCTTGACTATCAAAGCACGAGAGCTGGCAGATGAGAAAAAATGTGTAGCATGTAAGAGCTGTGTATATCAGTAACACATTGTTTAAAATCGAGGGAAATGAAGACCAAAAAAATCATGTTTCTTTTCACCTTAAAACTAAACCTAGCCAATGTTACTTAACCTTCAGAGACAGCACCTACTTCACAAAATAATGGCTTTTCTGGGATTTTTATAAGTGGAAAACCCTTGGTCTCCAAATACATGGCACAGAACTGTTTTTTACAGTTCCAAGGGATTATTTAAAGAAAAAAAAAAAAAGAAGTTACAGCAAGATTTTTAGTCTCACTGAAGTCCGTGAGCATTGGATTAGGTCCTTAGATCCGGTTATGTAAACATTTCTGTAACATTTTTAGACTGTAATGTTTGGACTGTTACTATTGAACACTGCAGTGCTTTTCATAGCTTGATGTTTTAATACCTGCACTTGAAGAGCTTATAACTTATTTTCCACCTGATACATCCTCTTCCCATGTTAGCATATACACTAGTATTTAAAAATATCACTCCTTCCTTTCTGTACTTATTGAAATATGTGAAACAGCTGCCTGAGGTCTGACAAAATGTAAGAATGTTGCTGAGCCTCCGTGATCCTTAACTTGTAGGACAGGAGCGGTTATACTTTGCATTTTATATTACAGGTATTTCCTGTTCACCTGTGGGTAAAAACGGGTTTTTTTAATCCACTGTCTTTGCTCCTCATGCCTAGTGAGTGGATAAACATGGCCACCCATCTGAATGCTGCCTTGAAGACCTCTGACCTATTTTGTCTTTTTCTTACTCTTTATAAGCTTTATCCTTGTATAGCTTTATCCTTGTATAAAAAGTCAGTGCAAAGTCTAAGGTCCTTGCCCAAGAATGCTTAACTCTGCTTAAAAATCTTGCCTCAGGTGTTACCTGGGTCTTCAGTGACACAGAAGGGTTGCGCAAGACTTTGCAGAGGAGGCCTGGAAGCAAAGGACTAAGGAACACTTGGTTTTGATTCGGGGAGCTGTATGGTTAGATACAAGGTGAAGACAATACTCATCATTCTGGGGTCCTGTTAGAAGGGAATGAGGACTTCAGGTTTAAAAAGACCAGGCTCTTCCATTAATTCTGCATGCTGCACTGAATTTTTACCTATTTTTTCAAAAAATGTCTGTTAACTGGGTAGTGTTAAACAAAGTGAGCACATTGATCTAAAAAGAGTAAATAATAGATGCCTTGTATCAGAACCACTGAAATAACACACACTGACAAAAGTGAAACGTGGTCCCTCATTGTTCATTCATTCTACACTCCTGTGCCATCTGTTACGCTAGCACAGTGACACGCTAAATCTTTGCATCTCAAAAGCATCAGCATTTTGCACAAAGGAAAAAGACTGAGAGTGCCAGGAAAATGATTTTGAATGTGTGACCTGTATCTTATGCAAACAGCGTACCCTTCCCTGACAACACAGGCAAGCAGGGGAGAGGAGTTCCACCTCTTCTCTGTGATAAATGACAGTAAATTTTATATTATAACATGTATGTGTGGCCTGATAAACTTATGACAGAACTGTGGTTCTTAAGCAACAGCATTATTAATTACTGCAGTGAAAAGAATTCCTTTGCTACCCAATTAAACTGATGCTGCGTGGACATGCATTTGTTTTAATATTGCCTTTAATTCCCTGTTTCTTACATCCATTGGAGCTCTCATATGATGAGTACAATATAATTTTTCTGTGTTCAGCAGTTGCTCTGCTTTAAGAATGGTGTGCTAGACTTTCTCAAACACTTGACCCTATATTATGAAGGGTGCACAGCTGCCCTTCTTCAAGAGCTACTGAAATAGTGTCACAGTCCAAACCTGCACTCACTCATGAAATCAAGGAAGATGCTACCCTAACAAAGTCAATGGGATATGGTGACCTATATAATTGTTATCTTAAAGTCTTTGTTATAACTATTTCTGAACAAGCACCTTCTTTTTTGATTTACTGGAATTCTTCAAATCCTCATAAAATTTCACTGAGGTAATAACAGAAATCATATGTTGCAAAGATAGTACAGTTCATCTCTAAGTGCTTTTTAAAGATAAGCATCTTCATTGATGCTGAAACAAAATTAAATGGCTTGCGCTAAGTCCCACAGCACCTATTGACAAAGATGGGGAGTGAATAAACCATCCAATGCATCACGTCTGTGTAACAGTAACTGTATCTTTGCTGTTCTTATCATTTTCTATGAAAGTATTCAAACCTGTTAAAGCCTTTTAAAAAATATGAAAACTAATAACTAATAACTAATACTGTTGTTCTACATACACTTTAACCTAACTATCTCTGTTACTGCAAGAAGTGGTTCTGAACCTCTCTGACCTTGTCCACGAGCTGATCCATAGGAAAAGAGATTCTCTCAGGTTGGAAGGGAGGTCACCCAGTCCAGCCTCCTGCTTAAAGCAGGCATCAGTACTGATCTCAGATGAGGCTGCTCAGGGCTTCGTTCAAGTTAAAACTGACCTGCCATCATAGCTTAGTTTCAATCTAACTTAGTTCTTTACTCTGGGTCATTCTGCACCCACATGGCATTCTGCATCCATACAGGTACCAGTATTTAGGCTGACAAATGAGCTGAGGGGATGAAGCAGAGTGAGAGTGAGATCATTTCTTTCAATGGCAGTAATAATTCGTGCTACCCTACAATGTAAGGCTTACTATTGAAATATAAGAGATACTTTGATGCTATGCTCACTCTTGATTTCTACTTGTATTTGGACATTACAACAAAAGTTGGAGCAACAGTCTCAACTCTGAAAGGAGGAAGGGAGAAAGGTACTCTACACTTCTTGAGAGAAATCTCTTATACTAGTGGCACTTTCCACTCCCCAAACCAGTTCAAGCAGACATATTTTCATACATACACTGAGTGAATTCTGATATCAATTGTTCAGATGTAATATTTATGTATGGTCTGCCTCTTCTTTCTAGCTTATTTGTTTCCATTGTGCTGCAGCATAGATTTAACTTAAATTGCCATATTAATACTTAGCCTTCTGGATTTTTTAAACCATTCATAGTAGTTTCATAACAATATATTCCACTGAGCTTTCAGTGCAATTCCCTCTCTATCACACTGTCTTAATGAGAGAAGGGATAGTTCTCCCAGCTTAACTTCTTGCATCATGCTTTGTAAGATACTGTTTGTTCCTGACATGTGAAGGTATCTTAGGAAGCCGCCCTTGAAGCCTTTGCATTCCTTTTCACTGTGTCCTTATTGTGTCTGTCTGTGCTTTAAGTTTTATACTCTGCCAAATTTTAGCCTGGAGTGACAGCAGAGAAATGAGCATTATAATGAAAGTGCTGAGAAGCCCTCAGCTGTAGTGACGTGAATGGCACAGCCATCATTTGAGTTTGCTGTGTTCTTTACTTTAAATCTTTAATGCTATTTTCTCCTTTTATCCTGTGTTGAGCAGTGGGATGACTCAAGTGGTTTATGGCTTAGAAGGTGTGCAGTTGAGTGAGTTGTTCAGTGGGGTGGAAGGACTCCTCTCTGGGGGCTACCTTCTTCATTTAGAGGTGTGGAAAAGTTCAAGGTTTGAAGGGAGGAAGAACACTGTTAGCAAGATGTTCCATACTATATTGCCGTTCCAGCACTGCCATCAACTTTACCCGCTGTGAACACCCACTCTAATGACGCCTTATTTTATATACCTCTGACTGAGGTAAGGACAGTGTCCTCTAAGGTGGAAGAAACAGCATGTTTTCTATTGTGAGGGGGAATACAGTGAAGCCTTAAGAGTGAGAAAATTCAGCTCATAGTAAAGAAGTGTTAGTTGATGATGTAGGCATTAATATTTCAGATTGTATGTCATTTGGAGCAGGATTTCTGCATTCCTGTGTGTATGGATGGTGTCCAAAATGTTTCTGACATTACCACAGCACAAATAATGCATGGACAAGACATGAATCCGTACTGAAGTGCCCACTCACTGCCTGCATGTACCTGGAAGTAATGCTCCTGTGAGTTTCCCATTGATTTCAGTGAAAGCAAAAGAAATTTTCAAGAGGCCTTTTGTATTAGAACTCTAGCTTTTCTAAAATGGCAGAAGCCCTCTCATCTTGGATATGCCCTGCCATTTTATACTGGACAAGGATTTGGCTCTCAGAATTGCCTCTGGACAATATCTGCCTGATTCCAGTTGGATGCAATGACTATGTGAGTGGGTGAGAAGCTCTTGCTTTACCGTGTGACCAGGTAATGCTAATAATCCCTTTAGCTCCACCATATATTTTTCCATGGTCACTGAGATTAACACTGTATTAATTTGAACAAAATAAATATAGTATGCATACATTAAAAAAGACAAAGCATAATGTATGTGCAGAGGGATGTTAACAGCCTACAGACATCGACTGATGTGAGCCTTATGAAGCTCAGCCCCATTTCCCCATTGGGAAAATGAAATCTTCGTCTTTGGACATGGAGAAGGCTGGATTAGGCAAGGCCATGAGCAGCCTGCTCTAAGTTTGTCTTGCCCTGAGCAGGGTGGCCTTCAGAGGTCCTTTCCAGTTGATATTGTTCTATGAATCCAGTCTATTCAAAGAAAGATTAGTAGTGAAACTGTTGTCCTCTGTCTTGTGAATCTGACTAAACTACTCAACCAGTGGGTGCTTAGACCTGCCTAGAGGGAGGCCAATAGCTCTGGCAGGATCGTTGAAGGAAGACCCTTCAGTGTTATACCAGCAACAGATTAGCTCATTGCTGTCAGTAGAGTCAGGGTACAACCTTTCATTTGATCTCCTGTACTTCCCTGTCACTGTGAAAGCTGTATTTCTCTCATTCTTTATTATGATCTTCAAATCGAAATACTTATGCCTCAGGAATTCACCTGCTTTGTCTGAAATCATCCCACTTTTTCTTTGCTTTACTGTATGGAAATTATGTTCATTCACGGAGAAGAGATTACTGTGCATCATATCTGCCTTTGCTCTCATTTTCTTTTCTGCTTTTCATGTGTGACAGCATTGTATTGCAGGACTTGCACCCACTTCTCAGGTTCTCTGGGCTATGATTTTGAGAGTTCATGGAACCATATCACACAAATGTGGAACACTGCTGCAAGCTTCTTTCCATAAGAAACAGCAGAAACTCTTCAGATCGTTATTTCTTTTTAACTCCCCTTGGACTTTCAAGATTTCACTAGCTAAAGAAGGCACGCAGACACACTGCCCTTACAACTGGGTGTAGCGCTTGGTTTCTTGAACTGACAGCTACGACCAGTTATTAATAGTCTTTTGAGGGACAATATTAATAAGAGTGAGAACAGCAGCAACGGGGCTGATATCATGATTCTCTGAGGTTTGATTAAAGAAGGTAAAAAGTCGTCAGAAGAAGCTTCTGAGAGTCAGAATTGCAAAGCAGGTGATAACAGCCTTCTTTGGATTATGTCTGACTCTTCAGCTAGAAGAGTTTTCTGTATTTCTGGGATCTTCATTGACAGTATTCTGGTGGTCATAAAGCATATGAGCATAAGAAAATTTATGGGAAAATGTCCAGGTAACCTGCTTGCTTCATTTTGCTTTACCATCACCATATTCCAGAGCAGATCACAGCAGACGAAGGAAAGTCAGAACTTTGGGTGTTTTATTCTTACCCCAGACTGTAATTGCAACAAAACTTGTTTTATTTCTCATTGCCTGATCTTACCTCCACGTAAAATACAGATTTTTGATTTATATTTAAAAGGATGATTAGAAGCTTAGTCCATTCATCTTTGTAAAGTATTTTAAAATATTTGGAGGACATGCAAGTCCAAAGTTTTTTGTTTAGGAGCCTGCTGTGCTGGGTGACAATGGTAATAAAATCCAGATGTGTATTTATGAATGCTTTTCTGGACTCTTGTTTTGCAGTGTAAGATAAAGAGTTCATAAAGAAACCTTGGCAGTTACACAGTACCTCCAGAACAGATACATGATGATCTCGGTAACTCCTGGGTTGGGAAGATAAGGTACAGGAGACAGACACACGTATTTGCTTGAGTGTACAACCAAAGTTATGCAACAATTAGTAAGACTTGAGTGTTAAGCACTATTCTTATTTCATTATAACCACTCTTTGAGACACAGACATGAGCTAAAATATAAATATAAATACTGATTTGTTGAGTGTCTAGTAAACATTGAGAAAACTTCCCAAAGCACTAGCATACTAGAATAAATTCTAGTCCTTTTGTCCATTGTACCACTTTTCCAAACAGCTTACAGGAAGTCCAATGTGTAAAGTCAAGAGGAAAGATTTAGAAAACTAAATATATACATTCTACCCAATAAGCCACACATCCCTGACTATAGACACAATATTTGATGCTAGGACATTCTGGTATATATGGTAACATGGAAACCCTGTGCACAGGTATGTGGGTGTGCTCTCAGCCACCTCTGCCCAGTGACCTTTTTCAGGCAGCCTCCTTTTTGCTGGATGCTAAAAGAAAACCCAGAATTTCATTTTCAGAGGGATTATGGCAGAGACCTGTGGGAGACAACAGTCCCTTCGGCTCCCTCCCTGTCTTTGGGCTCACTCACCAACTTTGATGAAGTGCTGCTAAAACTTGTCCTAACTAGTTTGGTGTTTCCCTTTTCCCCACTTAAATGTATATGTATTACATTGTCAGCAAGTCTGCATTCTATTCTGAGAATTACTTTCCTGCGGATTTCCCTATAGAGGACTAGTATATATCTTATGGGGAGAAAAAAATTCGTCAACGTGACACATTACATTTTCTTCTCTATTTGCCCTTCATTCATGTAAAGCAAGAGGCTAAAAATTGTCAAGGATATTTGTTGCTTGTCGTTCTTATTTGTGTATGATCATACACATACAGCCTTATGCAGAGACATGGAAACTTTGATTTTTAAAATGGTAAGAAAAGGTCTTATATCCTTGTTTATCCTCTAGACATTATGCTCTCACTTCCCTTTTGATGCTGATGGGAAAAAGGCTTATTAATGGGCTGGTTCAATAGACTTGTTAAAAGATTTTTTTATAATAAAGGAAAAAAAAACTCTTTGAAATTTCATCATTGAATGAAGTTACATCACTGATTTAGTCCTTATTTTCCAAATGACTAAGCATCTCATTTTTATACAGAATAAAAATTCTTGCCAAGAAAAATTGGTCACAGTTCAGATGTTTTCTAACAAGACATCAGCTGCATCATTAGTATGGTTTTCCTCTATAAGCTGAGCATCAGCTTACATGAGAAAGAAGCGATATGCTGAGCTCCACGTTTTTCCTCCTCCAATCTGCATATCGTGCTCCATTGCTGTGGTACATTAATTCTCTTGTGACCCAGCCATTCATAAATTTGTTCCCTCATCACTACAGAGAACACTAAATTACGAATTTTAGCGAGGGAAAGATCTTGTAGGGCAGCCCACTCCATTTCCTCACCGGTCTGAGATTGTTCTATGATACCTAGAGTCTACATTAGTCTCAGCTAATACAAAACCATGTGTATGGACTGGGAGCAAAGGAGAGAAGCAAGAAAGATGTGCTTGTGAAGGAGTGGGGGAAACTAGTGGCACTGAGTTTCTGGATTATTCTGGTGGCATAGGTGGAAAGTGGGACAACCACCACTGAGATACGTATTTTCCTGTCACTGAAGAGTGTGAGTCTCTTCTGTCTCTCCAGTGAAGTCCTAGTATCCTTCTGTTTAGAGATATTTCTTCCAAGGGAGAGCCCTCCTGTCCTTTTCTCCAGAGGTTTCTGTGCAGAAGGACAGAAAAATTATTCCTATTGTTCAGAACATTTAATTTTGAAAAACATATATTTGATATGTGAGGAGTAAGCTATATATTTGTTCTGTATAGCTTGAAATGAAATACAGGAATGTTATTCCAAATGTTCTGGAGTCAAATACAGTTGTACGGCAAATTTTGTTTTGAGGATCTTTTTCTGGTTGATGAGAATCAGTCTCATATAAATTCTACTTGCTTTAGTTTTAAACCCAACCTTGCTTACACCTTTTTTTTTCCTGCACAAAGCCTTGCGACATTGTGACAGCTAGTGTATTTATGGACACATACCCTTCCCGGACAATGTAGGCAGATGAAGGTAATTAGTAATTTTATAGAGGTAAATCTTCACACAACTGTCTTCTGAAATATAATCCCTCTAGTTTTTGTGTTTAGAAGGTCATTCAATAAATTATTTGTTGACCTTATCTGCTCTTACAACTATTAGAACCACTGTTGTAGTATGCACTGTATGCAGTGTGCAAAAGAGTTTGGAATGCTGTGTTGTGTTCGCACAAATGGTATGTAATTTTTGGCTTGAGTTTAAAGGAATAAACCCACATAATTTTCCTAATGCTGCCATACTTTAAAAAAAAAGGCTTAATGCTTGATTTTGAGAAAATGTAAAAACTTAAACTCTGGTTATATCTTTTACACCCGTTTTGTGGTATACTGACTGAAAACCTTGCAGAATATGATGGTTCAGCTTTCAAGTCACTCTTATGCTCCTTGGCTGTAACAGTGAAAATGTGTATTGACACCTCCGTTCAAGCTATACATCTAGCCAGGTTACAAATACCTGTTGGTGAGTTTCATTTCTCTGTGGAACTTTGCTTTGCTGTTGTGTGTTAATGGGCGCACATACAAATATATTCCGTAAGTAGCCAGTGACAAAAAAATATTACTTTGTACATTTGTTTCTTACACTCAGTGGACCTTTCAGTGCCATTGTTTATAGTGATGGGTTGTGGTCACTCTGCTGCTGAAGTGAGAGTCAGTTAGTCTCCTGGAAGATACAATTCTTTAAGAGTCCAGCATTTTATTGATAATGAACAACAGTTTTATTCGGATCAGGCAATACTTTCATCAGCTGAGCTCAAAAAATGTCTCAGTGAGCATTCTGAGCATCCTCTCAGGCAGCTAAGAAAAGTTTCATTCTTATGACTGCTGCACAGCTTTGCACATTGTATTTCCTTTTCAGACTGATGTGCAGGATGAGCCTGAAGTCAAACTTCCACTGGGATTTTAAGCTTAGTTCTTAGCCCAGTTCAGAATGAGGATAAATGAAAACGGCCAATTCTGCAACTGGCTTTGCTGGTATCAGGGCTAATCATAAGTTTCTGCCTGAACTCCTAGTTGAGATGAAACCTGGTAGGGCCTGTACTAAGCAAGAACATTTAGTTTCTTCAATAAAGCCTTCTCTTTATTGGCATGAAGTAACGTTCAGAGAACCAAACAGAAGAAATACTTTTCTAGTGATAACTAAGCATCAAAATCACACACACACTCTGAGATGCAAATTGTACCTGCTGTTGTGAATGCAATTTGAGGCATGACTTGACAAAGAGCCACAATGACTAGAGAGGAGTTGAGGGGCAGGAAAAATAGAGAAGTAGTTATTTAATGTTTCTGAAACCATTTCATTGCTAACAACAGTTCATTCATCTGTGTGCCTTTAGCTGGGAGAGGTTTTTCTGATTTTTGAGATTGGGCTACAAAATAATCTGGATTATTATCTCCTTCATTGTCCTTTACACTCAATAATGTCAAATATACATAAACTGAATGAGAATCTTGTATACTGTAAGAAAGTAGAAAAAGAGGAGGGAAAATACATAGCATCTATTTTAAAAATAGTCTAAAATTATTTGATTCTCGAGATAGATACTAATTAACAGCTGATGGAGAATTTAAACCCTGCAATTTTAATTCTGAGATTTAAAATACTGCAGTAAATAGGAAACAACTGATGATGTATCCAGACTGCTTAGTGGGACATTCCTGTGTTTGAAAAAAGTGAAAATGCAGCCACAGCAATTCAGAAATTAAAGGCCTAGTGGACAGATCAGCCCTATTTTGGCATCTACTTCATTAGCCCTATTCACACTGATTGACTTCCTAACATAAATAAAACCACTGTTTGGAGAAAGAAATGTTCATTTTGTGTAAAAGTGCCAGAAAAATTCTTCCTGTGCATATTGAACTGCTTTCCAGCTAAGCCTATTTCTAAGGTTCTATTACTTCAGTTTTTCAGTACTAAATAACATTTATGATGAAATGATGGGAGGTTCAATAGTTGCTTCTTTTTTCCAGATTTTTAATGGATTTGTGCAGGGAAAAGCTTTTTCCAAAAGATGCTTTCAGGAAAATGTTTTTTACTTTTTCTGCAAATGCAAATTGCTATGACCACTAAAATGTGAGTTTGGAAATGAAAGTAGGCAGTAGCAGATGAGGTACCATTGCTGCTGTTTTGGGAACTGACAAAAGATGGGATCATAAAGCAACAGTTCACTATGTTTCAGAAGTCTAATCAATGTATTCTTCTGGCTGTTGTAGTTTCAGAAGAAAAGGGAATTAAAGGCATGTCATAGTTATATATGAAGAAGCTGTTTCTACTTGGTTTTGCACTAAAGATGTGGTCATAATTTTGGTAAAAATTACGTTTGAATATTATTTTAAGGAAAATATAGTATGTATAATACATAGTGTGTGATCTTTTAAAAATAAATTTAACTTAGCTCAGCATGAACATGCACAGATGTATTAGTTTGTAACTTCAGCACTGTGAGTGAAGTGGACAATTTAAGCATGGGAATAGAATGTCCCAGCCCACCGTCATATGGTATCTTTCCCTCCCTTTCAATGCAATTTTTAATTGTAAATCCTGCTGCCTCTGAATCGCTGATGCAGGCAGACTCCAGCAAAGCCATTAGCCATACCTTTAGCTGCAGGCACCTGCATTCATATCCTGACTTCCAGAGCTGGAACAAATTACTTCCAAGGCACCCGCCCCCAATGGATTAGGCAATCGTCACAGTAAATCTAGAAGAACATTAAAGAAAATATTATTTTAAAAAGGAGACAAAGAGTAAATGAAGCACGATGCAGTATAGATACTCTGTAAATAAATCTACCAATGTCAAACAGGATTTTGTAACAGGCTGCCAAGCTGTTAAGAAGGAAAGCTTACCCGACTGAAGGATCAGAGAGAAAGCTTTGAAGAAGGTCTACACTTTCTAGATGGAAACTTCTCCAACAATGGCAATTCAAGTGAGAGAAATACCATCTCACAGCAAAGATCTTATTATCTTTTCACAAATGTAAAGTTACTTTAACCTAACAAAGCACACAGATACTTGTATTTTCTCATCTGCAGTCAGGTTTATTTATGCTAACACTGCTAATTCTTTTGCTTCTTGCCTCTGATGCTTTGTAACTGTTCTACTTCCTACTAGCTTAGCTGAATTAAATGATGTCTGTCTGAGACCTGTGCTTCCTGTAGTTCCTCACACTGTGAGCTTCTATATACATTTTTGAATTACTGTGAATAGTTTCTTATGCTGTCTTATATGCTTGGCTTTCTTAATAGGTAACTCTTGTTATACCAAAGTTTCACAGACTGAGACAAATATTTGATTGCTTAGTTGAAATGAAATGGTTAAATGTAAAGGTGGAAAATTTTATTGCATCTTTCCAGGAGGAGCTTTGGTCAAGAGCTGGCTTCCTTTTTTCCCTAGAAATTTTTTAATATTTTCCATAAAATCTTACAAAATCCAGGATTTGCACTTTCTGGAGGATAAATATGTCTGCTTGTAATGAAACATAAGGTTTCTGTCGAGATACTGATACATTAATATAATGCAAAGGAAGGTCTATACGTCTATCAGACTTACTGCATTTCCTGTACTGACTATAAAAATATTTTTCTCATTTTCCTGCTTGAATTCATGACATTATTGAGTTTATTTTTTGAAACTCAAAACACAAATTGAAGGAATTCATGTTCAGTTCAAAGAAGAAATTTCAGTGGCTTTTATAAAAATGCCACAATCCCACCTATCCACTAATAGCCTTTCCTGTTTTCAGTAATAGCTTTTGAACGTGTGGAGATATACGAACCATTAATTTGTGCCTTGGAAAGTTGTCGAAAGAATGATCTTCACTTAAGGGTGATTCTACATGACAGTGTATAAAGTCTAGAGCTGTAGATTTTAGAATCATAAGAGACCATTGTTACTGTCTATTTTGATCTATGTAATTTTATGAATGAATCATTGTATCATGTCAAGCAGCTATGACTGAAAGAGAACTGAGCTTTTAGAAAAGTACCCAACTTTGATTTGAAGATTTTCAGTACTGCAAAGTCCCTTGCAGGCCCACAGTGTACGCCTTCTTCATAAGGTGCATCAGACAATTTTTAATACATCGTATGCCACACTGATGTTACCATCCTCTTTTAGTAATCAAAAGGACAGGTCAAATAACATAGAGAAAAGTAAATATAATACATTAATGAAGTTATTTTATAAAAACATTTCAGTCTTGAAAGAAAAAAAAGGGGCAAGGTGGTCTGAAAGATTTTCCATTGTCCTATGCCGACTTGCATGCATTATATTACCTTCTTTTAATTTTTTGTTACTAAAAAATTCCAGTGCTGGCTTTTCTATTATTTTGCCCAAGATCACTGTCAGGCTGACAGATCTATAATTACCTTGGTCCTTCCATTTACTCTGTTCAAATTTGGCATGATTTAGCTTTTTTTCTGTCAAGCTGCATTTTAGTACTGAATTCTCCTTCCAAGTTAGGAAATTGTCCTTGGAAATTTTAACAATGATAACTGACACTGTATTTTTCACATCACAAAACCACGTGCATATGTCACTGAGATATAAAACTGTTTCTAAATAATTAAGCTTTATATCTAAAAAAAAGCCTGTAGCAGTGGAGGACAACTTAACACATGATACTTTTTTTTTTTAAGAATTAACATTGCTGGAGTAAAAATTTGAATACTTATTCTCTTGAAGTGTTTAATTCTGTGATCAGTGAGCATAGGATGTCTTTGCAGTGCTGGAATTTCTGCACACAGAAGTGCAAGTTGGGATGATAGGTTGCATTACTACTTAAAGATTTATAATAGTTTATTTAGAGGTCATATAATGATGAGTTTAAACCATATTGCTAGTTATTAAGTAATTCACAAGAGCACATTAATCTTTAGGAGAACTCAAAACCATCACGGGCTGGTTATGAATTCGGTGTGCATGTCATCTAAGAGAGCATTCTGCTTTACCAAAGTACTGCACTAAATTTTTAAATACAAAGGAAGTGAAAGACATTTGAGGGCTATTCTGGAATGGCCACATTCATTCATACTTTGCTGCAGGCACACAAACAAAATGTTAGTTTTAGTAGTGCTTAAAGTAACTATATCATCATGGATAGTTAGAAAAGTCTTCACATTACTAAAGCTCTATAAAAGAAAAGGAAAGAAATTGTTCAGGAAACTTTTCAGATTAATATGATAGTCGCTTAGATTTCTCTGTAGACTTCCAGAGATTTACTACTTTAATACTTTATGTCCCATACTAAATAGCAGATGATGATTAAAACTAAGCTCTAATGTTTGTCCTGGCTGCAACTTCATTGCCAAAATACCATGATTTTAAGGCTGTTTTTCCATTAAAAAGTATTACGCTATTCAATGCAATGTACTTCCCTCAAGATTTCTTAGTTTATCTTTACAAATTTGATTTTATATATGTTTATTCTAGTTTAGTGCCTGTTTTAATGTCTTTAAATTGTCATAAGTTACTTCAATAGTATTACATAATTTCTCAGTTTTACTCTATTATAGAGGTATTTAACTTTTTCCTTCTCCTTTTCCATGAAAAGTTATTTAATATTAAAATGTGCCATTTTCATCACTTCAGATAATAATTTTTACCATAGTTTATTTTATTTACAACTAATTTTAGTAGTGATTTATAGTGTGTAGAATCTATTGTGACAAATCTTATGTAACAGGGGTTTTGATATAAATAAGGCTATTAAAAATATGGGTCTGAATTCTGCCTGCTTGTACACTCCCTTGTCACTGGCTTGTTATCTAACATCAGTCAGTTTTCTTCCATTTAATCTTCATTACATTGTTGGAATAGTTTCTGCCACAGAAAGTTAAGTTCTAACACTATTGAAATTAACAGCAGAGCTCCCTCTGGTTTCAGTCATTCCATGATTTTATCCTAAATGCACAACCTTTCCTGATGTTGATAAAAATCAATATAAAGCAATGAAGGTTACTGTTTTGGGGTGCTCACAAATCATCGGATTGATTGTAATTAAAATTCAGTCTGATACAGACAATTAGTATTGCGCTTACGTGGGATGCAAGCCTTGCTCTTTGTTTTCGTAAGCACATACATAAACCTTTGTGCTGGCTGTCATTGCAAGGGTGAATTTTGGCCTGATGGAATAAGTGTCTTCAATGGCCTTTTGCCTGCTTCCTCCAGCAAAACACTTGGCTCCAAGTTCTGTGTTGCCTGTGATTGTTCTGTAAAGCAATTAGCTAACTAGCTTTGGGCTCTTAAAGCCATGCTGACATCAGCAGTGATGATGGTGGCCAAAGAGTTTTGGCGTGAATCTCTTCAATGTAATGTCATCAAATAGAGCATCCATAGTAGTTTCGGTACAGCCTGAAACATGGGATAGTGTAGGCTATTAGGGAAAGGTCAGTAAGCAGGTAAGGAGCATGTCCACAGACATTTAAATTAAGCAGGCATTCAATGACATAAAGGTGAAAAAACCCACAAGGTTTTTGAATGTGCATTTAGAAAAACAGGTATCTACAGAGAAAAAGAAAGCAAATTTCATAGCGGTGAGCTTATTTAGTGTGCAAAATCTGAGCAGAAGTGTTCTGAATCTGATTAAGAGAATAGTGGGATAAAATGTATTTTGCGGCCTATTTTGGCAATTCTTAGGCTTCAGGCAACAGTTCAATAACCTATTCACAGCATAAAATATGGTAATTCATCAAAAAAATAGCAGTGTTACTGTTTATTTCTCTGCGCTCAGGTGTAGAGAAGCCAAGAAGGCTCTAGCTTCTCTCTCCTTCTGTGGTTGACTAAATTATTAGATACAAAAGGTTTAATTAAACTAACTTTAAGTTACAACAAAATATTACGTTCTTTAATCTTGTCTGATAGTATCTTTCGAATCTAAGAGGGTCTGTGAGTTCCTTCCTTCATGCTGCTAAATCTAGGGCCAGTGATTTCATGCAGGATGGGCCTGCTGACCTTTTATACAAAGAGCTGGTAGATACCCTGGTGTGAAGGTCTTCCACTGCTGAAATAAGGCTCATGACTGATCCTGAAATGCCCGTTCTTTCAGATCTGCCATCAGATTTTAATAGAGTCAGTCTTAAGTTTTCCCTGATGTTGTGAATATGGGTGCTGCTGCTCTCCAATAGTTCTGCCCAAGTAGTGAGACACTAGTTTCCATGAAAAAACAAGGACAGGAACTGAGAGGGAGGTTGCAGACCGTTGTCTCAGATTGACTTCACTTCAAAGTAATGGAAAATGAAGTTGCAAATATACTACATTTGCAAAGGTTGTCCTATTGTGGATTGCTATGGAATGCTTTTTATTTCTTCCTGATGCTCTACATGGTTACTGATCTCATGCTCTAATGTTGGTAGGATCACTCTGGCCACTCAGGTTACAATGAGTCATCTTGTTGCAAATCTGCAGTGGCAAGAAAAACTTCTCTACACAAAGTTCGAGAAGTAGAGACGTCCTTTATTAATGATGTACACCGTGCGCACCGGGGACATGGGATCCTTCCCAAAGATGTCTGCCTGCACATTGCAATCAACAGATATTTATATATTAAATTCATACATATTTAGTCTATACAATGCATATTTAATTTCACCCTCTCGATGATTGGTTCTTCTTCTCTCGCTTCTGATGCAAATTAGTGCGCAGCCTCTGTCGTAGTCTTCTACTGTTCCCTTTTGAATAGGTGGTATAATTTGGGTAGGTGGTCCACGAGTCGGAGGTCTTGACTACTCCTCGAATTGACCATATATGGTCAGGGAACATGTCCTTGGCTCATAGGCTCTTGGCTCGTACCTGCTTTGGTATGATTCAAAGATTATACACAACAGGTACCATAATAAATCCTGTCTAGCAGACATCTTGGACTACAACATACTGTCCTTGTTTCTAACCACTAACAGATCATTGGTTAATGAATACCTTAGGTCTGGAATTTTACAGGAGTGTGCTAGCAGCATTGGCAATACAGATTTTATTTCTTATTTGATCATTTATTCCATTTGAGACTTATTTTCCCAATATAATAATTAGTTTCTCCTATTAATATTCACTAATTAGAATTCTTGATATTTAAATCAAGATGGGAAAAGTAAGGAGATTTCTAAGCAGTGTCTTAAAATCCTAAATCTGGTGTTTTCTGCAACAATCTGTGCTTTACTAGTTCTTTCAGATTTGGTTTATGAAGGCTGGAGCAACATTCACTTATTTTTATGTTCATCTTGAGCTCTTTCTGCAAAATCATTGTTAAAGGGTCACTGTTGTTTGAAATTTTCTTTCAAGTATATTTGCCACAAATAATATAGCCTCACAGCTTCTCTATGTTATTGTTTATTCTAGATAGTACAAAGGTTAGTTGATATTTTATTGCTCTTAAAATCTTATTTTTACAGGATCGTCCTCCGGAAATTATGTTTTCTTTTCTGGCATTTCACTGCTCTTTACTGCATGGATATTGAATGGAAGTGTGCATTTACATTTCTAGGTTTATCTTGTCATATTGTTAAGTCTTCTCAGGCACAGGTTCTGTTAACAGCTCAGTAGCTAATTCCTTGTTGATCTTCACATCACTTAAATATTTTGAGATCCTTTATTGTTTTTCTTCCCCTTCTGAGCAATCTTCTCAATTCATCAGTTCTGACAGCACTAAACAGTGCTGTTGTTGAGTTTGGGTTTTTTTTACAGCCTTTCAGTTTCAGTTCATAATTCTCTTAATCCTCTTCAGATTTCATGTTCTTATATGTGTCATACACCCTCTATTCTTCCTCAAGAGCTCTTCTGACATTCTTAGTCTTCCACATCACTTTTATGCCTAGAATAGCCAATCTTGCACATGCTTTCACAGTCCCTGGACCTCCCTCCCTTGCCCCAGCTCCTGTTTTGTTCATTATTTAGCACTGGATGTGGCTGGATTGAAAGAAATACCAGATCTCATGGAAGTCAATGATATTGAAGTGTCTGCCTATTTAGGGGAAGCATTGATGTTTAGCTTCAGTGGTTCTGAGTCAGCCTTTGCCCCCAGGCCACTGCCACATTGCTGGCTCATTTGAACAGCAGAGAAGGTGGTGCTTGGTGATGCAACAGGCACAGACTGAATAGATACAGATTTTGCTTGTCAAAAGGTAAAACTGTATGTAAGCAGGATGCTTAGGCATAGGTAAAAAAATAAACTTAAATTGCTGTGTTTTTCAGATAGTGTGCTGAATTTCTAGGAAGCCAGAAAAAGTCTGTAGAGTATATCAGCTAAAGCATTATGCATACATGGCTTCTGGTTTTACAGTGGGCACCTGTGCATCAGAGGCAAGACCCAATCCATTTTCTGTACACATACTCCAACTCCAACCCTTTCTATCTGAATATAATTTAAGTAGTGTTTCTGATGGAGTTACAATGTTGAAATATTGTCTCTGAAAACAGAATTAGAATTGAAGGATGGAGAAAAAGAGTATTTCATGTGGGTTTACAGTGTAGACTATTTGACAAAAATCCAGCCTACTGAAGAAGCATCCCTTCCTATATTTATATTTCTTGATTCACCATGTATTCTTAGTTTAACAGCTTGTTATTCTAAAAAATAGGTTCACAACAACCCTTTTTTGAAGTCCCTATTCCATTTGCTCTCTCCATAGTTCTGAAGCTGTACCTCCCAGGCATCTCGGCACCATGCCTCACTGCCATCAATGAGGAACATTTTAATGCCTCATTATAATAAGCTACTCCCTAGCTAGAGTGAGTGTTCATGTGTGGGCATATGTATGTTGTGTGTACCTCAGTACCTGCCTGCAGTGTGTTTCCAGGTGAGATCTACTGTTCAAGAATATGGGCAGCAGGGAAGTCAGCATTAGCCTGCTTTTCTTCTGTCAGATACCGAAAGTAATAAAAGACCTGCAGGTTGGTTTTTTTTTTTTTTCTTGTTGAAACTGCCTGAAATATTTGAGCTCTTTTTTCTGCTTTCTACTCTCAAAGAAAACATTCAACTACAATTTGTTCTCCAATTAGAACTGCTCTGTGGAGAGATGGCACTGATGGAAAGAGGTACTTCACAGGCATCTTTACATTCTGGCAATCCAGGACTACATCTAGGGGCTGGTCTAATATCTGACATACCTTAATTTACCTTGGAGACTCTTCAAGTATATGCTTGACTGCAAGATGCTAAGAAACTGTATCGTTTGCCAGGGATCTCCTTGGCAAAGGTCAGAATCATTTGTATTTCCACCGAGAACATGATGTACTGAGGGCTAAAGCAGTTCCGAGGTTCCTCTGAGACATCAAAAATAGTGATGGCCGAGACAAAGTCTTTGCTAGGATTTTTTAAGTAATTGTGTTTGTCTCTTTCAACTTTGTTTAAAATCTTGAATTTTTTATCAAAATTGTGCTGGAATTTATGAGAGACTGTGTAACACAGAAGGTACAGCTGTAACATGCCCACGTTGTGTGACTCTAGAATAGGATTTTGTATGCGTAGGGCACTCAATGTGTTTTATATTGCTTGGTACCTATATGAGCTACATGAGCTCTCAGGAGGCATACTAAAAAACATTTCTTTCTCATCAAGTGTTGTTTTACCCATCGTGTAGTACACAAAGTAGGTCAAAATGTGCTGCAGCTGAGCAGAGCCCTTAAACTGAAATCAACTTAATCTAAATTGAACTTCTAAGTGAAATTCACCATTTGGTTTGTTTACAATTTTCTAAATTTGGTATGAGACAAGAGGAAGCAATCTCTAGAGAATTAAAATATGCCCATAAATAAGCTCAATCACTGGCCTTTGTACATAACAAAACAAACCCCCCCCATATACTGAATTGGCTAGAAGCTGAAAACAAATTTTGAGATTGTACTCTATGTTGTTTTCTGTTGGTGTTAGTTGGTTTTTTTGTTTGTTTTGTTTGTTTTTTAAATTGTCTGTTTATATGGAACAGCAAACACAGATTATGCCTTAGTAATTTTTATGGCTTTGGCATCTGTCCCTTTGCTTTTATTCACATATTTTCATAGCCATAATCTCTAGTTTCTTATTTGATGATGCAAACCTTTCAGATGCAGAAATGGATAAAAATCTTGCCGAGTCT
The DNA here is from genome assembly GCF_034619465.1 of Leptosomus discolor. Classification (NCBI taxonomy): domain Eukaryota; kingdom Metazoa; phylum Chordata; class Aves; order Leptosomiformes; family Leptosomidae; genus Leptosomus; species Leptosomus discolor. The sequence continues at coordinate 14,898,402 of NC_141399.1, forward strand.
AGTGAGAGTCATTTTCAGGAATAATCCTTTTATTTGACAGGAAATAAAGACCCCAGGCAAAAAAAAAAAAAAAGCAGCATGCATATTAAATGACTGAAGGTATTAGTGTCCAACGTTTTCATAGCTAGGTTTCCGCATAAAGAAATGCTTGGAGAACTGCTCTACAATAGCAAACTCAAAAAGCCCCAAGACATAATCCACCTGAGCCCAAGTTTTATTTTGCATGCATAATAGAGCTTTATTGTGTTTGAAATTGCAGAGCATGTTGACAGGTCTGTCAGCTATCTCAAGCAGATATCCATAATGGGATACACCCCCTTCATTGGGAAATGGCACCCTACTTTGAGATGCCAGTTCCGTGGTCACTGGAAGGAGCTTTACACATAAGTTCAAAGCTATAAGTGAACTGCATCAACAAGCCAACTGTGTGAGGCGGGTGATTACACAATATTGAGATTTGGCTGCACTCGCTGCTTTTCAATTAGTTTCAAGGGCATGCAGAAAAAAGCAAACGTGTGACAGAATTTGTTAGTTGTTTTAGAAATATTAGTATGATGCAAAACTGGAACATTTACATTAAATTAAACACATCGTAGCATATCATCATTTGGCATGTGTTGGCAGTGGTGTCTCTGATGAAAAAAACCCAATCCCCAAACCCTTTAAGTCACAAACCATACCCCACCTTTTGATGAGTGCACCTGCTAGCTGAAAAACTTAAATAGAGAGTCCACTGTGTCGTGAAGGAATTGTGTTATTTGCATCTAGTCTATTACTGATTGAAAGCTCCTCTGTTGCCTTGTCTACTACTAGCATGGTACCTTCTGGCTTTTCTATAGAGATTTGTTTCCCCAGTCTATTAAGCTGGTCTTTGTGTTGTCAAGAGCTACACAGTGAAGTCTTATGATATTAAAGGATATTTACTTTGCTTCCTTTTTTATGCTTTTGTCCTTTCAAACTCTTTGGACTCCAGTGAAAGCACTGTTGTCAGAGGTTTGACCTAACATGGTTCCATGTTTTGTTGAATGTCACCATAGAGCCAGGAAGAAAAAATTTTGGAAGGGTAGCAATCTTGATAATCTACAGCATTCAGAAAGACAGGGACAGAAATTTTTGAACAATATGCATCTCATACATGTGTTTAGGTAGTCATAAAAACAAAGACTAAACATATATATGAGATGTTCATGTTAAAGCCAAAGATGGGATCTTTATCTGACAGTCTCTGCTCTACGTTGTGAGGCACATTAAAAATGATTGTTGTATCATCTAATGTTGAGATTATACCACACTTTCTAAAATATTTAATGTAATCCTTCTGTGAGTAATGCAACTCATTGGATCTACTTATAAGAATGTAAAATTTTAAAGGAAAAAGACCTTAAAAGTTTGATCCAGATCGGAAAATCCAGACTTGTGTTTTACTTCAGTAGCATTTTATGCTTTTTTCCCCATTCTCTAATGCAGTTACTGTGACTCCTCCCTCATTCTATAGGCCTGTGATTTTCTTATTATCTGTGGTCCCTGTTTCAGTGCGGGGTGCCAATACCAACAAAGAGACATGACTACATTTTCTTCAGTAGGTACCAATTAGCACAGATAGAAAGCTTTCTTTTTGCAGTTGTTAGCTCCTACTTACTCTGAGGTTTTTGTGCTTACTGCTAGCCCTACTGATTGTGAAACACGCACTGGCAAATCCTGCATGCCTTTGCTGCAGTGGAAATTTGCCTTCCAACAAAATAAGTTTGGAATACATTTTGTGTCATATCCATTGCTGAATACATGAATTAATTAATCGGATTAAAAGATAAATACAAGTATTTACCGTCAGTTTCTTGCTGTAAGTGTAGTCCGTCTCACACACTGTGTAGTGCATATTCCTGTAAAAGCAAGAATGGATCACGTGAAACTGTGTCATGATACAGCCCCAGAGTGAAGTAGGACATTCCTTGACCTTGGTGTTCTCAACTGTGCAGCTGTAGTCTTCTTCAAGAGATGCTTTTGACACGGAATGTCTCTCAAAATAATTTAAAATATCTATTTGGGAAAGATTCTGCAGAGAAATTTGTGAAATTCATGTTTCCTGTGTCTGGCACAGGAGAAACATTTTTTGAACCCCAGGTAATGTGTTGTGTTTAGTAACTGGAGCAGAGACAGGTGAAACTGAGAATTTGATTTCACTCTGCTCCATGTTTAAAAACATGTATTTTTACTTATTCCCTAATATCTCTAAGTGTCAATTTCTTAATATTTAATACAGAGCCAATGAATTTTCCTTGTTCTGGCAAAAATACTTACAGATATGACAGCAGAAGAAGCTGGTTTAAAAGTGCAAAGTTTACATTTGAAAGGGTACATTTGCGCTTTCATAGGAGAAATCAAAGGGCTTCGTAGGAAGGGTGAGGACTCTCACCCAAACGTGTATTTTCATTTGGGCTGGGCTCCACTTGGGAGCAGTGCTTGGGCAGCACCTTGGGTGGCACTCACGGTGGGCGGTAGAAGAAGCTCCCAGCGCTGGAATTCCCACTTGATGCTGTTGCACCCGGCCACCCCCTCTCCCACTGCCTCCCATGGCACTCACCGAGGGCTGGTGCTGCCTGGCTGTTGTCTCCTGCAGTCGCCGTGGGAGAGCCCACACATAAACGTGTTTGCTTCTGTCTAAAATCTGTGCAGTTTTTAGTAGTCTTCCAGCCTCCGGTGCGGGGTTTTGAAACTCTATCACAAGCCACTGTCAGAATATCCTGCAGAAGCTGGAGTGTGACTTGTATTTATAAAAGTTATTTGTTTGCATGAGGCACATGTGCTGATGCTGTGAGTCATCCATCCATTTTACTGTGACATTTTCAAGCACAATTATGTGTAGTGGAATTTTTTTGGTAGCTGGCTATGTTGCCCATCTGTGAAATCATCATTCTACTGAGCACTAAAAATAGAGATGAAACTCTTCAGAGAAAATTTTGAATCTACTTAAATGACAGTTTGAAATGTGTTCCTGCAGTCAACAGTTTAAATATTTTCTATCCTAAATATGGATACTCTAAATTTAAGGTGATGTAGTCCTGGTATCACCATTTCAGTTCACCTTGCTAGCACACTGATATAGTTGGAAATAATTTCTGGCTAGGAACCCAGCCTGGTGCCCACCAAAGCCAATTTTCTTGAGCCTCAATCGACCGGGACTGGCATAGGCATGTAGGAGTTCTGGAAGGTGGATAACACAGAGCGTGGAAGAAAGTATGTATTAATAACCAGGGATCATTGGACAAAAATGTGAGGACAATCCATGACTGTAGATCAGAGGGGAACAGGGAGAAGATGAAAAAGAAGACTGCTAGGAAATGAAGCTTTCAGATAAAGAACAATTGAATATCCAGTATCTTTTAAGTGGCTGTATTTTCAGTCAAATAATCAAAGCAAGTTAGTGAAAAGATATGGTGAACACTGAAAATTGTGAAGAACTATAGCTAGTAGAGGGAACTGCTGGAAGAATATAAACTGTATCGCTGAGTAATAGCATCCTAATTGAAGCCACAGAATGCCAAAGAATCTAATTAGTCAGAAAAACACATTTCATTACATTCTTAGTAATTTGTTTTGAAAAAAATCCAACTGGATTTTAAATTTAACAGATTTTCAGTATGTTCAGAGCAGATTACACTGTTTTATACTTGCATATAGAGATAATGAAAAATATAGTTTCACAGATATATACAAGCAAGTGTTTAATTCAAAGTAATGTTTGCAGTTGTCCCTTGCTATCTGGGTCCCCTTGCATAAAGTTCTGCTGAGGGGATGGAAAAAAGAAATTCGGACTTTTGTTGAGTTGGTGAGCATTGCCAGGGACCATCACCCATTTCTTTAATCCATGGGCAATCTGAGACCTACTTGAAGCTGTAGCTGAGCCAAACAAATGAAAAGAGCATTGTCTCTGCACCCTACTGCCTTCCCTCCTCCTCTCCCTCCTTCTTCTTACCTCTCTGTTTCAGTACAAGTTTCCACAATGAGATTTTTTTCACAAAATGTACAGCTAGATCTCCAGCTAGACTGAAGTGGTATTACTCATTTCATTTACATTTTGCTTTCAAAAATTTGTATTTTTGTTGAGCTTATATGCAAATGATTACATGGTAAGACCTCAGTGTGGTAGGTTTCTTGTATCTTGAATGTTTTTGTCAAACACTAAATAGGAGAGAAGAAAACCAAAATTATACTGAGTATTAGGATACTTTACTCACACAAATTAATAAGAATAATTATGCAAAACCAGAAATGATTATTCTTGTAGAGGGTGAATAAAAATTCAGTGTTATATCCTCTTGGAAGTTTTTACCTATTAAATCTCAAGTGTAGATAAGGTCAATAACATGGACAATTAAACCTCCCTCTCATCATCTTTATTCTATAGTGGATTAAGTATTTTAAAATCCATTTATGCACATTTTTATCTAGTTTTGAGATCCCAGTTAATGGGTTTTCAGAAGTATGCACTTTTTATAGTTGTCCATATAAACTACATTCGTAATGACAAAGTGCTATTTAAAGTTCTTTAGAGAGTCACCGTTACTTGCACTGAACATCAGAAAGATGATATTCACTGATCTGACATAAACAATATACAGATATATTTAAGTTTCATCATGGTCTTTTTTAGATAAAAATTCAAACAACATCTTCAAACTCAATCAGTAGCTCTACCATTCTTCAGCTGAGAAGAATGAAAATAGAAGTCTTTAGGCAAACAGAAGAAGAGGATGCACCTGAAATATATGCAAAATTAAAAAGAAAGACATAATAACATGGATGAGAATGAATCCTGCAAGTCCTCATTTGCAACATAGCCATCTTCCAGGAAAGTATTCCTCCCGTGTATAAGGATAGTGGTAGTTTAGTATATATTAGCATACTAATAACTTCAGCTGGACTATTAGAATTAATAATGGATTAACCTGCATGAGTGAATCCCTGCCATGTTAAGGACTAGGCTAGTTCTGTTGCTTCCCATTTTTTATAAAATTACGTATTTGTTACGTAAGTTCCTCCCACGCGCAATTGCAATTGGATTTGTTCTTTCTTCCTGCAATGAACTGCTGCACAGTATTGCTGTGCACCGCTCCACGAGTTCATCGTGGCTGAAGTTTTGGTTAAGCAGGTTTATCCTTCTGCGCAATGCTCCAAAATTCTTAAAGGGCTTCCGCTCCTATGATGTCCACAAAAGGCTGCTTCTTTGGCCACCTCTTTCCCTTACAGAGAACAAATCCCTGACAAACAATACATGTTATCGAGCGGTAGGGATAGCAATTTAGTTGCAAATCTGCAATAATGTATTTGTTCCCTGCTCTACCATTCTTGAACAGATAAAGGAAGTGCCCTAAATATGGTATAGCACAGAGTGTAGGACAGATGAGGACACCCGTGTTTCTTTTTTTGCTGAACAATGGCTGTTTCCATTTGCAATGTCATCACTTACTATGGTAGCTGGTATACTTTCTAAAACATCCATATAGCGCTGGCCATTTCGTTCAGGAATGAGTAACTAAGAGCAAAGTGACATAAAAGTGAAGCAATCTTAGTGAAACAATTAGACACAAGTTTCCAGAAGAAGGAGGGAAAACAGCTGTTTGGAGAAGAATCGATGGCTTCAGTCATTACCTCTTTTGTGACTAAACAGTACCAGTGTTCTTGAATACTTACTCAAAACTTTCTAAAGGACTTGCATTTCTTAACTACAGTTTTGATTTTGAAAATATACTGGATGATTTCACCCAGCAATAAATGGCCAGTTAGCTTTTGAAATATGCAAAACTATATGCTCCCAGGTTTGGACCAATTGTGTTTCATGGTTTTATTGGGAGGCTCGTGATGTTTGGGTTTGAGGAGTGTTTGGTAGCTTCCAGTACATACTGCTGTGGTCCATTATAAGGACTGGGCATTAGAAAATAGGCATTGGCGAGGACAGAATCCAAGAATTTAATGAAAATATTTGCAAGGGAAGCAGCCCTTTTCTATTTCCCTTTGCTTATGTTAGATCCAGGCCTTGTTAGTTATGAATTTCTCAGTAGTGCCTCAGTGCTTAATTTCATAATCCTTATTTGAAAAAGTGATTTAGATACCCTAGTCTAGATTTGTAAAGGTGCTAAATGCCTGAGCAGGTTAGGCACTAGCTCCTGCTAAGCACGTTAGGTGCCTACTTTCAGTGCCTGCAGTGGTTGTTAGGCAACTAGTCTTGATTTAGATACTTTTGAAAATGTACCAAGCATTTTTGACACCTAAATATCTGACTGTCGAGAAAATAAGTTCTGGTGACTTTCATGGACATTTAAGGCAAGTACCTAAGTACATAGTAGACTGTTTTAATCTGGAAAAACATGCACTGTAATGATGGAAACCTGTCAAGTGGGTGTGGTACCTTCAGAATTAGACCAAGCCAACAGACTGACTCATGACTGCAATAGCTGCATCCATCAGGTCAGAAGATCATAAAAAGAAAGTGCTGAAACCAAGGTCAAGAAGTGGCACTGGGGTTTTCTTTCTTTAAATGATCTCTCTCTAAAGCAGCCTTGCTGCTAATGGGTTTTATCCCTTAGCTTACCTAGGTAACGCCAAAAGGGATAGGATCTGCCTAATGGAGAGCTTCTTATAAAGCTAGAGGCTGGGCAATCTTCACCAGGTTCCTGGAGAATATTGGCAGTATTAAGGTTTTATTGCTCTTCTAATTGCTGTCTGTAGTTGTTATTTGTTATTAGTTAGATGGAGATAGTTGTGGACGAAGGATGGCTAAAAGCAGATAGGGACACGACTAAGGGAGTGGTAGAGGAAAGGGAGGGTAGAAGTAGTTTCACTGAAATGTTTTCTTACCAAAATACCACCTTTGTTAAAAATGAAGGTTCAAAACAACCAGGTTTGATCGTGGATTGTTGAAAAAAACTATGATAAAATGCTCGTCAAAAAAAATGGGAAAAATGTTAATTGCAGAGAAAATAAACTTTAATTTTGAAGTGTCAATTCTGGTTTGAATCTGCATGTCTACAAACCTCACTTTATTTCATCAATTACTTTTTGTAGTGACTGAAATACTGCCTTGCAGTATTGAAGGCAGCGGTCCTGAGTTTTCTCCTTCCTAGCCCCCCCCATGCCCCCCCCCCGCCATGTCCATCAGCACACAGGGCTTCTGTGGTGGTTGCAAGGCCGATGAAACAAAACCAAAGCCCAAATGAAGGTTTTAGGGTTCTGTGGTGAAAGGCAATGCCAACCTCCCAATTTTTCAAAGCCAAATTATGCAGATTGTCTGTTTGGGTACTCTTTGAAAATCTCAGCGTTAGCTTGAAGTCAGAATGACGGCATTTCAACAGGTCAGGGTGGGAGCGGAGAGCTTGGGGCTGGGGTCACCTGCTGGGTTTCCCTGAGGGTGAAGGCGAGGCTGAGTGGAGGCCCCGGGGGCGAGGAGCCGAGCTGGGGTGGGAGCGCTGCAGGCGGGGGTGGACGGAGAAGGCCGGGCCGGGGAGCCTTGAGCTGCCCACAGCGAAGCACACAGTCGCCAGAGTGCGTGGAGAGGGGGCCGCTAAAGCCGCCCACGTCTCGGTGGTGTCCCGGGCGTTACACCAGCACCCGCCGTGTGGAGCGGCGCGGGTCGGACGGGAGGGGAAGGGGCTGAGGGCGGGCGAGGGTACACGGGGCACTGCGCGGCCCCGGGCGGACGGGGCCTCGCCGGGACGTGGCGACCGTGGGGCAGGGCGACGCGGTGGAGGGGCGGGAACCAGGTGAGGCGGCGTGTGGGGCGGGAGTCGCCGCGCGGCGGCGAAGGAGTTAAGACGGCAGCAGAGGGGTTAAGGCGGCGGCGGTAGCGGCTCTATTTGCGGCTGCCTGAGCTCCAGGCGATTAGAGAGCGGCTCCGCGCCCCCGCCCGGCCCGGCCGCAGGAGCGCGGCAGCAGCAGGTGGCGGCGGCAGCGGCAGCAGCAGCAGCAGCGAGGGAGTTAACCCTGTGGCGGCGGCCAGCAGCAGCCGGAGGAGGGGTACTGAGGAGGAGCGGGCGGCGGCAGCGGGAGGAGGGGGACTGAGGAGGAACAGGCAGCGGCAGGAGGAGGGGGATCGTGGAGCAGGCGGCGGCGGCGGCAGGAGGGGGACCGAGGAGCAGGCGGCGGCAGCAGCCGGGTTGCTAGGGATGGAGAGATCCCGTGTCACCCGGATGTGAGTGTCATGTTGGCCCAAACTCTGAGGGATTTGGCAGCGGCGAAGCAGCAGCAGCGGCAGGAGGAGGAGGAGCAGCCCCTCGCACGTCGCTAGTCTCTACCATGGGGGTCGGGTAGCGAGGAACGCAGGGGGCAGCGCACACCTGGCTCGGGGTGGGGTGGGGGGCGTCTCTGCCCTTTTTTGTTATTTTCATTTTCCTCTCACACGCTGGAGAAAGTGGGAACAATGCACCAGCAGCAGCAGCCGGAGCAGCACCCAGAAGGTAAGAGCCCAAGCGCCCACCAAGGGCAGCGGCGTGCCCGGGGCTGAGGGCAGGGAGGGGGGAGCGGGGGAGGATTTATGAGGGATTTGGGAGTCGGGGATTCGGGGGATTAGGGAAAGGGTTGAGGATGGGGTGGGTTTGGGATGGGGAAAGGATGAGCGGCTGGGTCCGAGGAGGGACCGGGAAGGGCAGGGGCTGAGGTGAAGGCGAGATGAGGCGTGCGACCGACACGGGAGCGGGTTTATGCACGTCTATCTCTTGCCCCGAGGCCATTCGTACCAGCCGGCCGCGCTGAGGGAGGAAACAGCTTGCGCTACGTTTCCCCCTTATTTGTGTAACCGTGGATAAACCTGCACGGAGATGCGGCTCCCGGGCGCCTTCCCCACGCCGAGCGGGCAGCGAGGGTTTAGGGCCGGGCGGTGGGTGCGGTGTGCTCGGTCCCTGCCCCTCCGGGGCGCATGGGGGCGAGACGCGGGGCTTCTCGGCGTTAATCCCCTCCGGCGCCGCCACATCCCCCGCTGCTGTTTATCAATGATTCCTTCCTCCTCAAATTAGCAGTAAGTTTGTGGGTTTGCCCCTGCCGGGGGGCAGGGACTCCCCGCGGAACGCAGGCACCCTGGCTTTGTGTCAAGTATTGATTTAAAAAGACGGTGGGTAGATGGAGGATAGGTGGGTGGGCGGGTTGTTTGCGCCGAGCCACGTTTCATGGCATCCCGAAGGGCAGGCGGAAGGCGGGGGAGAGATGGCTGTGCCACTGCTTTTTTATTTGGGGAAAAAAAAAAAAAAGAGGTGAGGGAAGCGGGGATGCTTTGGAAAGATGTTGGAGATGCAGTTCCCACCTTTGCCCCCGGTGCCAGCCTGCCCCCGAGGCGGCTCTGCCCTCCGTGTCACCCAGCTGTTGATGCGCCGCCCGCTCCCCGCTGGCCAGCGCTCGCCGCGCTGGTGCCGGGTCCCGCGGCAGCCCGGCCGCCTCCGTGGGCGACGCGCGGCCCTCGGAGTGACACCCCCGCCGCCATCCCGGGGAGCCATCTTAATGCTCCCGCCGCCCCTCGCCCCCGGCGCGCGCGGCCGCCCGTCGCGCAGGCAGGGCGCGAGCGGAGCGGGGCGGTGGGAAGTGGCGGCGGCGGCCGGGCCCGCCCGCACCCACGCGTGTTCGCGGCTCTCGCGTCTTTCTCGTGGTCCGTCCCCCCCTCGGGGAGAGGAGGGGTGCGCTGCTTGTGGCTCCTCTGCTTGGGGAGCTGCTTTCCTCTCCTGCCTGGGTAGATCCATCTCCCAGTCATCCCGCCAGCCCCAATTCCCAGCGAGAATATTGTGCCGTTCCTCCATTTTTTTCCCCACCCAGGCAAGTTTTGAATTTCACTTCGGAGTCTCTCCTTCCTACAGGTGCGTGTAGGAGTAGACTCTGTTGCTCTAGTCAAAGAGCTCACAAGGAAAGATCCTTGTGAGGAGGTGGCATTTGACTGCTTTGCTGTCATCTGTACAAAGAGGACTTTGTTATTGTTTGGAAGGTGCAGTTTATTTTTTAAACCCTTGTGAAGATGTAAACCCAATCCCTTTACGGTGGTTTCACAGTTGTAATTTCTAGTGTGAAATATACCTGTGCTTTATGAACATGCTTATTGGCTGACAGTATTTGATTTTTCATTTGCGGATGGCATCCATGCTTTTCTCTTTGAGATTGCAGAACAGGGCAAGATTTGACTTGCTTACAGCACTTCCCCCTCCCCAGTGGGGGTTAGTCTTAATTGAACAATCTGTAAGAATTTTAAACAACTACTTTTCTGACCAAAATGAAGTGAGGAAATAGTAAAAAGTTACTAAAGCAAATTTGATCTTAAGGAGTAGCTATGTTTTATTGGATAAACATGGTGACGGGAAACCTACCATCCAGTGAGGAAAAAATACAGTCAGTGGAAGAATCAAAATGTGAAGTGTTTGTGTCTTGATACTTGCGTTAAGCTTGAAGTTATAATACTGATTCCAGAGTGGTTTTTGCTACTGTTCAGTCACATCTGTATCTATATATGCGTACAGTTGTGCTCTGTAGTATAAGTAATGGAAGCATCACATTGCCAAGAGGTCTTAAAATAATCTTTTTGTCAGAAATATTGTGACACATTTTAGCATAAAAAATATTATAACCAAGTACTTTTTTCTTTTGTCACGCAGAGGCGAACTATGCAAGTAGCACCAGAATTCCTCTCCCTGGTGACGGACCAGCTATTCAGTCAAACAGTTCAGCACCATCCAAGCAAACTGTTCTATCTTGGCAAGCTGCAATTGATGCTGCTAGACAAGCAAAGGCTGCCCAAAATATGAGTACCACCACAGCCCAGCCTGTAGGATCTCTGTCCCAAAGAAAACGCCAGCAATATGCCAAGAGCAAAAAACAGGGTAATACGTCTAATAGTCGGCCACCCCGTGCACTTTTCTGTTTATCCCTCAACAACCCAATACGAAGAGCCTGCATTAGTCTAGTAGAATGGAAGTATCCTTTGATGCAGTTTCCTTTTTTACAATCTGTTCTTTGCGTTTTCTGAATGTATCAAGGGGGTTGTTTTACAGCATCCCGTACAGCATCACAGCTAACGCATTAGTTCACTTGCACATGCGGGTAACTGTCATTAATGTTGATAGTAGTTAATTTTGCTTAAATTGCTGTTAAAGATAGCCTCTTAATTTGTGTCATAATGACACAGAATATCATTTTACTGAAGTAAGTAGTTCAAAATTGGAGAAAAGCTCATAGCTGTTCCTTTTTTCTTGGAAGAGATGGGGGAACAATTTCAGAACTCTTTAAATTTACAAGCTTATATGGTGTTCCAGCAAATATCTGTATTACATTTGTTGCCCTTCCAAATTAAGGCTGAATGGATATGAGTGCATCTAGTGGTGTTAATGGGGAGATGACCTGATATGTCAAACGTGTATCTTCCATATTGCAACTTGGTGTATTGTCACTAGGGAAAATGAGTCAGATGTAGAAATCTTCTAAAAAAGATTAATTTTCCAAGTACTGAAAGTAGGGAAGATTTTTGGTTAAGCCAAGGACTCTAAGTACATACAAATGTCTGAAATATACTGATCTTCTGAACTTTTACAACATGTGTCTACTACCAATGGTATCTTGTAGCACGTGCAGCTGAAGACAGGAGCTCAGATACACTGGCCTGTGTTCGTGCTGTCCCAGCATACATGTCCCAGATTGCTTTATCTTTAGTTCAGTGGTTGTGATGTGGAAGTATGTGGATTTCTTTGGCAGAACTGATAGCATGTTGATTTGGTGTATTATTTAATTCTCAAGAAAAGGTTTGAAATAGAAAATAGTTTTGTTGAGGTAGGAGGAGAAAATGTTTGCCTATTAGCCATGGCAACATCCCTGTAATGGGAAGCAGCTGTTCAAGAGAGTAGATTGCTGAAGTAAAACTCATTTTGTTACTTTAAACAGAACAGCCAACCTGGCAATACCTTGTTGTTGTTATTGGGGTTTTTTTGGGTTTTTTTTTTTTTTTTTTTTTTTTTTTTTTTTTTTTTTCCCAATTCTTTGAACACAATTCAATTGCAAATTAAAGATTCTGCTTTCATTTAAGCTGGTACAAGTCCAACTCATTTCAGTAAATTGGCCTCTTCTTGGCTAAAGTCGGTTAAATGAAATTACAGTGGATCTAGAGTGGAATAACTCAGGGCAGAATTTGTCCCAGTAGCACTACATCATAAACCAAGCTTGTCAGTCTTGTGCTGGTATCATTTGTTCATTTCAGTCTGGAGAATGCTGCATGCTGTGTGTTGTAACTGTGTTTTGTACGCAAGGTAGCAGCTGTTGATGTTGATAGGCTTTGTGAACATAAACTCAGCCCTTGAGGTGACAAGCTGTTATAAGCCAACAATCAAAATTTAACAGATCTTAAGGAGCATATGGGCTTTGTAGGGTTGTTTTTTCTTCCAGGAAAAATATTTTAAACTGACAAAAATATGCTTTTGAGTATATTCGGTGGTCTTCCCTCAGTCTTTTATGGGACTCTTATGGACATATATCAGGAAGTTGTGTATTAAATTGAGGGAAGGATGTCAAAAAGAATAGTTAAAGCCCAAAACTTCCCTTTCCAAACTTCCACAAGTAGATTCACCCGGGTACCCTCATGTTTGTAGTTATAAGAAAATAATTAAATACTTTGGGGGAAAGGCAAATTAATGATAAACTGAAGGATGAACTTCACAGGCATGAATTTTAAGAAATACCTTTTGTCTTCCAGAAGGAAAAATATCTCCAGGTTTCAGCGGCTGTCATCCAGATATGGTATAAAAAGCGTAGCTGCAATTCATGCTATTGTCAGTGTGAAAGGCTATAGTCTCTGTGTACATGGGGCTGCCAAGCCAGTAATGATATTCTATTCCCCAGTCCACTTACCTAAACCTTCATCTGTCCTGGCCAAAGCAAAATGATTGAGGAATCCAGCTGTCAGGCACATGAAGAGGGGCTCAGAATTTTCCTGTGTCCGTTGTACAGCTTTCCAGCTCTCGTAAAGGAGAACAGTTGTGATTTGCTGGGAATATTTCTCATATCCTACTACAAACTAGGTCCCAAATGATTTTCCTGCTTTGGCAAACACATTTCTGTTAATATTAATGAGATTTATGTGAGCATATGAGAACAGAACAGCTCAGTAAGTATTCCTTACCCATCATGATGACCCATATATTGATTTAAGACTGTATAATTATATTCATCTCTGGAATTTAATATAAAGTGCTCTGTGGCAGCAAGAGTAATAGCTTTCTCTTTATCAAAAAGAAGAGGATGTTGAAAGATCACTGTGATGGAAAATAATACAGTGTAGTGCGATAACTAAAGGTGATGAAGTGTTTGTCACAGTTATCAGTCAAAAGATTGCCTTAAAAGTAAGACTTGCTTTACAAGTGGTGATGCTGAAAGGAGAACTAGACTTAAAAGTTTGTAGATACTCATAATTCACAAGTTCCTTAACAAGATTTTCCAGACCATTTGACATATTTATACTACTGTCTATTTTTGCCAATTGTGTGGCCTTAGCTGTTTACATCCCATTCCCAGAAGATGATTCTAATTCAACTAATCACAATTTGGTGAGTACTCTTGAGTTTTCATTTCATATTCGTTTGCTATACTTTTAACTTGATGGTCATTATTAGCTGCTAGTATTTAAGACTGTGTTAAGTATAGATAATTTTAGTAAAAAAATAAAATTGGTATATAGTGATACTTTAAAATACAATGTATGTGGAATTGTCTTGGGTGGGTTTTTTTCAGTTTTAGTATGTGCTCCTCTGTCATGTTTAAAATGAGATTTTTCAGCAGTGAAATTCTTTGGAGGGGAATGTACATTAATAGGCTGCTTCATGTAGATGTGTATTTGTGCGGTATAAAAACTTTAATTTGAATTTCTATTTCTTGTGTTGATTAAAAATGTTTACTAGCTGTTACTGTGTTTATGACACTTGTTTCAATTGCCTTTCCCAGTTAACTTGTCTAGTCTGTTTTCAGTTTTTAATGGTGTTATTTAGCTGTGTATTTTACTAGATATTTTAGTTTTTAATGAGAAGATGGGAAATTTGACACTAATACTTTTTAAAGTGGTAAGAACATCAATGTGAATTTCAAAAGCAGTTACTGCTGGTGTAAGTGGCCTTTCAAAAAAAGGGATGGTACTGCAGTAAGTGTGTAGAGATGTATTTCTTTGAAAATAGTATACTAGCATTGTGCTTGAAATTGTATCATGAAAACTAATGTTGTTTTAATTGTCTATTAAAACTTAGAAAGGCTATCATACTCAAGGGAATTACTGCATTACATCACAGTAATTCCATTGTTTATATTAAACAGCCTCTTGAAATAGTGGAGTTAGGAGGTCCTGTGCACTCAAAATCCACATGTGACTTTTTGCTGGGGGAAAAGAGAAGTGTGTTCCTGAAATAAAGAATTGGATACCAGTCAGTAGGTAATTTTGTATTAATTTACCCAGAAAATTTAGGTTGATAGGAGGTCTTCTATTTATGAACATGTTTGTGTGATTTGTGGTGTGTAAGCTTGTTTATTTTACTGAAAGTAATTATTCTGTGCATATGACCCATTTTATATATTTTTTGTTTATCAAACTTAAGCAAATATGGACAATAAAAAATGCTGGTGAAAGGCAGAATAATTCAGGTCAATGTAAAGAACGATTTATGCAGCTGTGTATCTAGCCAACCAACAGTCTTTATCTCTCTCTTTTTTTTTTTTTTTTTTTTTTTTTTTCTCTGAGAAATTCAGGGCACAAATCTCCATAGCTGTCAATCCACCAAGAGATCTGCTAATAACTAATTTCATAAAGCATTACATGAAAAGGGTAAAGCAGTTACTTGTGTCAGAGGCTAATCATTTTGAAAGAAATGGTTTTTAGCATTAGTTTTGTTAGGCTAATGTCTGGTATTTCTGACCTAATTCTACAGTGCACTAGTATTTAGGGAGAAATGGATCTTTTTATCCCTGATGTTTTTTCTTTTTTTTAATCTGATGTGGCCAGGTTAGTCTAAGCAAAAATAAATTACATGTTGTTTTTCTAGAGATCCTTAAGAGATCGTTATCCATTTTAAGTAGAAAGGGTCTTGAACACCCCCAATTATATGTATATAAATTTTACTTGGCCATTTAAATTCTCTCAAATTCCCATTTAAATTTGCATCCTGTTTATACTGATGTTAGGCAATTCCACTGTTTGGTCAAAGAACAGAATGTATCCTGACAGTGTACTTTCAGGTGCTGGGACAGGTTTAAGCCCAATAAGGGAACACACAGGCACATCCTGTGTACCTGATCTAGTGAAATAAATAGTTCTGGAATGAGCAGCATTGACTTAGAACATTTTCTTACAACTAAGGTTCTACATCATGAAAACCAGTGGTCTGGGTCCATGTCTCTTCTTCTGATATTTCACTGACATGTTTCCTAGTGTAAATCCACTGCCTTTGTTGAGCTGCCAGTGTGGATTCAAGTGCACTGTGAAGGAATGGCATAGAAGATCTGAGTTAGAAACCTTTAGGCTTACTTGGGAACTTGCTTGAGCGTGCACTTCCTGATGCTTGAGGTGTATGTATGGATATATATTTGAGAGAAAGGGCCATCAGTTGTCTTATAGTGTAAGTAGGGATTATTGTGTTGGATAATGATCAGATCTTTTGTGATACTGGTCTAAAAATCAGTATTAAATCTTATGAATAAGTTTGGCAGGATTTTAGTACCCTGCATGTAGACATGTTTGTCTTCCATGAGCCCTATACCGCCAGTTTGATCGTGCTGGGAGACTGTACATGACTCTGGCTTTAATTCAGGTACAAAAGTTGAAGAGAATGAGATAATCTCTCTCCTTCCAGCCCAGGAAGTTTGGTCTTATCAACCCTACAGTCTCTTCTTCCTCCTTTCGTCTTTCGACATGAGTGTCACAGAATCATAGAATAATTCAGGTTGGAACAGACCCTTGAGATCATCAAGTCCAACCATCAACTCTGCTCTACCAAGTGCATCCGTAAACCCTATCTCCAAGCACCACATCTAAACGACCTTTAAACACATTAAGGGATGGTGACTCAACCACCTCCCTGGGCAGCCTATTCCAATGTCTGACAACCCTTTTGAGGAAAAAATTTTTCCTAATGTCTAGTCTAAACCTACCCTGGTGCAGCTTGAGTCCGTTCCCTCTTGTTCTATCTTAAATTACCTGTGAGAAGAGGCCAGGACCTACCTCTCTACAATGTCCTCTCGGGTAGTTGTAGAGAGCAATAAAGTCTCCCCTCAGCCTCCTTTTCTTAAGGCTAAATAGCCCCAGTTCCCTCAGCTGCTCTTGTTCTTTAGGCCTTTCTCCGTCTTTGTTGCCCACTGACACGGTACAGATTGCAGCACTTGTATCCTCTAGTGCCTTGGGGGGAGAGACCAGAGTGAGGAACATGGGCTGCCTCCAGTGCCTTCACTTCCTCATCATGTAAACCCCAGAAGTTCAGCTTGATAAATTTTAGCTTGCATATGGGTATTATATCTAGGGCTTGGTTCTTAGGGAGTAAATCAGTGTTGCTTCATTGAGTTTAACAAATTAATTGCTTACCATCAGCTAGCTGAACTGGCTCATTTTTTAAATTTATAAAAAAAATTTAAATATTTATGCATGTAGATTGTTTTTGCAAATACAAAATATATATAATTTGTAATCAGCTGCAGAAAGAGGAAGCCATGGTGCAAGAGGGCAAAAACCAGTGGAACACTGGTAAGTGGGAACTAGAAATGGAAACTTTTCCGGTTTTGCTTGGGCTAGGGAGAAGATTGTTTGCATATATGAGAATTTGAGCAGTTGAAGTGTTCAGCTTTTATGACTTCAGGAAGTCTACAATGGCAACCTCCATCCAAGGGTGTATGTGCACAGCAAGTATTTGTTCCCCTTTGGGATGTTAGAAGACATCATCTCTATGACGGAATTTTGAGGACTTGTAGGAGAAACTTGAGATACAATTTCTGAGTCTGTCTTCACCTGTGACTGAGCCAGTGAAACACTGACCGTATGTCAACCACGTAACCCCTGGTTGAGCTGTGAGTGAGCCCTGTTCTTACTTCCTCGTGAATGTTTCAACATGTGATGTCTAATCAGCACAAAGTCAGTTATACATTGCAGTAGTAATAGCAAAAGAAATTTTAGCACCAACTAACCAAAAATGTAACAAACATTTTAAGAAACAGGTACATCTGTCTTAAGAGAAATAGCAAATCAAATGTATGCGTTTTTATGTATTTTTTAAAAAATAGGATGTATCTTTGGTATCTTATTCTTGAATATGAGTCAATTTTTAATCTTAAATACCTTAAGATAGATAGTCTGTGAGAAGGTTCCACACCCTTGTTTTGGAACAGTAGACTATAGAAAATTGGCAGTGCAAGCGAAGTGTAAGGATGGGACAATTTTGTGTTTCTGTGTTGGTCACTCATCCTTTGCTGGTATATAAATTGTGATGATTGAAGTTTTTGTGGTGGAGCCAGCAGCATGCTATGAGATACTTATGATAACCTAAGAAAGCAAGAAAAGGTTTCTTCATGATATCAGTGACTAAATTAAGCAGTTGGTAATCACTGATGATGTAGGATAGAAGTCCCTTTCATTATTAGTTTTTTTGTCTGTCTTTTTCATCTTCAGACTAGACAAGCTTAGATTTCTGTTTTGCCTTTTTGCCATTCTCTGAGCAGAGGGTGCACTACAGCTATCTTGCACAGTGGATTCATGGTCATCCTTGTTCTCTGTCAAGAATGATGTGCTAGTACTGGGTGGTACAAAAAGATGCATTTCAAACAAAGCAGAAGTGCAGAGTTAAAGCCAGACTGGACTGTGCTTGACTACTTGCCAAGTGTTACAGTCCTGTTATCTAATCCTTTGTCTAAAACACCTTGGTATGTGTCTCTGTGTGCCAGGAGAGGCAGCAGGAAGGGATCTTTTTTTCTGTGCTTTGAATGGAGTAGTTCTCTCATGCTTTTCGGTACTGCAGAGAGTGCAACGCAGACTAATGAACTTTAAAAGCAGTTACTGAACTTGATCCTGAATTCTCCTTAATAATTAGTACCTAGTCAATTAGTGTTATTTCATAAGTGAGACCAGTTCTTCTGCAAGTAGGTGAGTGAAACTATTATTGAACCAGAGAAGTTATTTTTCTCTTACAGCAGAACAGTGCAAGTGTACTCTGGGATGAAATCCTCATAAGCTCACTGATCCATATTTTAATGTAGTTTCTTTCATCTGCCTTCAGAAGCTTCAGGTGATCTGAACTTTTCATGCTTGATTCAGCTCTTCTTTTGGCAGTGTTTCTTGTCTGAGTTTGCTAAGAAGCAGTTTCTGGCAGGAAGGGTTTCCTGTGTATATCTTTCTTCTGTTTCTGTCTTTTCTGTTTATTTCCCCATCTATGGTATGTTATTTCCCTTCATATCTTTTGTCTTTGATAACTTCCCACTCATTTCTTTCTTTCTTTCTTGTTATCTTTTGTCTCTACCCTCTGGCTTCCCTCTGTGATTACTCTTCTGTTTGTTCTCTTCTGCAGCATGCATGGCTTTATCTCACTCTCCCACCTCACTTTTTCTTTCTTGTATCATCCAGCTGTATCATGTTCTCTTCTCCTGTGCTTTGCCTCCTACTGACTTTCCCTTTGGTCTGACTAGTACTGGGCTTCTTACTTTACAATGTGCAGGCAGACTGGGACAATATAAGTCTGGATTTTGGCCATGATCAAGACATTTTTGGTGGTTCTTTTAATTTCCTTTTTTTTTTTTTTTTTTTAAAAATAAGTAAGTGTGAACGATGTCATCCATCCATACTGAGTCTATGAAAACTATACCCCTGAAGTTTGAGTTGAGTCTGCTTTGGGTGTACTGCTTTTCTGTGACTGGACCCTGTAGGTTTTCACTGATGACACGGTTCTACTTGAGAAGAGATTGAAAGCCTGTGGATTTTGGGAGACTTACTTGCATATATTACAGCAAATTGACAAGTGCAAAGTTATGTGAGCAAAGGGCTTGACCCTAATGCATAAAGGGCTGAAACCTAACGATAATTAAAAACTT
The DNA here is from genome assembly GCF_034619465.1 of Leptosomus discolor. Taxonomy (NCBI): domain Eukaryota; kingdom Metazoa; phylum Chordata; class Aves; order Leptosomiformes; family Leptosomidae; genus Leptosomus; species Leptosomus discolor. The sequence continues at coordinate 14,917,455 of NC_141399.1, forward strand.
TATGCCCTGATAGGAGGATTCTTCAGCCTTGTCTCTGACTACCATTGTCAGTGAGGAACCCTCTCAAAGAATGAGGTTCTGCATTAAAATAAGATCTCTGCAGTCTGTGCTTACACACAGGTCAGATGATGGCCCTGGGTACCTTCTCTTCTTTCTCCTGGGCAGATAGGATTGGGACTGCCATAGTAGGGGATGCTGCTACAGAAAGGTAATGTTTGTGTCCTGTCTTTCAGTCAAAGACTTCCTCTGTAAGTAGATTTAGGTGGATCTTTTGGTGCCTTCAGCAATAGGAAAGCTAGTGTTGTCCCTGAACTGTTAGTTATGCTTTCAATCTAGGGCACAGCAGGAGAGTATTCTGAGAAGAACTGGTTGAACTCTTGACTTAGAGGTGACAGCCTTCCTGTCCTTATCTCATTAGCAACCCTATGACTCATTCAGTTCTGAGGCCACATGACTAATTAGTCCATTCATTGAAAATGTTGTTGGTTTTTACCTTGCACCCAGTTATCCTCTATACATAGCTTATCTGAAAATATTGTTGTAGAATGTTATGAATTTTAACCACATTTAGTAAATAAATCTAAACATTTTTGTTTAATTACTAAATGTTCTATGATGTATTTTAGAAAGATTTCTGCATGTAACTACTGTCCTTGCTGTGTTTACTTTTTCAGTTCAAGGGTTCTTTGAGGCCTGTGTCTCTTTCCCCTCACTTAGACCGTCTTCCAATCTAAATAACTTTTGATTACTGTGTTTCTGATCTTTTCTGCCCTTGGATTCTTAGTTAATGCTCTCTCCTAATGCTCTCTGCTAGCTGGCATAAAGGTGACCCAAGTAAACTTTTCAGGAAAGATGCAAGGTAATTTGGACTCTGGTGAAAATACTTCATTTTGCTCATGGGAAAACATGATGGAGACATTACAATGTTTTGTATGTGTTTAGCCAAGCACTTGACTAGTGGTACTAAAGGCACTAGGTGAATTCTTTCTAAGGGAAAATGTCTTTAAGTTTAGTTTGAAAAAAGATTCAAAAACATTGGATCTAATTGTAACTGATATATCACAGGAATTTTGTTGCATGTTGATTCAAGTTAGTGAAGTGTATTTATAATTCTGTGTATGAGTAGTCAGGAGGGCCTGTGAGAAAGTCAGTACTTTAGGTTTGAAAAAAACCCAAACGTTAGGAGCTGTCCTTTTTCTTTTCACACGGGCTTAAAAATGAACTCTCCTTGTCAGTTTTTGTGTCTACTTTCATATATGAGTGCTGAGGGATAGTTTTGATCATTTTTTTCCTGCTATTTATGTACATTGATTACCCTGACATCTGTTTTCTCATTCAAAAAAACTGAAGTAACTATCTAACTACTGGAGCAGCCAGACTTATCTTTCTGAAAATTAATAGTAAAGCTGTTTGATGGTTATTAGGTGAGACAGGATGCATCAGTAAGTAACCTTTGCACAGCTGCAAGAATTCCTTAATAGATGACATTTCTGCAAGGGGATTATTAAAAAATATTATAATGTTATTCTCAGCCCTATCTTCATGTTTCATTTTTTTATATATTACTGGCAGCCCAAATCTTCCAGTAGTATGTTTTAGCTAATTGTTACGGATTTCTTTGACTTTTATCAGTGCAGATTATGTCTTCAGAAAACTTTTTTCCTTTGTGTTGTAATGCACACCTCTGCAAAATACGTGAAAATTCTGAGTTAGTAGTGTTTTACACCCACTTTGTCCTGCAGCCGGTTCCTAGGCCTGTTCTGTCTGTTCTGCACTATACCAGTAGCATGAAATAGCTCTTGAGTTTTCGTCGTAAACATGATTGCATGTGTCAAGTCCATCTCTAGTGGTGAATGAAATATAAATTTTCTTTCACACTCTGGCTTAGGAGAAGGGACATTCCTGAAAGAAAGGTATGACCAAGATGACTGGCAATTTCCAACTGTTAGAAAGGTCACTTGGGTTTGTAGAGGTATGGGAAGAACATAGACTAGTCCTTGTTCTTTATTTTGTTTTATTTTGTGTGTCCCAATACAACTTAGGATCTGGCTGCTTCAGCACAGATAAAAATGGCTGTTTGGAGTGCAAGGGTATGAGAAGAAGGTCCACAACTTAGTCTTACAGGTTTCAGTTAACGACCCTGCAAAAATAATTCCCCCTCCCCCTTTTTTTTTTAATGCAGGAGATGAGTTATTCAAACCAGAAGGCCTTCCAAAAAAATTTATTTAATCATACCCATTTGAAAGGAAATTTTTTTTCCGTGTTCAAAGTTGTAAGCTTGTTCCTGTGAGGAATTCCTACTAAGGGCTTGTGTCTCCTTAAAAAGATTTGCTGGTAGTGCATTACTGGCAAACTGCCTAGGGAGATACAGCATGCACCAGAAAGAGTTCTTTTTCTATGAGAGCCTAAAGTCAGTCTCCCAACTAGAATAGTGCTGCACTGGTAAAGGCTCTTTTTTTTTTTTTTTTTTGGTTTAATTGTGCTGTGAAGAGTAGTGGTTCCCTGACCTTCTTTTCCCTTACTCCTTGATTGATAAAGCTATGCCCACAAAACTTTCAAGTATAGATTGGTCACAATAAAAGTAAAGCTGTGTACTTCCAAACACACAGAATAATCTTGTTAGTTACTGTATCACTTGAATGGTTGGTGGGAAAGTAGTTAGTTTGGCATTAAAATTGTTGTAATTACAATCTAAAGAGAACATTTAAGATGAGTGGGAGAAGTTTGTACTTTTCATGCAGACTGTTGGAACAGAGTAGAAGTGGATTTTTAAATGCTCTGAAAAAAAATTATCAAACCTAGATTATAAAATCAGTTTACTGACTGTATGTAAACCCTGTGAATTACTAATTTACTCCAATAAATTTAATGAAATACTAATGTATAGTTTTATTCCTTGACCATAGCTGCTATGCTAAAGGAAGCCTTGAAGGTTGTTTCTGAAGTTTTTACTCAAAAAATGAACACATAAAATCGAGAATCTTTATTTTGCCACATCAAAAGTAATTGACATAAATATTACTTGGATTTGCTTTATAAAACCTGTTTTAAAACTCTCAATTATGCATAACATGGGTGTTCACTTTCTTTTAAAAAGATGTTTCATACAAGAAGTGTATTATGCATTGAGAACTGTGTTGTTTTTTTTTAACATGGCCTGTGTGTGAGTGCTGCGTCTTGAAATGCCACAGAGTGGGGATCCATGCCTTTTGAAAGTGCTCGTCAAGGCTTGCTTGCTTCATTTGAGCAGAAATGGGGAAGTTCTGGGTGTTTTCGAAAAGCTAGTCTCTTGGTACTTCAAAAGACTCGTAGCTGTTAAGACCTACTAAAATGTATTTTCTAATCTGGTGAGCTTTAATGACAAACTGTTTTCAGTGATGGTTAATTAAATGTGTGATTTGGTTTACCATTTATTTTGCAAGAGTTCAGATTTGTTTATCCTGCTGTCATGCACCAAAACCTCTCTTTTTGCTGGGCCATCTGGAAGGACAGGGCCATGAAGAAAGGTTAAATGAATATATAGTGATAGCAGGAGAATGTTAATTAGGATGGATTTGCTTTTCAATGTTAGGTTTTTTTTTTGTTATTGTGTAATCCTTTGCAATAAAATTTTCATTTAATGAATTGCAAATAGAACATCATTCCCCCCCTCTCTCTTCAGAGGAGATTGAGAGCATGTGCTTAGCTCCTGCTTGTATAAAATTCACTTGATAGCACCCATTATCAGCTTACTGTTGTTTGTGTTTTTTCGTAGTCATTTTTATGAAGAAAAGTGCTTTTAAAGTTCCGTTCTTGAAGAATCACAGAGTGTGGTTCTTCTCAGAAGCCTAGGTGTTTGACTTCAGCATCTGAAACCAACCTTTAAATAAAGATTGGAGATTTATACTCAAAATTTAACTATGAAAATATCATTTTCAATGAAATCAACACAGCTGACTAGGATACATCATTTGCCTGTTCAGTGTTAGTACGGAGTCTTATTCTAGAATAATACTGTAATGATTGATAATAATATTAAAGTTTAAAATGATGCACAGATTGATTTGCTTGAATTTATTTGTATAGTTGTGAGCAAAGATTTTTTTTTTTCTCCCTCTTATTTATTACTAAAAGGTATTATGCCAGTACATTTTCAGTTTAGTTGCATGGCTAAAAGTTTGGGCAGTGTCTAACTGTTGCTGTTACATGATGCTTTTCACAGTAGTCACTCTTCATATGAGTAGAGAGCTGCTTACAAGTTTGAAATCTTGTAGAATTATACCTTTTGATAATGTCGTTAGTAAGGATCTGAATCTTGCTATTTGTTACTGTGGTAAAATACATAATACAAACTGTGATCAGTGTTGGTCACTACAGCAGAAGGGATGACACTAGACAAAGAACTTGCAGAAGATCAGAATAAAATCTTCAAACTTACTGTGTATTTCCTTAGAAGCTAATACTTGATGTATCATAATCGAAGAAAGTAGTTTAGCCCAAAGATTCATTTGACCAATTGTTTTAGTTGTCCTCTTCTCATGTGATACAAAACAGGTGGTATGTTGAATTTCATCACACTTGACAGCTTTAACATGTTGTACTGAACTACCAGGTTGCATTTCAGTAGAATTTTGCAGATGATCAGTAGCACAAAGGAGCATACGGAGCCAGTTACATTCATGTGGCATAAAAGCTGGAAAGCTCTTTACCATGTAAGAACATAACCATAAGAACTGTTAATTAATAAGGTTCAGTAGTTTAATTATTATGCTTTTCTGAGTTGGCTGAAGGTGCCACTGCATTGCTGCAGCCTCCAGCAAGATTGCATCTTATGCCACTCAGCTAATCAGAAAAATACAGTCTTTCCAAGGTACTGAGTAGCAAATACCCCAAAGCTGTATTATGTTTATCAGACATTTTGCTAGGGCAGTTTTCACTCTGATGGGTTTATTATGATGTCATGACTTTTTTCAAATACGCATCCAGAACCCTTTAAAACACATACCCATGATGTGTGGCATAAGTCAGTTATTAATCATGAAATGTTATTTAATTAATGATGTGCTTACCTTCATCCCAAGAAGACTTACTAGTTCCAAATTTAGGTAGCTTTTATTGTTCAATAATTTATTTCTTGCTGTAGCAAAGGAAAAAGCTGAAAAAACCCAGCCTACCAAGTTATATAGATCTTGTACGTTTATTAAAATAAGGTCTCAAAATCTTTTGACGTCATTGACTTCAGAAAAACTAAGTGGAAAAAATGCAGTGATAAAAAGGAACAATATTAACCCGACTGTACTAAGTCTCATGGTATTAAACGATACTTACCACAGTTTGTCCTCTTATTGACTGCTGGAGGAAAGATGAATATGTCCAGGTACAAAGGCTCTGTGACTGGCCTGCATCAGTAGTGCAAGGCAGCTAGCTCTGCCTCCTGTTGAGGTGCCTCAGCTGCTGTAATTCTCGAGGTATAGTACAGAACAGAAAGTTTCTCTATGTTCTGGTACCAAAATGAATGCTACTTAAAAATGCTTACATTTTGTTTATGTATAATGAAACTATCACATTTGACTCAAATTCCCTAAAACATGGTTTCAGCAGAGGCCATGTGACTTTACTGGCTAATGATTCAGTTTTATGTTTGCATTGTCATGGATGTGTTGGTGTAAGCCCATCTTAAGACCAGACGTGCATGCCATCTGTATTCTTAATACAATAAGAAGATCTTACCCTGAACTCTGAAACTCACTGGAGGCTTTGCAAGCTCAACGCCCATAGTTAATGCAGATTGAGCATAGGTAGACTGAGCATGTACCTAGTCTGTCAGCATAGGTTATATTTCTGACTTTTTAAAAGGACTTTGTCTCCCGTAGTAAAAGATTATTGGCTGCTTCTCACATCTATGTTTCCCCTAAGCACTGTATGGCTGAGAGTGTTTATCAAGTGGATGAGAAATACCTGGGCCACAAGTTGTGATGTAACGCTATAACTTCTGAGAGCATCTGATTTCAACCAAATAAAGCAGAAACAAAGATTTCAAAGTTACTTTTACATGTTTTTTTTGAGAACAGGAAGAGAGAAACTTTGTTCCCTCTTTCCCCAAAAGACAGGCTGCAGCAGAAGCCCACATGTCATACCAAAACTCATCAACCAATGCCAGGCTGTAGAGATGGGGCTTGATTAATTTTTGTGCTTATAGAACTGCTTATCTCCTCTAAGAGGAACACCGAATTATGCGGGTTAAGGAAATAAAATAGTTTGGTGCCACAGCAGAAAAGGTAACAGAAAGTAGATTAGATGCTAGCCAGGAACTTCAGGAATGAGCATTGAAATTTTTAGTTTGCCCTTAACTTCTTGTGTGTTCTGGGACAGGCTATTTATCTTTTTAGTATTTTAGTCTCCCACCTATAAAATAGTTTTCTGCTCTAAAAGGATATCAGAAGGAAAAGTAAGTTTGAGGCTGTGAAACTTTAAGATACGGTGAATAGGTTTCATATGAACAGAATGAGATCTGGGGAGTTCTTTTAAAACAGTTTCTTCTTTTGTCTTTATTTGGAAATGATTTGGCTGACTTTCTGGTGAACACTTTCTGGTGAATTTTGTTGTCAGAGGCTATATTTTTAAGTCTGAGAATGTAGAATGTTCTGGCAGCAAATTTTGGCGAAGAAAAGGTGATTGGTAGTGGCAATATGGGAACAGAAGGAACAGCCACTGTTCCCATAGTGATACAGCAAAAGCAGTGACATTTAGGTAAACAGCAGTAGGAAAGGAAATTTGGGGGAGTTAATGTTAGATGTCTCAGAAGATACAGTAAGCTTCCATACGGTGTTTCATGTGCATCTGAAAATGCTAATGTTAAGCTTCTATTAGTTACGCTGGTAGCACAAGGATGCATCAGTGTGTGTTTGGCTGGGAGGTCGAGTGAACCTTGAACAGGTGATCTGTGGGTGAGACCAAGGCAGTCACATCGCATGCAGCAGAAATTGCACGTAGCGAAAGAAAGCATGATACTGTGAGTGTTCACAAATATGCTCATGTGAACTGTCCACCTGGTGGGAATGGTACCACCAAAGGTGTCATTAGCATGATCATGTGACACATGGATGACGGGTATCTTTAGAAACCTTTGCATCATTGTTACTATTGATTCAAATATTATGTACTTCTTGGCCCCAAATAATTATTTTAAATATATGTATTAAAGCTCAAATGCAGGACCTTAGTATTCATTTTACTCAATGAGTGCTAGGGCTGAGGCATTGCATGATGTTGTGTGTACCTTTATGTACTCGTCAGTGCAAATTCTGGAGTCGTGTAAGGACTTTAACTTGAGGACTAAGCAAATAACTAAGTGGATGGAACTTTCCTTGTAATGGTAATTGTTTGAAATAAAGAAGTATGAAGTAGGAAGAACAGGGCATTAGGTGCAGGGTAGGAAATGAATTTCCTACAAACATGGGAGAAATAGAATTCCGGAGGCTTTTTTTTTACATTGAAACTTTCAGGAAAGTTAGCTAATCGGTTAAAGCATGGATTAGATAAACTGTCTTCTGAAGTGTTACACAGTAAGACGGGGTGGGGGTGAAGAGCACTGGCTATTGGAATTGGTGTCCACACAGGGACTCTGCGCAGGGGTTTATCTAGTCCACTTTGTCCATGTTTGGGAATGAGACTGCTTCAGAAAGTATCAGAAGGAAAGGCAACAACTGGAAAGGCTAATGGAAAGAAAATTAACTTAAAAGAGCAAATGCACAAAGATGGTACATCTTAGTATATTTTAGTGAGGTATGACATAGCATATTTTAATAAATAGTCTGAATGAGCTTGATCCATTCTTTGAACAAAGTAAGGCTGTGCTAGATTGTCTTGCATGTGCTTTGCTCTGTTCCAGTGAAAATAGGGTGAAGATTTAAAGATGATTTTGAGGCCTTGACGCAAGTGGATGTTTAGTGAATCCGGAGTTTCCAGTTAAGGATTAAGTACCATGGATTGTAAGCACATTAGAATTGTCTTTTTCTTGCTGTTAAACAAGTGTAGAGGTAACAAAGTACAAATGTGTTAGCAGATAACCTTCAGGCAAAGTGATCACGATGACTGAGTTAAGAAAACTATAGATTTCTGGGCTGAGGATATCGAAAATATTTAAAAAGATGGATTAAAGTTCTGTGCTTAAGGGCTGCTGTGCAATAGCTGTTTTCCAGTGGTTAGAGAACTGATAAATTGTCAAGGGTGTATTAATATCCTTCATACAACATTTATCAGTATAAACGTATTTCTAAAGAATATGTTTACGCATATAAGAAAAGTAGATGTGTTATTTTGTAGTCAGTTTACTTCATAAAAGAGTGATTTGAAAATGCCTATTTTTGCCTATAAAGTGGGTATCTTTGAGGTGGTGATGCTGAAAAAGGCTGAACTATCCCATGTGTCAGCCTCAAGTTGCAAGACCTGTGCAGTCTTTTTGGAGAGCAAGATTCTATGTTCAGTAATGTTAGTTTAAGTTCTATATTCCATCACTTAGTATAAAAAGATAGAATCACAGAATGGTTTGGGTTGGAAGCGACCTTAAAGATCATCTAGCTCCAACCCCCTGCCATGGGCAGGGACACCTTCCACTGGACCAGGTTTCTCAAAGCCCCATCCAACCTATAAAGTTATTTTCTTTGCTATATGAGTTTGTGAAATACTACTAAAACTGTGAAATACTTCTGAATTTGCTTTTACGAAAGTACAAGACTGAACATTCTTACTCAAAAGTTTAATCTCTAATAAAGAACAAATTTTACGTGTAGATAGTTCATTATTTGATTTTGGGACCTTTGGAGTGCAGAACATCTTTATTTTTGTAAGATGAATGTTTGCACTTTTAATTTTATTTATAAGTCAGGGAAAAGAAAGGAACAAACTTATGAGCCCAAGTGCATGCCAGAAGATATGTCATCTGAAGAGGATTTAGTTTCTAGAAGACATCCTCAAACTTTTCTACCAAATGTATAAACCACACTTTTGCTGAATGTAGAAGAAAAATTGCACACCCAGAAAAATATTTTTTAAATCTTCTTCAAACTATTGAAAGTCCAAATGATTATGGACATTTTATACCACAGAAGTTTAATATTTTGTATTAGACTCTTGTTTCCAGCATGGCATTTTGAAGAGTTTGTGTTTGAGATATCCTGCCTGCCCTGTTATTACACCTGGCAAATGTGAAGGACAAATTAGGGTGCTAGAGGTCCAGGTACTCAGACTATTTTCCACTTAGTTGTTTACTCATTTCTTTTTTCCCCTTTTTCTCATTATTCATGAGAAGAAAGCTGATAATGGAGGCTCCAAGCTGATATTTCCACCATAATGTACTTTTTGTCTTGGCAAGTAGTGGAAGCTTATCTGCTCTTCTGTGAACTAAATCTTGAAGGATATGAACTGACAGGTAACCTCATCAGCTATCAATGAACTTAGAGGATTTGGGCATCTCTTCGTAGTCATTGTCTGCACACTCATAGTCTGTGTAATTATATAGTGCTGATGCCTGCTCTTCAGTAAACTATTAGGGAAGTCACTGAGAACAGAGATACTTCAGTTTCCTGGGCAAGGGACAGATATGTGGGCTCAGATATGTCTGGAGGAGGCATTTCCTCAACTGACAAGCAGCATTCACTGTGCCAGACACTCCAACACAGGGTCAGCACTTGGCATGTAAGGTGACCATGAAACATCAGCTTTTTCTGCATTGTATAATTTGTAACCCCTTCTCCATATGTGAAGACAAGACAGGGAGATCTTAGGGTATAAGAGCACAAGTTTTCCTGGCCGTTTTCCTATAAAGATGTGAAGGAATAACCATGGGTAAAAAGTCTGTGAGTTTAAAGTCTGTGGGTTTAATGTACACAGGGGCATTTCGGGACATACCCTACAAAGCTGTGATCGTGTATTTTAGCAAAGACTTGCAAAGTTGCAAATGATTCCTCATTTTTACTTGCTTTTACTCCAGTCATGAGGAGTGCGTGTTGAAGTCCTACTGGAATGAAAGAAAACCCTTGAAGTTGAATCCTTGAATATGAACGTTACTATATGAATTTTTTAAGTTTGTGGTGGAATATTTGTTTATCTAAAAATGAAAAAGGGGTAACTGTAAGTGTTTATCTTGACTTAGGGAAGTTAAAAGGGCTTATTCTGCTTTGAGATGTAATTGTCTTTTGCAGAAGTCAAAGGTTCTGGATTTCTGTGTGTGTTATAGATGAAGCTACATTGCCTCAGATTTCAGTCTGTTCTGCATTTTAACGATCCGGCAACTTAGCAGTAGTGATGGTGGTAGATGCTTCACTAGAAATGGATTTTACAGCTTTGGTTTGTAGGGGAAAAAAGAGATTTTGTGAAGTATATTAAAATATTAAAGCATATTATCATTCTATCTAGAAAATAAAACTGAGTGAAATTTTTATTTTAAAAATATTGTTTATCCTTAAACTAAATATTAATAAGTCTTTGTATCTTTTTGTGTATTGACTTGATTAGAAATGGTTGGGTGTTGTCTTAAGACAACCTGAGTGGCAGAGGGAATCATCTTATGCTGCATTTTTGATGGCTGCCTATATTTTAAATGAATGCATTTTACTTGGAGTTAAGATGAGTTAAACATGAATACTTAAAGTATGACGACTTATCTAATGAGTGGTAAACTGCTGTGGTCTTATGATCACATGAAAATACCTGATTCCCATGGAGCAGACAAGTTTTCAGCTTTCCCTTTGTAATTAATTAAATGTTAGAGTTCTTACAAATAGGATATAAAGACTCAAGGGATTGTGCTTTTTAAAGCCAAGCCTAGATTGTGGGTGTTGGACATAGAATTTGCCTTTCTAAATAACTAGCTTCATGATTCAACTACTTTACTTGTTTCAAATCAGAAGAAGCTTATCTAAGTTTATATTTTGCCATCAGTAGTATTAAGTCTATTATGGATACTTCATTGCATCTAGTTAACTCTTTCTGAAGGCTAAAGGTTAGGTATCAAAGGCTGAGCTCCCCAGAAGAAGACTGAAGAATCCACTCATCTTTGGAAACCTATAGATAAGTATGTTACAGCAAAATTGTTTAAAAAAAATCAGAGTGGATTAATTTTGATAAATGTAATGGCTTCGTGGTGAAATTTAAACTGTCGTTAACTGTTAAGTTGTTAAAAAGCTATGAGGATTCATTCCCTGATTTGTAAGTTAGCCATGTGTTGCATGTATATTCACTCTACCAAAATAGTTGGATTCTGTCTCATTTTATTCTATAGTTTTGCATAATACAGTTTTTTGTTCCCATATTAACAGATTTTTATAAACAGTGATTTCAATGATAAAAATAACAACACTTCAAAATACGTTAAACTTGGTGAATGGTTTCCTTCAACTTCAGTAACAGTTGGATGCTGCTGTATTTTCTAATACATGTGATGATTATTTCCACTTCCACTAATACATGCGACACTATTGAAGCATGCTGTATGTGAGTTAAGAAAAATATCACATATTTTAGCTTATAGTTGTTAGCTGAGATTTTATACAAGTGGTAACAAGCAGTAAAATGTGCACTATGTGGTTTGCAGTGACCTTCATTGCTGGGAATAACTGTAAGAAAAAAAAAAATCAGACGTGCTTAGAAATTCTGTGTTTAGCGGGCCAAATAAGGCCTGCATGCTGCTGTCCTAATTGTGCATAGTGATTGGAGACCTTTTCAGCTTGGACAGATGCAGATCTTCCAGAGGGAAGAGTCAATGCACTCGGTTTTGTTTTTATTTTACAATACTGTATATATATCAGCCTAAAATAGAACAATATGTTTATCCTGAGCTATAGATTTCTAGTCTGCATACATTCTTTTTATGTAAATTTGAAAAGCATTCATGCCTCTAAAAAGGACTAGAAGGTTATTTTTATCAATAATTTAAGCATCATAATTAGTTGGAAGTTAAATGTCAAGATTTTTCTTTAAGTTTGGATGTGCCCCAAAATTAACTTGTCATGCTAGAGGCAACTCTGTATTTCAGCAAGATTTTCCTTAATGTAGGAACAGCAAATTCTAACTGCTGTATTGGGTTATAGCATCAACCCCTCAATCCTAGCTCTAACACTGACCAACAGGGGATGTCTAGGAAACAAAATAAACGCACCGTACTGTATCCAGCAGTCCTCATCTCAAGAACTTTCTGAGCCAGAGGTAAGGTCTTTGTGCTTAATGGTTTTAAATGAGACTGTACGTATCACAGTTAATAAATCAGTAGTTTCATGCCGTACTTTCTTTAAATGTTCTGGGAGAATGTCATCTGGTCATAGTGCTTTCTTATTAACGGTTACCAAGTTTGTTTTTTTTTTTATAAAGATGTTTCAGCTGAGACATTTTCTAACATCTCCCCCATAAAAAAAAACCCTTCCATTATGGAGCAATCTCTCACTTGCCTGCGTTTTTTTTGTTAATCTTTCCATTGCTTCTTTAACAAGCTATTTTATCCTTTTATGTCACTGTAGTAGATGTTTTTGCTTTTTCTATACCTGTAAGGAAGTAAAATTTAAGAATGCAATGATTGTTGCTGCAGACGTATTCTTCAGAAATAATGTTTTGAACCAGAACTGTTCATGACATGATAACATTTGGATTCTTTGGAAAGATGATCTGAGATGCTGTCATGTATGGTGTGTTGTAATTCGGTATTGTATCAGATTGATTCTGACCCAGTATTTACCAAGTAGTGATCTGGGTTACTGGAATATTCTGGTTTTGTTTTTTCCTGCCTTTGAAGGCTTTCTGGTCTTGTTTAGCACGTAATAGATAGATACTGTTTATTCAGGAACAGATACTGTTTATGGAGAAATAAAAATTTTTCTGTTCAAATAAAGCAGATGTCTTTTAAAAGCTGAATTTAATAGGATCTTATCTGTTGTTATTAATCTATGCTTATTTTGGTAAGCATAAACTTTCAAATTCAAAAGTAGTTGAAATATTTTCTTTGTCAGATGTCAAATAGAATCTAACAGCCAAGTCGATACCTATATGGGTCTGATTTCACCCCTCAGCCGCCCTCACAATTTAAGAGTTACTTTTTGCATACTGCAACAACTCCCCAACCTCTTGATTTTCTGAGATTCTGAACAGTAGCAGTATTTCTTGTGTTAGGAAGGGATAGCAAGAAAAGTGCATTTTGAGGAAGTAGCAACTGTGATCGTAATGTATCTGCTTCTCCTGTACCACAGGTAAACAGAACATGCATGTGGAACTTCCTACGTCGTTTAGGCTGTGTCAGCTATGCCTTTCAGCAGATTTCACAGTCACAAGTTTATCATTTTAATTGTATCATTTCACTGTAGCGCTTTTGAGAAATTTTATTGATCGAAGGTAAAGCCAGTAGGTGCTGGAGAGGTTCTAATAATGGCTTTAGCTAAATCGGACATTCTCCAGGTATTTCAATGTTGTTTCTGCATATTATTTGTAATGATACCACATTACATATACCTACATATAATGATGGCTCAGAAGACTGTTTCTGAGTATACTGTGCTTGCAGTATTTCTCATAAAAGTATATTGTAGTATTGTGAAATATCTTCCTAGCTTACTTAGTAAATAGAAACATATTCTGCATCATGCTACCATAAATTTGTTCATATGCTCTGGTGTTTTTTTGTGAAGGTGGCAGCCGGTAGTGATGAAGTAAGCTGCAGAATACTGAAACATTTATCTGTGGATTGAAATGTGTGGTGGATACAATTTAACAACTATTTCTTGCTTTATTTTTTGTTCCAAGGTTTTAGTCTAATTTGATGTCTTTTGTTACTGATTATTGTGTAGCTTTCTTAAAAACAATTTTCTATTACCAGATTACCAAGTGAACATATGTATACAGTAAGCCAATAGCATATTCTTAGTCCTAAAAGATAATGAAAGAAGCTGGTGATTCCAGCTGAAGTAGGAGGAGGAAAACAAGATTGGACTGAAACTTGTCAACAATAGGCAGCACCTGTTAAAAGAATCAACTGTTCTGTTTTCAGCCCACTTACTTATCTTCATCACCTGATGAGTCCTGAATTAGTTCATCAACTAGTCAGCATGGAAGTATCTAGGAGGAAAATAAGACCTTGTAGTTAAACAGTAGGAAACAGAAGTTCAGTTAGAATTAAATTGTGACAAAATGTTTGTCTGTTTTGTTTAGAAATTTATCTTCCCTCCTTGCTTCCTAAACCCAAGAATCTTTGTAGAAGTACTGAAGGCCTTAAGGGGACAGTACTCCAATCCTGATTCATGAAGGTGTTGTTTTCCCCATCTATAAGATGATGGCAGTCCCATCACTTCCTTTTTTCCAGTGAGATTGACTAAAGTCTCTATATGAGGCCCGAATTGATAGAACCTTCCTAATTATTCATTGGAAGAGCTTTGGGATCCCCTTCAGACATGCTTTTCATGACTGTGGTGTTAAATTTGCTACTAAAGACACTGTTCAGGAAGGAGGAATGGGAATGCTTCTGGGGAGCAACCTTCATTATCAGGTCCTTATTTTGGCCTACAGACCAAATGTTGTCTGTCTTCAATACTGTGGTGGTTCTAATAAATGAATTCCCAGCCAAGATGGGAAAAGATGCACTGCCCTCTTGGTGAATATATATGATTCCACTCAAATTTTTCTTTTCCTAGCTTGTCAAGCAGTTGGTGTTATCCTGGCCTTCGTTAAACCAGGCATTAAGGAGATGTGGACTGCATATTTACTTCTCATATTTCCTCATTATTCAGAATCTTTTAATTACCTCATTGAGAAGGGTAGCTACCATAAAGCAGAGAAGATGACTAAAAGCAAGGGATAGTGTCATCCCAGAGATCATGCCTCATCTGTAAAATTGTTAACTTCAAAGTCTTCCAAACTCTAGAAGCTAAAACCATGGATTTTGTTTGGTAGTAGGTATACAGCCTTCATGCCTGTGTACTTACTGCTGTTCCCCAACAAAATTATACCGACACCTCTCTCTCTGCCACTTTTTTTTTTTTGCTCTGTCCATTGTTTCGTCAATGAAACACATTTAAAAATCATTTAAATTGCCTAGATTCTGGAAGGCATTCCTCTGACTTTTAACTACCATAACACAAATCTGAAAGTCTCCAGAATAAAGTAAATGTTTTCCATTTATGTAGGGATGTTGCATTGTAATTTAGGGTAAATGATGAGTCTTAATAAAAGTAAGAAATGAAGATGTGAAGGCAGGTAAACAAGCTTAGAAAAATCCCTTTAAGGAAAAAACGCTTGTAAATTCCTTATTTGCCAGGAACATCGCTGGTTGCTTGCAGATAAAATAAGTGGATCCTAGTTTATATTCACTGGTTTGTAATTTAATGTACAGTGTAGAAAGTCCTTGTGGATAAGATCTTCAGAACTAGTGCTTTGGAAGTCTGCCACTTTTATTCAGGAAATAGTTATTGCTGAAGTTGATATTGTTTCAGTAGAGTATCTGTGTTTGCGCGCGCATGCACATAAATATATATATCTCTATACTATAAGTTTCTGAGAATATACATGTGATACCACATCAGTCCAGAATGGTTCCTCTGTATGAGAAAACAAAGCTGTTGATATATGGAAATCTTTAAACACAACTAGACACAACAGTCAAAATGATCATTCATTGTCCTAATTTCTTTTTGGGCTGGTAGATCTGCTGGCAGAGTAACCATAATTTCTCCTCCATTTCTTTCCTTTGCCTTGATTGTTGAATGTAACTTAAATTTTAATTGAGAGATTACTTTCTTGAAAAGAGCTTTCCCTTTAGCAGCTACTGCTGAACTGAAGTATGTACTAATTAGTACAGTAATGATGAAACTATGTTACAGAAATTCCTTTTTCCATTGAGATGCTTTTGGATCACTGATGATAGCTTCTGTGAGTTTTTAAAGGGGACTTTGTCTCTAAGTAGGACAGATTACTAAGTAAGGAGCCATCTCACAAGCAACTACATTGCTTGGCTAAGGTCAGCAGACTCTGAGGAATCTTGCAGATTATTTGTTTTAGCTGAGCTTTGTGCCTTTACACCTTTTTTACATCTTTTAGGAGGCTAGACAGGAATCATTGAGCTAACTGGGTCTGTTTGTACCCACTATGTGGATACAGGCATGCCACAGTTTAAAAGAAAGTTTCCATTCAGGATGCCTACAAACTTCAGTTGCCCTTGCTGCATACCCTGTTGGGTGTCGATCTAGGATAGCCCCCAAGCTGACCTGCCCATAGGGCACATGGGAGTAGCTGGTCACCGTCTTCCCATCCTTCTGCGCTGGCCACAGGCGAGTGCTTTGAGTGGGATGAGGAGGTGGGAGCCTGATAGCATGTTCTTCACCGTCAGCACTGTCTTGTGTCCTCATGATGTGGGGATAAGTTGGGCTGAGGGCCTAAGGGGAACTCTAGCCGCTGTCCTGCTGCATTTGTGCTGGCAATCTACAATGAGGATGTAGTTCCTGATAAGAAATTTTGCAAAATAACCAACATGACTTATGCAGCAGGATGTACTATTCATGTTGGTATCTCATTTGACCAGAGACTATGGAGTTACTAGGAAAATACATTCTGGAACACATACATCGTTTCCCAGTCTCTATAAATTAGTGTGTTTTATAGTACTTTTACACTTGTATTCTGTGTTTTTCTGTTTTCTGTCATCCCCAAAATGCAGGTTAGTGCGTCTTTTGAAGTTGTTACCATAATTTTTATATAGTACAACTTACCATCTTTTTAAAATAGAAAGTTATTCTGTGCCGAAGGCTGATGTTTGTAAAAGTTCTTTTACTTGTGAGAAGAGCCTTTTCATTTAGCTCATCAGTCAGCTGTAACTTTCTTTTTTATCTTCAGATGTAGACAACAGCTGGGAGAGGCACGTTCTGGATTGCTTTCACTGCTGATAAACACTTCAAAAATCATTAAAGAGAAAGCTCTCATGCTGAGAAAAAAATCCTGCTTTGTTGTCTATCCTTTCATGAAAACGTAGAAGATTTCATGTGTCTTGCTAGCTTTAACGTTATCTGTTTCAAATCTGCCAACTACCTCTAGAAGAATAAGCCTGCAGTTTTTTTAGCATTATTCTCAGCTATCATAATGTTGTTTTATCCCTCATCAGCATCCCTTGCGAACAGCATTTTACACAGTGAGCTTGCAACTTGAACTCTGTGCCTTAATCTGGTTTTGCTTGGAGGGTGGAGGAGGGAAGAAATAGCGAAATCCTTGCTGGACATTTTGTGTGGAATTAGTATCGAGGTCATATGCAGTAAGAAATGTACTGAATATAAAATTCAGTTATTTGCAATTATAGTCTAGAAGCTTTTTGCTTTGAACCAGAACACTTTTAAAATTTTAGTTTGCGTCAAAACTTTGGCCCATATGAAGATTTTCTGGATAACTTGTAAAGAAATGTCAAGTTCCTGTAGCCAAATGTCTGTTTTGCAGTGTCAAAGCCTATTAAATGCCAGGTTATACAAAGCCAAGATACTTATGTGTAATCTGTGATTCTCTCTTTGGGCTTTTTTCTAGAATGAGATTCCTAGTATCACATTTAATCAACACTAGTATTACAGAGCTTTCTTGCTTCATTAG
Organism: Leptosomus discolor; assembly: GCF_034619465.1. Lineage (NCBI taxonomy): Eukaryota > Metazoa > Chordata > Aves > Leptosomiformes > Leptosomidae > Leptosomus > Leptosomus discolor. The sequence continues at coordinate 14,935,035 of NC_141399.1, forward strand.
GTGCTTTATGGAATGTTTTTAGGCAAAAATATACTGTGATCTCCTGAAATTATAATTTATTGTTCGTATTTTAAACAGTGACAACATATAGAAAGTTAAGACAATAATATGTTCATTTAACACAAAGGTTAGTAGTTAGCCAAGGGGCGCTCGTGACTGGAAGTTCATAGAACAAGTGCTTTTGTGTTTTAGTCTGTATTCTAAAATTGATTACATGATTGAGGATTACAAAGGTCACTAGTAAATGCATATCTGAAATATTCATTTAGGTATTAGCGGTATAGTCTTCAATTCGCAAGCTAATTTCAGGTATCCAGCTGTGATAAGAATGTGGTCCATCACCTTTTAACAGTAGAAGTGTCAATGACCTACAAGTTTTTCAGTGGTTTTCTGTACCTGAGCCTGCAGTTATGGTGGAGGGGAAGATAGAAGGATATTGGAATGTGGATACTTTGATTGACAGCAGAGACAATGCACAGGAATGATGTTATTTTATTTGTCTTTTATTCAGAATGTTGCAAGAATTGAGGTGTGGTTTCTTTCTAATTACACTGTTGAATTTGCTTTTGGAATTTTTTGGGGGGGGATTTCAAGATCATGTAATTCTTTAGATTTCAGGTGTCAAACTATGCCATATAATGCCAATTTATATGCATGTGAGTTGTGGTGCTCAGCTCCTGTCTTTCTTAGAAATGACTATAATTTTTTTAAATGACAGTCTAGTGCTATATTTCCTTTATAATTACTCTATTTACCAATTTTTTTTTTTTACTACCAGTAAATTTGCATATATAAAGAAGTTATAGGCTTAATTTCAGAGTTGGGGGCGGAACCCAAAACCTTCTGAGAATAGAGAAGTTTTGAATGTTACAGCCAGCTGTGCATGGTGAACTTTCTTTATTTTAGCACTATGTTTTTCTTAAACATAAGGCTTGGGCATATCTGAAATCAAAGTAATGCTAAACTCATTTTAATATTTCTTGAAAATCCCAGACTTTATTCATAGTATCTGTTCAGATTTTTCAAAGAGCACGCACGTATTTTGGAGGAACATAAGTAGTCTTCTGAGAAAATAAATTTTTTTGAGGGGTGAGATTTTGTCACTTTTATGATTTCTTTTTTTGGAGTAGGCTATTCATTATGAAATTTCAAGAGAAAAAGAATTAAATGTTGAGAATTGTAAGAATGAACAGCTAAAATGGCAAAAAAAAGCACAAACCCATGAAGTTGAACAGGAACTTTCAAGAATCACTTCAGCATGATTGCCCACTGAAACATTTAGTTCACTTTTCTTCATCTTCCTAAGTGTCAGCTTCCTATTTAGTTTCCTCAATGTCTGGGATAAACGGTGAGATTTAGGAGACTGAATTTGTCAGTTTACTTCCTATCCGCTCATTGTGAGACTTGGGCAATATACTTGAATTCTATCAGCCAAAGTCTTAGCAAGTTCTTCCCTGTTGCTTGAATATATGCTCTGTGTTAGCTTTCCAGCCTGTTAAATAGAGGATTTTATTGCCTATTGAACAAGAGGCCTGGTTATAAATGTACAAGCCTTTAGCTGACTTATCCTATTGATTTCAATGAGTGTTTATTTCAGTAACTGTTAACAGTATAATTTAAGGGACCTTAATCTGTCTCACGACATTAAACGATTAAAAATTAGTGACTTGAAGATGTAGGAGATGTCCTTTCCTGTGTTGCTCATTTAACACTGGGCTCCATCTAAAAGGGATTAAATGAACAAAAACTTGAGTTTGCCTCTGATGTTCTCTTATCTAATTCCTTGTTTATAAATCTTTGGTTTGTCTTCTCGTTTCCCTGCTTTTCTTACAGTCTTCCTTTCTATTTCCACTTCTATTTTTTTTTTTTTTTGGATGCTTTTTGAACTGAAATTGCCAGGTGAGTTTTGGACTGGCTTTTTGGAGTTTATTGTGCTTGCCCTTGAATGCTGAAAATGTTTTTCACCCCAAGTAGTGTGACTGCTTGAGCTGTGTAGAGCACAGCTGTGTAAGGAAACATATGCCTTCTACGACTATGTATGTAGAAGACATTTAGTATTTCTTTGTTTTACATTATGCTGAAGGAAATTCTTGATACAGCTCACCAGCATTTCCTATCTGACACTTGGTGGATTGTCTGTTATTTGCTTTTCTTTCTGGATGGTGTTATTTGTACTCATTATGGTACTCCTTTCTTAGGACTTCAAACTTGTAATGATTGTTTGACTGAATTTGTCAGGTCTCTTGCAAACAGATATAAGAATGAGAGCCCATTCGTACGGCTTTGGAGAGAGGCTGACACTTCTGACAGTTTGGGGGTTGGGATTAAAAAGGAGCAGCAGTAGAAGATGGTGCCTTCATCTGCCCATACAGCCAAGGAATCTAACATACAGAGGCTGAAGGGCATGTCTTATAGTTAAAAATGATCCACTTTATGTTTCCTTGCAGAACAGAGATCAGAGCCTATAAATGGGTGATAAGGAAATTAAAGGTGATAGTAGAGGCAAGGCTAACAGTTATTGGAATGAACTGAAAGCAAACAATGTATTACTTCAGACCTAATTTTCACAGTAAAACTAAATTTGTGCCAGGATGTTTGGTGAGAATTGTCTGTGTTTAATATTCTTGTTTGAAAGTTAAGTATTTAATAAACTTGACTATTTTGTTCAGATACTGGGTAATGTCCCAGTTTATGATGCTGTTGAAATGAGGGAGTGTTTAGAATGAGTACTGTTGAAAGCTACAGCAGAGGCCTTAATATTGATGGCATTTAAGTATTAACCAGGAAAATGGCATGTAGTGGCAAGTAACTATGTTCTTAGGTAAACTTTGTTACTTTGATATGACAAAAGATTGTTTCCTTAAAACTTAAAAGAACTGGATTGATTCCATTTTTTAGTCACGTAAACTAGGAATTTATATCGAAACACAAAAATGTTTTCCACTTGTCTAAACTAAATATTTGGTGTTGCTGGCAGTATAAACCATTGTGATTCAATTTAAAATGTCCAGATTTGCAAGCATGGGAGTTGGATTATTTTGTATAAATATAGCTTTTGAACTATTGAGTGTTTATTATGACAGCACAGTAAGTCTTCTCATTCGTTGATGTGAAGTTAGTTGCTTTAATGACAAGGAGGGTGGTTACCCTTCAGGAGAGTAAATGGATATTATATACCATTAAAATTTCCACACATGGATGATTCAGGAATGCAGTCTGAAGAGTTTCATAGTTGTAATGCTTTTCTGCATGTGTAACCATTGATATCTGAAAGTTTAAACAGGGTATCTTTCTATAACAGGATAGAGTGCTGTTGAATATCAGAATTTTCTATCTTGGTATCCTTTATTTTATCAGTACCTGATGAGCAACCATTACCAACAAAATATTCTTTGAAGTCTGGTTTACGTAAGGAGAAATGATGGGCTTAAAAAGACTTTCTCGTTTTAGTAAGAATTACGTAGATCAAAGACTACAAAATATCACTAGCTTTATTCTGTTTTCCTGCTAGAATGCCTGATAGTGTTACTCTTCAGAAAAAGCAAACTCAAAAATTATTTTCAGAGGAATAGGTTTCTTTACATTTGTCAAGCTACTTTTCAAGCTGGAAGAAAGCTAAAAGTTTGCTTATGGTGTGTGTTAAGACTATAAAAACCTGATTTTTACATGCTGATTTTTCTAGTATACCGTATTGGTTGAAGGGTAAGTTACGAAAAAAGTATAAAACCTTTGTGCAGAAATCTAGCTTTTTAGATAAATTGTGTTATAAAATGAAGTAATGAGAAACCAGAGAAATGGAAAAGGATTTTGCTTAGTAGTGTAGACTAGTTATTCAATTCCGGGCTTCTGATTTTGATTTTTGGCAAGCTAAATGACCATATCTTGATTCAATTATTTTTGTGGGGCTGAGGAGGAAGGAGGGAAAGAGAGAGAGAAAGAAGAAAACTGTTAAATTTTGGAAAATTCTAAGCATTTCCAAAACATTCAGAATTGTCAAAACTGTTAGATAGGACTTATTTGCATCATGAATGTTATAACTACGAAGATTATATAAAACCTTTATGATTGCATATTCAGAAGACCTGTCTTACGAAAAGCCTTACTTTTTTCTTAAATCCAAACACTTATAACATGACCTCTAACTTGAAAGGTAGGGTACATTGGCAGAGGTGGGATATTTTGTATAAACTCACATAGACAGGTTTTAGAAACCTGTTAAATACTATTTTAAGACTGATGTTCAAATCTGAAGTCAAGTTCAATTATACATATAAAAGATGTTATGAGTAAATTTAAAAATATATTGGAACATTTTAAAATCCAGATTCATCATTAGCTCCTGTCTCCTCTTCTCTGCCAGAGGAAACCATTGTCTCATCTGCCAGCCAAACTGTTGCTGTGGTTGTTCCCTACCCTAATGTTTTGAAGTGAGTTAACTAAACCAGTTTAAATAAAAAGACTCACTTTTTTCCATACTAAGCAGTGATGAGCAGCTAAGAACAGACTGAATGGGGTTGTTCTTTCTGCTCTACAGCTTCATCCAGAGGATCTTTGCCCACAGTTTCGTGTCCAAGTTTGACATGCAATCTTTGGTTGACAAGTCTTCCCCACTGTGAGGGATTCAGCAGCCAGAATCTTCCTCCTTTTATTGGAAGCACATGAGGTGGCAGAGGTTGAGAGCTTTCTGTTATTACACAGCATTAAGTGTTGGACCAAAGCAGGCAGAAGTGTTTGAGCAAGGGGCTTGCATAAAATTTGCCTATGACGGATTACAGTCTATTGTCTTTCAGTAAATTTACAGCCGCGTTTGAATGCTGTGAGGCTTCCTGCATTTGTGGAGGGATGCAACTTCAGCATCAGTGAAGAAAAAGAAATGAAATTCTGGGAATATAAACCTGGGTTTTCTGTTTGTTTTGGTTTTGCCCTCTGTGAACCATTTCCGTTTTGCAGATAAATAGTACTTAGGTTAGCACATGGCTAAAATGTTAAATCTACTAGTTCAGGTAATTCAGAATTAATGTCTCTCTTTATGCTTCAATGCATATACAGCGTAGAAGCTTTAATACATACGTGAGCATGCAACTTTTGGTAATGAGACGTTATTATAAATTTAAGCACACAGATGGTACCTTTAATGCTATACAAGGCATGAAGAGACATGTTGCCAAGTTCTTCTTTTAGTTATACCCATGTTGACTATAATTCTGCAGTTCTAGAATTATATCTGATTTTAATCCTGGCTTTTGGTGGGGAGGGAACCAAACATAGTGTCTGAAAAATAATTAATGCTTTTTTTCAGGTAACAATGCAAATGGATGATTTAATTATTGCATTTAACTTATCATGTGGTGAGAAATTCTCTTGGGATGATACATGCAATGAAGTGAGCTCAAGTCTACTCTCAGGAGTTTATTTTTTCTGATTTCTGCATTATTATATATGTACAGTTTTCAGTTAGGAGCAGCTTCTCTATTTTCATATTTTGTAAGGGAAGCTGAGAAATAACTATGACAGTCTACATACTTGCATGTGAAAAGTGTGGATATAATTTAAAGCATGTTGTGTTGAGCTGCCATTACCTTAAGGAACAGCGTGCTTTGCCAGTAATAGAGCATCTGCTCTCTGTTGACATTGTCAGAGGTTGAGGTCAGTAATGGTATTCTGATCTACTGTATACTTAGCAAAGAGCAGGGTAAAGCTTTTCTGTTTCTAACATGTTTTGCAAGTTGTGTTTGCCTCTACCATCATAATTGATGTGTCTGATTATAAAAACCAGTGCTGTTTGTAGTTTTGTTATATGTATTTGCACATTGACTTTACTCTGCTCTCAGAGATGTGAAAAGCTGTTAGTACTCTGATCCAATTATAAAATATGAAAGATGTTGTCAGGCCTGCTTCTGGTGAATTTAACTTCTTTGATCATGAGTATAATATTCTCATCTATGTAGCATATCTTTTGAAACTTGGAACTTAGAGATCTGTGCTCCGAAAGGTTGTATCACACCAAATCTGACAGTATTGGGTATTGCTGAGGAGCAGTTATGAGGGCTTAGATGGCATCAGGGAGAGCTACTAAGGATAATGGGTAGGAAACGGAGATATAATGTAGATGATCTGAATAGAGCCCCTTGTACTGTCACCAGATGCAGCAGAGAAAGGGTATGTGATCAACAGTTGCTGTTACTGTATCATTTTAGTGACATTCTGCTGATGCAGCAAAACTGTGGCCACAGCAAATCGTACAGCAAAAATGTACTTTCCTGGGCATGTTTTGCTGGTGCTTCTGGAGGAAAAGGAACCTAAAAGGTGTTCCTGTACCAGTGAAAGCATTGTTGCATAGCATATTCATTTCTGGTAGAGTATTAGTATCTCTTGTGAAAAGCGTGAGAAACTGAATTCCACCACCCCCCCCCCCACCCCCCCACCCCCCCCCATTTGAAATTGTCACTGGAGTCTGCTTTGGTCTAACGAATTTCTAAGGGGTTCAGCAGTAAACCAGAAGACCTTCTTCATTGTACTGCAGTATTTAATTAAATAGGTTTAGGAAAAAATAGGACAAGATCTTTGTTTTTAATTAAAATGCTAATTCATAATTACAGGAGGCACATATGACCTTTAAATTACAAATAATCTGTTTCTTGTCAGATCTTCTAAATAGTATAGTAGCAGTAACATTTCTTGTAAGAGTTGTTTTGTTGATCAAAAGCAGCTCCAGTTCAGCACTCTCTGGTCACCTATATATCTTAGGTACTGAGTTTGTTTTTGGATTTAATATTGAGTGCCTTTCATTAGGAAGTAAAGTACAGCCGCTCTGAAATACTACCAAATTTGTGGTCCTGCCAGCTGATCTGGGCACACCAACTTCTACCCCTGTATGGAGAGCTATTAATTTTGCTTGTGTGCTACAGCACTGCCAGGAGAATGGAGGAGTGTGATCACACAATGTGGTTTTAGTCTTGCTTAGATGGGTAAGCAAAGTGCTCGAAGTTGTAATGTGTTACTGGGGTCTCTTAGACACGTGTAACTGAATCTTACTGATGACTCTTCCTGTCCCTCTGTGCTAGGTAAATATTTTATTAAATTTGAAACACAGATACTGATGTAGCGTGGAAGTACTGCTTTAGGCACATGTCTTTGTGTTTGTACTCCTGAAACTTTTGCTGGCTGGCAATGCAGAGGCAGTTCTCTCCTATGACTGCAGAGCTAAAGCTTATATGATGTTGCATGTGTGACCTGGGGGCTGTTTGATAGTTTATTCTTTCTCATTCTAGGATCTGCTTGGAGATCATTTTTATGTGTTTACTTATACTCTCACATCTTACTCTTTTTTTTCCAGTGGTCTGCAAGTTATGTGAATTTAGTATATATGGTGTCTTTTACACAGGTTATGTATTACTTTGTTCTCTTTGTTACCCCCAAATTGGTTTGCCCCACTCCAAGTCTGCATTTCTTCAACAGACTGCTAGTGAGTTGTTTGTAGCCTTCACTGTCAGCCTGTGTTTGCTCTCTTATCCCATGCCTGTAGAGCTCTATGCTGCAACTTGTCTTTCCACTTTTCAAGGCCTCTGCTGTCACACCAGGCCTGTATTCCTCCACACTAATCATAAATATTTCATTCTACACAAAATAACTAGTTGTTACCGGTGTCTATCTACAGCTATGATTATGCTATATATGCATGTATATACATGAAAATAAGCAAAAGTAAAAGAAATCAGGCATAGCTACAAGGTTGTTAGAAAGAACTGCTGTTACAGCTAAAGCAAGTGAAAAGAAAGCTTCAGGTGTTGAGACAAGTTCAGACGATGTTTGACATTAGGCCTTGGGCCTGAGATCCAGCACACTGAATACAGAGTCTGTGCACTATCATTGACAATACCCCATTTACAGGGCTACAGTTGTCTCTGTGACAGAGAAGAGATCAAAGTAATCCTGAAAAGTTGGTGTGTGAGAATGGATTGCAGTCATAAGAGTAATTAAATAATATTTTAATCTTTTTGGTTGCAAACCTGTGTAACTTCTGAGATGTCCCTCTGAAGAGGTGGTTATGAGGAAGCTGTGTAAATCATTTTGGCAGCAGATGATTTCCCAAAAATCTCATTTATCAGAAACAGTTTGGGACTGATGAGGGACGTGCATGCTTTGAGGAGTGTATACTTACAGACAGTTGTAGAAATTACTGGGTTTATAAATTTGTGACATTCTATAGCATTTATGTTACATTAACACTCTTTTGACTTAAAGTTATACATTAGAAATACAATGCATGTATGTTAACTGCAAGGAAAAGTTTAGAACCAATCCAGTAAGATCATAACTGTTGCTCCAGGGTGTGTTGTGGGACTTTGCAAACTGTAACACCGATCATTTTCTGGGGTTGGTACCTTCGGGGACAGTTAACTATTGGGGAAAAAAGGACCAGTGCCTTATACAGCCACACTGACGCTATGGTAATATCGGAGTGTCTGCATATGAAAGTTGAGTAGGGAATGACCCTCAGCAAGTGTACCTTGCACAAGATAATGCCATCACTTGTTCTCTTCCTGTGTTCTGTTTCCTCAGATTTGCAGATATCCTCCTGGCATAACACATGCTATTAGAGATATCTCTGAGGGAGAAATCTTCTACCACTGGAGTGCAAATGCAGTGATAAAACTCCTAGTTAACTAATTCATTTAAATATTAACTGGGAACAAACTGCTACTACTGCGAAACCTTACATGTCCAACCTACCTGTTCTCACTTTCAATATAGGTTTTGGAGTAGGAAGGAAATACTTGCATAGTTCATGGCTAACAGATGGCACAGGTATCTGTCATGGTACTTTTAAGGCAATAACCTTGAATTTTTTCCTTCAGAGAAATCCTGAGATTAATATAACAGTTTAGTCTTAGGTGATCTCAGATTCCTTAGTTGAATATAGAGTTAATTTCAAAGCAGCAGTGTTATTCTTGAGCAACTCTATAGCTTCCAAGTGTTGCTGCAATAGTTTTCTAAATTAAAATTTTGAACAGTCATAATAGTTTAATGTAATGATAATAAACTATACAGATTGTCTGTTCATTTTAAAAAGGAACTAAAATGAGCATAAAATGACAGAAAAAGACAATGGGCTGTTCATATGGGCTTAATTTTTGGATGTTCTCTAACAAAAGTTGGAGTACAAGAAATTAAGATGTTAAGAAATTAAGACAGCTCCTAGGTGCAGTTACAATTTATCAGATTGTTTACTTCTGTTTTTTCTTAATGTGCTCAAATGCTTGGATGTACACATGAAGAACTAAAACCAAGATGAAATAACAGTATTGTCCTCTCATCTGTTGACTGCCCTCATGATTATTTGCAGGATGAAATCATGAGTTTGTGTCTTTATTGGATGTGTTGTACACCATGCAGCCCTTGTACCGTGTGTATAAAAGCTGTCACGAAAGGAATGAAGTGATAGGATTTTTTTTTTCTTTAAAAAAAGAGTAGTGTATCTAGCCCTGTTCCTTATCCAGCTGCTCCTTGATTAGGAGGGGTTCTTCTCTGAAATCAGTTTTGTTTCAGTCTTACAGAAGGTAAGAGAGGAAAATATCGCCTTTGGAAGAGAAGGCTTCCTAAGTTCATTCTCAAAAATAGGGTCTTTTTTTCTGGCAAGAATAGTGGCAAAAATTATCACTAATAAATGCCCTTCTTACTGCACCAGATTAAACAAGAGCACAGAAATGAGGAAACTCCGAAAGTATGTAAGAAGTAGAGGAAAGGTATGTATGTATACATACATGTATATGTGTGTGCGTGCATGACTGCAGACTGATGAATGAGTATAGGAATAATCGATACTGGAAAAATTGCACAGCTTGAATAAAATTATAAGATATAATGTTCATAAACAACGTTAGTTCCCTAAAGAAGGGAAAATACACATTTTTGTCTTCCACAATTTTACTAGAGGTGTAAATCACCTCCACAGAATGTTTGCCTGATATTGCAATACCCAGGAGGAAAGATATGGAGAAGTTTTAAGGCTGGTGGAAAGCTTGTAAGTATGTTGCCTCTGCTTCATACTGTTGAAGAATGGTGTAAGAGACAGCATATATTTTTTAATTATAAGTAAATAGATTAATATTTCATATTTTTAAAGAATGCTGTTAATCAGCAGCATTCTCTTTGTGTCTCTTAAATGCCTATTTAATTTTAATGAAAAACAAAACAAGTCATTCTTCTGTTCAGCTGGAGTGAAGGGACAAATCAATAAACTTAGACTATAAACAGTACTGTGATTATTGCCAAATAAATATGCTAGGCCTGTAGGTCTAGTTTGATTTTTTAATGTGTTCCAAAATGACTTAGAAAGTACTGGAGACTTATGTTTGGGAGTCTGCTATTGAAATTTCTGCATCAGAAGAAGGAATGAATCATCTTTAATAACATGTTCAAGTAACACAATCCATACAGTTTTTGCTGACTATGTACAAAGATAGTCATGTTAAAGTGGTCATGGTTTATGTGTTCCTACCTGCTGTATCTTCTCAGGAGGTGGGAAGTACTGGTTTTGAGTACTAGGTACAGAGTCTGCCTATAAAGTTCTGTGCTGTTACAAAAAGCACGTTCTTAAAAGTAAGATTGACCAGTTTGGAAAGAATATTGTACCAGGCTGGCATGGAGATTCACTGGCAGAACACTTTTCTCCGGAATGCTAATTTCTTCTTTTTCAACCTTTTGATCAAGTTAACTTTCAATGGATGTGAACTGCACCTTGCGTAACATCACAAAACCCCACAAAACTGAAGTTCCCTTCTTTAAGACACTATCCTTGTATATGAACGTGTTACAATTTTGTATTTGTCCAAATCTTATGACATTTTTTCCTTATGTAGAGCCATGAATTTAAAAAAACTCAGACAACTCACCATTGTAACTTGAAAAGCAATTGATCTCTTTCTATTTTCTGATCTTGGCTAGGTCTCTGTGCTCACCTAATGCTATCTTTAAAATTCTGATATAGAGGTTCAAAGCATGAAGAATTATGGCTTCTTTTTTCTTTTAACTTTTCCCTGTGATTAAAAAAAATAGTAGTAAGGAAATGGTTGCATTTCAACACAGCACATGAGCATTTCTATGGGAAATTTGAGCAGTTCAAAGACAGCAGCTGTGGTAGCACTTTAGATTGCTCTCAATGGAATGTGCTACTTTTACTGGGTATTTTTTGTGGATGGTTTTGCAAGCCAGTTACCAGGAGCTCAATTATATAATCCTGGTTTAATCACAGACTGGTGTAAATTGAAAGAATATTTTACACACAAGCCGAACTGATCTGGCTCATTGGCAAAGACCTGGCTTTGCAGGAAAACCTTCATGGTTTTGGTCAATAAAAATATGTAGTAGCGCAGGTTACCACCTAAGACCTTTCTGGGAAAGTTATTGGCTGTACAGGACACAAAAATGTTTGAAATTGTCATCCCTTCTGCAATAACTTTTATGTAATATTTTGGATTGGATTCTTGTAGCATGTACTGGAAGAGTATAAAGCATGAGTCTGTTGGCTGCATTCAAGTCTGAAATTAAAAATTCCTGAATTCTATTCCAAGCACATAGTGGAGAAAACACTTTTATATCTTAAACAGAAACAGTAATTCCATATAGGACCTTTGTATAGGGTTTAAGGTGTGACCTAAGCTTCTGATAAGGAAAGTGCAATACAAGTGCCACCTATTAATAAAAATTAACGTGAGAGAAAGAGGATGATAGGTTGCAAGGTAGAAGAAAGGCTATTTATAACAGATGCATGTTTCTTGTTATGGGACAGAATCTTTTTCCAGCTTCTATATGCACTTGAAAAGCCATGTTTTTGAACACTTTCAGTTTAGTGTTTCTATTTTTTTTTTAAATTTTTTTTTTTTTTTGGAGATGGATAGCTAAGAAACTGCAGGAAGGTCATCAGTAAAAGAAAAGTCTCTTAGAAATTTATGATTAAAGTTGTTTTATCTACCGTTATGGTAAATCAAAGATAGTTTTAATATATTCTGTTCTGAATTACTTTGCATTTCTCCTTGAGTAGTTACTCTGTAGAAGTTTTCCTTGTGGAGGAGTAAAGACAATGAATGCCAAAGTCACATGCCCTGGGAACTCGTTAGCTTTTCTGCAGTCTTATAATCAGAGCTCCACATAAAGAAGACCTCCTTTGTGAATGTACTAATCTAGGAAGTAGGCCTGTATTAATTATGTAATGGGAGTTGCTTTAGATGCAATTTCTAAATGTTACTTTGGATTCAGATGACCCTGCTCTTGAAGTGATACTACATTTAGTAATATGCTGAAGACCTCTAAATCATCTTTGTCAAAATAGTTAACGTTTTGTTTTCTAGCAGCAGAATTACTTTTATCATGTAAAATCTGATTGTTCATTTTTTGGGCCAGTCCTGACTAGGAGAAATATTTGAATCGATCTGTTTACTGTCCCTTAGTTTTTCAAAGCTACTTTTACACTTCCACTTGTGTAAAATCTTTGGATTGTAGTCAAATGAGTGGTTGGAGTCAAATGAGTAGAACATCTGAAGAAATCACAAAACTTTTTAAAGTAAACAATACTGTGGAAAGGGTAAATGTATGGATATTTATATATATAACTGTGAGATAAACACATTTCATTAGTCCTTACTAATTTAGTAATAATATGATTCATATGTGGTTGCAAATTTGGTTTTATTCACACTTTTTTAAAGTTACAGTTAAGGATACTTAGGTGTATTTACTGTTACTGTATTAATTTAAATTCAGAGGAGAAATGGTCAGCAAAAGTCAGCATCCATCTAATATTCTCTCAAGCATTGTGTTAACCAAATCAACTAACACTTTTGCGTGCAAAAAGCTAATTTTTCATTTCAATGCTCAGTCCTGTTCATTTAACCTCACTTAGCTGCTCTGCACTTTATTTTGTAGGCAGCAGTGTTGGTATCTTTGCAATAGTTGAACTAACAAAATTCTGCACCTGTATTGGCAATTTTTAGTACAGTATCTCTGGCTTTTTTTCCTTGCATAAAACCGGTTAAAGTAAGAGTATGACTATTCTTGCTAGAGGAGAAGTTTAAATATTAACTATCTTATCTGCAATATCTGTCAGGTTGAGCTGGTAAGGGAACATTGTCCCAGGTTTTATAATGACTTATTTTATGGCCTGTACTGTAAATTATATCCATATAGAATAACAAATACTCAGAGTTAATAGAAATGCTTTTATTTAATGAAATAGCTTCTGTAGGAATTTAGTTAAGTATCAGAATATGTATTCAAATGTAAATGAGTACAAAAGTACAGTCTATGAGTACACATTGGCATGAGAATGAAGTTCAGCTAGTTTTATTCTAAATACTCAGTTATAGTGGTGGAGAGCTTTATTGTAATAAATCATAGCTTCTTTGAAGCTGATGAGCACACTGTCCACAACCTTAGTCAACGACTAGCCAATTGTACAGCCTTCTGTTTTTCTCTATTTATTCTGAATTTTCATTTAAATTAAGGCTGCTGAAAACTTTTCTGACATGAATAACAAAAAAAATTGTGGTCGGGAGAAACAACGTTAACTGTGTCTCACATAGAGTTCACAACAGCATAATCAGATCTTGACAATTTCTTTTCACTGATGATCTAAAAAGTCTTTTGGAGTAGGGATACTGTGGTGAAGAAGTTGTAAAACTTGTTCACTTGTTTACAATTTTTAAAACAAATTATTTACTACTTTCAATTTCTGACAACCATGGTTTTTTTAGTTATTCTTCAGTCATTTTTGGTTTGCTCATTTTTTCATTGTGTTTGAAGTATTGTGAATATCAGAAAATGCCCAAGGAAACATTTACGTATATGTGGAGCCCCATGTAAATATCCCATGTTTATCTGTTGTCTTCCAAATAAGGAAATGATGATTCGTTTGAAGAAACTGATTTAAAAAAAGAATTTGATTATGTATATTGAGGAATGCACAATTTAGTTCCCTCTTGGAAATTTGGGGGAGACTTTCATAATCCATTTTTTTTTTAACTCAGGATGGCAGTTGTGATAGAGGAGCTTGTTGAAAGCATGCTGGTCTGTTGGGCACTCAGTTATGGCTAGGTTATTAAGAAGTCTTAATGCAGAATTGTCAAATTACTGTTTTCTGTAGGATGTATTTCTTAAGGTATCAGTGATTTGTTCATTAAATACTGTGAGCAATGTTCCTGCAAAGAACAAATTTTTTTTTTTTTTGAAGGTGGTTGCTGATTTTAAGTGTCTGAAATTGAGGCACTCCAAATTCCATATATCCTTCTGAAAATTGACTTAGAAGTAGAAATATTGTTCATTACAGATCAGACTTGTTGCACTGAGTTGTAAAGAAAAAAAAAAAAAAAAGAGAGAGAAAACCATTTGTCTTCCAGGCTTGTGAAGGAGTAAAAGGCAGAGCCACCTGTTTAATATTATTCTGTATCTGCCCTCATTGTTCCCAGAAATTAGTGTTTGGTCTTATGATTGAGGTTAATCTGACAATTAGAAAAGCTGATCCTTTAAATGAGGTGTCCAGTTTCAGTCACTCTTTGCCTCCAATAGATGGGTTCTAACCACTCTTCAGGGGGCATGTGGTATTAACTGGAGTGGTTTATAGAATCATAGAATCATTATAGTTGGAAAAGACCTCTAAGATCATCAGGTCCAACCATCAACTCAACACCACCATGCCCACTAAACCATGTCCTGAAGTGTCACATCTACACATTTTTTGAATACCTCCAGGGATGGTGACGCCACTGTCTCCATGGGCAGCCTGTTCCAATGTTTGACCACTCCTTCAGTAGATAAATTTTTCCTAATATCCAATCTAAACCTCTACTGGCACAACTTGAGGCCATTTCCTCATTTTCATGATTTGGAATAATACTGCTGGCATGTTTATTCACTAACCTTAGACCCAAAATATCAGGCTCACTAACCTATGGACTTGTGTAAGCCAAGGTCAAAAAAATTTCTCCCCCAAGCTGGCCTTTACTTGATCTGCTTATCAAATGGAGCAGTGCCTACTTCTGCCAGTTTTTTCAGTTTACAGTATATAGCAAATGACGGGTAATGAGTGGTTTCTTTGGCAAAATTTCATTAAATTCATGTCTCACATACATTCTAACTTCTGGAATTGAGAACCAAGATTTTAAACCTTGTTATGTGTAACCCATTATAAGTCGTGAAATTATTTATGCACACGATGGGACCTTTTAAAACTTAAGAATATGATTCAGCTGTTCATGCATTAAATCGTACTTACTCAAGGTGTAATTCTGTTTGTTTTGATTATTAGATGGTTATTGTAACACTTGATCAGAATGACTCTGCTTTTAATTAGTCTCCAAGGACGTGAAGTGACTCATCCTCATGCTGAACTATTTGTAGTAGATATTTATATTCTTACATAGCACTGAAAGAAAGTGGACCCCAGTATGTTGACAGAGGAAAGTGTAAGTCCCTACTCTGGTGGTGTTCTAAGGTGTAAATTAAATAGCAGGTTTTTTTCCCCCATGACTGTCTTCTATGAAATTAGGATTTTCTAGACCACATTATCACTGAACATGAACAAGGATGTAAGAGTTAGACATAAGACCTGAAATTCGAAGAAATTTCAAATCATTGTCTGGTTTCAGGTACATACTCTTTTTCTGTACTTAATACAGCTACTGCCCGCGTCCTTGAGCATGTTGGTAGTTTTGAGGGATGCTTTATACAGATGTGCAGAAATGAGAGACAACTTGTTTTTCAGCTTCCTGTGTAAGACCAGACTGGAGCGTGAAAAATGTAGTAATGCAGAGATGGAACTACTTTTTTGAATATGCAAAGTTTGGTGTTTTTTTTGTGGATATTGATATCATTCAGTAAATACTGGCTTAACAGGGACATTGGTTTACTTCCACTGGGTTGGTAGTATATTTCTCTGCACTGCCATTATCCTGAAAGCACAGAGTTTTGGGTGCTTTTTCTCAGATTGGTGTTGCACTAACTTGCGCTGATGTTCTTCAGAACATTGAGGCTTTTTCTTTATTTTAGTCTGTCATCGTGCTGTAAATTAAAGATCATATCATAACAGGTAATGAAAGAATATTCAGCATTTACCTACATTCCGTTCTGTACAATTTATGAGCTTTTTTCCTGTGTAAGATTTTGATCTCAGTATTCCCAAATAAGGTAGTAATATTTCAAAATTGGAAGACAGTCGTGCTGTAAAACATACTCACAGAAATAGTAAAGTTGTCAGCAGCAGCTTCTAAAATACATCCTTGTTAAATATTTTAGGATTCCATCATGTTCTCAATCATTTCCTTAGAAGGGACTGTGATCACAGTGGAGAATGTGTTACTTTTCTTTGAGCAACGCGTCTGTAGTCAACAAGAAATAGTTTGAGGCCCATGACCTTCTAAAGTCCTGCCAGAATTCTTGTTAGAAAGTTACTCCGTGGCTGGAAGGAAGGAATTAAGAATCCTGATGCATGAGAATGGAGGCCTCTGGGAGCAGAAGGTGATTTACATGTACTGTACTTTTCCTGAGGGGGCTCTGTTAGCCTGCTGTCTTTAAAGCAACAAGCATTAAAAAATGATATAAATAATTTCTGGGGACAGGTAATTTCCATATTTTTCTGCAGACGTCGCTATTGGGCAAAGCCTCCAGAGACTTGTTTTTTTCATCACACCAAGCTATCAGGAAGGTGTTCTTTCTCATATGTGAGCAGATCTTTCTGGTTATTTGTACTTGAGTGTTCAGATAGTAAGAAGAAAACACATTAGAAATGTAATATTTTAATGGTGTGGAGATAAGAGTGAAATTCATTCTGATAAATTTTGAATTTTATATTTGTGTTTTCAGGTCACCTTTTTTACTGAAAATATCTGTATTAAAAGTTTTTCAAAAAAATATGTAGCTAGAAGAACTTCATTAAACTATAGTAAAGATGAAGAAAATTTGATCCACTAACCAAAGCGTCCCTGTTGGTTTTCAATATAAACTATTGAACAAAATAAGCTATGCTTTCTTTAGGCCATGTGACACAAATATTGATGTATTCGTATAAGCATTTAAAACTAATTTGGCTTTGCATTCTTAAACTCCCCTCTCCAGTCTCCTTAGCATGAATCTAGTGAATTTTTTAATACAGTTTTGCCACATTTGAAAAAAAAAAAAAAGTAACATATAACCAAGAGGCAAGTTATTTCTCAGTGCACTAGAAATGTATGATTATTTCATTATGCATTCCAAGAAACTTGTTACAGCAAAATACTCTAGTGCAAAATTTGTTTGGAATAGGTCATGCAGCACAGGCCACTGACTTGGCTTTTTTTTGTTGTTGTTGTTAATGCAATTTTACTAAATATAGTGAATATGAAGCAAAGAACTCTGTTCAGGTAAAGTGGAGCTTTTGCTTAGCTCTACCTTGTGAGATTAGAAGACTGAACACGGTTACCTCCATAAGCTATGGATATAGCTGTAAGAGCAAAGAGAATCTGAAAGCGTTCTGGAGGGAAAAAATCATTTGGTCAAAATCTTATTTTCATCTAATTTTTGCTGTCCAACTGGGCTGTCAAAATCTTTCCCATCATGCTTTCTTAAACATACAGTTAAAAGGCTTCCTAATAAAATACTCTTCCCTTTGCTCTATTGGAAATAGATTCTTTTATTTAAGACTATCGATAACTCACTTCCCCTTCAGTTGCTGAAACAAGCTGGGTTAATCTTTGCAGTCTCAAAGAAAATCATAATCTATGAAAGCAATTTGCATGTCTTTTTCTTCCCTTGAGTACTCCTGCATTTCATTGCTATGCAATTGGTGCTAATCCGATTTGTTCCCATTATGCATTAGATCTCATGACTTTGCCTAGTGCAAATTACTGCCTGTGAAATTATGGTAGACTCGCTCAGTTTTTCTGAACTTACTTTTGTGTAGGCTGACTTAATTGTGACTACCGTTAACTATGTTCGTTCATTACATTTTGATTTGCTAATCAGTTTTTTTTTCCCTTACTAGTCTAGCTAGAGATATTTGTATCCTCTTTAACCTTAATTGCATCACCTGCCATTTTAGCATGCAACTCTGCTAATCTTGTACCTGTAATTCATTCCATGTTTTTTTAGATAGGTTATTGTATATTGTTATTTATTTTCAGACTAATCTATTTAGAGTATCTAAGGACATTTTGTCAAGATATGTCAATGCCTACATGTAACAGGACTGAAAGAGTTCTGGATAGGCCATGAAACACTTGGGCTTGATTATTACATTTTTTTTTCCATGCAAATCCTAAACCTCTCAGATACAGTCATCCTAAATGTCTTGATGCTGGAAGCTGAAGCTATATAAACTCTGAACTGTAAGGTGAGAATTTAGAACAAGTGATATAAATAACACTACAGCAGTTTGACAGTAGTTATATTAGATGCCCTGCATGCATCTGGCCACTCTAAAAATCTGGATGGGATGGTCTTTGCTGGTTGGCATGCTCCTCAAAGAGGGCAGAAGGAAATTTTATGGATTTGGAATTGCACACAAGGTTTGTTTTAGGGACCTGTCAGAGCTTTTGACTCAGCTCTCTAGTGAATGACACAAGGTTTGAGTATTCACTTCTGATACTTAAACACAGTTTCATGTGTTGTGGTTTTCTTCTGACAAGTTTACATAGGGTCTCAACCAAGAAAGAGTAGGGAAAGTCAGAAGTATGTTTTGGGGGCAAAATGGAGTTACTGAACTTATTAAAGGACACTTATTTATTCATAGATTAATTTCTTTCCTCTAGATTGATTGAAAGGCACTGCTTTTTGGCCTGAAGGAAGAGAGAAGCTGTTATTCACTGAGCTGAATCACTCTCTTGGTTTTGTAGCTATAAAGTCAAGTCTGATTAAAAAAAACATTTCCCTGGGTTGCTGTGGCAGCCATTGTTTCACGATGGCCAAAGGCAAAATCAGTCATATGGGAGATCACATAATGATGATTTCTGCTTGGTTTTATAGCTCTGTTGCTGTTATTAGTAACTTCTGTGGTCCCATTGTCAAATTCTTGGATACTGAAATCTGATATCAAGCTAGCTTTGCTATCTTCTTTTCTCTTTGTGCTTAAAGGATCCAGCTCTTGATTGTTCTTCAACAATTCCCCTGCTAGATATGTCTTCAGTTATGGTTTCCTGTGTCATTTTGGTTTTTATATGGACTCTCTATTATCTGAAGACTGCTTTTTTTTCCCCGAAGATGGAACATCTGACTTTAGCTTGATGAACAACTTTCAGTTTCACTGCGTGCTTGAGCATTGCTTTCATTCTCTGGTGCATGTTTCTGCTGCTTTCATCGTGCTGGTGTAATTTGTGTACAGCTGTGTTGAGACAGATCAACGAATGAATGTGTTTTAAAATGGCGCCTCCCCACAATGTTTAATAATTTTCTTTTAATTAACTGGATCAACATATGCCCAGTAGTTGCTCTCGTAGTTAAAACAGCATTGCCTTTGTGAGGAAGAGTAACAACATGGAAAGAGGGAAACATGCTCAGTTTAATTCGGTGCTGCTGCTGGAAAAAAAGGCTTGTCGGTGTCCTTCCCTGCATTTCTTACCCTGTAGCAGACTGGACCTGAAATCATAGGTAGCTGATTGTACGCAGAACTAATGTAAAATGAGGAGCTGTGGAAAACCTAGCCTTTAAGTCAAGGTCCAGTAAAGTACAGTTTGGTTTAGAGGCTGAAAGCACTAAACCAGAAATGCCATATGCACATGGTGTAGCATTCTGCACTCATGTAAATTCATGTAGCTGTTTCAAGTTTGATAAATATTGTTCAGTAGATAAACTTTTAATTGACACTTCATGCCGTGCAGGTATTATCTCTTTGGCCTACTAGGTCTTTTTCTGGTTTAGGGATCATTTGACCTACTATATCTCTCAAACTTCTATAAGCTCCATATTACATGCTGTGAATGATTGAAGAGACACATGGTCATGGGCCATGTCTGATGTGAATAAAAATTTTTACTACTGGGTGAACTGACATGCTTATACTGTGAATTTACAGCCTCAGCCTCCAGACTTATCTCAGTTTTGAATTCTCTGAGCAGAATTTTAAGGGAAGAACCTATTTTAGCAAACCATTGGGACTTGTGGGCTCAGACTTTCCAGCTATGGATTTCTGAAGTTTGAATGAATACATGTGAAATGATTGCAAAAGTATTCGCTAACACTATAGTAAAAGTAACTTTTTTGAGACACAACATTTTAAAGAATATTTCTGAATCCTGTCTTCTCTTCTATGTCTTTAAGTCTTGTAGGCTAATGAGTTTCCATTTGGAACTGATTTTGGTGATGGCAGTTTGGCTAGAAGTACATTATCATGGTTCCTTCTGTCACCGGGTGAAGTACAAGTATTATGTGCAGTTGTCAAGTGACTCAGTGTTGTAACAGCTATACAAGTTAGCTGCAGAGCATATAGTGTTTAGGCACTTGTAATGCTTCACTGGAAGGTAGTTATGAAAATGTTGAGGGAAAAAGATACCAGTTTAACAGACTTTGGTGTGTGGGTTTTTTTTGTTTGTTTGTTTGTTTGTTTTTAATATTGTGTGATTTTAGAATGAATGTAATGACGTCCATTCCACAGGAAGTTAAGAATGAAGTCTCAGTATATATTGTAAAGTTCAGGGACAGAAAGTCTTAAGCTATGTTTTTAAAAGTTGGATGGTTTCATGATTGATTATTTTTAATGAACTTTTTCTGGTAAATTAAGGTGGCATACAAACATACTAGCACAGTAAAATGTCATATGTAGGGGTGTGATGCCATATTAATAATATTCTCCTGCAAATTAACTTTAATTGCTAAAAGAATTTAATTTCTTTCATAACTGATGAATAAAATAACTGCTTGCTTACATCTTTCATGGAAGGCTGGTACAGCATTCATTGTATTGGTATCTAACCATCTGCATTCTTTGCGGAAAGTGCATTTATTGCTTGAAGCAAATGGAACAACTTTATCTACAAAAAGATACTATCCAGACAGTCTTCATGAAAGTTGTCAGATGCTTCATTATGAGGCTTAAGTACTGTAGTTACTGTTATCTACTTAGAATTTGGTCTGGCTGGGCAAGTGATTGCAGACAGATATTAGGATGGATTCTGAAGAACTTGACCTAAACTTTATGAAATGGATACACTGACATTTTTCAAGTAGGCACAATGTAAGGATTACAAGGTTCCTGCCATGTAATCTATAACTCAGGGCAGATCTCCCTCAGCGTACCAAAAGAATTCAGCTCTTTCCTTGAATTCTGCTGTTTTCACACTTGGTAGAAGAGCAGAAAATAGAAAAACAGTTGTTATGATTTACAAAGTTATTTCCTTCTGTAAGCATATGTATGATCCTTCACTTACATTAGAAGTCAAATTTATGATTAATTTCTGTACTGAATGTTGACTTCAAGATGTGCCACAATCTTTGCACGGCTAAACACAATCTCTAAATTTTAGTGTATGGTATAATATTTAAATTTTAGTAATGTTTACTATCTAGAAAATAACTTTGTCCATGGTTCAGTCAAGGGTAAAGTTAGAGGGCGTTAGCTTTTTTGCTCTTTCTGCCAAACAGATTGTCCAGCTATTTGTTATGTGAACACACGCATGGTAGGATTTGCCGTGAGCATCCTAGTGGATTATACAGTAGGCTACCAAAGAACATTCAAAGAATCCAATTTCAACCTCTCTGCACCTAAACTGAGTTTAAACAAATGATTGAAAAGTGAAAGGATTTATATTCTGTTATAACCTACCGTTTGGCTATGTTTTAAAGTTTTAGCCCTTCGCTAATCTTTACTTACATGAACTTTCTGTATATGTGTTCATTTTAAGATTAAGACACACAGGATTTTCCATCTTTTTGCCCTAATCTCATTTTCCTGCTAAAAACCAAAACTTCATGCGAGTCTTTTTGAAGAGAGTGTGAGTGATGTAGTTTTAATATTAACAGCGTATGGAAGCTGCCATATCATGAGGGGAAAAGAAGGCTTATATTTTGCCTTTTGCTTTTAAAGAGTAGAGATACTCAATACAGTGGGAAGCAAAAAATTAAGGAAATGTAATTTCATTTTTTAAAGAAACATTCATCTGTCTTATATTGGTGTGACAAGGAGAAATTCTCTGGGTTAGGACTGGAGCAAGGATAATTTAGATATAAATAAATAAAAGCTCTGCATTTACATTTTCAGTTTCTCACCTTTACTTGCTTCCTCTGGTTCTGTATGTAATGGTGTAACAAACGTATGGCAAAGCTTCTGATGGATATGTATTTTCATTTTCTCCCTTGCAGTCCACAATAGTTGGCCAGCATAAACATGTCAGGAAATAAGTAGGTCGCTATGACCTGGTTGTTATTTTTGAAAGGTGGGAGAGTACTTTTGTGTCCTTGTACTGTGCCTTAGATGCATTTGGAATAAGCCCAAATTGAGGGGATTGGTTTGAAATCTCACTTTCTCCCCACTTCTCAGACCATGCTACTACAAGGAGTCACTACCATTTACAACATCTGAAAAGTGTTGGACTTTTCATTCTCTGCTGTACCAGTAGTTTGTGTATTACATATATACAGACTATAGTGCAATATCCAGACTATAGTCTGTGTCTATATATATAGTCTGTAATATACAGGCTGTATATATTTTTAAGCTACCACTGTATATTTATCTGAGCTACCATTAAAATATTAAAGAAAATGAGATATATGTAGAATTTGTATATAGCAGTCTCTTAGCTGGCCCAATACTAGCAGAGTGGTGTTGGGCCAGATTCCTGGTCTCCATTTGCAGTGCCTGGTTTCATCGCTGCCATATACACTAGTGGTAGATGGAGAGTGTGTATTTCTGCATATGGTTCTTAGATGCTGGAATAGAGACCCTGGAGCAGCCAATACCAGGTTTTAGGGTGCTATCAAGCTGCTATGTCTAGCTGATGTACACTGTAGTCAGAGCTTTAATTACAGAACACACAGGGTAGATTTAAAACTAGCTAGCTTGGGCATGGAGATCAGTACAGCTGCAGTGTCAGTGACTTCACTCCACAGACTGCAGGTTACTAACCTGTGCTGATGTTTTGCTGCTACAACTTTAAGGCTGTTAGTACTCAGCTAGATTCAGCTGACACCAGTCTACCTATTTATGCTATGGTCACTTTGGTATTATTAGCACTATGGGTAATATATATGTAAATAAGATAAATACATCTCCCTGCATCTGTCCTTGATACAGTCAGGTTTACAGTATATATGTGTATTAATTACTTTTGACTCAGTTAAACTAGTTGAACAAATATGATCAAAGCTTGACAGGAGTTAAGAAGTAAAATATCTTTGTGATAGACAACATAAAGTAATGACACAAGGTGAATGCAAAATATTTTTCCCTAGCTTAGAGCAAACATACTTAGTAATGTGAGAAAGGCAGGAGATAAGCAACTATTCTGTATTTTTTCTTTCCTTTTTGCCCACAGGTTTTGCACTGAATTTTTGTCGAATTTGGTGAAACTTGGAGGTAAAGGGAAACTAGGGAGGTAAAGAAGCTTATTGGTTTCTGTCTACACTTCTCTGTCTTCAGCATATCAAATGAATTTCACTGATCCATCACTGTAGCAATATTTTGCTGCCTAACTTTAGACGTTAGCTGACTTGTAACGCCTCAGGTCCTCCAAGGCAGCAGTGTTCTACATGGCCAGTGGCTGGGAATTTTGGTCTGGAAAATACCCCGGATCACCCAGCAACTGAACTAAGTTATTGTGGCCTTTTCTTGAGACCTTTTATGCTTTTCCAGAGGGGAGATTGCATGGCGTCTCAACACATAATTCTTCAGAAATTAAAATATGCCCTGTAATTTAATCTTATTTGATAACACATCTGTACTGCCCTTTCTTATGTAGTGAACCAAAATGCAACTGAGTCATAAAACGTTGTTAGCAATCCACTGTTCTTGGTTGTTAGGATAATAGTTACAATAATCTAGAGTCTAATTTTCAAATTACCTTTTTTCAGCTTGGCTAAGTTGTATCAGAATGGTGCTGTCTGTGGTATTTTTGTTATCTTTTGGGAATGCAAGTTAATGTGAAAGGGTACACTCATTCAAGAGATAGACAAAGAAAAAATGACAGCATTTTAAATGATCTGTGTCAGTATATGCTATAGAAAGCTGGATAGCATAGTCCATGATAATCATACTTCTGGAAGACTACGAATAAAGGGGAAAAAATAATACTTCCTTTTAATAGGAACTATTTTTTACAGAAATGCGGGATTTTTTGAATAATCTCAAAGGCCGATTGCCTGGCTAACTTCTCTCTGCTCTTCTCGTTGCTCATTGCTGTGATGGAATCTAAATGACAAGTATATAGCCTGAGGACCTAATCCAACCATATTTTGTAACAATAGTAAAAAGACTTTGCATTTGTCCAACATCTTTCTTCCGAAGAAAACCTTACTACAACAAAGTATCACTGGATATTTTCCAAATTCTGGATTCTTTTTAACTTAAAAGAGGATATTATTTAACTCTAGACATAAATACACAGCAACACAGACATCATCAAGGCTTATGTAACACGGGAAAAGACCACTTTATGCAACAAACCAGAATAATCCTTTTGTCTTCTAAGAAAATTCATGTGTGTTTTAAGGATCCCCACAAAAAGGACTCCCCATATGTGAAATGTTATGAAGCTCTGTATGTTGATATAGAAAGGATAAATGGTTAAAGTGCCCTACTGAAATAGAAACCTGCAGTACTTTAAAAAAGAAATTTTGTTCTAATGTGATTGGAGAAACTAGTTTTTATTCTTTGGAGGTCAAGTGGTGAGAATTTTGACTCTAAAGTAAGGATTTGAAGGAGTTTAGAGAGAGTCACTGAAACAGAAATGTATAAGAAATGCATATTTTTAAATGACATAACAGACTTATGTGCGTACTTTGTCACACTGTGGAAATTGCTTTCTGACAGAGGGTAAATTAATCATCCTCCTTTGGATCAATTCAAATAAATAGGTGCAGAGGGAGGATGATAGGGTGACTGCGTAAAGAAAACTTACTTCATAAGAGGGAACTGTAGCAGCATGACATTTTTCAGCCAGGAAAATTGAAGAATGAGAGAGAATCTCATTGGGGGAATGTGAGGGGGAGAGAAAAGCTGCTTAAGCTAAAGGAAAGTGTTGACATAAAAACTGGTATTAACTAGCTGTGAATAAAGTTACATTAGGGATTGGAAGAGCTTTCTAAACACCAGAGGGGTGAGATAGAGGAATAGACTTCCAGTAGGAGTGAACAGGACATTCTTTTTTGTGGGATGATGCCCCCTAACTTTACATATTATCTAAATGCTGTCATGTCTGCTGGAAAAGAGTGCAACAAAGAATCAAGAAATAAAATAGGAAAAGATGCAAATCCAAATTTACTGACATATTAATAAAATATCTCTGGATCTATCCCCAAACTTAATAGTGCTAGACTACATATTTTTTGTGAAATTATTGTAAAATATTAGCTGTAGAATATCTGCAAAAACATAAAATACCCAGAGTTTTTTCAGAACAGTTAATTGGTGCTGCTGCTGCTTCTCATTAAAAACTTTGAAATTAGTGATTGATGGATTATTGAAGTACGGAGAGTCCTAAGCAATTCACCTGCTTCAAATACCTATAGTCTCTTAGGATTCAATAGTAGTGCATGTTTTATTATCTAAACGTATTTTTACTTTCAGGCTTATTCTTTGTAGAACAGGAAAGGTAGTATTTATAAAGCAAAGTCACTTCCTTAGTTAGAAAGGCCTGTAGGTATTTAATTTATATATATAGTTTTTGTAATGATGTGGATTAACGGCAATGATGGTTTATTGGAATATAGTTTCACTATGATTTTTGAGCTCCTTTCCTAAGTGATAATATGTTGGAAATACATAGGTTAATGCTAATCTCTAAAATTCAGAATAAATGAGGTACTTGGGCAGAAGTGCTGAAATGTCTCAGAGAAAGAAACTGTTGGAATTATAATGCAGATAAGACTAAAGATGGAGAACTATTTTAAATGTAAGTCATGTTTTCCTTCTTGTTGATTGTATATTTGGTACAATAAGAACCATCAAGTGTTGTAGATACTGGCACAGGACAAATACTATGTAATAGCATGGAAGTATTAAACTGTGAAGTGTATGCCTGTTTCAAAGCAAACCCTAGATTTATTTCTGAAAAGTGTTGAGTGATGTTGTTAAAAATGTGACAATAGCTAATCATAAATAAGAGGAATAAGGGTAATATGACCTTTTTATTTCAGTGAAATCAGGCATTTTTTTGTTTTTAATGTTGCTTTTCTATTGAAGAGTAGGCCTAGGTCTTTTAGCACACTTTTGCTGCAGGGACCATAGGAATGTTTTCTGTAGCTCTACACCAAAGAGTACTATAGGAAATTATGCAATTGCTGGATGCCTCACCAAAGCTAAATGACATTGTTAGACAACAGAATAATAGGTCTTTTAAAAGAATCACTTCTATTTATGCCTGAAGTGTTGTGTTTTGTGGTAGATCTTGAGTCTGGAGTCTTTCAGTGTTGATTCTTCTAAAATTCATATACTTATCTAATTTATCTGATTTCAGTGATGTTACTACCCATTTATGCTAGAAGAGAGTCAAGCAACTGATTTTCTTGTGGGACTATGTTCCATTTTACGTAATTGTAACTTTAAGGCTAATCTGCCTTTCAAAAAATAACAAATTATTCTAACCTATTGTAGAACTGAAACTGTCTTTGTGTTCCTGTTTTTGTCATCTTCGATAGTTTAATACTCAGTTCTGAGAGTCATCAGTGAACCTTTGTATCTTAAATATTATCATTTGTTGCTGTGAATGGATGAAAATTTGTATTTTGCATTCCCACAAATATCTAGTAGAAAAAAAAACAACCCGAGCTTTTAAATCTGAGCCACTTGTTAATCATGGCCGAGCTGCTTAACTTTTCAAGGATAAAAGCCAGATTCTTGGTCAACCCAACAAAAATACAATTAAGGAATTAAGGTTATTCTGTGGTCAACAAGGACATCATACTCTCTCCAGTCTGTTTTTGCATGCCACTTTTTCTTCTTTGGCATCTTTCAGTTTTAACTGTATTTCCAGGATAAACTAATCATGCAGATTAAAATGTCATTTTTTGTAAACTGTATTAATTATAATTGGAGAACATGTGTATTCAGTGCTTTGAAGAGCTTTTTTCAAGTGTGTAGCTCTGTCAAATAGGAGGGGAAAAAAAGGCTTAGTCTTATATGCTGTAAACCCCCAAATGACTAGTTAATACTTAAAAAGGAAATGGTATAATAGTTTAGATGCCAGATTTGAATTATGTGATCGTGTTGAGAACAGAGGTTCGTTCACTAGCATGGGCAGTACAGATTTTAATGTTTCAAAATAAATAGTTTACTATGTGACCTTATGGTTACTAAATCACCATATATTTAAGTAGTAGTAAGAAATTAACACATGCAGTCCAGTTGGTTGTTATGTAGTATCGTGCATTCTTTATTATAATGTACAAGGCAGAATTTGTTGCTGGTATTTTTGCCTATTTTTCTTTTTAAAAAAACCAAAACAAAACCAAATGCAAAAGAAACAACAAAACCTCCAAACATAAAGAAATTCAGATGCTTAAAAAAGATGTGAACTAAGCTATGTAATATGGCTGAATTTCCCTGAAGGAGGAGGAAGGTGTCAGTTACGATTAATGTGAACAACATTTATGGCCCTCGAGATGTGACCTCTCGTTACAGTAAATGTGACAGCATGAATTACTTTCAATTACAGTGAACTACATTCAGCTACATTAGTTCTGACACACCTCACTAGGAGACTGCTGCTTTGATAGCTTTAACCAAAGGAAAAAAAAAGGCAAGACTTTTGAGTGCAAATGTGTATGTCACTTGAGCAAAACCATTGGATTCTGATTAGGATGTGTTATTGCCTCAGGTTTTACGCACTTCTATTACATCATTTGTTATTTCCATTGGCACTTTCAGGTTTATGCCTTGGGCACTGGAGAATATGAAAACCACCTTTTTAATATGCCATGTATAATAAATATAAATGCTGATTTTTTTAAAAAAATGTATATTAATTATGAATTTTTTTTTGGTCGGATAATAACCTGTGCCTTTACTTGGAACTATGGCAAGTAGGGTTTACTGACTATCAACATGTCCCATTTGGTATGACATAACTACTTTGATGTTTATTAACACTATCAATTTATTCTTACAAATTAAATGTATTATAACGCAGGATATTTATCACTTGATAGAAGCAGCAGTTATAATGTCACTACTTTTTCCTTCAAGGTTCAATTACCATGCTTCAGTTTCTACCTCTAAGCTTTCATAGAAAATAAAAGATGCCCAGGGCAGAAGTCAACCTTTCACTTTTGCTACAGAGGAGATGCCATCTATTTCACGCTGTGCTAAGTATTCCATCGAAACATGAGTAAAACAATGCCTTTGGCAAATCGTAAGTTAGAAATAGCACTAAGCAAAAGAAATAACTTTAATTAAAACATTTTATTTCTCTTCAGGTCTTCATTTGCAGAGTATTGGGCATTTTTCCTGTGAAAATAAAGACCCTCTTTTTAAATTCTTGGGATTGTTGTTGTGGAATCACAGTAGAAAACTTGCAACATAAAATTGCCAGTTAGCAAAAGAGAACAAAAAATGGTGGTTGCTTATTCTAAAGTGATTCTGAATTAGGGCTGTGTAGGGTAAATTCCTTTTAGTCTTCATCCAGTGATAGTGATCCAGTCAGTGATAGATCAAAGGATAATGGTTGGAAGCTGGGAGATGTAGGTTTAGACTAGATACCAGGAAGAAGTTCTTCACCCTGAGGGTGGTGAGACACTGGAACAGGTTGCCTGAGGAAGTTGTTGATGCCCTGTCCCTGGAAGTGTTCAAGACCAGGTTGGATGAAGCCTTGAGTAACCTCATCTGGTGGAAGGTGTCCCTGCCCATGGAAGGGGGGTTGGAACTAGATGATCTTTGAGGTCGCTTCCGACCCAAACCATTCTGTGATTCTATGAAGATTCTTCTTTTTTCTTTGTGCAACAGGGAAGATTTAGGGGCTAATCTATGTATCTCCATTGTTGTAAACAGTAAGTGTGATACCACAGAGATAACGTAAATGGTTTAGAATAGGTCAAATAAAAAAAGGAGTTTGTGGCACGATCCTTATATCCTACCTGCATGGACAAAGCAGGATGGGTTAATGGATAACACCTTAGATTAATAACGATGACTTTTCTCCCGCTACTGGAGGTGATGCTTGTTATTAAATCAGTCAGTTTCTTTATGTCTTTTTGAGAAATGATGGTGTTTCAAGCTGTCAAACCTAAGAGAAGCTCACAACTAACCCCATTGGATTTCTTTCCTGTATTCATGCATTTAAGTCCTCACTTAAAAGTACTAATGGTATCTGGCTGGTTTTAGTTACAAGACATAGAATTTGACTTTATGGCTTTACGTACCACCTAATAACGCTTTCTCTCCTCAAAACAAAATGAGAAAATCTGGATGGAATGTCCATGTGGGCCATGTAGGCTGAGTGTCATTAGTAGAACTGACAAGTTATGTTGTGTATATATATAAAAGCATAGGAATGTCTAATATGAATTCCTGAGCACAGTTACATAGAAAGCATGTGAGATTAAATTAGTCTAGCTTTTGGAGAATTCCTAATGATTGCAGTTTCTTTTTTACAAGTATTGAAGTATATGAAAGCTGGAAAAATATAGAGCTGACTACACATGAATTTCTTCAGTAAATGGGTGTTTTTGAAATTCTGTGCATATAACTGAAGGAGAAAAAACTGATTTGTAGTAGAGACTCACGATTCTCTAGGGGAAAAAGCCCAATTTTTCCAAAAAGCAAGTAACAACTCTTGTTCCATGTAATTACTTTCAAGAACACAATTTTTGTATGTGCTTTAGGGGCTGTCTCACTGAATAGGTGAGAGAAAGTCACAGGGATTGTGACATTTTACATCAGCTGGAGAGCAGTTTTAGAAGTGGAGAAAAAACAGGTATTGGTATACTCAAAGTGTCTTATAGTGATAATGGAAGTGAACTTGAAGCAGTGACAGAGCACTTATGGATATATTGTTGTGGACAGTGTGTTCTCTGGAAATCAAAACATATCTCAGATAGGGAAATAAAGGGAAAAAAGGCTTAGATGCAGTTTAGATGGAAGTAATAGCAGTATAATTTTCCTGATAAATAGTGTGGAGAAGTGGAAAATGAAATAAGAAATTAGAAACCTAAATACATCTCCTGGGCTGCTAAATGGTATAGGACTGAAAGGAAGAAAATTGTTTTGCCTTGTAACTTCGAAATTTCGAGGACGCTCTTAGAAGTGTTTGAGATTTTTGAGTACTGCTTACCACCTTTAATATTATTGCTGGCTATGTGATTGAAAAACCCATGCATAGTCATTTGCAGAGTCTGGAACTGTAGTTGTAGTAAGCACTGGAGGGGCACTAACTAATGTTAGTAACATTCTGCAAGATAGAAGGAAAACTGATTCATCCATAGAGAAGAAAGAAATTTGGCTTCAGGACAGACAGACTCATATTTTCATTTCTATCAGAAGTTGAAGATTTTTATCAGCAAGGTTTGATCTGTAGATCACAGGCAGTGAACAAAAAATATTTTGTTCAACTGTATTCAGTTATTTCAGTTTGTTTTTACTGTAGCAAGTTTTCCTCATACTTTAGCAATGACTATCAGTAGCATTCCATGTGTTTATTTCTTTCAAAATTAGCACTTTTATTGTTACTGTTGTTAAACACTTCTCTGTCCTGTTAGAATGAAGAAAAGAGTAAGGCTTCATGATGGTGTTATTTCTAGAACCAATCCAAATATGTTTTCATTTTTTAATGAATTTCCATAAGAGTGGACCAGTGTTGTACCTGAGCATAGCTAAAATCAAAAGTTATATCACTGATCTTGTTTGTGGACTGGGTACATATTGGTGGTTTAGCTGTGCTATTTTTTTAATTTCTCTTGGAGCTCCTTTATAGGTATAGGAAGCGTTTCCACCTCTTAATATTTTTTTCTCCTTGTGCTCTGTTTTTCTGCTTGTGCAAAGTATGTCCAGGCTACTGTCCTTTAACTTTAGGGAACGAAGGGCTTCCATTGAATGCTATCATGGCAGAAGAGTACATCTCTCCTTGCAACCTTATCTTCTCTACAGATCTGCATTTTCTTGATTATGGAGAGCAGCCAGAGCAATCTGACCCTCAGATGTGTGGCATGTTCATTGAGCCTTCTGTTCAAGTTGAAAGAACTGCAGAGGTCTCCCCTTTCATAGTTATCCAAGTACTTACTGGGCACATAAAACTGGAATCTCCCTGCATTTCATTGCTACAGGGAAATACTAATTTCTGCAGCCAAATTGAATTTTGCATATCTGGAATTTACTACAAGATATTATTTCAAAACAAAGTCTTTTATCACTGGAAAAGCTTTGGGTTTTGATAATTGTGTAATAAAATATTTATTAAGTAGACACTTCAACTATTCGCTCCAAAAGCAACCACAGGAGAAGAAAGGCTGGATATTAGGAAGAATTTCTTTGCTGAAAGGGTTGTCAGGCATTGGAACAGTCTGCCCAGCGAGGTGGTGGAGTCACCATCCCTGGAGGTGTTTAAGATGGGTAGATGTTGTACTTGAGGACATGGTTTAGTGGTGTTGATAGAGCTAGGACAAAGGTTGGACTCGATGATCTTGAAGGTCTGTTCCAACCAAAACTGTTCTATGTTCTGTTCTAAAAGTACTAGGAGGAACTTGTTCAGCAAACTGAGACAATCAAGGGTAAGGTTGTGCTTTAACATTTTCATGTGTATTACAGAAAGTTCTCCTGTCAGTTTGGATAAATGCACATTTTTGTTCTTCACATTGTTGTTCTGAGCAGTGTCTACAAGGAGAATTCTATCTTGCTCTCTCCTATAGTTGCAAATTTATTTTGTTAACATCATTGCTGTTAAGATTTTTATAGTTTATGATTTCTGATGCCCTGGCAGGTTGTCTGCTCAGAAGTAATGCAGGACTCCTAGACTTCCTTGAGTGTTATCTTTTATAGTGCAGTACTGCATGTTACCTACTAACAAATATAAAGTAGTATGTATCTAAGTAGTTAAGAAATTGTTTCTAGAAGGGAAAAAGTTCAAAGAGATGTAAAACATGTAGCGTATCATTACCAGAAAGGCATTAGATCTTTCACAGTGGAACATGTTATTTACCAACCATACTTTCTTCTCAGTATAGTAGTGTCATATCCACATCATGTATTGCATTCACTGCCTTCTGTATGAAATTCTAGTGATGGTCTGATGTTAAGAAATACTAAACAAGAAACTAAGAACTAAATACATATTTCTGTGATCGCATTTCTTAATGCTTTAATCCCAATGTAAAGGGTTCATATCCTCTAGTACTTTTTAAAGCCCTTGTTGATTTTATTTTTTTAATAATACTTTAATTTTGTAACTGGTCCTGCTACAGAAGACCCAGTCCGTCATGGAATTTGACTGCTCTACAAAAGCTGAGGATTTGAAGAAAATGCTCTTTTCTTGATCTTGCTGGCTTGCAGGAGGCAATAGTAGACCTTGGGTGTAGGACATAGCTCCCCAGTTGACAACTGGTCTAAGGGTCTGCCATTTAAAGCTTGAGAAGGATGATTGGAAAAATTCCAGTAAGGTAATAGACCTGACCATGACCTCCCTTCACATTCTGAGACTTCAAAGTCAGACCAGGACATATGGTAGGTACAGATCTTGCTTGAGTGTTTTGAGGTTTTGAAAGTCTTATTCATGGGGATTTCTTAACCTCTTCACCATAGAAACAAACACACACCCCACCCCCACCCCCCCCCCCAAACCAAACAACCCCAAACTAACACTAAGTTATTTAGCCTTACATAATGAAAGTTTCTATCCTGATGAAAGTATTTAGAAAAACAGTCCCATTGGGTAGGTTTTTAAGAAATTATTCTGTAGTTTTTAAACTGGCAAAGGCAAAGAGCTACCATAGTCATATATCTGACAGATTAATGAGTAAAATACTATAATGAAACTATTCTGTTGGTTTTACCCAGTTCTTTTGTAATGAAAGTGGAAATTAGATTTGCAATCAGATGGATAAATCTAGGGCAAAAAACACCTACTCAATGAATATGTAATTGTTCTGTTTCACAACTGACACTATCAGTGCAGAAAATAACTACAAAACCAATCTGTTCTCTGTATTGTTTTTTAATCTTTTTTTTTACAGAAAGTCCTTGGCATTCTTAAACACGGCACTGGAACATTATAGAGTATTGATAAGTAGTTAACCACAAGAGTGTTACGTTTTTGATCTTCTCATTTCTCTTTTATTTGGGGTGCTGCGTTCCTTCAAAGCGACTTGAAGAAAGCTTGCATGAAGTATTCCTGGAAAATAATCTGTCTGTTAGGATAGACTTTTGCTTTGGCAAGCTTACCTACATAAAAGCTGAGCGCAAAGTAACTGTTAACTGGTATATGAGAGCCATGCTTCTTTCCTATGCTTCAGAATTATATTAGTAAAGGTTGGAAAACTATGAAAAAATCAAAAAATGGGCATAAGAAAAAGTGGATAGGCTTAAATCCAGGCTATTGCAATATCACCTGAACAGATTGACCACCTTTTTATGACAGTTTTTTGAGAAACTTATCTATAGTATCAATATATATATTTTTTTTTTTATGTATGGTTAGCAGGAAGATGCATATGTGCATACAGAAAACATGGGGGAAGGCTCACACCGGAGTATTTTTAGAGCAGAATTTTTTTTAATGTTTCATGTTGAAATGCTGAAATTCATTATATTTTGATTTAATTGGTGAGATTTTTGGTCTGGAATTTTTCTGTTTAAAGGAAAAATAATTTATTTTTGGCTTGTGGAGATTTTATTTTTTTACCCACCTTGCCCTTGTTTCTTAGTTTCTCTTCTGAATGCTCTGGGAAGTCTGTATCTAAGAAACACTTAAACACAAAAAGTGGGCTTGTTACTAGTCTTATAACATTTGAAAGTTTTCCAAGTTCCACCACATTAAAAAAAAAAAAAAAAATCAATAGAGGGTTTACTGCTATCAGTCTCCTATCTGTTTTCTGCTTGTGGGTTTCTGCGTGGTCAGATGTGAATTTATAGGGATTAGAAAATGCTCTTGTTCATAAATTCTCAGAGAATTTGAAGATGTTCACTGAAGTATCTGACACCTAGTAACAATCCCAGCCCCTCGTTTCTAGCCAAAACCTTCTCTGTTACAAATAAATAAAACTGCTAGCAAGTAACAAAATGTATTTAAAATTAATGCTGTGTTATGACTAGATGCAGGTTTAATTAATCACTTGACACTGACTGTAGTCAACTATGTAAGGTAAAATTATGTGATTATGTGACAGTATACATAAATATTGTCTCTTCTACTATCCTTATTTTCCTGAATATCATCAATTAGAGGGTGACAGAAAGAGACTCAAGTAATTTGGATTCTATTCCAGTCTTATATTCTTTATTGCTTACTTGGCCTGCTTTCTGTTGTGCAATTCAGAATCTTTGGCACACTGTGCTCCACCTTCAATATGAGTTGTATGAATTCAGGATTGAAACTCAGGTGTCGCTGCCTATTAGCATTTCTACAACTTGCCTTTCACACCTTGCAAGTATACAGTCATTGCGAAGTGATTGGTTCATTGTCCCTTTATTGATAATTTTTCACTAGATGGTAAATTTATGGGGGAGTCTTTACAGTTTTAGTCATTTATAAGCAAATTTCTAAAATCATGCTATTTACCTTGTTCAGAACAATATGAAACAGCCTCTGCTTCTGTAAGTGTATGTAAGGGAGTGCAAATAGTCTATTTAATAATGTACACACAGATATGTCTGTGGTTTCCACCTGGCTGTTATTCAGTGAAGCTATGTATTAGCTGTCAGAAAGCAGAGAGTTCCACTTAAATACAGCATAGGGGAAAAAACCAACTAGGTAAAAAACTTGGATTTTTCCTATTTAATGTTATGAATGGAAAATACTTATGTAGCATGTGTACTAAATAGAGCTTTTGCATGAACAAAACCATTGTGGATCCACAGATGTGCCTGTA
The DNA here is from genome assembly GCF_034619465.1 of Leptosomus discolor. Classification (NCBI taxonomy): domain Eukaryota; kingdom Metazoa; phylum Chordata; class Aves; order Leptosomiformes; family Leptosomidae; genus Leptosomus; species Leptosomus discolor. The sequence goes on from NC_141399.1 coordinate 14,970,219, forward strand.
ATTGGTATGAAGATTTGTCATTTGGATGCAACATTTTCCTGTCTGTACAAATGCTTGTTTACAAAACTGAGGTGTTTAACTATCTCCATTATTGTTATTTACAAGGTAAAGTGGAAAAGACATGATTAAAAATATGAGAAGCAATCACACTCAAAGATGAAATGAAGGTCTACAGTGCATTTAGAGGAAGTGATTACAGAAAATAATGAAAAAAGTAATCAAAGTGTAAACCATGATCTGCTTATTCATCTATCTCTGGCTGCCAGAATCTGTCAGATGAAAGTATAGGTGTTACTGCTACCTAAAACTCTCTTTGAAGGTTTGAGATACTGTTTCAGTGATGTAAGTTATTCAAACGCTGCTTCAAACTTCAATAAAAAAGGGACTTTAGGAAACTTAATTACACTTAATCTTAATTACACTTTAGTGTATAGCTTGCACATCCATTTTGTTCATTTGCTGTGTTCAGTGTTTGAAATGTCCTGTTGCACATTCTTTTCTTGCAAGTATAAATGTCTGCTTGAGATCTAGAAGGTGGAACTGTTGTTCATGGGGGCTATACCAAGTGATAGTGGATTCCCAGTTCAAATGAGATGAAAAGATTTTGTGTCCTCTTTGGAAACAGTGAAAATTTCATAAGTGAGATGTGTTGCTTGGAGGTGGTACTGGGAGTGTGAAAACCCTTCAGTTTTATATAAAACTGGTTTTAGAATGTTTATGGTGTGTAGCACCCAGTTAGTTTTACTCCTAAATATGGAGTTTGCATTTGGTATTGACTTTTGAGTATCAAACTCGCTATGAGATGTACCAGTGCTAACTGCCAAAGCATCTGGATGTGCTGTAGTATGATGACGTCCTATAAAGGGCCTCAGAAGATTGGAGATATTTCTCAGCCTAATGCCAAATCCTGCCCAGAGTTGCCCTGGATTTTACATGTGAGCCAATGTATCCATTTCAGTTTTATTATTCCAGACTTACACCACTAAAGCTAAATTTCTTACAGTTTATGTAGCAGTTACTTTTGTAAATTCAGGAATGTGCTTGGACTCTGGTCACTGGATAGTATCATAAGGGTTAGGAAATGTATTCTCAGAGTTTCCTGCAACAGGCTTCTGAATGCCTAAAGACATGTTTTAAGTTAATATATGAAAGCAGCTTGTCCACATCAGTACTTTTTCCACTAATCCCTTCCGCATTCCTGAATTTTGGAAAGAACTACTCAATCTTTGTCCATACTTTTGTAAAACAGTTTTCTTTACCATATGTATCTCAGTGGGGTGCCTTTTTGACAATGTTGCTCAGCAGTTACTCTTGAAGGAGGAATGCTACTAAACAACTAGAAACAGAGGTAATTTAGTCACCAAGAGTGGCATCCATATGAGCAGTTAAATGATTCTTTAAAATACAATGTCTACACAAGCTGTCTCCTTTTCCACACTGGAATCCGAGTCCTCAGGAATTCTGAGGTCTGTCCAGCTTTTTGTACTCCAAGACGTGGCGTTGAGGGTGTCCTGGGAGTGATTTGAGGTCAGGAGGCATTGCTGGTCAAACATAAAATGGTCTCATGTATGTGGAACACCATGTGCACTCGGAAGCATGGAAACGATGTCTATTGGCCCATGTCTGTATTAAAGAAGTATGGGTATGTAATTTTTTATTTTTTTTTTTAGAGTTGCTGCAGAGCTCCTCTGTCAAAAAGCAAAGCTGCGGTTACAAGAACACTGATGCAGCCATCCAGCATATTTGAGAGCAGTAGTTGTGTTCCCTCAGGTGGCTCGGGACTGGTCAGGAAGATGCAACATGATTTAATTGGATTGCTCAGAACACAAATCCTTAAAATATTGTTTTTCAAATTCTTCATCCGTTGTTTGCTATTAAGTATCTAAAGACATAGTTAACCCAAGAGTTCTCACTGAATTCTTGAGTAAGAAATAATTCTAGTTCTTCTAATAAAGGGAGAGTAAATTCCATGTCTAATCTAGGAAGTGCATTATTTCATCAGCTTTAAAAGCAGAAACAAAGTAAAACTTTAGTGCTGGTTTTTTTCATTGCCAGGTATTTGTATTTAATTTTCTATATTGGGGAACTGCTATAACATTTTTCACATGTGGGAATAAGTAGGTTTACTTTCCTTTTATTTTTTTTTTTTTTTAGTATTACTGTGGTGCAGCTCACAAATTATTTTCAGGGGAATAAAGGTATATGAAGTGAAAAATTAAACTGTTGTATTTAAAAATAAAAAACTCAGTAACTTTTCTGTCTTATAAATGCTGCGTGTTCCCAGTGGCAGAATTTGAAAGAATGGCTGTATGTCAAAAAGATAGATGGTGTATGTTGTCAAGGCATCAGCCACAAATCTTACTTAATAGCACATGATTGAGTATTAGTTTCCAAATCAAGAATGTTAAAGTATCTGGTTTAGTATGTCTAAGCTGCAGAAAGCCAGTCAGTTTGGTTACTTTGCTTAAATTGAGTCACTTCTATCTGATAAGCAGTTTTTACTCTGATACATGCATGTTACTCTGGATGCAAAAATGTATTTCCCCACTTAAGAAATAATTTCCATTTCTGGTGCTCAAAGAGTAGAAATTAATATGAGAAGACTTAATTATGACTTAATAATAAGACTTAATAATAGATTAAATTTTTGCAAATTAATGACTTTTTATTTTGAAACAATTATCTTGTGAGACATCTTCCTTTAAATGCAGAGTTTTGGTGTTTCACATTATAACATATAACAGTAGCTTTGTGTATTTCTTTCAGAGATTTTGAAAATATGAAGATAATAAATGATGACTAATGTACACCATCTGGATGGCAGGGAAGGGAAAATTTCTTCCTGAGTAACAGGGTTTCTGCTAAGCTGATTTACTTAAAATAAGAAAGCAAATGTATTTTTTTGCTGAGAAAATAGTTTTAATAATTTCACTGAAATTCAGTGCATAAGGGTAGCCGTTGTTTTGTACTCCATGGTCAGTGTCAAAGTGGAGCTCATTGGTCTCTGTCAGAATGGCAGTGTATCTTATCTGTCCTATTGTTGCTTCATATATTCAGAAAAAAATGGCTGAGACTTGAAGATTTTGAACAACATTAACAAAAGTGTTACAGTCTTGCAGAAATCAGCTGCCTGTAAAGAGAGATGACCTCGCTCTGCGTGGTATCAAATCAGTGAACAAACTACTATTAATCTATACAGCTGTAGAATTAGATCCTTAGTAGCACAGACATATTTTTGTGCTTCATGTCTTTAGATTTACAGCTCAGTGTTCTCTCTACTTTTGTGATGCAATATAGAACTAAATGCAATAATAGATACTAGAAATTATGTTCCATTTCTAATTTAATCTGTGCAAGTTCCTAGGACCAAAATTGTCCTCTCTGTTTTAATACAGATTTTGTTTTTCAGGCAGTCACTTCATCTTACGTATTTAATGATTTTTTGTTTAGTTGTCATCTTTCTTAGTGTTTCTACTTCCATTTTTAATGAAATAAAATGTTCACTTAAAGATCTCAACTAATTTGAACAAAGTAAGATGTGCAGGGTTAGTTTTTTCCACTATAGTGAAAAGAAAGCAGATAACTCTGTGCGTCATAAACCACTAGGACTGCAGTCTTCAGTCTGTATCTTTAATTATCTCTTACAGCTTTAGATTTGTTTTTACATAGTAACCCTACCTCTGCAACTCATCCAATAATACTGAAAATGGTACGATAGGTTAAACTTTATTTACTCTTGAGCAATGGTTGCTTAAGCTCTGGACATGCTGGGTAATGTATGGCCTACTGATGTATCTCAGTTGTGGAGGCAAAAGTTGATGTCCATAGTGACTGGCAAGAAGTTACAGAAGTGTGAGAAGGGACTGCCAGTACCTTCCCGAGGGTGAGCAGGTTGTTAACTTTGCAGTTTGTGTTAGAACATCTGTTGGCTGCCTACTTATTTAAAAAAACAAAAAAACAAAAAACAACCAACCAAAAACCAAAACAAACCACACAAACCAATCTGTAAAGAAAGCACAGCCTGTACTTTAAATATGGTTAATTACTGGGCCAAATCATTCCTCTGTGGAAGACACAAGTTGTGATTTAATAAAAAATTGAGTGTGCTAGAGCCTGAAAGAAAAAGAAAGGAAAGGAGGAAGGGAGGAAAAATGAAACACTGGAAAATAGGTGTCTCTGGTTGTGCATGTATAGAAATTACCTGTGTTCCTTTTCTCAAGGTTTTCAAGAAATTGTGGCTCCTAGTGGGTAGTGTTACAAAGTATCTTTCCCCTGTGCCCTTGGCTCAGTTGATAGCGTCATCCCTGATTCTGTCTTGTATCCATTATGAATATGTTTTTCTAGGGGCAAATTCTGGAACAAGACATATATATGCTTTACAACAGGGAATGAGGATGGAAGAAAACATTTCTATTCTTCCACAGAAAGGAAGGAAAACTTTCTCAGTGTTCAACATTGCGTAGAATGCAGGGCGTTTTAGATGTTGAATGTGTAGTGGGTGTAAGTAGTTGTACATGCCCTGAATCTATCTGTGCTTTTCCCTCTGATTGTGTAAGTGTTATCTGAATCGTATCAGAATAATAGAAATTATACAAATATTAACCGGGAGAGACCTCTGGATTTTGCCTAGATCTTCAGCTCCTAGGAGGACTCTTGCCAGCACTAGATCAGGTCAGCTATACCTTTGCCTAGCTGTATGTACAAAACTTCCTGCTTTGAAGCTGCATGTTCCCATTCTGCACTACCTTCCTGATAAAATTTTTCTTAATATCTTCTGAACCTCCAAACCTGCAGCTTGTGCCTGTTTCACCTTATTTTACCATGTGCCGCTACTTAGCATTTGGCTTCTTAGACTTTTTAACCCCCCTTCAAGTAGTTGTAGTCTACTGTTAGACCTTCTGTTAGCTTCCTCTTTGGAGAGGAGCCTTTCCTTCACTGGAGTCTGCACTTTCTCAACACCCTGTTTGAACTGAGATCCAAAACTGTAATGGTGTTGTAGCCTCATAGCACTGAGTAGAGGTGGATAACAATTTCCCTCTATCTGCTCATCGTGCGGTTCCTAGTACAGCCCAATTTGGAATTTGTCTGATTTACAGTGGGCACATATTTAACTTGGTGCCCACTGTGACTTCCAGATCCTTTTTCAGCCCATATTTGTGTGGGATTATTTAACACAATGTGCAGAAATTTACATTTTTCCTTGTTGAGATTGATGTGGCTTCTGTTGGTCCAGATGTCAACGTTTCTTATGGTCCGTCTACTAAGTGACACACGTTGACCTTAAGCCCATCACTAGGCTTAAAAAATGAGCTGGTCTTACATCCTGTATTGTTTTAATAGAATATTTGCTGTACTGTTTAGGAAATAAGAAACAGTCCTGCCTCCATAAAAGAGAAATAAAATAAACAGGAACAAGACAATATTATTTTAGAAGTTGGATGCTAAATGATAGTGTTAGATTTGAACTATCACGTTAAAATGAACTGCAAGGGTATGTAACCATTAAGCAAGTTACACTGGGACTAGGACTGGTACCTAGCCCAAATAGCAGAAGAGCATTAGAACGTTCTTTGAAGGGGAGCAGTGAAGGGCAAAGATGCTTCTTAGGGTAGAAGCTGGTAGGTTGATGGGTGGAATTAAATGACATATTTGCCTGTAATAATGCGACAATGGAGATGGTGAGCCAAGAGGTTATCTTGGCCCAGAAGGTCTCATCCAGTCCTGTCGTATGTTCCCTTTATGTAAAGAAGCTGTTGAAATTCTGCATATGTGAAACTTCCTAGCTCTCTTGCCTCACCTTTTCTTTTACTACTATGATTTTGGTATATATTTTGCCCATAGCAAATGCCAACCGTAGTATTTTTGTCTTCCTTATGTTGTCTTACATTATTTATCTTTCTATATCTAAGCTACAGACTTAGTTATACGCAGGGAGACAGAAATAGCAGTTATTGTGAAATGCGTACATGGTAGGATTTGCTTGAATTTAAGTATTTTTGCAGTATGTTTCTTAGGAGTGCTGATAATTCATATTATTGTAACCTCTGTGGTCCTCTCTAGCCAAAGAAATCTGATGGCTTTTGGTGCACAAACCGTTCATATTTCTTCTGTGAGGCCACTTCATTCTTGTTATGCAGTAATTGTTCCAGTTTATTGGTGATAAATTAAAGGTAAGCGGAAGAGACAATTTTGAAAGAAGCATGAGAAAGTATAGGGAGAAGGAGGATGTCAATCAGTTTCACTGGGCTGGAAGATCTCATGCAAAATATAATACAGCTGAGAAGAAGCAGTGTTTCTGAAGGTATACTTAAAGCAGAGGAAAAAGGCAGGAGTATGGGACTGAGCTAAGCAGGAGATGAGATCCAGAATCCTTGCTTTGCACTAGGAGAAAGCCTTACCTCTCAGTGATCCCAGGGCGCTGCTTTCTGGAGTTGAAGACCTGGAGAGGAGTATGTAGTTTATTGATAAGCCTCTACATTTATTAAGTCACCATTGTCAGATTTAAATATGGATATATTACATCCTATACATAACCAACACTAAATGGCCCTTTTACGAGGAAAAGCTTCCCAAATTAAAGACTTTGCATGTGAAAATATAAAGATCTGTGTTTAAATTGCAAATGGTTAAGGTTTGTTTATTATTAGGTTATGTGTGTAAGTGCCAAGCTGTGTAACAAATATCAAATACGTATTTTTGTGTGTAATGTCTGTGCTATATCTGAGTATATGATAGAAGATTGTAATCCTTACTTGAGCAGTTATAGTCCATATAATTAATGTTGTGTGACAAGTGAGCAACATCATGTGTTCCAAGAGAAGTTTAAAAAAAATGAATCGTTCTCTCTGTGCCTTTTATTCTTGGCTCTAATATTTGCATAGCAACAGATAACTGAACAAAATATTATACAAAGTGATGAAATTATGATTTCTGAAGGTAAAACCAAATGTGTTAGCTGATCTGTATTGGTAGCAGTGACTTTTACAATTTTTCTAAATCAAATATGCTATTACTATAGAAAGAAGCAGTTACAAAAAATAGCATCCAATTAGCTAGGAAGAAAGATTCAATGTATAGTTCTGTTTAAAACAAAAATTTTGGTAAAATGAAGAAACCAATGTTTAAAAAAAAAGCATTGAAACAAATCTGAAGTTGGAGCTTCAATGATACGAGGTGGTGATATGCTAACTTAAAATTTCTTCAGGCATATTGGGATGATTTAAAAAAATTCTGGTGATGTAGAAGGAAGAATAAATCAATGTAAACATCCACGTCAAGACCAAAAAGTTTCAAGACAGTGTAAAATTAAATGAAGACCCTGTTAAATAGCCTATACTTCTTGAATCTCCTTAGTATGGGATAACACTACCTCAAACTTAGGTAGAACTCTGTGGGTCCTAATTAAAAAAAGGCTGATATAATGAATAGTGAAAATAAGTATAACACTGCGTACCTTTTAAGGATATTTTGAGGGCCCTGTTCTACAGCATTTTCTGGTTTTAATGAACGTAAGGGCTTCTATTGACCTGGACAGGACTATTTGCTTAAGCAAAGGTACAGTATACTTCCATGTTTGCAGAAACAGAGCCTTTTTCTTTCTCAGAATGTGAAAACAGGAGAATCTCATGCAATTATGTAATTATAACCTTGTCAGCACAGCTATCATTAAGTGCTATGCAATGAAAACTTGTAAAATAAACTGCCATCAAATATTGTATCTTCTTAGTCCTGATCAATACAACTTACCTGCTTACTGCAAATTCTAACTAGTAAAAGAGCTGTTACTGAATTTCATTGTACTTCTTTGTCTTTTACAGGAAAAAGTAGAATATGCCTTCCTGATAATTTTTACAGTTGAAACATTTTTGAAGATTATAGCATATGGATTATTATTACACCCCAATGCATATGTTAGAAATGGATGGAATTTACTGGATTTTGTAATAGTAATAGTAGGGTAAGTAACTTATCCTTATACAAACATTTGAAATCTTCTTTACAGTGAGGTAGATGTAGATCTGTTTGGCTGTGAGTAATGGCCCATGCTGGATTTCTGTTCCTTTGGAGTGAAAGAATGAACTGGTGTGAGTGAAAAATTCAAAACAAAGTCCTAAAAGTTTTTGACACTATCTGTGGCTGCCGGCTGTGTTGTACAATCTGTTTCATAGTGAAAGTTCCCAGGGAATTCTCAGTTCTGCCAAAAATTTTCCTTGCAGAATCTTTTCCATCTGATTTTTCCAAGGTGAACTCCTGATGTCTTTCCGTATGATAAAGATTGATCTGTTTAGGTCCATACATTGTTATATCATTTATTCATTTATCGCTATACTTTAGTTATGTGGAGTTCATCTATCCTACGAAGACCCCTGGGAGAATCCGTGTGTTTCAAAGTGGAGAAGAGTGGTCAGGGGAGGCAGTTAACTGAATGATTCCTTGACCTTCCTGAAATCTGAGACAAATTGGACTTTCTTTTGGGGTGCTGCATGTCAGGCCCCAGATACATACGTATATCTATATATCTATATATATGTGTGTGACTTTGTCTTGCCTGGGTGAAAATGTATGTTAAAAATGCCTTTTTTTTTTTTCTACCTTGTACCTTGCTGTACCAGGAAACCCTGTAGAGTTTGTTCTGCACCTCAGAGGAGGGACTGCTTGGCCCTTGTGCAGGTTACAGGACAGTGGAAAGTGGAACATCCCACACTTAAGTTATGCGCCTGCTTTTGATAAACAAAATTTTGTGTCAGTAATTTCATGTCAATGGTTTTGCTAGTTCATTAGAAGATCCTACCTTCTGCTATCTAGGAAATTTAATCTTGAGGCATATATTCCCCAATTGGTTAAATATTGCAGAGATTATGTTGAAAAAAAGGAATTTCCAGTACTATAAATCTTGTTTACTGGAAATATTTATCATGTAGAACGTGGAGAACGTTATCTGCGTAAACTTTGTATGTTGTGGCTGGCTTGCAAAGAAGACCTTTGCATGCAGCGTGCAATTCTAATTTCGTTTTTAAGTTCAAACTATATCAAGTGTGCCCTGTAATTGAAAAGACCCAGAAATCTAAGCATGTGTTGCTCTCAACTCATGTCGTTACATTAAGGGGGGAGAAAAAAAAAAAGACAGACACAAAGTAAAGGAATTTGTGGTAAAGCACTATTAAATTTGGGCAAGTGTTATGAATGTATGAATACCTGATTTCTAAGTATTTGGTTCTGAGATAGTAAATGTTATGGAGAAGATTGTATTTGGGCCAGTTCCTTGGAATTCAGACAGTTTTGGACCAGGACTAAAATTTGTGTATAAATAGATCCTTCATCAGGTCAGGTCATTCTCAACAGATTGGCCTCTGTGCCTGAAGGGGAAGCTTGGTGGGCAGGTGTGGATGCTATCCCACATAAGAACTCTATTCTCTTGCCAGGCAGTCACTTGAATAGACTTCTTCCCTTTTGTTAAGTGACCACGGAGTTACAGTAGCCCTGGAGCAGTCTAATTAACATGACCTCTTCTTTGGCTGTGTCCTAAATACATGATAACTAAGAAATTTTCCATTAACTCATAAAACACTCATTATTGGAGGCTAAATCCAGCTAGGTCAAATGCTCACACTAAATCCGTGGAAAACACGAATTAAAAAGGACTACATCTTATCAAATACCTAAAATAAAACACTAAGATTTAAATCCTAGTTCAAAACTAGACATTTTGGAATATAAACCGTTGTGTAGGTTGTCATCAATCTACCTTGAAGACAAGGTGGACCTTTCATAACATGTCAGCCACTGACAAAACTGAGCAATATTTTTGTTCTTGCATGCTGTGGGCAATGTTTTTGTTGTTTCTTTTAAGTAGAACACAACCTGCATAAGCAAGCATGAGTTCATTTATTTAATTAATACTTAAAAGCCCAGTGAAAATTGATTTTCATATATAACCCAAGGTGGATATGGAGTCGCTTCTGGATCTGATTCTATTTGACTAGTATCATTGTGAAATTTCATTAGGTATTTTAATAGCTTTGAAAGAGCTGCCATGATGTCCTGTATTGACTGTGTTAGATGAAATTTGCTTCATGTGCTTTTTCAGCAGAAACCGTAGCAGTCCAAATGAGTAAATCTTAATTGTACCAAAAGAAATCTCTAGTAGCAGAGGCTAAGCATGTATAGAGAGTTTTTTCCACAAAATCAAATTTGGCATTTAAACTTTGGTAAAATGTACAGGAAAATAAATGTGTGTTTTAATAAAGGAGATCAATGATTTTATACCTTAATGGCTTTATAGGGTAGACATAAAATGACAGAGCTGTAGACATAGCTGTGACTGTGATGTTTTCTCCTGTCTTTGTCAATTCTCTCTGAAGTCAGTCAGAGTATTAATTACATTCAGAGCAGTCTACTACTTGCCTGATGCTACGCCTCATAATTTCCATTGATTTCTGTGAAAGAATAAGGTCCTGGTAGAGAAAGCTTTCATAGCACCTTGCTATGCCTGTAGCCCTTTAATTTTCTGTGTGGTGTGTGAACTGACAGGCTGAAAGCAGATTCTCTTAATTCAGGACTTGATTCAGAAGTCTGTTTAATCATGTCTGCCTTTAGAGCAGGAATAGTCACTCTGAAATCACTGAGGTGGCTCATTTTCTTAGAATTATGCTCCTATTAAATTATAGGGCTGAATCAGGACCTGAAATATTAAATGTCTGGATTTCAATGGTTGTAACAGTATGTAGGTTGCTGGTGTTCAGTTTAAGTTCTGTAGTCTTCGTGGCTGGGTTTCCCTCTGGAGGAGAATGAAGCAGAATAAGTATGGGTATTGACTGATACAGGTCAGTTGCTTACTGGGGAAAGAGAAAGTATTCAATATTCTAGTCTGGGCAACCTATTAAATATTACATGATTTCTAGCAACTATTCAGCATGATGGAGTTGTGAACCAGAGTTGTGGAAACTTTTCTTGACAAAACCAAAACCCTGCACATTTCAGGAGTCCTTTACAAGTGTGAAACACTTTTCAGGATTACAAAACTATTACCTTGATAATCCTTTCAGGAGAAGTTCAGTTTTGAAACTACTGAACTGCAGGCTCTGTATAAAGGATAATATGGCTTGCGTGGTCAAGCCACAGTCTAGAAAACTAGGCATCTGAAATGCATGTCCAAACTAAAATAAATCTGAGATTACTTTGTACTTCAACCACTTGCGTCACTTTGAATTTCTGCTAGAAGTGGGAAAGAAAAATAAAACTCTTGTCTTCCAAACTGTCCTAATGAATGACTAGCTCACTTCTGCAGTGAAGAAATACAATACAATAAATGAGTCATCTGGGAGTATTTTTATCCTTAAAGATATGTGTAAGAAACAAATCTTTTTGGTGTTATTAAATGTTGGACCCTAATTATTTTTTAATATATTCAGTTTTTGCTGACTGGATTTAGAATACTGAACTGCAGTGTCACTTGGAGTTCATATTCAACCAAAATTAAAACAGATGGTTTCTAGTGATTATCTATTTCATGTTCTAAAGGGAAGACTGTTTCTCCAAACCTTGCAGCTAAAATGTTTGAACAAAGAAGTGGCAAAGTAGCTTCATTTATTTAAAAATAGCAGATTGTGTATACAAGCAGAATGTTAATTTATTGGATACTGTGTGATCATCGCTTTCTGGAGGGATTAGAAACTCTTGCACTTTATAACTCTTCCTGTCATTGTTTAACGTGTAAATATAACCCTCATTTTGACAGCTGAACAGGTTTTCAGAATTATCTGCGGTTCAAGTAATTTCATAATACTTTTAATTGCATGGTAAATGGATGGTAGTGACCTTACCTTTCATCTTGTTTTCTAGATTATTTAGTGTAATATTGGAACAATTAACCAAAGAAACAGAAGGTGGCAGCCACTCAGGTGGAAAACCTGGTGGCTTTGATGTCAAAGCCCTAAGAGCCTTTCGTGTATTGCGACCTCTCCGGCTTGTATCAGGAGTGCCCAGTAAGCGCTTTTCTATTTAATTCCATTGGAATGAATACTGTAACTGATGTGATTATTTAACTTTCTTGTTTCAGACACTAACATAAATGAGCTAACATAAAGTTGTTATATTTATCTGGTTACATATATAAAGTAAGTTTCAAGATGAATGATACCCTATTTCAAGTTGAACAAAGGATTGTGAATTCATTCAGTGTATGATCTTCTTACGCACTTCAATAAGCAGACAGGGGAATACACTTCCTTTTTGGAAGCTTTATATAAAAGTAAATTACATGTTAAAATGCAAATACACTAGAAATTTTTTTTTTTTTTTTTTTTTAATTCCAAAACTCTGCAGCTCTGAAAGTGTAGGTGGTCCTAGAATAGTTTATGTGTTGGTAAGCGTATGCCAAAGCACATTAGACATTTTGTGTTTCCTTCCCCCTCCAATGCACATGAATGCTTTCTGTTTATCTCAGTAGAGCTAACAGATAAATTAGGAAATTTAAAAATAGAGCAATATTATTTAAAGAAAGCAATTGAATTTTCTGATAACTTTCATGTTTTCTTTTAGTACGTTATTAATTACTGAAGCTATTTAGGCTGAATAAGAGGTTCATGGCTTACACTTCAGCTCCTTCCAAAATATTCAAAAGAAGAATCCTAATGCTGTGTTTGTTATATCGTAGTCTGTTACATGGAAGTTATTGTGATGGTATATGTTTAGCAAAAGAACTTCAGTGAAGAAAGAAGCAGCCTTATGAAATACCAGAATGAAGACCGTTATTAAGAGGCACGTTTTGTTCTCATTGGTGCTAGTCTGGGATTTACTTCTTTTGGTAAAACCAAAATTTAGCTAAATACTTAAGGGGAAAATAAAAGAAAAATGGAGTAATTCTGAAACTGATGTGAGGGATAAATGAGGAAAAAGTATCTTGTTCAGAGTAAAAACATGTTTTCCCAGGTAACTATGGGAAAAATTCCCAGACCAAAAATACAATTCTGTAGTTGGCTGAGTGTACATTTTCTCAGGTCTTACCACAAAGTTGTGGTTGAAGCACAGAACTTTTTAAATGTCATATAAAATTACCTACAGCCACACACTGACTACATGCCCTTTCTTTCTAAAAACCTGTAAATTCTTGTGACACATTTCAAGTATTGACGTCTACCACGTAACCTTTATTAACAGGGGCAATAATTAGATTTTGACACAAAATTTTAGATTGTTATGAAGTATTTTACGTTACAGGAACATTTTGTGGTGAAACAGTAGAATTTTTTTTTAAAACTGGTATACGTCTGTAATAATGTGTGATTACAGAAAATTTGGTAAGGCAAGACATAAAAGTCTGATTCATATCTTGTATTCTCTTTTTTTTCTTTTAGGTTTACAAGTTGTCCTGAACTCCATTATAAAAGCCATGGTCCCCCTCCTTCATATTGCCCTTTTGGTATTGTTTGTAATCATAATCTATGCTATTATAGGATTGGAACTTTTTATTGGAAAAATGCACAAATCTTGTTTTCTAATTGATTCAGGTAAGTCATGAAGCTGTTGACTAAAATGAGGTATTAATTCTGTTTTCTTTCAAGTCCGTGGGATTTCAGTTTGAAATAGAATGGGGGCCAAAGGACTAAAACTGCTGTGACCTCAGTTTTCACTGTGATTCATAATTGTAGGATGAGTGCATTAAACTTAAAAAACAAAAAAACTCCACCCTCCAAAAAAACAAAACCAAAAACCAAACCAAAAAACAACCCCAAATATGCAAACTAGTTACAGACTAGAACATGCTCTGAATGGGTTTTCATTTCTGAAATGTGTCAGTAGTGAAAATAGAGAGGGTGACTATCCACAAGGGACCACTTGGTAGTTTTTTTCCCTAATCTCTGATTGCTGAAAAGCTAGCTAGTCCTATTCCAGGGATGATACACTTTCCTGAGTTCACAATCTGGCAGTGTCCCTCCTTCAAGATTGTGGCAGTGTAGCAATAAGTGCAGATCTGAAAGTGAAGAAGAAAACTGTTCCTCCATCTAGGTGAAATAAATAAATGAAAGTGTTTCTTATGGGAGAATTTTGAAGGAGTGAAACATCATGAGTGAGAGATCTTATCTGATGGCTAAGGGTACATGTCTATTAGCTTAAGTAATGAAGTAGATGATATGTGTAGGAATTAGTCCAGGCCTGTTTTCCTTGGTGGTCCATGTGTTAGTATGAAGTGGCATGAAGTGAAGAAACAGCAATGAAGAGGAAAAAAAAAATAAAGTAGCGTGAGGGGATTCTAGAAAGTTATGCTGTATTGTTGCATGCGTCTTTCCACTGCTTAATTACTTCATCTCTTTTATACATTCAGTTTTGATTAACTTATTTTAAGGTTGTAAGACCTGGATGTGAGAGAGACTAAAAGCTCTGAAGATCCCATGGGTTGCTTTTCTCAGCATTTCTTAGGTTGATATCTGGATTTACCTTCCAACAGGGTTGATATTTCTTCACGTGAATTCACAAAAACTTGAGAACGGAAACTTCTGATTTTTTTTGCTCAATTTTCAGATATACTAGTTGAAGAAGATCCAGCACCTTGTGCATTCTCAGGGAATGGACGTCAGTGTGTCATGAATGGCACTGAATGTAAGGGTGGATGGGTTGGACCAAATGGAGGCATAACCAACTTTGATAATTTTGCATTTGCAATGTTGACTGTGTTCCAGTGTATAACCATGGAAGGGTGGACTGATGTATTATACTGGGTAAGTTCATAATTCAATGACCTTTACTTTTAAACATGCTTCAGTGTTCAAGTGAGAAGTAAGCTGTGTTTTACAATACCAACAGCAGGAGGTCTTGGTGAGTTTTGCAGGAGATGAGCTCAGCTGCGTACTTGTTCCAGTCACAGCATCTTACTGGACTCCTCAGGCTAAAAAGACATTTTAGAAACAAATGTATTCATTAATTATTTGAGGGCTTTTTTGCCTATTGCATTTGGATAAACGTAATATTACATTTATGTCCTTTGGACTTGCATTTTTTTGTGCAAGCCTGCAGTTTTTAAGTATGTCTTTTCTGATTAAGCTTAAGAGCTCTCTTTTTGCAGTATTTCTGCAATGTATTTCACAATATTAACATAAATTAGAGCAAAGCAAGCTCTAAGCTGTCGTTGCTTGCCATGGGGACTGTAAACCATTTTTTAACTGTTCAGAAACAACAAGTCGCAAGAGCTGTGAGCCTGACATTGTCTCTAGAAGCAGGAAGAGATTTTCAAAATATAACGGTGTAAGTCTCCACCTTTAAATGCTGCTCTAGCATCAGGTATGGAACCTCCACAATCTTACAACATAAACAGGCAGCTGGACACAGACTGGGAAACTGAAGGTGTATGTAGTCCTGTTTTTACAAATGAGAATGGAGGAAAAAGAACACACAGTTTTCTAAAGGAATAGGATCACCTAAATATACAGGTAGACATTTCTCTGCCTAACTCCATTCCAATCTAAGAACATTACATTCTTTTGTGAATCTTTAAGCACTAAATATCTGATGCGAGTGATTTGTCCAAGGTCATTCAAGAAGTCTGTGACAGAACCATGGTGCTGAAAATCAATGAGAATATTCTGTATTACATGGTACTCAGCAGTAAGTCTTTGCAGCAATTAGGTCCTTATAACAAGTATAAATCTAACAATTTGAATGTTGGAAAATATTTATGAAAGAAAGAAACAGATTACTAGTAAGGATCACTGTTAGCAAGCTGTTAAGAATGGTTGAACTATCTCAAGATATGTCTTACTGGAACTATACTCTGGGTTATGTTGCTCACAGGAGCTCACATTTTTAATTTCTTTACATTTGGCCAAGTGTGACTATTTACTAATAGCACATCTGTTGTGGACTATTGGATGCAATTAAGGATGTGGTATTATCCAGTGAATGCATTTTATGTGGTCATTTGTTGCAAATTAAGGTGAAATATGCTGTTGCTAAAAAATACTTTACCAGACAGTAGTCTTAGATAAAATCTGTGATACTAGAATGTAGAATATGGAGATGTTTTTAAGATAATGTCAAAGTTAAAGATAATTAAGACAGTAAACTGGCATTCTTTCAGGATTGGAAGTAAAAAAAAAATTTGTCAAAATATGAATTTCTGCTTCCACTGTTTGTTATCAGAGGTACACAATTGTCTATAAACATGCAAACCTTTGATACTAGAGTCTCTAACAATAATGCATAGCTACATATAGGCTAATGTATTGTTTCTCCTGGTGTTGCTTTATCAACTCTTTTGGTTTTGCTCTCCAGCTCTTCCTAATTTTCTCAGAGACTGTGTGAATGTAGACTTAGTATGTGCTTTATGATTTGTGTTCGTGATGGTGACAGTTATTTTTATCTCTCCTAAGAGAAAAGGGAAGCCTTGCTGTGATTCTCTAGGAAAAAAAATACACATTTAACATCTTTCAAGGCAAAAGTATGCCCACATTTCAGTACCTGATAATTCCTCCAACTGTCATCACTTTTTTCAAAGAAAATTAATGTAAAAACTTCAGGGTGTTACAGTTACTGTATTTAGACTATGATTGTTAAAAAAATATAAAACCAATTTAAGCAGGGTGGCTCAGTATCAAACATTTTTTCCCCTAAGATATTTTAATTTTGTTACAAATGATACTGGGATTATTAGACAGACAAGCGAATGTTTGTTGACCTAGTAAAATATAATCAAAGTCAGATATTCATGTGGCTTTGGAATCTGTCTTAAGTGATGTTTGTATAATTAAATTATAGATCTGGACTCTTTCTATCTGTAGGCCAACAAATTGCCCATTGTCAAGCTGAAATTACTTGCTGAGGACAAGAGGATGACAATTTACCTGTTTTAATTTTACCCCTGGATTAAGCTGAGGTAGATTTAGCTATTGTTAGCTAAAAATTGGAAAAGGTTTTGTTTTAATTGCAAACTGTGAAAACATTAGGGATATATTAAATTGTAAGAAAAATGTCCAGAGAACCTAAAGAAACCATTTTAGCTAGAGGTGCATGGGTTTTGAGGGTTGCTTTTTACTTAGAAATCTGATGATACAGAGACTGAATAAGCTTTGTATAAAATGTAAACAAATAAAACAATCCACAAATATTAGAAACCGCACAAAATTCTGATTTCCATTTGGTCACTGTGTGAACAGTAAAATTAACTATGTAGGCTTATCTTGCTAGCAGGTGTAATCTGAGTGGGTGAGATGTGCAATATTGTGCATCATGTAACATGGCATTCTGTTAGCAAGAATGACAGCTGAAAATGACAAGTTCCAATAACACTCACTAGCACAGCTCGTTATCACCTGGTTAACAACAACAAACTTGGCTTAAAAATTCTCCAAGCATCAATGATGATTTTTCTCTTATGGATTGAGGGCTTGATCCTGCTACTACTAGGCACCCTTCAGATCCTGGTGACTCACATGGACATCCTGCTGCTCACTAGTTTGCATCTGAATCCCATATGGCCAATTAGTTTTTAGTGTCTTCATCTGGCTATTTTTCTTTCTCTAATTTCTGCGTAACTTACTGAATAGCATGTGTTACATGTCCCATCCACAAAAACTGTGACTTCTTAGTGCCAAATGCTAGACTTAACTACAGAGGTTAAGGGGTAGTGTCCTTGTTTTCACCAGCCAACGCAGCACACGTGTACCCAAATTGTATAATATATTTGTGGCTGCACATCTGTACATCTTCTCCGTTTCTATCAGGACTGTGTTTATTCGCAGTCACAGTCCTTTCTGTTTGCGCTCTAGCTGTAACTGAAGGCTTATGCTATTAGTTTTGGATCCCACTGCAGTCCTCGTTATTGGCAGAGTGGCAGCTTCTGTGTGCCCAAGTTTTTAATGCTCTGGCTCACATTCTAAAGCTGAGAGCATAGTATTCTTTGCCTTATTTTCAATTTATGCTAGCAAGCACTCAGGAATTACAAAATCTGAGTCTGCATTTGCATATCTGGCTCTAGATTTTTTTCCATGTCTTTCAAACATCTACATTTATAGTCTATTAATGGCAAACATGTATTTTGTAAATTGCTCTTTATTTTTAGCTATTTCACTTGATACGTAGGAACACGCATAATGAGCAGCAGTACTTGCCAGTAAAACCCCCAATTTTTACGTGAGTACCAAAATTATCCCATTTAGTTCTTCTTGTTTTCACTACAGTGAAGTTATCTTGAGTTACTACACTTGAATAATCTACGCTGACACTACTGTAACTTGAATGAGAGATGGGCAGGGCCTCTGTGAAACTAAGTACTTTGTGATGAGTTGCCAGCACAGTTGATTCAATGATGGAGCAGCTCTGTTAGTGGCTACTGAATTTTACTGAGTCAATTTTATGGACAGACTTTGCATTCCTGCCTCAAATATTAAGAGCTCCTCAGTTCTCTGGCACCTAGCTAGCACTATTCAGATACATCTGGAGATTTTTGAGATTGAAGCACTCAAGCTGAAGTTGCTGAATAATGGTACATTGATGTCTTGTATGATTTTGCCTATTAATACTTTACAAGATGTTCTCTCAAGGATTCGTGTTTAAAATACACAGTTCATTACTTGAAATGTCTAAGTAATCTAAGATCTATCTAGAAGGTGCATAAGGTTTAAGGAAGGGGGTATCAGTTTTTTTAATATACTCTTTACTAATGTGTCAACTTCTTAAAACTGTCCTTTACTACTGTTTGGTGGTAACATACGTTATTGTCAAAGAAATATTTCAGTCTTAATTCCTCTGCTTTTATAACAAAAAAGTATGCACTTAGAAATATGTTTATTGCTTTATAAATTAAGCTTTATATGCCTCAATGTACCCTTTGAAGCATCTTAAAACATTTGAAGAAAAAAATCAATCAGTCTGTTTACGCTGCACTGCACATTTGTGTATGTCTAGCATACAAGTGTCTACACAGCCTTTGCATTAATGTTACTGGAAGTAACATATCAAGATAGAAAAGACTCTATCAATATTTCTCTAAATGTATTTCCATAACCAAATACAAGAGCTGTGGCTTCCTTACTGGCTTTCCAATGGTACAAGATGACTTCCTTTATTGTGCATAAATTAAAAGGTAGAAAATCACTACATGTTGGTTTTCTAACTGGATGAGAATTTGAAAAAATTACTGTAACTCCCATACAAACTTATACGTAGAAAAGAAAATAATTACAATAATAAACCAAAGCAGTCTATTGACAGTCTTCGAATCATGTCACTTTTTAGAATGCTCCTAGTTCAAGAATCTTAAAGGACAGCCTACTCAGAAGTGTTATAAGGGGATATAATGTACTAGACACCAGCTGATGTGCAGCCAAAGATTTTTCCTAAACACAAGCAAATATTTTGCAAATTTGTCTCACAAGAAAACCCCTTGGCTCAGGCACAAAATGTATTATTAGTCCATAAACAAAAAGTTGCAAAGAACGTTTGAAGTATCAAAACTGTCATCGGAGTGCTGAGCAGGAATATCTAAAAAATGTCTTTCATAAAATGTGAACAGACAAATAAGCAATAATACGCTAGAACGTTGAATTGAATGATTTAATAAACCAATAGGAAACAACTACTTTGGGTAATTTGTCATAGTAGCCCCATTACAGCTGCAGAAATGGAAGGCATGTTATTGCATCCAAACAAAACTTGTCAGCAATGAATTTCAGCTTGCAGTCTGAGAGAAGTCAAAGAATGCTTGACAGCTTTTTTCCCTTTGTAGATCAATTGCAAACATTCAGCAAACTGTGTAAAAATAGTCTAGAAAAATCTTAGAAAATATTTATTTCTGCCTTTGTCTGTTATGTGCTAAGGATAGCTTAATGCTCTTCTCTTAGCATCACTCAACACCACTCTCAGGTCATCTAAGGGAGACTCTTCAGTGAAACAAGTCAGCTCATCCCCAAAGGCATTGATGTGCTGGATGCACACTGCTCCTAGCCTTTGATGACTACATAGCCAGAAATTTAACACATGATATCCAACTGGAGAAAGAGTGATAGGGATTTTGGATGACAGTATTAATATACGGCATAAATCACACTTAAGAGCTAGGGATTACAGGTTGGATTTTTTTTAATTTCTGTATTAATTACTTGAATCCAATTTCATGCTAAAATCTAGTTTAACTCCCCCTCCCCCCCCCGCCTTGAGGTAATAATTTGGACTAATTACTTTGTTCTCTGGGTACAAAAATGTCCAAATCAACCCATTTTAGATTGCAAAGAGACTTAGATTGCAGATACTTTAGAAACCTCAGAAAAAGAGAAAAGGAATTATCAAATTCAGACATGCAAACAGAGCTACCAAGCCAAGGAATGTGCATATTAAAAGTTTGGATTAGCATCAAAAGGGATGACCATATAATACAATATTTTTTCAAATGAACATCTTAACAGAAAGACCCCACCTGAGGAGGATTTAAAACTACCACACAGGGAAATATCTCTCCCGTGAAGTGAATTTGATTTCCTTTGACAAGATATTGAGTATCTCAGTCTTGGCTGACTGCTGACCTGTACTGCAGTCAAAGCATGGAACTAATTTATTGTCATAGAGCATTGCAAATACTCAACATACTGTTCCTCCCCAGAAAGTTTACATAAAATGGATAGAAACTGGATTAGAAGTAGGCTAGACTTCAGGTTATGCCAAGAGCTGCACTAGTTGAATAGCTAGACTTTCTTCCAAAAACTTTGCCACAAGAAGCAAACAATCTGTTTAAAACCATTTAGTTTTATGTAAGTAAAACCAAGTTTAGTAGATAAATTCAGACCTACCTTCAGTATTGGGGTTTTGTTCATTGTTTCTACACAAACTAAGGTAAAAATTTTACGTCATCAATCTACATAGTACATGCTGTTATGCTTGCCTTTTTTTTTTTTTTTTCCCCAGCATATGGGAACTATTAAATACATCCAATTATTATATAATGTTGTATGGTAAATGTAGGTGGCATAGCAGATATGAAAAGTAAAAAGGTATTTAGTATGTATCACCAAAGTGGATCCTATTGCTCTGATCATTTTAGTACATTGTAGCTAAATATTTAAAAATAAACATGCTGTTCATCGTGTTTAATTTCAATAGTTTCTTGAGCACTTAGATTTAACAAACCAAATTAGTACGTAGGTTTTATAAATTTCTCATGTGAAATTAGTTTGGGCAATACAGATAAATAGGCAGAAGCACTACAAACGGTAATCCTAAATTAACATGCTACAAGCAATGAAGGAATCGAACACCTTTGTTCTACCTGGAATACAGGTTTTGTTAAACCTGGTAGAGTCCTTCCACAATCCAACACAAAACCTTCTCTGCGTTATTGTTTTGTTATGTTAGTGCTCTGCAGATTCAACCTGGGATAGCTACCTGAAAAAGAGAAAATAACTTGTTAGCAGTCACATTTGATATCTAGGCTTTCCTTGGAACAATTATTTGACACAACACTCCCCCCTCCCAGTTAAAGACAGTAAGCTGATTAATGAAATGCCAACAATAGTAATTAGCTAAAGTAGCATTATATGCAAAGTAAAGTATCTGAATGAAAAAAAAAAATTAAGACCTGGCTCTAAACTTTTTTCTAATCTATATTAGAAAAAAAACCCAGCTTTTGAAGAATAAATGCTTTATATGGGTACCTTAATGAAATACTTCATTAGCTAACAATGGATAAAACCAACAAAAGATAGGAACTGAGGTCCATTCAGATAATCAAGACAAATTAATAAAACTGAAGCAGTGTCTTACAAGCTGAGGTTTAGCTTGAGAAGGTCACTTGTATGTGTCCTATATGCGACTTCATAGCAGGATTTACATACAGAAGACGGGGTCCAAATTTAGAGGTGATTACATACTTAGGCTCTCTAGTTACTACAGCAATTTTTCACTACTCCGGGGGATATATTTCTCTTTAGGCCTACCTTAATGCCCAAGCCACGGAATTATGATTTTCCAGTTGTTGCTGAGCTGAAATGCCTAACAAAGCACTGCTGTCTGAGTTCACGTCCCTCCAGTGTATCACTCTGCTCATTTCTGTGTTGGCAGTACAACAAAGTTGAGTCTGGCCAACCAGGAGAATGTCAGGGAAATCTGTGCTTTAACTCCAGAACCCAGATAAGATTGAATATAAAATTACATGCTTTTTCAAACCAACCTGGAGGCTGTTGTGCTTCAAACAGCCTGTTTTAAGTCAGCTGTAAGTTAACTCCACTTCAGCCAAGAATATCCCAGGACACAACCTTTGAAGCCAGAAGTACTTGAAAAGCTGACTGGTATGCTCTAGAATGAGTATAATTCATAGCCTGTGATCTGAAGTTTTGTGAACCTATATCGTGTGCTTTCAAGAATGCAGGATTAGTCCTATTTCACAAAGTACTGATTTCTGAAGAATTTTTTGTAACTGTCAAGAGTCTGAGTTTGTTAGTCTTAATTTTTAAGATGATTAGTAGATTATAGGTACCAATAAACGACCCAGTTATGTGTCTGTTGGAATGTTATAAAAGGAGGAAGGTAAAATTGAAACCTGAGAAAACTAAGACACTGAAGAAATCAAGTGAGTTTGAAAAATTGTGGAAAATAATCCAAAATAGGTTCACAATCAGCGCATTATATCTGTAATAATATGAATGCAGAATTAGAGATGTTACTGCTTTGCTTTATAATTATCCTCAGTTAGGGCTTAGATTAATTGATACACATGGTTGTTGCAAAGAGCTTGCCACAATTTTCAGTAGAACAGTACCCGGTGAACAGAAAAGAAAGACCTTGATCTGCATGCAATTCCATATGGGAATTTTATTCACAATTATCACAGATAGGGGTAAATGAGACATTTTAATGATTTCTAGTTGCTGTTTTAGGCTGGAGTGTGCCATCTGCTGCTGTGTAATACTAATGGTTATGTCTGCGGTAAATCTCACGTTCTCCCTTTTTTCACTTCAGAGTCCTGGTCTCTAATCATATACACTGCGTTGTAATGCTGGGTGACTCTAGCTACAGCGCCGCTAACACATTAATGCGTGCCAAATACTAGAAGATAGTTCTTCAACATTTTGCAGACATATACTCACAAACATACGCATGTAAATATAAAGAGCCAAAGAGACAATGAAAATTAATTGTTCTCCACCAATTTAACTTGCATAGAGTAACTTGCCTCCAGATCTGGTAGCATCAACAAATGGGCCCTTTTACAAGGACTTTTGAACTGCTAGTTACTCTGTCATTCATGAAAGGGGTAGGAAGAGCTTCAGAGTTCAGTTCAAAATTCTTTTCAAATTTGTTTAAACGTACAAATCTAATTTAACATCTGTATGAAAGGAGTGAAAATGCCAGAGCCTAGCTGAAAGTGGCATCTCTGGAGAGTAAGTATTTTTAAACACTTATCAGAGTAGTACACATCTACTATGATGGTGAAACAGAATTAAATTACATGAAAAATACTTCGTCCTTCATATCATCTGTCATCTCATCTGTCTTCTGGTTGATGTGATGGACAAACGAATTAGAACTGAAATCCAAACAGTAAGACTAGACCTGGAAAAAGGCACAAAGAAGGGCAAGAAGGATGGCACTTTGGGGTGTCTTTGCAATAGGTGTTATGGATGCTACAAGCTTAATGGACTCAAAGTCCACTGAGAGCTGTTAAGTATGACACCTCCTTTGCTATAGTACATCCCTGAGCCACAGAGGGTGGGAGTCTTGTAAGGCTTTTTGCTGAGGATTTGAGATGTGATATCTCCTAAATTTCCTGGTGTTACTTTAGCGTAATCCAGGGGCTTTTATTGTTTATGTTTCTTAGTTGCAACTTCCAATGCATTTGGAATTTGTGTCTTCGTAACTCCTTATCCTGCACTTTGGGTGAGAAGTCAGTATTAATCCTTTCAACTGAAAATACCTTGTTTCTGAGGATGAAGATTTTCCTATGCTCATATATTAATGAAGCTCTGCCCCAATTTTTAATCAACAGTCAAATTGACTCCTTTAATCTTTCTTTAATTGAAAGTTGTGGAAAATGCCACTTGACATGCATGAAATGAGCAGCAAAGTTTTTCCAAAACGAAAGGACTTCTTTTAATACTTTCATCTCTGGCATTAATGCGATCATAAATACTACTTCATGAATAGGAATTACAATGCATTACTTGAACAGAGTTTGATTGTCTCTAGAATTAATTGGTAAAATTCTTGAGAGGATGCAGTTTCAGACTGTTGCTTTTAGGAGTTCAGTCTCAGATGAGTGCTAAGGTATTCTGCTAGATTAAAGGTTCCTGAGTTAGGAATGCTTTTGAATTAGTTCAGCATCTGCCCAAACCAAAACATTTCTTCTAGCACTGGTTAGCTGCAGTTTCAAATTTTTACATCACAGGGCATTAGTCCTAGATAGATTCGCCTAAAACATTTGGTTTAAAATCAAACTGCATAAATGGGAAGGATTTTTTCTTTGGTATGTTATGCACTATAAAGCGAGTGAAGGAAAGGGAAATCAGAGTTACCTATGCTAATAGAGCCTTTATGACAGCGTGGAAATTTCAGCTTTGCCCCTGGATTGCTAAGTTGGCACAATGACTGTTCTCTCTTTGTGAGCAAAAAGAGTCTATCAAGTTGGACTGCAGTAATTCCCAGAGCTCTTTTTTATCAAAACTGCAAATATTAATCTTTCAGGTTTTTCAAAAAGATTTATAGCAGGAAAATGTTGGCATCGACACCAGATAAATTTATGCCTTCACTCTGAACTCTGGTGACTTGCAAACAACTATTTGCCAATAGTACAATTCAGTTAGATGCAAAATGCACTCATATGTATTTGAAATTTAATCAAAACATTCACTTTTATCAGCTATTGTTAGAAAAACACTTCGACTGTATCATATGAATAATTTCTATGAAGCAGAGTCAATTCTAAAGTAATAAAATAATTAAGAATGTGCATTTTAAACAAAAGTTGGGTAAATTTTACTCCTAAACCTTAAGGCCGGATGCGTACAATTGAAAGAAGATGAGAAACTTCTCAAATGTAGGGGACTTGCTCTGAGGGAATAGGCATGGATGAAAAAGTCCAAACCACCACAACTGATTTCTTTAGCATAGGTGCCTGACATGCTAAGTATTGCTAAAAGTATTGCACAGGAGACTAAGTAGCTCAGTATAATGGCAGCATTATGAAAGACTGTATTTTCCATATGAATATGCTGTTGCAGAATTGGACTAGGGTTACTTGGGATCTTTTAAAATTGAAGGTAATGTTCCCAGACTTTCTGAATGGCTACAGCCCTTCTTCATTTTTATTTCTCAAAAATACAATTTTATTGAAATTTAAAGGAAAAAATCCAAATCAAATATATATTTTGCAGTTTTCCTTTTTTTCCTAGCAAGTATAAGTAATTTTAAGTTACTTTTCAGTACCTTGGTTCAATTACTAAAGCATTTTAAAAGGTAATACAGAGAGAGATTATTTTAAAGGATGCATGAAGTAGTTGTGTAAAATAATTTTCTTTGATTACTTAGGAAGTTTGTTTACTTTAGTTAGCATAAAGTGGCATTATTATAGATCACTATTGAAGAAAATACCTATGGACCTTAACCTGCAAAGACTTAATGCGTGTGCTTATATCTAACCATCCATAGGGCCACCTTGCAGAAACTGAGATTATGATACATTTTTAAAAGATAGAGGAAAAAATAAAATAAGAAGTACAGTTTGAAAAATGTTTGTTCCCATGTTTAATATGTCTTTTCCAGCAGAGATGTTAAGGACAGGAGTCAAACTTAACTAAATAGAGCTCAAAGCCTAATCACAAATTTCAGATAGAACTGATGCAAGAGCATTCACAGAAGAGGAAAAAAGGTTTGCTCAAAGATTTTTCTACAATACTATAACCAGTCTTGAATGCTTGTGCAATTTTTATTGTCTGCTGAATTTTCATAGCTGAAAAGCGTCCTAAGAAGAATCTAATGTAAACTTGTCAGTATAAACAAAAAGTCAGCGTAATTCCTCTCCCACAAGAGACACTTCCCAGAAGTTCCAACTTAAATTATTTTTGTAACTTATCAAAACGTCTTTTTGCACCTGAATGCTACCCAAAACCAATTTTCCTGTCTTTAAACATATCTATTTTTCTGAATAGGCCTTTTTAGATTTCCATGGGTGCGTTTAAGTCCATCTTCTGATAGGTACAATGAGCTCGCTAAGAATAGACAGTGGGAAAGGTCTTTATAGAAAAGTTTGTGTAAGTCTATAAAGAGTGTATTTAAAGCTCAGTTGCTTCAACCTTACTTAAAAAAAAAAAAAAAATCAATCAGTAACAACTTTTTAAACTTCATTTAACCTTGATCTCGATACAATTTTTGTTCAGAAGTGTTTCCGGAATGTTTCCATGTTTCCACTATGTTTCAAAAATTTTATTTCAGTTTTTCATTTTCATAAAACTGTGTTCATGTTTTTACATAAACTCATTCTTGTTTATTTATTTTTGCATTAATTTAAAATGTCTCACTGCATCCAACTGTAATAATTCAGGAAAAAAAAATAAAATTCCACGTTACAGAAAAAATATTGCTTGTACTGTTGAGATACATATTACTGCTTCTTTACTCAAAGGATCATTCACATAGCTAGGATATGTATGAACTATAATTTCTAATATTTCAATGTACTTTATAAGCATCATTTTACATAGTGAGATCTGAAATTTGATTCGTGTTCTAAGTGTTAAAGAACAGAGCTGTTTCAGCACTCCATTTATGTTTGATAATATTTTTGATCCAAGTGCTAGGTTCCCTCATTACTTTGATTCAGAATGTGTACTAGAAGTGCAAAGTGAATGTGGCCAGTGCCTTCTCTTGTATTGTTCTGCTTTGAATACTGAAGGAATGCATAGAATGCTATCTCACCTGAAAGATTAAATACTCTTTTTTTTCTCTGCTCTTCATTTCAATTACTATAGTGATCTACTCTATAAGATCATCTTATTTCTTGCAGATGAATGATGCTATGGGATTTGAATTGCCATGGGTGTATTTTGTCAGTCTCGTCATCTTTGGGTCATTTTTCGTACTAAATCTTGTTCTTGGTGTATTGAGCGGGTAAGCATACACCTTTTTCATCATGAAGGCAGAGTCCTGAATTCAGTTGCCATGAACACACAGGTTATCTTATACAGGTGAGACTTCAGTTGTGATGACATCTTTTAATAAACCTCTATTTCTTCCTCCTCTAATTAGAACAGAAACAGCTTTCTGTAGCTATCGTATAAATAACATACAAATACCAAAGTCAGAGTTGAGACATACCAGTGTATATTCTTCATGTCCATACTTGTGGCAAAATTATAAAAAGGACTAATAATTCTCCTGCACTTATGTAAATGTTATTTTAATTCATCTTTTAAGGCATCACATCTACAACATAATTTGGGTAAGTAAAGAAATAAAGCAAATGTTCGTTGATGATTCTTTTTAAGAACTGAATAAGCCATAAAATTTCACTGTTGAAACCTACGTGATCTGGCAGCTGCAAAAAGGACTCTGCTGTTTAATCAATGACTGAATCATAACTTATTTCCTTACATTTTACAGGTAAATGATGCAATAGGATGTGAATGGCCATGGATCTATTTTGTTAGTCTTATCATCCTTGGCTCATTTTTCGTACTTAACCTGGTTCTTGGTGTACTTAGTGGGTAAGCAGTTGAGTTAACATTGTGTATGCTACTGCTACTTGTAAGATGGCCTCTGCATTTACTCAAGCTTCTCAGCGATGGCTTTTCTGCATGCACTTGAGATTCTTCTGTCATCCTACCAGTGTTTGCTCTTTTGACTGAACTGTGTGATTCTGGTGCCTGTATCTGTCTGACATCACGTTCACCATGCTTGCCAAAAATATTCATTAAATGAGGCACTAATCTCCTTATTCTATAATATTCCAGCAGGGAGAAACATTATTTTGCACACAGAGATGGGTGGTGCACCTGTAAAAATATTCTCCCCTATAGTTATAGCCAAGTGTCCTTTTCTGAAAGCCCAACTTTCGCTTTTGTCCAAATATCCATAAAATAATTGAAGTGTTATTTGTGTTTGCCAGTCACATTGCAAAATATTTTTAGTGGATGCTCCAAGATCTGTCTTACAGAAAGAGTATGACTAGGTTACCTTGACACAAAGTGTTTAGTGCTTCCTATATAGCAGAGCTGTGTACTGCTGTGACAACCTGCACCAGCAAGCTGATATATTTATCAATAATCAAGTATCAATTTCATATACTTGTCAGTGGGAGATAGTCACAGCTTTTCGCTGGTTTGTGTACTCCAGACTCCAGCCAAGCACTAAAGTGTGTCAGTTGTAGCTGTATAATGTGGTTTAAAACAGTAGTTTATTTGCAATGTTTTTTCTTACAAAGCCTCCTTACTGAGGTTACAATTCCACTTCCTTTGCCATTTTCTGGTTTCAAACATACTTGAGCTTGGGAAACTTCAGTTTATGGTAAAGATATTTTCTGATAAATAAATAAATAAAAGATCCTGCTAGCATTTGAATACTAAAAGAAAACTGTTATAGTTGTATGTATTAACTTTTAGTTATACAACAAACAGTATTGTTCTGGCAATCTTAGGCAAGCTGTGCCATCTTTGTCAGTTGACAGAAAAATTTCTCTTGCATAGAAAGCAGTCTGACACCATAGTTGATAGTGTCATCAGACTGCTGATTGTGTGTGCAGCCCTATTCATGGTTTTGCCATGTTGTACATTAGATTTGAAAGGAATTGTAGTACATTATTATATTCCTGGAAGTCAGGCAATCAAACAAAATTTCCAGTTGCTGATGTAACTATGTTACGATAGTGTTTTTATTTGATGGTTTTACAATGTGTTTTTAAAAATCGTAAGTCATTTATCCGTGATAGATTAATGTTGCACACAGGAAACTAATGAAAGAATAGGTTTTGCTTTACTGTCAGAATCACTTTACAAAGCAGATGCCTAAAAGAAAAGAGGTAGTGCTAAAAACACATTGCTGACTTTTAGATTTAATCTCTTCCTTCCAAGTCTTACCCTGTAAAATCTGATTTATACAGTCATATCAGCTTTGTTTTATTCAGGGACAAATTTGTAAATTGTTGCAGAACTAAGGGCCTAGCTTTCATGTCACAGCCCCACTGGACAAACAAAATAAGCAAGAGAAGGACAGATAAATTAAGGGAGTTGTGGTGTAATTTATTTCTTCTTTGGATACTGTTACCTAACGTTGCTGTGTAACTAGACTTCCCTGAAATCATTAGGGGATTAGGTTTTCACAGTTCCTTTCCCTGGCCCTTAAGAAGGTCATAAGCAGCAATTAGTTTTCTTCCTGTCATGTGAAGGTGTCCTGTAGTAACAGTTAACTAAACATTCCACTTTTCACTTGCATGACTTGAATTGTTATTGGTTTCAGATTTTTATGTTTTTAAAAATAAGTTGTGGGGAAAGTAGTGCTAGAGTTGGTATTTCGTTGCACATATTAATTTCTTCTACTGAAGCTTTGGAAATCTGGAGAGACCCTCACAGCTAAACTTTACATTTGATTTAACACATTTAAAATACTTTGTAAGGTTTGCAACATTATGATATGTATTATATTTGTTGGAATATGGAGTCATTCTTTAGCTGCTGTTATGATACAGGGGAGGGGGTGTCCCCTTCTCCTTGGATTCCATTCTGCAGACAAGAAATCATCACTGATTTCTAGGTATTACTTGATCTATGGAGCTCTAATGCTCTTCAGAACCATTGCTGGCTTCCCTTCAATTTCCAGTGAACAGAAATCACAGAATCACGGAATGGTAGGGCTTGGAAGGGACCTCTGGAGATCACCTAGTCCAAACCCCTGCCAAAGCAGGATCACCTAGAGCAGGTCACAGAGGACTGCATCCAGGCGGGGTTTGAGTAGCTGCAGAGGCAGAGACTCCACAACCTCCCTGGTGCTTTGTCACCCTCAGAGTGAAGGATTTCTTCATCACATTGAGATGGAACTTCCTGTGCTCCAGTTTGTGCCCACTGTCCCTTGTCCTGTTGCTGAGCACCACTGAAGAGTCCCATCCTCTTGACACCTGCCCTTTAGATATTCACAAACATTGATAAGATCTCCTCTCAATCTTCTCTTCCCCAGGCTAAACAGACCCAGGTCTCTCAGCCTTTCCTCATAAAAGAGGTACTCCAGTCCCCTAATCA
Organism: Leptosomus discolor; assembly: GCF_034619465.1. Taxonomy (NCBI): domain Eukaryota; kingdom Metazoa; phylum Chordata; class Aves; order Leptosomiformes; family Leptosomidae; genus Leptosomus; species Leptosomus discolor. Next base: position 15,000,419 of record NC_141399.1, read on the forward strand.
TCATCATAGCCCTCTGCTGGACTCTCTCCAGTAGCTCCTTGTCTCTTGAACTGGGGGGTCCAGAACTGGACACAGTACTCCAGATGTGGCCTCACCAGGACAGAGTAGAGGGGGAGAAGAACCTCCCTCGACCTGCTGGCCACACTCTTCTTAATGCAGCCCAGGATACTATTGGCCTTCCTGACCACAAGGGCACATGGCTGGCTCATGGTTAACTGGCTGTCCACCAGGATGGTCCTTCTCTGCAGAGCTGCTCTCTAGCTGGTTGACCCCTAGCCTGTACTGGTACATGGGGTTATTCCTCCCTAGGTGCAGGACCCTACGCTTGCCCAGCTCTCTAGCCTGTCCAAGTCTTGCTGTTTTCTATGCTGAAGAAAATGATACTAGTGAAATGACACGTGATATATAAATATCACCAATGACTGATGTTGAGAGCAGAAGGAAAAAGGAAAAGAGAGAGTATTCCTAAAAGATACCTATCATACCATACTAATGTTTGGTATGTAAGTGAAAAAAAACCACATTCTGGCATACTCGAGATGTTGACAAGGGCCAGTGTGGAATACTGTTACACTACACTGATTTATTTTGATCACTAAATGCCATTTGTGTATAAATAATAATGATTATTTTTCACATATTTTCTATATAGAACCTACCTGTTTAAATTTTATGGGTAAAAATGATATACTAGTAAAAATCCTATGGGTGTGTTTGTATTCCTTAGTAGAAAGATAACATTCTTCATTTGGAGCCAGGCATTGAATATGTAACACATGCATTCTTTGTTTTTTGTTTAAGAGTTATAAGCTTGTACGTCTTATTCTCTTCAAACTATAGCATGAAACTTGGTTTATGATAAATCTACAAAGGAAGTTAAATTTTACTAAACCAATCAAACTTCAAGAATGCAAAAAGTATGCCAACTTACTTGAAAAGCATGGCTTTGCATACAGATTTTGGAAGTGGAATCTGAATGCCAAATACGCCTTTTCTGTGTGAAAGTTATTTACTGTAATATCAAGTTATGCCATGTACATTTAGATGTCTGCTGTTTTGATCTGTTTGCAGTTTTAAAATATTCATTCATCTCTTTGCACTCCTTTGTTACTCTTTGACCATCTGCCCCTTTGTATTTCTGTAATGCCTCTTGTGCACTGCATGTTTGATGTATTTAGATACTGTACAAATGGAGGAGAATGATGATTTGGGAGATCTTTTGTTTTATATCTAGCTGTTTCTGAAGGTGAGTATTTTCTGATGATCTACGTCAGTTTTGCCTTCTGAAGGTCACGTTCTTAAAAATAGTGTTCATATTTTTAATAGCAGATGTGTAAATTATTAGAAGTAATGTGTGAGAGGAATCCGCATGTGGTAAATATTTTAATTTCTGCATGGAAGGTGATTGTGGAGATTTTTTTTTTTATATATATTACCTTGAATAACAAACATGGAGAGAATTCATAGGCTTGAGGTAATTGAGTTTTTTTCAAAATACTCTATTTTTTGCTCTGTACTAGACACTAGTATTATTCACATTATTCTCAAAGTGAATTGAAAATCTATTTCAGTTTGCAGGACTCTACAGGAAAAGGCATTCTAGAAAAAGACCGCAGGTCAGGTTTTAGACATGGCTGCAGATCCAGCTCAGGCTCTAGTACATCTCAGAAATTGCAGAGCTAGATTTAAAAATGGTTCCAGTTCCAGCAATGACCTATACAATTTGTCCTAGACCTAGCTCTAGAGATGTGCTCCAGAAATGGGCTCTCGATTCAGCTCGAGAAAGGGAAGTGAGACAAACACCCTTAGAGCAGCTCCAGCAAAGAACTCCAGAAAGGGCTCTGGGAAAGCCCTCTGGATCATGCACTAAATCTGTCTCAAATAAATGGTTGGGCAGATCCAACTCTTTCCAGATCCAGCTCTGAAAAAGACCTCAAGAAACGGCCCTAGTCCTACTCTGGGAAGGGGCTCTAAAATTGGCCTAATATCTGTTTCTGGAAAGTGCCCTAGAAATGGCTCTAGAGCTAAGTAGAGATTGTAGCTCTAGGAAAGGGGTCTGATGATGGTTTTTGGTCCAGCTTTAACAGTGCACTCTGAAGAAGGCTGTAGCTCTGGCCTGAGAACAGACTTGACAAACAGCTCCTCCCTAAACATGTTAAAAAAAATTGGCTCTAGATCCAGCTTCAGAAATGTATCTGGAAATGTGTTTGGAGGTGTGGTTCAAAACATGTGTCTATTGGTAAATTGTTTCAGCACAGTGAATTTCTTAGGAATCTAGCTGGACACCTGGACCTGTCAGCTGATCTTTCATGATAAGACTGCGTTTTTTTAATTCTGCCAGTATTTGGAAATACAGAACAGAATACTTGCAGCTCTGGAAAGCTGCTATAGATGTATTCAGATATCTTTGCATTTTCATTATCTTGGGCTGATCTGCATTTGTTTGTTCACATTATAAATTTAAAGCTATATGTGACTCTGAATAATTATTTTCGCTCCTAGAAATCACAGGGTGATCATGACATGGTCACGCTCTATTTTGATTGCTGTGTCTTTTGAGCCAGCAGCAGGGTATGGGCTCAGTCTGTGAGAGATACCGGAGCACTTTTTTTTCCTTTGTAAAAATTCCTCTGGTTATGATGCAAGGATTAGGCAGTGCATCTTTGGGGCAACTTCACACTTGATGGAATGGCACAGAAATTGCCACTGAGGAGCTGCCCAGCTCTGTGAAGGGTGGAGGACTGCTTCAAGAGCCTGTTTTTACATGTAGCTTTGGTTACACACAGCATGTGTAATAGCCATAAACTGGACCTGTGTTTTCCAGAGCCGTGAAATACTAGGCACGGAAATTGGGAGCTGAGGATAGGCCTCCTCCAAATACTCCAGGATAAAAGACCAGAGCATATCATGACTATTGATGCAAGGGACAGTGAGCTGCAATCAGAAAGTTGTTAGAAATTACAAAATTAAGGTTATTGGGAAGTTAAATAAAGCTAAACCTTAAAAAAGGGAATTGAGAGATCCTCATCCACCCTGAAAGTACCTTTAAAAGAGTGTTGAAAGTTAAAATAAATATGCCAGTAATTCAGCATGCATTAAACTGCTTTACTATGAATAGAGAAAATAATAAATTATAAAACTTCATAACTTATTTATCAGGAGGCATGGCTTTTAATGATGCATGATAATCTATTCCTGAAGATAGTCCTTATCATTAGGGAATGGTTTTCACTGACGGCATTTTCTGCTCGAGGCATTAGTATTTCTTTGGGTAGCCATGGGAACAAATAAGACCTTTCAAACACACTTTAATAAATCTTTGTATGTTGAATTTATTGGCTTGCTAAAGGACACCAAAGCATAAGCTTTGACATGTCCTTACATACATCCTCCTGCTTGCAGGTCTTGCAGGTTACTAAGATAATGCTCATTTTTTCCATTTCTTTCCCACAGTATTTGCAATGTATATATATACATAATAATTCTAAAAGCTAAGGGTATGTACTCATCCATGCTAATCTCACGGCAATATCTGTCAATTAATGTCATATAAAATATGTAGGCATAGATAAGCTTATACACCAAAGAACTGCTGTCTGCAGTATATATGGAAAAAATTGTAGAAAAAGACATTTGAATAATGATGCACCAAATAGAAGATGGCAGTGAACTGTCATCTATAGTCTTTCAGCAAAAGGGAAACGAACTGTTTTTGACAGTGTTTCTTTTCACAGCAGAGGGAAGGCTTAGTAAAAAATAAAAAAGTTATAGATAAAAATTTAACTCCCTCACACAGATAAACAGAATATGCATTCAAACAGAGGAGAGGGACTTCAGCTCTAGATGTCAGCCGTTATGACCTAAAGCAGGTTCTTTTGATTGCTGTATAGCTGGCAAAAATAAAACTCAAACACAGATAGATACAAAATAAGGAAATACTATCCTTGACTGATCAGTTGAATATACTAACAACAAATAATCGGCAAATACTTTCAGCTGCATACAGCAGTAACTATAACCAACTGCTTTAGACAGAGACCACTGAAGTCAGTGTGAGTAGTTCAGTACTCTTGAAGAACTTGAAAGGAACTGATTTTATTTCAGTCCTATTTGAATTTATCACACCAAGGCTTCTTAGAGATTAGGCCTGTGAGATGCTGGCTGATGAGCTCCTAGCAAGCAACAAACCACATCAGTTTCAAAAACTGTGTTGACAGTGCACATCAGATGGTGGGATGAATGCACTCTGTGGTATGGTCCTACACCCAGTACTGCCAGTTCTTCCTCTAAGAAATCCAGTGTATGCTGAGCCAAACGGGTCTCTACTCAGGGCAGAATAAGCACATCTGAATATGCAGATATACTAACAGTCTAAAACATCGTGTCTCAGCGTTGTTCCCTATATTGCTGTTCCCACAGATGGGTCCATTACACTTGTGCACTCTGGCACAATAATGCCCTACAGGCACTCTGCGCTACACAGAGGTTGTGCTGGAGCCATTGAATGTACATTTTGTCAATAGCTAACAAACTATATAGAAGTAACTATGGGTAGGTAATACCAGTTTGCACTTCCCCATCAAGAACCCAGTGCTCCTTGCTCAAGGAGAATTCCTGTTAGAATTTTTTTTTTGTGCTGCAGAAATAACTCTATGGTGTTCAGCCTAGGAGTTTTTATTATTTCTAAAAGAAGAGGTAACAATGGTGTATACAAATCTCCAGTAACTAAAGATGTGGTGTTACTTAACCTTTTATGTCTCTCTGTATCTGTTACACATTAACACCCAGCTGTGAGCTGTTGTCCATGCTTATCTGTACAGTTGAAGCAGTTTGAGTTTTCTGATTTGATTCTGCTAATTTGTTGTTGGGTATGGTTACTACTGTATGAAACCTCTTCTGTGAGTCTGGAGGCCAACACTGTACTCCTATGAGTACATTTTGTTATTATGTGAATGTTCTCTGTGCATAAATGAGGGTCTAGGATGTCTGGGTGACAGTTCTACATATAGCACTAGCATAACACCTTCCACATACCAGACCCTGTGTGCAGTGAGTAGCATACTGCAGTAGATGAATTCTCTCTCTAACTGTGTTGCAGTGACAAAGAAGGGCAGTAATATCACCAATGAAGAATTAGTGTCCTGGTTTATGCTTAGACATCGAAGGCAATATTTTATTTCGTGTCATCAATGCCTAGTGATGCACAGCAGATACAGCAACACTTATGTTGCGGCACGAGCTCCCTTATGAAAAGTGTCTTTAGCATGGAAGAACTTTCAGCTGATAGGAGGCCAGGTCTGGGAATTACAGAGAGAAGGGAGAGTATATCAGATACTCACATTGAAGCAAGTTGTTACCTGAGGATTTTTGGTTGATGTGACCATGCCTCAAATTAAGGTGTGAGAACCAGAGCGGTAATGGAGTCCCAATAGGTACTCCCTGCTGCCACCTCCACTTTGCTGCATCAAGCCATTCCCAGCTGATGCATGCCAGCAGGAGTTATTTCACTCTGTTAAAGAAAAAAAACCCAAACCTGGCATGAAAATGATTGTCCCAGACTGTTGGAGCATGAACTCAAAACCTGCATTTTATATGCTTCTGCCTCAACAACCATTGATGATGATGATGTTGTGCCTAAACAGAAAACTGAGATCATCTTTCTGCAAGGAGATGAGGAATTTTTGGGCAATAGAAATAGAACTTGCATTTTACATAGTAGCTTAGTTATCACTAAAAATATGTTAGATTATGTAGATGAGTTTTCATATAATGCTTTATCTTGCAAGCGATGTCTCCTTTCTGCTGTATGTGCAACTGAGTTATTTACACTATAGATGCAATTTGAAACTTTACTCAGTTTACAGGATATTGTCGTATGCTGCTACTTTTAGTCAAGTTTAATTAGATCAAGATTAGGCTGTCTAGGGCTGGGTTGTCTGATTTATTTGCATTTGCAGTGAAATCAAAAAATGAGTTGCCTCCATCTAGGTAGTAATAGACTGTTTTGAAGAAAGATATCTTTGAAGGCAAACTGGTAATTAATTATACAAGGTGTTGTTATACAAGTTATGTAGGTGTGCTTTATAAGATTCTTCAGAAGTAGAGATTTGCAAAAAGCTCTTTCTAGCCCTGCTAGCCTAAAATACTAATTTTGAAGCATATTATCCTTTGAAATATGAGACAGTAGTAATCCTGGCTTTTTCTAGTTGTTGAAATTGGGACAAAAACGTGTTCATTGAGTCCTATGCTTTATGAAAATTACTTAAATCCATTTTGTTTTTAAACTGAAATCTTTCAGGCAATAGACCTGATTTTCATTTCACGTATGTTGGTGTCAAATCAGAGTAGCTCAGAATTTTTCAGTTTGCAACTTGGGTGGAGACTGATTTTAAATCACATTTTAGTGGAGAGACCCTTATGAATGCTAGCATAGTCATAACAGCCCTTTGAATACAATTTTTTTCAGTTTGGTCAACACCTCTCCCCTGCAAATATACACTTTCAAATGCCAGAATTTTATCAAACCACAATGAAATATGTATTTTGAAGTTAGCTCTTGTCACAGGCATTTGTGAAATCAAAGATTTACAGAGTTTAGGTCCACTTACTACAATTAATGTGCCATTTCCTAAATCTGTCAGCTTCATAGGCTTCTGGACTGAGTCCTGGGTTGATGACAGTTAGGGAGGACAGTTCAGGCCATTAATCTAACCATGCCAGTACCTGTGCTGCCTACATAGCCAGAACCTTTTTCTTTCTGCCCTGGACCCTACATTCTCCATAGCCGTGAAATACTGCACAAGTGGCTGTCTTACTCCTCATTCCAGGAGATCAGTCAGGGTCTACATATCTCTGTCTAAGTATTCAAATACCTTGTCTAAATGTCTTTGTCAGAAACTTTAAAGAACCAACATCTCTCCCTCATCTCACCCCTATCATCTTTTTCAAATAACTTCTTGTTTCTTGGAAAAAAATGGTTTTCTTCTGCCAACAGTAAACTCATTACATCCCAATTCCATTTAATTCCACTCTCTTATTCATGATGTTTCAGTAAAAGGACTATGTACATATGTGTGTCTGAGGGATGTCACTTCATTGTGACTGTGTGACAGAAAAAAGTACCATAGAGCCAGATTCTTCCCTCCCCTAAAGAAAATGCAGTCGTCTTAGGTGTTATATTTTCTTACAAACAGTCAGGTTTTAAAAATAAAAGTAAAATTTTTAAATATCATGGAAATGAAGCACCACTTCGTCTTCCTCTGCTGATAAATTGGAGCAGCATTTAACAAGACAGTCTGATTCTGTGCTGTATTAAAGGGAAAGGTCATTGTTAGCTGTGGATATTAAAAAAAAAGGTTTAATTCTCTGTGTGCAGCCATTTTAATGTAAAGTCAAAGTTAAAAGGTGGTTGTCATGGGTGAAGTGCTGTTGAAAGTACCAGCCTTGCCAACTGTTTAATTTTAAAATTATTTCTTTCACTTAACTCCATATAATAACAGCAGCTTTCATTTTACTTTACCCACACACATCACACATCCTTCACCCTAATGAAAAACACCTGAAGGACTTAGCTGAACAAAACATGAATACTTAGTAAAACCTAGCGAGGCTTGTTACTTCTGACTTCATACATCATAGCTCTTTTTTTCAAAGATACTGCCTACGGAATGAGAGTCACAAGTACGTTGCCTCAATCAGATGCAAAGGGCAGTCTCCTTGGTACTCTCTCCGAGAGAGGCTTAAACACAGCATTCCATAAACCAAAATATTTCTTATAGGCTTGTGATTTCTGCCAAAACAATTAAATATTTTGGTGGTTGTTTGTTTTTGTTTTTTTTGTTTTTTTCCCAAAACAGTTATCCCTGAGAGATCTGTTGAGATCTCTCTCTTTCATGAGCATTTTTGTGGAGATAGCCTTTTGAAGGACCTTGTCCTTGGATGCTAGGTGAAGGGTAGCAAATGCAAAGCAAGCACTGGCATTCTTCAGCTTCGTTACAGTGCCATCAGATGGAACAGGATGATCTCCGCATGCCAAACCAAATTTTTGTTGAATTAAGTCCTCAAGTGTAAAAGGTGAAGTGCCTGCCTCTTTGCTTTCGCAACAGAAGGCTTTTCAGCTTCTGCAACATAACATTAAAAAACCCAAAATCTGCACAGTTGCATGTAAAGAATTTAACTCTTAAATTTACTAATGTTAAAGGAGAAATTTAGTGTTTAGAAGATGTGTTTGAAGATTGCAAATAGAGCCATAAGAATAAAAAAAACCTGGAGAGATTATATCTTTGCAATTCCAAATAAATAACTGAAAAAGTATGTTGAAAAATTATGAGACTTTCTATTATTCTGCTATATTTTGTTAGCAGGGCAATATTATATTGATAGTTGTGTTCACCTTGTTAAAATATTTTGCAATTAGACTCCTTACACTAATTTCCCAATATTTTTCCACTTGAAAAAGGATATCATTGAGTGCTTTAATAAATTTCCCTGTGAGAGTGCATTAATTAGGGAATAATTTCAAGTGAAAGTTCATGATAAATAAAGGGGTGGCAAATTCATAATGAATTCAATATAAATAAATTCATATAGGCATTTTTTGGGTTTAAATTCAGCCCTATTGTAAGATTAACAGGTTAGAACAAGCTTAATTTTAAATACTGAATTGGTACATAGTTACAATACAGTTCAAAAGATGCTTGCCTACCCCTAATCATCCATATTGATACTCAGATAAATTGGAAAGTGTCTAATCCTTCTGGCGAAGGGAGTTACACATTTGAAGCTGTGTATCATTCCAAATGTTTTAATAACGTCAGCATATGAAATGTTGTGGTGCAGGAATTTACTTGATAATTGTCTTGAGTCATATAGCATTAAGGGAATCGTAGATTCAGGAGGTAATTCGTGTTGTAAGACACCTTAGTAGGCCATTTTATCCAGCCTCCTTCTCAAAGAGTACAATTTAATTGTTTTCAATATTCTGTGATAATTTAGGGATTGACCCAAATCATGAACTAAACTAGATTGTCTTGAGGTTGGGCCAATGATATAGGATTCAATTTATATAAACCAATGCATTTTTGATCTGTGAGGACAGGATTTCTAGGTTCTGTTAGTGAGCTAAAGGGCAGAAGGTCCAGATCTCAAATAGCACATGCATGATGTAAGTAAAAGAGAGCTTATTAGTGGAATTCTGTGAACCATGCACTGAAATAAGTATGTTTGGACATGGCCAATAAACCGTGTCTGGAAGAAGAAAGATTTTAGAACTGACTGTTGGAATTTCCTTTTCACTGAAACTGATACTTAACTCTTTGAAATTACTTGATTACTGCAAGTCAATTTCTCTTTGTAGCCATTAGGTAGAACTGATTTTAAAATCTGTATAGAAGAGCACACAACTGAATGGGGGGGGAGTGGGGGGTGTGTCTCTTTCCATATGGGGAGAGTCAAGAATACTGCTTAATTTTCAATTAAATCATAAAAGCTCTGAAAGTGTTGATGTAATGTGGTGGGGATTTGCCATGGCTTCTTTGCACCATTGTCTTGCTTTCAAAGAAGCTCTCAAATCTTTGGTGCAATTTATTCAGTTCATTTTCTATGTCAGTATGTTATTCTGCAATGTCAGGACCTAGGTCAAAATGCCTGAGAGTTTGACAATCACTATTTTTTTTTCTGCTTTATCTGAATTCGATAGAGAGTTTTCCAAGGAAAGAGAAAAAGCTAAGGCCCGAGGGGACTTTCAGAAGCTACGTGAAAAACAGCAGCTTGAAGAAGATCTGAAGGGATATTTAGACTGGATTACACAGGCAGAAGACATTGACCCTGAGAATGATGAAGAGGTTGATGAAGAAGGCAAGCGGAACAGTACGTGTTCTTTACTCTGTACTACTACGCTGTGGGGCAGTTTGACTGCTTTTAAGGATGTTACATTGGGGTGTATCAGCCTATCTGATGTCGCTTTCTGATTTCCCATTTGCAAAAGTGTTTGTTAGCAGAGCAATCATGTCTGTTAATATATTAAAAGTTAGTCATAATACATTAATAGAAACTTACATCAAAATTCTGCTCTGAGCTGTTCATGTGCAAATCATTGTCTGCACTCAATCTCTGCTGAGACTTTAAAAACTTTGTTTATCTGTGTTCTGTAAAAAGTTAGTGTGTACAAGCTGTGTGCCACTAAGTATCATCGTAAATCCTTAGTCAAGAAGAATATGTGTTTGCCAGTATGTGCATGTAATAGAAATAATAATAACATAAAAAGCTTAAAAAATATGGCCAAAACTACAGATAAGAAATAACCTTGTGCTAATAGTGAGGATTTTCTTTTTAGTTGTGAAATAGGAATATGATGTTCTGGATCTTTCTTTCTGATATTTAAGAAAACAATATAAAATCTTTTTTACTAGATGTATTATCCTGAGTGTGAAATAAATTAAGTCTTGTGGGATTTTTGTATAATTAGCACTTACAGTGTATTTATTCAACAGTAGTGTATAGTCTATTGTGGGAAAGGTAATTTATGCTGTAGTGGCCCTGTGGTGCTTCTGACCTGAGTCCTAACATAAAGGAACAAGTTAATTTCATGATATTGCAACAACTGTAAAAGTGATAATTTATTTCTCTATGTCAGAAATTTTGAGTGACAGCAGTATTATAATGTCATTGTTTAATAGATGTTATTTTAGCCTCTTAGCTGTGTTTACATAGTAGCAGTTAAAATTTTCATGAGAACTTTTAGTACGTAAATGAGAACATAGATTCAGGATGTGGTTTACGATTTTAATACTAAAGATTAAAGCCAAAATTTCAATATCTGTACTAATGCTAAATAGCACCTTATTATTCATGTGATACTGCAGAAAGTCATGGTATTTATTCATTTAGATACCATTGAGTATATTAAGAAAACATATCTACAAGTGGTTTGTCAAAGGCAACTCAGAATGTTATTTTCTGTATTGAAAGAATATGTTATTACTGTTCTTTTTCTTATGATGCTGCTAATTTATTGTGAGCTGTTCTTTTAAACCATAGTACTTTTCAGAAGTAGTAAAATAGTGAAAATTACATGGTTTGATACTGAGATATCTGTTTTTAAACATATCTCTGTTTTGCATGTAGTCAAGGTTTTTAAAATATCTATATTTTTGAGTTTCAGAATTTTATTAGTCCTTTAGTTGACAAGAAAAGCAGGGTATGAATCTGTGTTACTGACTGGAAGGAAACAGTTTTATGAGAGGCTGGAGGGGAACTTGTGGGTTTATGTTGATGGTAGCATCACCCAGAAAGGAACAATTTATCTATATGAGAATCTGTAACACAAAGAGGATTTTTAACTGGAGCAGAGCAAAAAAGTCAGAGAGTTCACTGTAATTCGTTATTGCTACTGATGTTGTGTGGAAGAGGATATATTAAATGTGGGTTTGACTATCAGTATAAAATCCTAAGACTGAGAAGTAAAAGATTGCATGTTATATGGAGTAAATACACTTCATACAAGATTGCCATGCAGAATTGTGGGCGATGCCCAGTTTGCACAGACTGTCGGACTGCCCCACTGTCAGCTATGGTGCTGATGGACTTGGTTTGCAAGTCTGCAAGTGAAACCCCAGGAACTTTTTGCATCCTGTTCACATTGGATGTTTGATAATATGCTGCAAAAGAACCATTTGCTCCAGCGTTCCTTAAACAGCTTCTAGGTCATACAGGTCTTTCCTAAATCAAAAATACTCGTTTGCATAGTTGTTGAGTTTGAGAGCTTTTGGCTTTAAACTGTTAACTTAGACATAATTTTAGGGTAAGTTAAGATTTGGAGGATACTTGCAGAGTAAAAGTGGGAGAATGAAAGTAATTAAGAGAACTTTAAACCAAATCACAAGAATTTAATTTCAGGCATGCATATGTATTTTGAGTGGAAATATCCAGCAAATTGACAATCTCCAAGCACTTCTCTGGGTTTGTACACATGTGCTTAAATATGTGGCTTGGAATTGCATTTTTAGTATCAGCTGCAAAAGAGTGTAAAGGAGGAAGCGTTGCTGAATTGCTCCACCTCCTTGCACTGAAGACATGCTCTGCTGTGTATCATGTTGCATGGGGAGGTATGATGAGAGGCAGCACAAGATATCTATCCAGTTATTCCATGGGAAGCTTTTGGGTTAGGAACATAGTTATGATAGAGAGCTACCTGTTTGGGAGTCAGGTGAAATTTATCTAGTTATCACCAGGTTAATAATCTTGAGTAGTAAGCTTAGGAAATAAATTTAGTCCAAATATACTGATGATGTGTTTCTAGAACTGTCTTTGAAGCGTAAGGTAGGGCAGCATCCCAAGACAGGCAGAATAATCATTTGCAGGCTTCTAGGCAGCTGGGTTGCTACTTTGAATACCTAAACCTCTGGATGATCAAGATTATTGCTGATTTATGGTGATAGAAGATCATCATAAAGCTCTTCAGCGATGTGGAAGAGCTCTGGGTTTAGGATACAGAAGATCTTTCTGTGACAGGAGAAGATACTTATTTCAAAGGCAGTTAAATCAGTGATTAGCAGCTTCTTACATAATCTTTAAAAATGTAGTTTATGTTCCTGCAACTCCAGCATTTTAAAATTTCTAACCAGAGAAGTCATTAAGTCATTTATATATGAACCCCCTGTATTTGTACATCTCTGTTGCTGATAGTAGGCAGGTATTCAGTGCTGTTAAATAGTGGAATCCCTTTCAACTACTAGAATTGTAAATATGCCTGTAGTAAAAGTCGTAAGTCTTTATTACGAAGCAATATCTAGTTACCCTGAAGCCAATTAGAAAACTTCCATTGACTTCAAAGCATTGCGAATTTAGCTCAAAATGCGAACATCGGTGAGAGGTGAGGGATTTAACTCTGATTAGTTACGCTGCCGGTAATTTCAATTTGTTTTGCCTAATATTGCCTGTGTGGTACGTACGGACACATTTTTATTTTTTGCGTTGCAACTGCTGCCATCTGCTGTGTAAATGCTGGGATTACATGTACCTAACACGAAGGGGTTACATTGGCTGACTTAATGGAAGAGAAGAAGAAAAGCAGACTTAGTTGCTTTGGCCGTTCTTCCAATAAACATGGTAAAATGTTCTGATGTGCAGTTGAACTTTCTCTTGTTCCAATTACTGCATTTGATGTGTTAGCTTTTGAAAGCAAATATGTACACATTTTCTATAACAAAGGCGTAATAGCTTTAGCATGTAGATTCTCATGCATGCAGTTCTGCTGTTCTAAGTGCATGTGGTGCTGCGGTGCTCTGCCTTCTTAAAACATACTCTTCAATCCCTTTAGATTTCCACTGAAGCGTGTTTGTCTGTGACTTCTTGTTGAAGCGTAGTTTTTCTCTTTTCAAGAGTCAGGTAAACCAGATACAAAAATGTATTTTAAATTAAGGTGTGAAAAAATTAATCAAAGTCTTTTACAAACTTCATAATGGACCATAATGTAAGCTTAGAACAGTATGATGATGATAATATTTACTATTTATTTATAATACTTTTAATGTATAATCTAACAAAACATAACAAACTTTTACTGTTTGTTATGGGTGGTTTCGTTTCTGTAATTTGTGTGTATTCAATTTTTTTCACATCCACAATGGAGATGGACAGGGGTTTTAGAGTATGATAGTTATTTTCAAATCTGCACTCTCTTAATACTGACAAATATACTGATTTGACGTAATCGCAATTGCAGTAATTAGGAGGGCTGGTTTTAATCCTACTTACAACAAAGTTGTTGAAGCTACTGACTTCCTTGCTGTCCTAAGAATCACTTTTGTGGCTCGGATGGAGGCTGACAAATCTCATCCAGTTACTTTAGAGAATGCAGAATATTAAGTCAGAAACTGCTAGGACCCGATGGACTCATTTTCTACAAATGTTGAGTCTGCTTGAAATTATCTGTGTAACAGTTACATATATTGTCTGACAGCTTGCACAGCTTTACAGGCTGGGATAATTTTTCCATAGAAATTGCTAAAAGACAGTGGTTGCAATTTTGCTTTGGATATGTTTCAACATAGCCTTTAAACTAGCAGGTTCAGGTTCTGTTGTCAGTCAGTCATGAAGCAGCATGTAACTGTCTGAAAACGCTGTCGTCTGCTGGCCGCAAATGCTGTCGTGCTGCTAGTACCTGACCTTGCCAGTCAAAAGCATTCTCAAGCATGTGTGCACTGACTTAGTTTCATCTGTCTTTTGCAGGGCATGTATACCTTTTATGATTAGGATTTTTCCAAATTACAAATTGGTGGCCTAAGTATATTTCTCTGTTTGTGAGGCTGTTACGCTGATCCTAGTAGCTCAGACTTAGACAGCTACTGGATTAGAAATCCCACCCTAAATACTTTTTTTTTTGGTTTGTTTTACCTCTGCCTCTATTTCTATTAAAAGCACCACATCTGTAGAATATACAACAATCCCAAGATTCATAGTGCCATCCTTCAGGCTAGAAGTGGTTGGTTCAGTGAGGCTTCTGTAATGAAGACTGATTAATTTGCTCTCCTTCCACTGCTATGCAACCGTTCAACCTTATGTTGAGTTTCCATGGGCTGCCTATAAAAAGAGGAAGCCTGTAAGAATGATTGCTGATAGTATCAACATTAAATCTGCACTATGAAAACAGATACCTCGCTACAGTCTCATGTAGAACATCTTCCAGGCAGCCCCTCCTTAAACTGAATTTACCCTGAGGAGCTTCACAGTCAGAAGAGATAGTGCCACTTCTTTCTGATGTGTTTTCTGGGCATACAGCAGACTTGGGAAAATTTGAGATTAATTTGTGATGATAATGTTGCCTCTTTGGGGATTTTTTTTGTTCTGTTTTCTTCTTTGACTACCTCAGATTTGGTGTAAAGGATTCAGAAAAATCCATGTCATGATTTGAGAAAGAATTAGGGAAATTTTGGGGCTCATGGATTTGGTTGGGTGTTACTAGCAGACAGAAAGTGATCATTTTGCAAGATTGATCTAAAACTTTGCCTTTTTTAATAATTGTAAGATTCTCTCCAGTGGCTTTTACTGAGTATCTGACTAGCTGCGCGGATCACTCTATTTCTTCAGCATATGTAACCAGAAAGCTACTCAAGGTGCATCAGTGTGGAAATGAGATCAGCCTATGGATCAAAAATGCATAGCTGAAGTTGAACCACATTAAAATATTAATTATATACTTTCTAGAGAAAAACATTTCCAACTATAATACTTGCCACCACAATTCTGTATTTCAGGGTGTAATTTAACCTGCTTCTGGATTCTACAGTGACACTAAATTGTCATATAACAGGATTATGCAATTTGTTTCTTCCAACTCCAGCTGACTAGGACATACCAATGCTGATGGACACTGACCTGCTCTTAGCTGTGCATTAGTTATGTTATGTCCTGGAGCAGAATTTGAAATCCCTTCTCCAAAACCTGAAAACTGTTTAGAGTAAATAGTGAACATTATAACATGAGGAAAACAATCTATTTTCTTATCCGCAGAAATAAAATGTAGTAGCTGATATATTTGACCTGTTTTCTATATACTCAGGAAAGCATTAAGCTGCATGCTATATGGGTTATTTATATTGCCTAATGCAAGCTTTCTTTTGTTTGAACCCAGTTACCATAATTGAAGAGCTGATACTATCTAGAAATCTAGATAACTTTTTATTGACAGAAGAATGTCAATAAAGTAGGGGCAAAAGTTGAATAAAGAATAGGGAAAATTTGGTATTTTCTTTTGAATATTGGAATACCAGTTTAAAGATCCCAAAGCTGGCCTTACTGAGATCAGACAGTCTTTCAAAAGTTCATTCTGTGTGCTGTACTTTGCCTAATGAACACTGCCCTTAAAAAGCTGTGGTCATGAAACTGAGTCTTTTCAAGACTTGCCAGGTTGCTTGCCTTAGAGAGAGTGGATGTGGTCATACAGTGCTGTTGTTGTTTTCTTCTGGCTAAAGATTTAATGACTTGCTAGCATTGCTGGAGCTAGACTTCCACGTGGTGCCTTTCTCAGTACTTCTGTCAAGTTTTTCTTCTGACATACAAATTACAGTATAATGACAGCTGAGTTTCTAATGTAAACCGAACTGTCTGTGGTTCTTTTCCTCTTCTGTTTTTGTAACACAGCACCTGCAAGTCACTAATAGAGCAACAGCCCTGTCTGAAATAGAGAGTAACATTCTGGCTGTGTTTAATAATTAGCAGAACTGACACTGGCTTCAAGAGGGACAAAGATTTTTTTCTTTTTCCTTTGGTATTTTGTTTTTCATCATGCAGTCATGTTCAAAAAGGGCTGGTATTTCTTACTATGGATTAACATGTCAAGTCTGGGTAGACTTGAATTAAGATTGTTACTTTACACTTTTTTAAATAATTTGCCATTTATTAAAACAAATATAATTTGTGTGACACTGACACTTTATGAGGAATGGGATTCTAGGTACTGCTTTTAGATGAGAGAGGGCTTGATAAATTTGAAACGCGAGTGTGAGAGACATGTTGCTCATATGTAATACTTTCAAAAGTGGGCCTAGCTCTATTTTGATGGCAGCTCTTAATAACAGTCTATGAAACAAGACTTCTGCACTCATATTTTGCAGTTGCCCATCGTAAGTACTGAAACGTTCATCATTAGATGGCTATAATGTTGTGTTTCCTAACAGCATGCAAGTCACCCAGCACAAGACAACTGTTTCAGTTCTTTACTGGACAGGGAAACTCCTTGCATTTATTGCAAAAGATCCTGGCATTTTTAAATAAAACCTCTTAGTTCTGAAGATCTGAGACTATGTCTGAAATAGTTTTATAATTATATTTTTTCTTAAACCCTTTGAAATTTTAGTACTTGAATTCGGATATCATCAAAGATTGTTTGCTTCACTTTTGAATGAAATGCCTTTTGAACTCTGTGACTGTGAAGTCCACACAAGACTAGCAATATTAATTTTTTTAAACTGATTTATAAAGAGAAGCATGGTATTAGAATTGAGGCACTTGCAGGTGCTAACCAGGAATTTTTCATATATAAAGCAGTTGCAATAATATTTTAAAAGATTGATCAAAATAGAAGAATCTTATGAAAGAAGATTTTAATATGCTTTCTGCCTGAAGTGCCTTCTTTATTCAAACACCTGCATGGACATTTCAGATCTTTCTTTCTTATGTGAACTGTGTTTAACATTTCATGTAAAGGTGACTTAAATTTATGGGGACAGATTCTCAGCTTTTCCAAATAATAACTGAGCATCTACCCTGCATAAATCTGTCAGTCTCTCAACTTGGATGGAATTGGTGGGCATGGAAACCAAACTGCCCTTTACCACTTCCATGTATCTCTGTGTCAGTGTTGAGGCAATATAAAGGCTGTGCACAGAAACTGTTATTAACATTCTCATTTTGTACCTGATCTGTAGACAAATCAGAAAATTCAAGGTCTGATACTGGAGTCTTACTTATATTAAGATGTGTGTAATTAAGCCTCCTTTAGGCTGCCAAAATAGTGAGACATCCCTAACAGAAATAGGCATTGTAGCCCTTCTGCCTTCAGTACTCTCAGTCCACAGACATTGGCTTAACCCCCCAACAATGAAACAAATTTAAAAAAACCAAAAAAGCAAACCATCAAAACAGCAGAAGGTATACCCCAGAATACCTTTAAGATACTCTGTTTTTCTTTTGTTCTTGCTGTTCCGTAATAATTTCAGTGTATCTTCCATCTCTCTTATTTTTTCCTACTTTATATGATATTTCTACTGTACAAACCACCAACATTAATTTACACTTTTCTTGTTACTGGGGTTTTCCTTTCATGCTTGCTTTGCAGACATGGAAGTAGTGTTCTCTTCTAGGAAGTACTGAGAACTTTAGCTGTTCATTGTTTCTTAACACCTTTTGACATAGGTTGTCGTCCCTCTATATTTCAGTTGATTTGAAGATAAACACTGATGATCAATCTGCAAATAATTTTGTCTAAAAATCCACTAGCAAATATTGCTAACTGTTAGTCATGATCCACTATATGTACAGTAATTCACTGTCACAAATGTAATAATCCCCTTTTTATTAGCAGTAATTCTCATAATCCTTGTAGTGCCCATTCTGTTGTTCCCAGTGCTCCTTCCTATCTGCTCATATAGTATTTGCAGGTACAGTTACTTTCTAGCATCTTGCCTTGATAATTCCTAATGGAAGTAAAAGCATGGAGTCATCCCTATGATTGGAGTATGATAGTTCCTATTTTCAGAAGAACTTTGATGAAGTTTCTTGGAATTAGTGAGCATGTTAACGACACTTAAACTGATAAGCACCTCCGAAGTGTTAACAGAACACTGCTTAAATGAGAGGCCACAAAATGTAGCTCAGGTTTGTTTCTTTACTAGAGGTAGCATGCTATTTGCCACAAACCTCCTCTACATTGCATTCTGTAGTGCATTCTCAACAGTTATGTTGAATCATTGAAAAGAAGCAAGAATGCTACAATACACTCTGGAAATCTGTGTGCTTTCTTTTGCTGTAAGAGGAGGACTGATGAAGTGTCTAGCTTTATCTGCTGTTCCTCAGATCTTCCAGTCTCTCATTAGACCTGCAAAAAGTGGAAGCATTCTTGCAATAGAACAGGAGATCACATTCTGTGTAGTGCCTTGCTTGGCTATCAATCTAAAGCAGTTTCTGTCTCCTAACAGCAAGCATGCCCACCAGTGAAACTGAATCAGTCAACACAGAGAATGTGAGTGGTGAAGGAGAGAACCCAGCATGCTGTGGGAGTTTATGGTGAGTACACGGGCTGTTTTCAAGTGCCCACGCTCATCATCTCAAAATTTAAAAGAAACATTATTTCCCCATTGTTTATTTAGCCCAAACTGCTTTCAAACAGTCAGGCTTTGTATGATGCTTGGGGTTTTTTTTTTTTGCCTTTCAGTAGTTTAATATTAGACCAATTATTACAGCATTAAAGCACTCCTAAAATTCTCAAGTTAAGATTTAAAACAATTCAACTAAATGTCCAGTGGAGTAATTTTTTCGTGAAAGTTTTTATAAAATAAACTTGTTGTCCAAAATAATAAGAACAGAAGTCCCCTATGATATCTAAAAAGAAACATTTTCTGTTAAATTGTGCATGATTTGGAGAATTTTTTTTTAGGCAATAACTGAATGTATGGGTGTATCTCCGTATTCCATGGTGGTCACTATTTATTTGCTCAGATTTTCATCACTTCCAAGCAGCTTCTACATGAGGACTTTATTTTCTTAGTTTTGAAGGAGATTTCCTTTCTTTCACTTAGAAAATTTGTAAATCTTTAGGAATAAAGAAAATAAATAACAGACAATAAAATTTCAGCATTCATGGTGCATCTTGTTAAAAGCTTACTTTTATGTAATTCCAATATATTGACTTGCAAAATTCTGAAGAGAATGAATTTGTGTTAACTATTTTTTCCACATTCTTAAAAATATGCTTTCCTTTTCTTCTAGTCAAACCATCTCAAAATCCAAGTTCAGGTCAGTATTTTTCGCTCTCTTCATTGCTTTTTTTCCTTGTGACTATTTACACATTATGATGATCTCATATAATAATTCTTTGTTTACTATACTTTAAATTTTACTGTGTGAAAATTCTTCCTAACAATTACTGGTGAATACAAAAGTAAGGTATCCATGAGCACTTTTGGAAATCAAACTCCCTGATTTGCTTTGCTGATATTTGTGGCTCTCTTTTACACTTATTAAGGAATAATAAGTAATAACTCATTTGGGAATGAGAGTTTCTATTTTCAAGTACGTTTGCAGAAGGGAAGTGTTATAAGCAAAATTAATAGTCCTGATATTGTAGACACTGAGTGTGCCAGTGCGAAATCAATATGTTTCTTTATTTTTATTTTATTTTCCAGTCTTATAGGACATATATTTAGTAATTAGGAAGGATAATTGCAAACACAGAAGAGATACCTCTTTCTGTTTAAAAAGGTTAGGCTACTCCATGAAGAAACAACAAAAAAAAACCGCTATGTGATCTAAGGTAAGTAATCAAGTGGTAGACTTAGTGAATCACAAAGGGCAAAGATACTCCTACAGTTGCAAACAACCCACAGAATAAATATTTTTCACAGAAAATTTTCAGTGGAAAAAAAGGGACAATCAAGAAGATTTGGCAACATCTGGCATCAGCAGTTTTGGCAACATCTGGAATCATTTCACTTTTTTAACCCTAGTAAAACTGATTTCAGTGTTGGATGTGTGGCAAGTAATTCATTGGTAACAGCAGTGTATTCTCCTTGCAGCAATGAAGAGGAATAGCATACCCAGGTTTATTCTACTAGCTTTACTATCTCT
This sequence comes from Leptosomus discolor, assembly GCF_034619465.1. Classification (NCBI taxonomy): domain Eukaryota; kingdom Metazoa; phylum Chordata; class Aves; order Leptosomiformes; family Leptosomidae; genus Leptosomus; species Leptosomus discolor. Next base: position 15,020,762 of record NC_141399.1, read on the forward strand.
AATGACCTACCAGCGCTGACCAGTTGCGAACAGTTGGAGTGGACTTGTGTTCCTTCTGAATAGCCTTCTTTCTTTTTTGAAGAAGAGCTCCCAGGCAACAGTTAACTGGTGCTTTTCTACACTGAGAATTTTTTCATGTGATGCTATGATCAAGCTTTTTTCGTCATTCTTTTCAGCTAGCAAACTGGTGACAGCATATAAATGTGCCTCACTGCTGAAGACTCGCCATTTAGGATGGTAGTGAATACACAACTACCTCTTTAGAAATTTCATCATTAGTTATAAAAGTTGTATTATTTCTTCTATGCCTTCTGCTACACAAACTGGTCTTAGCTACACCAACTGAATGGACCAGCTATGTCCATGTGGACATTGAGCTTAACCCTCCATGCAAATTATGAGAGATGGGATTGCTTTTAGTTTAATAAAGAGAAGCAATTCAGTGTGCCTAATGGTCTGTAATTTTTCTTGCCATTGCTTCCAGTTACCATAACAGTAGGACAAATGGAACAATTCATTTAGTGTTTCATTAGCTGAGAATCTCAAACAGGCATGATTATTTTGAATCATGAGATTGTCTCCAATCAACCTTATAGCATACTATTTATTGCTATGAAGTCTACTCATGCTGGTTTTAAAGGAGAAACTCGAATATGAAGTGGTCGCGTGAAACTTCAAATACCAGGCAGTGCAATAGACTGCCATTATACTACTTTCTCCAAGTTTGGTCTGTTTGCACAGTGGTGGACTCAAAGAAGCATTATAGAGAAAGCAAAGCAATGTCTACGTTCTGAACCATGCCTGTTATTCATATTTTGAGGAAAAAGAAAACTCCAGAAGATCTGTAAAATGAAAGCTGCTACATCATCTTTGAGAAAGGACAATTTCTACCCAAACCTGATGTTTTTAATAGTCCAAGCAGTGAGTAAGAAGTAGTCAGTGCTATCTATCTTTACAATCAATGTTCATAATCAACACATCAATTTGAAAGAATATTTATTCGCAAGCCAGAGATTCACCAAAGTATCTCCAGCTGCCTAGATTTTGCCACTAAATTTTGTCCTAAATGTCTTTTGCATGAGCTCTTTGATCAGAATTTGTTCTCGTGGCATTAAAAAACACTAGCCATATAGAAGTTCATTCATACGAGTATTGCTGCATCTGTTCACAGAAGTTGTGGCAATTGGCAATGGGATGTTGGTGTCTCATTTGGAAGAGCTGCAGGGATCTGTAGCTGCTTGAAGTCTTCAGTCATACTTAAACTTTTAAGGCTGAATTTCGTAATAGGATTCCCCCTGCAACTTTCACGTCTTTACTCGTAGCATTGGAGAAAGATCTGTTCCTTTTATCTTACTGAGTCCATGTGAGAAGTAGTTTTGAGACAACAGAGCTCAAAATTATGGTTGTGCCATTGTCTTACAAACAGATGTGGCATGCACTGTGTCCCAGATCCCTAAAAACAGTTGACAAAATCTGTTTTCAGAGAGAAAAAGCACTGTGAAGAGCTGCTGACTTCGCAATGCCACTAAGAACAGAGTGTATTTGCTCTTCTATCTCTATAAGCATCTGCAGGCTCATGGTTCTCATCCCATTGCTTCTGGGCACCTAACATCTCATATTTGCAAAATCCGTTTTTCTGATATGTCAGAAGAATGTAAATTTGGTGGTTTTTGTTGAAATTGCCAGTTTCTAAAATGCTCTGTTTACCTAAAATACAGAAACTCCCAGTTTTGCAGCAAAGCCCTAGATTATGTGTTCAGCTGTCAGGGACATCCTAGCACAGTCTAAGCCAAATGCTGAATCTTGGTCTAATTCTCACTCTTCTGGCCTGATCCTTACTCCAACTTCAGGAATGTTATTCTGCAATGGTGGCACACTGTTTCGGGGCAAAGTAAATCAGGGCATAGCTTACCAAGGATAAGGATTTTGATCCAAACATCTTTGCCTTTGGATCAAAATAGAAAATGCTTCTTATTGCAAGATAGCCTACCTGCTGTACCGCAAGTTAAAATAGAAGTTAATCCTTGTAAATATGTTTCTGTACAGTCAAATGGGTACTTGATGAAGAGAATTACAATATAGCAATTATCTGCCAGCTTATTAAGTGAAGGTGTTTATTAACCACACATTGCGCTAGGATATATATGGGTAAATATGATCTGTGCTGTGTATTTGTGATCTTCCAGGTGGAATTTGAAATGTTTTGATACTAGAACAACTGTTTTTTCTCCTCACATGAAAATGACAGAGCTATGATTAGAGGAAGATGGAGATCTACTAGTTGAAGTGTCTCTCTAAAGATCCCTCTGTTTAAGAATTCAGTCCCTTATTCGTCAGTATGATTATATGATCACATTAACCTTCAAGTCATGCCAAAAAGCTGATACTGTGCTCTGAATCCTATAACTATGAAAAAGAGGAATGGAAAAATAACCTCAAAGGCTTCTGTTTTTTTATAAGAAGTGAGCACTCTGGTGCAGTTCTGCTGTCCCGTATTTTATAAATTAATAGTGAAGTCTAAGATTTCTGCACAAGTGATAGCACCCACAATTATAGAAGAATTAATCCTGGGCATTAATGTTTACTTCTCTGTGAGCTTACTGGTGAAAATATGAGGCATGCCGGTTTCGCAGATACAGGGGTTATGCATATGGTTCTAAACAGAAAGTCCAGTTTAGAAAAACACCATGTAATGAAAGGCTGCTGATAGGAAATAATATGAAAATTAATGTTCCTACCTTTGTGTAGGTCTAGTAGCAATACACAAACATGCATGAATAGCAAGTAAACAAACTAAACTTCATAGATTCTGCATGACTGACTAACACTGAGTTCAGTCAGACTAAATGCAAGGCTGGATTCCCCATGTGTGGATTCAAATTTAAGACCAAGGCCTAAAGGACCACCTAAACATGAATACCTGAGTCAATAAAAGTGAAATCTGGAACACGTTTGTAAGAATAATGATTTGCTCATACATAGCTCTGAAGAAAAAAATGATAAATTATTTAATGAGAACAAAAGCAGTGAATAATTCGGTTTGTTCTAACAAACTATGTCAACTGTAAGTGTCCTCTGTGATTTTAATGTTTATTCAACTACTATATTTTGTGAAAAATGCTTGATAATTTCATTAAAGCAATGTTATATAATTGCAAATTTTTGAAAATGGAATTTCTCTTCAAAATAAAAAGGTACACTTTGTTCTTCCAGAAAAAATTATGCTGTTTGGTTAAAACTAGGAGGGGTGGTTACTAAAAAATAGAAACTATTGAGGGAAAATAGTGTAATTTGTTTTCCTACTTTTGTGTAGCCGCAGGTTTTCCTGGCAGAACAGGCCATCTACTTCAGTCTGCTACTTACTGTTTATTTCTTTACTTTTATCAATCTAATGAAAGTAGAAAATCACTCTTATTCTCCTTTTTGAAATTTTGCTTTATTTCTGTAGGCTTTTTACATATGCTTATATTATTAATACACTTCTACATGTGAGTTGCATTGCACACCCTTTGGCAGCATTTTCATATGTTCACCACTTAGCTATAGGGTTTTGTCACTGATTCCACAGAACTTCGTGGGAAAAAAAAAGCGCACCTCATTGGCTTCAGAGAGCCAAGTTATACACTTGAGGCTGGTTTTGGCTCCTGTGAGTAGAGATATTCAAACAGTATTATTCTTGTCTCATTGACTTCAATGAGATGATGTTCTGTAAGCGTAAAAACGGCTGTTTTACCTAACCGGGGAGTGAGCCATCCTGGTGATGGCCATGGACATAGCACTGCTTAGCAGGGGACTAGGAAGATAAGAATGTTCTTGAATACCGTGTTGATTTAGGTCAGGACAGGATATTTTTCACTTATATGGTTACAATACTGCAAAGGCTTGAAACATCTTTGAACTAATATCTGAAAACAGTATTAATTTCCATTACTACAAGTACAAATTTCAGGTGTATAACAAAAACTCAGTTGATGCTTGAATGCAGTGCTAAGCTCAGTTATTTTTATGGTGGTGTTATTGCGTATTGGTTCTATTTTCTGAGGGATATTTAAAGCATTTCTGATTTTATTCATACTAAATACAATAGCTGCTAATACTAAAAATGTTAAGAAATCCATGTAGTTATTTGTAACAATTTTCCAAAGCCTCAGTTCCATGTTTTAGTACTGCCAGAAGAGCTGCAGTGCCCTTCCCCTGTCTCAGCTCTTCCCTCATTCTTCCTGTTCTTTCTGTGATGTGGTGATGCAATGAATGGAATCAACCCAGAAGAAAAGAAATTGGTTTCCACCAGTCAGTTCTCAGATCTGGCTTCACTTCAGTAGAGCTAGTTTTAGCAAAAGGGAAAGGAGATGATAGAATATGGAGGGCAGACCAGCCCTTTCCCTCACAGCAGGTTTATGCTAGACTGGCTTGATAGTGAAACTATAGGGGAAGAAGCTTATATGTGCACACTCTTCTCAGTTCTTTGCTATTTTAAGGCTAGGTCAAGCTTCCATTGGAGTCTGTGCCTGCTTTGTCCCTTGAATTTTGGATGAAGCAGTTGTCAGTTCCTAAAATTTCTTATCTGAATCCATGGCTGCAATTCTGAGCGTGTGAATTCTATATGCCTCCTGTTTAGGTAATATCAAGTGCTTTCTAATCCTTCTCTTCCTATGACTCAGCAACTTATTTTCTTCCTGTTTCACAAATGGCAATGCAACCCAAGGAGACTAATTGGTTTACTAAAAGTGAAGCAAAAAAATTAGACCTAGTTTTATGAATCCAAAGCTAAGCTAATACTCTCACTTGTGAATCCAACTCATATCTAGGTAGAGCCTGTTTACTTCTTGATTCAAGCTGCTATTACTCATTTCACACACATTTGTCCACTGACACAATTTCAGGTCGCATCAGTAGAAACCTCTAGGAGTCGCTGACTGAGATTTCTAACATTAGATTTCTAAAACTTGATGTCAATGTTCCTGCCTTGTTTAACCCTGCCAGAATTGTGTCTGTTGTTTAACTCAAAGCCTACATTTTCAAACTAAATGTAATTTGATTCTAAGTTGCTTCATTGTTTTTTCTTTGAATGCATCTTAATCTAATTATGTCACAGGCAATTAGAGTCTCTAAAAGTTGTGGGTTTGTACATTTAAAAATCTATAATGAAATCTAAAAAAAGGAATAACAAATTAGCACTCCCTAATCTGCAACTGGTAATAATTTACACAACTATCTGAAGTATCGTGCACATACTTATGAAAATACACCTGCTGACACGTATATACTTGCACAATGTTTTTTACACAGGAAAAACCCTCTGTCAGTTCATATTTTCTCTATAATAATAAATTTGGTTTTGTTTGAACTTTCAGTCGACGCTGGCGTCGCTGGAATCGATTTAATCGAAGAAAGTGTAGAGCTGCAGTAAAATCTGTCACATTTTATTGGCTTGTTATTGTCTTGGTCTTTCTGAACACATTAACTATCTCATCGGAGCATTATAATCAACCTGACTGGCTGACCCAGATCCAAGGTACAATCAAAAATTATTTATCCTGTTTTAACTATGGATCCTTGCATTCTATCAGTGGCTACTTTTGTACATTTTGTTGTTTGCTGTCATGAAGGATATACAGCCTAGCCAAAGGGAGATACAAGAAATGTCTGAATGTATTTGATTTCCACAACTGTAACACAGCTTAATGGCATACCAGCAAAAACCTAACAATACTAAATTGTAAATACCTGTACTTTTATTGTTAAACTGTGCTTGAAAGATGAGGAAGGAAATAGTACTTGGCACAGCAGAACATGCTGTGGGCTGTGTTGCTTAAGTTGCAGTGTTGACTCAAGCTGTGAGTTGAGCAGCCGTGAACTGCCCAACGGATTGGACAGATGAATAGTTTATAGGTGGCAGGAAGCTTTATACCCTTGTGTAACTTTTGCCACTTAAGCATTGTGAAAAAGCAGTACTTCCTTCTTAAGCAAAAGGCTGTGAACTACTGTAGAATGTACAGTACTAATATGTTAAAATAAAAAATAGAATCTATGCGACAATTCAGGAATATCTTTTTCTTTTCTTTTTTAATATTTTGTTCCAGATATCGCAAATAAAGTTCTTCTGGCTTTATTCACCTGTGAAATGTTAGTAAAGATGTACAGCTTGGGCTTACAGGCTTACTTTGTTTCTCTTTTTAACCGCTTTGATTGCTTCGTTGTTTGTGGTGGCATTGTTGAAACCATTTTGGTGGAGTTGGAAATTATGTCACCCCTTGGAATTTCAGTGTTTCGCTGTGTTCGTCTCCTGCGTATTTTTAAAGTAACAAGGTAAGATTAACTAATACTGCTAACTTTAGGGGTAGCTGAAGGGTGATCAGCAATTCTTTTGTAATACTTCATCATGCGCTGCTCTTTTACTGTTTTGTTTGGGGTTTTTTTTGGTGTGTGTTAACACACGCATTTTAATTTATAGGCACTGGGCATCCCTGAGCAACTTGGTAGCATCCTTGTTAAACTCAATGAAGTCCATTGCTTCACTGTTGCTTCTGCTTTTCCTCTTCATCATAATCTTCTCGTTGCTTGGAATGCAGCTGTTTGGAGGCAAATTTAATTTTGATGAAACTCAAACAAAACGGAGCACCTTCGATAATTTTCCACAAGCTCTCTTAACTGTATTCCAGGTAACTTTCTTTCATCCCGTATGAAACATTTTACCTTTGATGATCAACAAAGCTGTTTAAGTGATCAAGTTGCCTGAAATAAAATCGCAAATACTGTTTATTCAGTTTACTTTAAGTAGCATTCTGCTCATTAAATTCAGTACTCTGGTAACTCTGCACCATTTGTACCATTTGTTTCATGTCTTATTTGGTCTATCTATGCAACATAGCTGTCATGTTACTTCACAAAATTAAATCTCCTTTGTCCATCAAATACGTGCCTAGAAAAAGAGCTGGAATGTTATTTTTATTTTGATCAAATTGCTTTCTTTGACTTTGTTAGCTATATAAAATTTCAGCTAATCCCAAGCAGGAAGAAAAGAGAAGCATTGTAAGAGTGCATATTTGCATATGTGTCATATCACTCACTATAATACAAAAATAAGTATGAATTTCTTTAAAGATACGCTGTCAGGTTTATTAAAATTTTAAAGCAGCTTGTCCTTTACTTGTAAAAAGATAGGGCCATATTTACAGTTTACTTTTTGCTGTTTTATTATCCTTTTCTTTTCCCCCAACTTGGATTCTGGGATGAGGCTGATTGGTTTCACCTTTCTAGCCATTTTCACATGCAGCTTTGCACATTACCACAATGTTCGCTTTTAGTCAGTGTAGGTGAGTGGTTGAAGCTAACCCTGGAAGACTCAACTTCGTGTCTATTTCCTGTCTATTTGGTAGAAGTTCCATTTGATGACTGCCCAGAGCAAGCAAAAAATCTTACAATGTAATTTTAACATAAAGGAAATCTTAATGAGAAATTTCCTTAAGAGGAAAAGGGTCCACATTTGACCTGACATTGCCCCTTTAAAAAATGAAGGCTGTACTTTCAAACTCAGATGAGCTGGATTTTATTCAGATTTTAGACTGCCTCATTTTCAAAGGAAGGAGGCTTCCTTCATTTTCAGAATACACTAAGGAGCAACCAACCTGTTGGGTGCTTGACAACTATGAAAATCAGCTTGATGAGTTTAGCTCTCCAAAACTGAATTTCAGAAGTTGGCATGCATTTAATTTTTTTGAACAACCACTTAATTACTTGGAAGGAGAGTCAATATTACTCAGGATAGAACTGATAATTTTTAAGAAGTTACCTAGAAATATATAGAGTGCCCCTATAACCTGCATTGTAATAGTCAGAATTTTTGTTGTAGTACAGAAAAAGTGGAGGTGCCTCATTGTAAACTATCCTTTTAACTGAACAGATTTTAGAAAATTCTTTTAGACTTCAGTGAAATTATGTGAAACAATAGCCAATAAGAAAGTCATGTAGTTCTCCTGCAGCATTGAGCTCCATTCAGTTAAAAATAATTACCATTTCAAAAGCTATAGCAGTAGTGTAAGTGTGATAGGTGTATTATATAATTTACGATAAGGTGGTCAGTCCCTGTTAAAACTGAAGCTGGGTAGGCCAATTTGCAGGGCTAATGAATGGCAGACACTAGAAGAGCTTTGTGGCAACTGTTTCAAAAGAAGAGAACCTTCTATACTAACTTGATTTTTGAGTGATGAATATTTGTGGGCATTACTGCATATGTGGCATTACTGAAAGTCAGAGCTCTTACTTTTGCATGCCAAAATAAATAACATTATAGGCTTCTATTTTTTATTATTCTTGCCTTTGAAGTTCAGTGATGTAAATGTGTAGCATAAAATAAAAGCTAGTAGAGTTAAACCCAAGCTTTCAGGAGATGCTTATGTAAATGGAAATTTTAAAACAATGCATGAAAAGATTATGGTATTGCTTTATGTATGCAGAAGGTGAGCCTTATTGTGTATTGTGGTCAAGGAAATGTATTTCTCTATTGCTCTTTTTGATGTTGAGTTACTCACAACACATGTGCTTTGCAGATTCTAACAGGTGAAGACTGGAATGCTGTTATGTACGATGGCATAATGGCGTATGGTGGCCCATCATCATCAGGCATGATAGTCTGTATATATTTCATTATCCTCTTCATCTGTGGTAACTGTATCCTTTGCATGCACTGGAAATATCTCCAGATGGGGCCATGTGTCAGGGACATATGCAGAATTTCTCTAGGTGGTAGTAAATTGCAATGGACATGCAAATACTTTCTGTATGTGCTAAGTCCTTTAAATAGACTTTTCTTTGTACACCCGTTCCCTAATGAACGAGAATCAGGTGATCTCTGAGTCGATCTCCAGCCACCACAACAGCAGAAACCAGATAACTTTTTCTTTCTTCCTTCAGTGGGAAAACAGCCTTATTCTACCTGCTTGTCTCTTTGACATCTGTCCCTCTGAAAATGCAGGGATGTAGTCTGATATCTGTGGCAGTAGTTCATCATTTTGATGCTTGATACAGCCCTGTTAATTCTGACACACGCTGACAGTGGAGCCAGTGATCCACTGTATAGTGCAGGGATCAGATGAGAGAAATCTGCATGGAGAAATGATGAGTCAATTAGGATTAAGTCCGCTGAAGCATTCCTCTTCCCTGCCTTCAGTGGAAATACTTCCTTAGCCCCATGTAGCAACAGAAACTAGTGTCATTCTCAGAAGTTCTTTTGAAAATGTCTGAACAGTCTTCACTTTTAATAGACAATGTTTCATGTTTGAAACTTGCTTAGGCTAGCATAAAGTTGAATTTAACTTGTTTAAAAAATGTCAAGTATAGTGCTATTTTAAAATCAGTGGCCCAAATGGATCTCTGCTCATTTTACACCCAGTATTAATCTAGTCCATTAAATGAGTGTTATTTGCACTACAGTCCAGCATCACAAATCTTTACGCTGTATGTGGTGAATGTGTGTTTTATATCTCTCACATTGTCAGTGTTTATGCTGATAATAAACCAAACAAGTAAAGTAAGGCCAAATGTCCTTAAAATTATTTGAACTAGATATCTTGTTAAATGTCTTCTTGGCCATTGCTGTGGATAACTTGGCAGATGCTGAAAGTCTAAATACAGCTCAGAAAGAAGAAGCTGAAGAAAAGGAAAGGAAAAAGAATGCGAGGTAAACCAGCATGGGCATGTTGAATAAGCAGGAGAGGGAAGGAGGGGGGCACTGAATTCTTTCATAAAGATATTCTTTACCTTATATAAATGTGTTTACCATCTTCAAAATTTATTGGACTCAGGGAAAAAAAAATGAAAAAAGTTTACCTAGACATTAAAATTAGATCCAATTAATATGATTTTAGTTAAAAGTTGGGTAGTAATTGGGAAAATGGGATGTATTAAGGACAAAACGATAAGCCAGCTGGTATTTAACCACTGCAACAGTAGGATTTATTGCGCAATCAGAAGAATGTATCTGTTGTTGCTAGTGCACAACTCCCTGTGGAATCAGTTCTCTAAGCCTTATATGGGCAAGAGAAAAACCTTCCTTTGAAATTGGTGGAGGCCTATTGAAGTCAGTGCAAGTTGTTTGTATGAGTTCAAGGGCACAGTTTATCCCTCTAGAAAGGAGTAATGATCATGAGTTGAATTTTTTAGGGATTAGATTCTGGAGTTATATTCAAAATTATTATATTTTAAATGGATCGTTGCATTCAAATGCAATAGATCTTACTGCTTTGACACCTGCAGCTGTGCATATAATTTTAGATATTTTACTATATAGTTTTAAGATGGGTATAGTTCACTTAAAATCTTCTGTCTTTATATGACGTGCTTTGTAATTGTTATTGTATTGTTTTGTAGAAAAGAGAGTCTGGAAAATAAAAAAAGTGAGAAGTCAGAAGGTGACCAAAAGAAGTCCAAGGATAGTAAGGTGTTTATTCTAAGAATTGTGTCTTTTCTAAGAAGCAGTTTTACTGATTTTGCTAGGGAGTAACTTTTCAAGACTGCTGTGCATTGTACAATTTCTTTTATGAACACATCTTCCCTACATTTTTTTCCAGGCAAAGGAAACTTAGTTCTGGTGCTTTGCATCCTCACAGAATCTCTTAATCCAGAAAATCCTTTTGGTTTCAGGATATCCTGGGAAGGCAAGCTCTTAGAGCATGAAATAGTTAATGTTAGAACAATTTGACGTTGTTTCAGGATCCCTGTAGGTATTTTACCTGATAATCCAATGGAAGAGATTAGTGAATGATAAACTCTTAGTAGAATGTTCAAACATTCTTGGTAATTTTTACCAAAGGCTGTTGGTTATATTCTCATTGTGATCTACGCAGCCAGGAGAATGTGAATACTGTAGAAAAATCATCTTTTAAAAATATGTATTAAACTGTCAGCTCTCCTCTGTTCTTAGTTACCCTGTTTAAGAAAACTCAGACTAAACAGAGATAGCTTTACTGACTTCAGAAGCTTATTTGTTTTGCTTTCTGTTGAAATTTATACTCCAAGCTATATTTAAATTTATTTTTCTTCTTATGCATCCCTTTCCTTGCTATAGGTGACAATTGCTGAATATGGAGAAGGAGAGGATGAGGATAAAGATCCCTATCCAGCCTGTGATGTACCAGGTATGTGAATACCAGCCAGAAGACAAACACATTTGTTTGCCAAAATGTCCTAAACTTGCCCTTGCTGAACACTGAAGCAATTCCTTTGAAGTTGGTGAAGTTGTGCTCTGTTATCAGTGGACAAATGGGCCTGTAAGCTGCCAAGTATTATGTTTTCCTGCAGCTTCCTAGACAGTACAAACAGCATATGAGAGTTACTGCTGTAGTAATACTATCTGGATGTGAGAGCAAATTTTAAACTTTTCTGAAATGTTTGGCAAAAAAGGACATTCCAGGGCTGATGATATTTGGTCAGTTTTGTCTTGGCTTCTTCCAGTCCAGTGAACATATGTATCTAAAAATCTGTTCTGTCTGTCTGTATGCCTGTTACAGAAATCTGCCCTGCCTTTAGAGCACTCTGTGTCCAACCAGTGCACAGAGTTCCATGCCCCTACAACTCTGCTCAGGAATAGACTGATGGTTAGGGGCTGAGCATCAGTGGGACTCCAGAGCCCATGTGCAGGGGGTGTGAGTGGAGTCCCCAGATGAGGCTGGTCAGGGCCAATAAAGCCTGTTAGTGCACTCAGGTCACTTACACACACACCCCTGCATGCACATAAACATGTATATAAGCTTGTGACAACTATATGGATGTTCATATATTGATTCATAGGTTTTTAAAGCCATATTTCCTATAAGCCATATATATTTTAAGACAAGCCATGCTTTTATATTGCATGAACAGAACCTCAATGCTTTTTATTTTGTAGTAAAAAGTGCTTAATTTAAAGTAGGTGAAGATGAAGAAGATGAGGAGGATGAACCAGAGGTACCAGCAGGCCCACGTCCCCGTAGAATATCGGAACTAAATATGAAGGAGAAGATAACACCAATCCCTGAAGGGAGTGCCTTCTTCATTTTCAGCAGCACCAATCCGTAAATACAATTTTGAAAAGTACTTTTTTAGTCCATCACGGTTTAGCAGTGAAGGAACAGGCCACCTTCCAGTGAGGTTAGGAATAGAACTCCAGTATCTTCAACAGCAGAGAGACTGTCTTCTCTCCTAAAATTTTCCAAATTGGTAAATTAAAAGAATTGGATAAATACATTAGTTTGCTTCCCACTGTTGAAGATAATAGCATTTTATACATATAGTCTGTCAAGTCTGCACATCTGAAAAGTACCCTTTAATGTATATTAGCTATTTAGTATGTTAGTCACTGGATGTAAAAGCTGTGACATAAGATCTGAGCGTATTCGACATGAGATAGGATTCCTAGTAACCCTAGTAACCTTTGTGGAGCAATATAGGTGAGGAAGGAGAAGAGAAAATGAGAGAGAAAAAGAGAAGAGAAGGAGAAAGGATGTATATATTCCTCTTGGGGTAATTGCTTTTTCGCAGATTCAAGCAGACAAGGCAAATTATTTCAAAAATAAAGAATACTAGTTGGATTTTGGGGGGAATTGGAATCTTACACTGCTCAACTCCAGAGCATTTGAAGTTCTACACTGATGAAGAAAGCAAGCTTCAGTAGTCAGTAAAAGTCATTACTGACTGTTGGATGGAAGTGAACAAGTGAACTGAATTCAGTTCCTACAGACTGAACATAGCTGTTTCGTTTATATACGGCAATGTCATGAGCACTCTTAGAAAGGAGCTTAAGAGTTGTTTGGCAAGGGAGAATGCTGCCTTCTGAGTGGTAGAGGTCATCACAATTAAGTTTAGAAGATGATGTGATGATGAAGATGCAATGTTTTGGGCTTTTATCTTATTCATTGCATGGGTTTATCTAAAGCTTTTCAGAATTTTCAAACAAACTGGAAAGAGAACTATTTAAACTAGTAATTTTAAGAATACATATGCTGAATGCAAAAGCATTAGATTTGTTGAACATGTCAAATTGCTTTTGGCCTCAACTAATGCTACATATTCTCAGGCCAAAATGTTCCATCTTGCTTAACTAAGATACACTCAACTCAAATCATCTACTTAATAACAGGAGAAGACATTTTCCTCAAGAACCTTCTGATTCCTCAACAAAATTTAGACAGCTTAAGTGTTAGCCATTTACAAACCTGATCCTGCCTTTTTGCCACTTTAATCCCAACCTATTCTACCAAGGTGCTCAACAGCATTTGTAATAACCTTGGGCTCAGTGACTCGAAGCATATGTTCAGTTCCACTTCATGTTACGTGGCTGCAACTTGGCAGCTCTGTAATCTTCAACAACCACTTGTCCTGTAATTCTATAAGAACATCTTCACAGGAGATTCTGATTTGGATTGAGTCTCTAAGTAGCACAATAAGATCTGCAGCCTAAGCTGCATCTCACCAAATGAGTATTTTTGACAGGTTTAGTAAGAATCAAACCAAACTGGGGATCTGAAATGACTTACTATCTAGCGTTGGTCCTTTTGACATTGGCCTCTGTATGTGTGCAGTGGTACAAACACTGGAACTTGTAGTGGCATTCGTAACCAAATGAAAACCGATAGGAGCTTGGAAATCTCTCAGATTCCTTTGATAAGTGCATCTTCACCACAGGTGGGTTGGATTCTGAATTTATTTACATTTTTAGAAATCAGAGTAATAGCTTTAACACTTGGACTGCTTTTAACTGCTGATGGTTGCTATGTTCTGTCACTGTTGGCCAAGAAATAGAAAACATGTACATTAGCTGTCTGCTGAATTCTATTTGCACACATGGTATATTTTTGTTTCTCTTCTTCAGAATTCGAGTGGGATGCCACAGACTCATCAATCACCACATCTTCACCAATCTCATCCTTGTCTTCATCATGCTGAGCAGTGTTTCCCTAGCAGCAGAAGATCCAATTCGCAGCCACTCTTTTCGAAATAATGTAAGCCCTTCATTTTTCTGTCTGAGGATAAATATATCTTTACATATATGTTTATGTGTCTGAAGATAAATATATCCTCACAAAGGATAAATATATCCTTTGGGCCTAGTGCCTGATTTTAGTTTTCAACTTCAGAAACTTTCCTTTTCCTTTTTCAAGTTATAAATTTCTAATTCTTTTTGCTTTAAAAAACATAAGTCTTTAAAGACAAGTAACTTTATTGATGGAACATCTTGGGTATTAAAACCGTTTATTATGTACATACTGTTTTTCATTTGTTAGTTATAAATATATAAAAATAAAATGTGCTCAAGCTGAGCATAATCTTTACAATTTTCATATTTTTTCATAATTTTCAGCTGGTGTACCTGATATGCATTTCCTGAATCTCTTAGTGGCTCTCAGTGTTTGACACTGATTTAAAAATGCCAGTTAAAATTATCACTGTTTATAAATGTTGGGAATAGACTCTGACCTGTCCTCTCTTCTCTTTCATTGGCTCTATTGTATGGTCTTGGGGAACTCAGAGTGTCACTCCGTTAAGTGAGTGTATGGATCTGTAAGGATACTAACTCTTCTTTCAAAGAAGCTAGTGTGGCCTCACTGAGTTTGAGTACCACCACATCGGACCCGAAGATCCTTGGATTCCTGGTTGGCCGTATCAGACACTAAACAAGTTTCACTTTTTTCTAAACTCACACGTAAGACGAGGATCAGAGCATGCCCAACGCTTGCTTTGATTCAGCGTCAAATGCCATTTCAACCTATGTACAGACCAAAAATTTTGGAAATGTTTCTGCATCCTTTTTTAGGTATACTTGTAGAAACAAAATATATGTGAGAAAATTACTTTCAGGAATGTTTCTGTTACTCAGTAAAAGCGTATTTTACGTGGTGAGTAAACATCTGTGTTCTCCTAAAACAGATTCCTGAATCCCCCATTTTAAGTTCTTAATATAGTAGAAGACTTGCTTGTTACTCAAATGCACAATTATTGGACAGAGAAACAAACGTAAATCTGCTGTCGTGACCACTAAAGTTTAACTTGTACTTGTATTAGTGGTGAAGTAAATTCTCATGTTATTGTGAGTTGTGCATGCTTTAGATTAGGTATGAAATAGCAGAGACAATGCAACTTGGTAATAGTCTGTGGGGGCTTCTGAGATAGTCTGACAGAACTTCCAGGCCTCTCCTGTCTTAGGTATAAATTGATCTGTAGAGATTGCTGTGGAGTTAGAGAAACTCTTTCACCTCTTACAGGAAAGATGGGCATACTAGGTCAGTAGAGGTTGTATCTCTGTAGTTCTTGCTAGTGTAGATGCAGCCTCTGAATGCCCTCTTTTGGCTGTTGTCACTCTCTGAACGTTTTTTTGATATCATTAGTAAAAACCAAAAAGCTATAACTTTCTTCAAAGGTAAAAGGAGGTCAAAGCGCAAAGACACTCTTCATGTACTATTCAGTAGAGCTGTGTGCTTCCCGTATTTATAAAACTGGACAAGTGCAATCCTGTGTAAATCACACTAATAGATAAAAAGAGAGCTGGTTGGGAATAGTGAAATTGTTATTGTAAAAATGGCTCTAAGGGCTGATAATTGTTTTTGTAAATAGAGGAGTACTAGGAAAATGTGACTGGAGAGTGGTGATAACTGAAAGGATCATTCCTATTTGGGACACAGACAGGTAAAATGTGTTAATCATTTCAAGAAGGCATTGCCCTGTTGTAAATATTCACAAATGCACCAGACCTGCATATTTTTCTTGTTGCTACCTTGAATGATCACGTTCCTTCAACCAGCCAGCTCAGCAAGGGAATAAAAGTTTACAAGCTGGAATGCCTTTAAATATTTTCTTTTAAATCTAGAATGAATTCTTTTACCAATTAATCTTTGTGGAATGGCTTTAGTATTTGCCTGTTTTTTCAGCCACAGCAAGGGGCCGAAGGATGTGATCTTCAACTGAACATGGGGGGAAGATTTATTTCCTTTCATATGTTCTAATAGGAATACTTTCTTTGTATGTTGTCTATTTTATTTCTCCTTCCCATTTTATTAGTTGCTGAGCCACAGGCAACATGTTTTTGTGCACAACTGTTTGCTAGTTGGATTGCTGGATCCTTGAAACTGACTTGGACCCTACTGCAATGCATGTCAATCGCTAAATTAGGTACTAGCGATATGGCCACCTCGAAAGGGCGAAATCTTGGTTGTAGTAAAATATATGGCAGCTGTCCTATTGACAGCAGTGAGGTTAATATCACATCCACAACCTCTGTAAAATTTGCATATCACTATGCAACTGTTGTGGGTTCTTTTCAGTTTCCTACAGAAAATCACTGCCGTGTTTCCCAAGTTCAAGAAAGAAGAGTTGTAGTGCTGATTTTAAGTAATTAGTTATTTGTTAATTTGCACTGTGACACTCTAGCCCAATCTGTACAGGAACAATATAATGTAGCAGAATGTAGAATGATGTTCAATCTAGAAGCATCCATTGGGAGTTTTATTTTTTGATGCAATACTTCCGTTTAAAAAAAAAAAGACGTTATTTATAAGTATTTATTCTTTATATAATATTCTCTATCTCTGCTAAACGCTGAAGAAAGTACCTGTGAAAGCTGATAGAGGAAAGGCTGAATTAAAAAGACAGTGTTGCTTGTTGGGTCCTATTAACTCTTTAGGGGTGAGATCTAATATCACAGTGGCATCTGATAAATTTTTAAGTAAATAAAAGTGGTTGCACGATAGCTGGAATTTTAAACTACTTTGTCTAAATTCCCCATCTGCCTACTTAGATTAATTCAGGTGTTGTTGTGCATGTGGTCTAAATTGTAAAAAATTATTAATAGATGGATTTCTTACTGTGGCACGTATTATACCTTGCAGATACTTGGTTACTTTGACTATGCTTTCACAGCCATCTTTACTGTTGAAATCCTGTTAAAGGTAATGCATTGTTAATTGATCCTTGTTAGCTCAAAAGCAGCTTTAGCAATAATGTTTGTAACTTTTTGTTTACCTTCCAGATCCTAGGGTATGCAGATTATGTCTTCACTAGTATGTTTACATTTGAGATCATTTTGAAGGTAACAGGTTTTTAAAGGAAGTTTGTTTAAAAGGATTTTCCTTGTGTGTCACCTGCCAAGAAAAGGCACTTGAAGTGTTCTTCGCCTTTTCTCTAAGCGATCAAAGCTAAACTTTTTTTAAATCAGAGGATTTTTTTATTTGACAGTTCCTCATAGTTTTGATTGGTTATTTTTTTACCATTGGGTGCATGAAGAAGCTGATTTTTTTATCATTACATGAATTTAATAATTCATTTTTTACCCTTTTTAAACTTCCAGCTGTCAGAAAAGGGAAAAATAATCACTGCGCATGAGCTTTTCCTTCTCCTTGCTCTGGCATTTCCAAAGAGATAATCAGTCTTTTAAGGAGGGAGCATGTAATTTCTCATTTCTTTTGCTGAACTATATTCACAAAGCTAAAATAGTAGATAACTATTTTCTTGCAATAGGACTTGCAAGATATCTTGCATTTATCTATCTACATACTAAGAGAGTTTGCATTTCTCTTGGGCATACATTTAAATACACAGAAAGGCATAAATATGCTTGCTTAAATGTATTACCCATGCATGAGTCAAAAATTGGCATTTTAATGTATAGTTTGTGTACTGATTACTAAGAATATCCATTGGGGTTACTCAGATTTTAGATTTATGAAGCTTACTCTGGCAAGGAAGCCATATAACTGAGGATTAGGTTCACAAGTAAGAAAATACTCATTAAAGAAATCAAAATGTTGGCGGCAAAATATTTTTTCAGAGATTTACACGTAATTCCTAAAAGTTTTGTGCTGTGCATATTCACCATCAGTTTTTGGTTGAGTAACCCTGATCTATATGCTCAAGCATTTCTGGTACACTAAGAATCTGTACATAAACTTTGCATTTCCAGTTGAGAATTAAGCTTAACAAAATCTCTTCTCCCAGCTTTTGCTCATGTTGCTGTGCATACTCTTCATAATGCAGTTTGATTTATACTAATTGATGCAATATTTGGGCTGTTTACAAGATAAGCTGTACTGTAAGTAGTAGACTATTTTTATGTTTGCAAATATTCTCCCAGACTTAACGTTTATCCCCTTCTCATTTTCAGCAGTGAGGAGCTTGCTATAGTATTGATTAATCTTACAACATTTGTAGCATTCTAAAATAAATATCCAGTTTTTTCAATGCTAGGGAAAGGCCAAACTAAATGGAAGAACGAAGCACCAAAGAGAACTGTAGCATTAGATCAAACTAATTCCCAACTCTGAATTTGAGAAGCCATACAAAATGTTACCACCATTTCTCTGGCAGAAGAGAGCTGGTAAACTTCCACATGCACTGAGCCGCAGGTTGCATAGCTCCTGCAGTTCCAGTTGTGTTTCTCTAGGAGACAGAGGAATTATAAAGTGTGGCATAGAGGCATAACTGGATGTGCTAAGAAAAAAAACCATTCCCACTAACACTCAAAAGTTATCCAGGGAAAGCAGGAAGGTCTAGAGCTTGGACTGCTGAAATCTGGCATTGTAAAATATTACAAAGAAACAAGAAGCACCATCATAGCCAAAAATGTTGATGCTCCTGACTCCACTTTCTCCAGGAAGCTTGGCCCTGCAGTGCACTCACATGTATTTATAAAGGATAATAAATTGTACTATAAAAATGTAAGGGACATCCAGAACATGACACGAGTACATATACAGTGCCTGCTTTACTAACATATTCCAGACACTGGCTTTGCTTGCTTATGGCTGGAGTCCTCCACGTCTTCCATGCTGAGTTTTGCGCTGTGCTTTCCACAGTATCAAAGTCATACAGAAGCTGTGTGTATTCTGCAAGGCGTAAATTTGAGGCTAGACTTGCAGTAACAATGGCATTCCTTAACTTCCAAGTAAAAAGTATATGAAACTGAAATCAAGATAACCAGAGGCAATATTATCAGCTGCAGTGAAGAAACTTGTAAATGTTCAAAAAACAAGCATTAAAACAGAGTAACTTTCAGCTCGTGAAGGGTGTCCCTGTGCTCTATCTTTTTGACTGGTCTGCAAACATGAGGATTTCCACATTATATGGTGTCGAGGATCTGAATAACAGAAAAGCTGCAACATCAGTTTAAAGCATTCACAAATTCTCTTATGTAAACCCAACGTGGCATTGAAATCCAGTTTACCATCCTGTTTGCAGTACTTAGGAAATGTGACAACATCAGAGCATAGGTCAAGTTAGGGTCTTGTGCTTTTAACCTTGCCCCAGCTGTGCTAATCCTACACCATTTAAACCAGTCCCTGCTGGTGTGGAATTACAGGCAGGAGGGAAGGAGTGGCACTGGTGGTGCCCCAGGTGCTCAGCTTGTTGAGTGTCCTGCAGCATCTGCTCCACCAAAGGCAGTGTGACAGCGCTCACCATCTCCAATCTGCTCTGGGCTTCGCTTTGGTCTTGATCTATGCAAAGGATAGAATGATTTGCTATAGAGAGCTTTAGTCAAATGCTTCTGCTCGGATTTGTAGTGATGGAAATATGAGTCTCCATATAAAGATGGAGAGACAGATACTTCACCTGTATTTTTAGGTCAATATATCTTCACTTTTGTGTGAGTCTTTACATGAAACTTTGTGTGCTGCTAACTGATAACATACTACAGTGTATTTATAAACAGATGTAAGTTTGATATTCAGGCTTATTTTAGTGCTCAGCTCCCACTGATTTTAATAAGTTTAGCCATGTTCTATACAGCTGTAAGTGAAGAGAGCTAGGAATTTATGGGAAATTTTATTACATGTCTCATGCCATGGCATAGGTTAAAGCTTTAAATAAGTGTTACTCTTCTAGTTTTATGGAACAGTTAGTATTTTGATAACAAAGGAAAGTTTAACATGAGAATATGGAGAGAAGGGTTTCCAAGAAAAATGCATCTTTTGTAGTTCATTCCTTTGCAGATATATAACTTGCACTGACGCTGATAGCTTCTCATGCAAAAGGCCTACAAGTTGTGCATGTGACTATTGACACAGTGGACTGAGATGCCCGTTGACAGTCACTCTGTTCTACATTGTGGAACAGTCTTGAAAGATGTAATAATCTCCTGCAAGAGGAAAGGAAATAAAGTATTTTCATTTCATCTTGAGGAACAGAACAGAATAGAAAGTAATGGGTTTCAAATGCATAGTCAATACCATATGTTCTCTGGCTGGCACTGAGTTTGCTTAACTGTGGAAAACAATGATTAGCTGAGAGTACTCAGGTCTTTTTAAGAGGACCTTAAGGCTGAAGAAATTAGAATCTCTGTGCCTAAACTGACTACTAGGTATTTTTCAAAGGTATCCTTATTTTAATTTCAACTTTTTAGTTTCAGTGTTTCAGTCTTAATCCACAACTATGGAAAAACGCATGCAAAATTCTACTTAAGTGAAGATTCTATGCTTCTAGTGGCTTAACCGGATTCTTCTGTGCATTTTATAACTGGTGCTTACTTGCCGTTATGATAAGAGTCTAATCAGAGATTTAGGAGCTCAATTCAGCTTTGCAATAGCTGAGAACATCTGCCCAGACTTTGTCTGCAGCCATAATTAATAGAGCCTCTATCACTGGCTCCTAGTGAAACCTGCAAATGATGCATGCAGGTTCTTTCACAAGATACCCTTTGTGTGATTCGTTCATCATAATCTAGGCACAGAAAGCGAAAAATGAAGAGAAAGTCTGATAGGGAGAGCAGTGTTTGATATTCCCCACAGACCAGCAAAACTTGGGGACCCTTGTCCACAGGTAACACAAAACAACCTACAGGTCATTCCAGGTTATTCCAAGATATTAACATGTCTCCTGTGAGCCAAAGGGAAATACCGATGTAGTGCTGCCTTACGACAGCCTTGTGCTGGTTCTGTACCAGATTTGATTCTCAGGTTTTTGCAATACATTTTCAGCTCCTTTAATTCTTAAGACAGTATGAAGGATTAGGAGTCAGAATCTGTACCTTGTAGTTCAGTAAGCATGGAAATTTTATGGTTGTTGTAGTAATTTTTCTAACAAAGGCCAAATCAATTCAGTGTGATCACCTTAGCCTAATCAGTTCTTACACCAAATAAAACATTTGTTGACATCAGATACAATTAACCCATTTACTGGTGTTGCTTGAGTGGTATTTTTATCATTTAAATGAAAGATTTAATCTACATAGTGGAATTGTTTTATATCTCAATTGCTTTTAGAAAGTGAGATAGTATTTTATGCGTTCACACTGTAGGCAAGTGTCTTGTAAACAGCCTAAATGTGAATTTGAATAAACTGAAATGTAGACTAAACGTGTAACAATTCTATTTTTAGATGACAGCTTTCGGAGCGTTCCTTCATAAAGGGTCCTTCTGCAGGAATTATTTTAATTTGCTGGATTTGCTGGTTGTGGGTGTTTCTCTGGTATCATTTGGTATTCAGTAAGTACTATACTTACAATGTGAGTGATTTATTTTTGCTTTGGGGTTTTACACTGAAATCAGTGTTTCAGCTCCTTTTCTTCCCCCATTGTGTGCGGCTGTGCAGTATCAGTACTCAGGGTTGGGACTGGCAAGAGGTAGTGCTTTATATGGAGAGTGTGGTAACTCATTACTAATATGAGTTGGAAAGAAACTACTGCTTCCCACTATTATCAAGAACAAGGAAGAGCACCATGACACTGTGTTGTGTAGTAAGTAATTCCTGAAGCTTCAGGAGGTTTATATACCCTCTTTTGTGCTATTGCCACATCTATAATCTAGTTCTACAAGCTTGCTCTTTCAGCATTGACCTACTGGCATTTGTAACTTCACAATATTTGAAGGGGAAAGAAGTTGTACCTTAATCAGGACTGTAGGTGGTAGTGAAGAGATTTTCTTGCTTTGTTTGGAATAGGCTAAATGTGATAAAAGAGTCTGAAGGTGCTTATTGATTCACTGAGCAGTTGTGCCTTATTTAAAATCCTCTGTGAAACCCTTAGTGACTTAGAAAAGAGCAAGGGATGGGTGTCAGCCAGCTGCTTCCCGCTTTGTATTCTGCTCATACTAGAATACCTTTTACGCAAACTTTCAGATTCACAGTATGTTCTTTAAAAGGCTGTCTGCTACTGTCTCCTCAGTACTAGCTACTTAAACAAAGAGAATGTGAGTCATTTGAGATATTTTCACCTCCAGCTGGTTGGAAATTAAAGTATTCATTGATTTACAGGACTTACATAGTGTCTTCGAAAGAGCTTGTCAGCACTGAAAAATACTTTGGGGACTATTTTACTCCTGACCAAACTTAACTGCATTACAGTGTCAGACAAGCTTCTGAGCTGTTAATTCTCAAGTTGCTCCAGAAATCAAAATAATTTTTATGGAGTTTGAGATTGATACTATTTTCTAATATTAATAAAGGATCAATAAAGACTTAAAATTTTGTGTATATATATTAAGACATATATAAGGAAGACTTTATGTATAAGGAAGTTACAAGAACATTGTTATTCTCGGTAATAAAATCAGTTACCTTAGAAGTAACACAATAACTGTTGGTTTTTTTTTCCCCCCCTAGATCAAGTGCTATCTCAGTTGTGAAGATCCTCAGAGTTTTAAGAGTCTTGAGGCCTCTAAGGGCAATAAACAGAGCAAAAGGACTTAAGGTGTTTATTTTTATTTTTTAAGTTATATTTCTGTTGGCCTGATTCTTCAGTCCTGCCTCAGGTTAAAAATTCTTGCACAAGAAAAATGACCTAGAGAAGTTCACAGGGCAAAGACATAAATTGGATTCTGATTATTAAACATCCTAGGCCAGGTTCTGCCCACAGTTACAGCAGTTTGTATGTGAAGGGACATCAGTGCTG
This sequence comes from Leptosomus discolor, assembly GCF_034619465.1. Lineage (NCBI taxonomy): Eukaryota > Metazoa > Chordata > Aves > Leptosomiformes > Leptosomidae > Leptosomus > Leptosomus discolor. Next base: position 15,043,608 of record NC_141399.1, read on the forward strand.
TGGAGAGCAGATTTTGGCTGTAATACTTGCTGTGAACCAAGACATCAGAGCAGTATTTTAACTGGTTTTCCATAATGCTTATGTAATTTTTAGTCAATTGATGTTGATAGGTCTATGTCAACGGACTACTAGACAAATTTAGAAAACGATTTTAATTATGGTAGTAAGTATAATACTGACAACACAAAAATTGTAATTTAAAAAAAATAATCTGAGTGTAATAAAATAGACTTCTGTGGTATGTATTCTGTGATACTAAGTAACAAGTTGTATTAAAATAGATATTTTTTTTTTAATTTCCAGCATGTTGTTCAATGTGTCTTTGTGGCTATTAGAACTATTGGTAATATCATGATTGTTACAACTCTGCTGCAGTTCATGTTTGCTTGTATTGGAGTGCAGCTGTTCAAGGTAAGTAGACACTCTCAAAATCAAGAAAAGCAAAGCTGGCTTGAATTCTTGGTGGCTTGCTGCTGAAACTGGGTTGGTCCCATTCTGAACCAATCATAGTATAAATGTGTTTGTTTTGCATATTCTGCATTTTGTCATTGCTTTTGTTTTGTATGTAGGGAAAATTCTACAGGTGCACTGATGAGGCAAAGCAGAATCCTGAGGAATGCCGGTGAGAACATCTTTGATCTAAGAATGTGATGCATTATATTCTGAATGATTTAAACTGTAGCAGATATGGGCATGTTTGTGTCAGGCATTTCGGTTTATGTAAATTGAACTTATCATCTTAAATCCACCAGAAAACACAGGTTAACAGGGAAATAAAACAAGCTTAGGGAGAGAGTGAGAAACTGTTTTGAATAGAGCATTGAGTAACTCTGAGGCTAATGTAATATTTCACTAATGGCATTTGTCTCTTTCCCACAGAGGGATATACATCGTTTATAAAGATGGAGATGTTGATAATCCAATGGTCAAAGAGAGGGTCTGGCAAAATAGTGATTTCAACTTTGATAATGTTCTGTCTGCTATGATGGCCCTTTTTACAGTATCCACTTTTGAAGGCTGGCCAGCGTGAGTGAATTCTCCATGTTTTCACAGCATTGTTAGGATGGTGACATTTTCCAGAACAGTTCTTTATCATTTACCAGGCCTTTTTGGACAACAAAGCAGTCTTAAATGATGGTATAAAAATGTATGAGTGGACGAAGGGAAAAAACCTACCGTTCTTCTGAATCTGTGCACTTTTCCTATATTTCTTCATTAACTTCTGTCTATAAAGGGCAAACTTTTTAAATATTGTTTGATTCCTAATCTTTTAGCTGCTTTTGCTATAATAAGCTATTCCTTAGCTCTAAGGGACGTAATCCTTTTAGATGTTTATCCATTGATGCCCTTTAAATAATAATAATAATAAAATTTTAGGCCTTTGAGTAAAACTTTTACTAAAAAAAATCAGGCAATATTACACTGTATAGAGAAACCTAGGAAGAGCAAACTACCACTCACTATTTCCCTAAATGAGAGAAGTCTTAGAGGATAGTTTATATAGGGAAAGAAAAAAAATAAAAATACGACCATCTAGTCATTGCCTTGATTCTTTTGGCAAAAAGTGTATAGTGTGGTGTGATTCTTCTGGTTTCAATATGCTTGCAAGCACTGTCAGTAACTAGAAAGAGATAACAGTAAACAGCAGACCATTTCTGAAACCTGTCCTTTAAGTCTGCATATTTTACTGTCTTTTGTTATTTTAATGGTAATAAAGAAAAAATTTTGTTTGTTTTTCAGGCTGCTATACAAAGCTATTGATTCAAATGGCGAGAATGTAGGACCTGTATACAACTATAGAGTGGAGATCTCCATTTTTTTCATCATCTATATCATCATTATTGCTTTCTTTATGATGAACATATTTGTTGGTTTTGTGATTGTTACATTCCAAGAACAGGGAGAACAAGAGTATAAGAACTGTGAGCTGGACAAAAATCAGGTTAAAATAAATAATGAACTCTTAACTTCTGAAAGTATCCTTTTTTTATGTGTGAAGAGTTTCCTTTCTGCTTTGGGTCAGAAGAGGGCACCAAACACATATCTTAGTAAAAAAATGGGATTCATAAATACTGTCAACTGGAATTCAGGTCGTTGTGTGTTCCTCTTTCTGTAAGCCCAACATATCAGTCTTTTTGTTGTGAAAAGTGTTACATAAAGCTTGTAAACTTGTTAGTGTCTCACTTGGTGTCACATTAAGAAGAATACAGCACTTGCCAGCTTATTCATAGGCAGATGTAGGTTTTACAGTAAGAACAGGAAAATAAATTTTGTGTTTTGAATAGTCTGAAAGTGTTCAAAGTGAAAGTATTCAAAATGTTCTACTCTTCCCCCCTCCTCATTTATTGAGAAATTCATGGGAATATTCAGATTCAAGTTAAAAATCTGTCCCCTCTTACTGTTTAGTCCTTTGACTGAGAAACTCATAACTCACCAGTCATGAATTTTCAGGTACTCATGTCCAGCTGCAACACATTTCATTTAAACTAAGTTGAGCATGAAACTTTAGCCAGCGTTCATTCTGCACTTTGTGCCCTGTCAGCTTTTGTAAGCATTCTTTAATGCTTAGATAAGTGGAAGGCCCAGCCTATGTGAAGATTTCAGGCACTAATAGAGATGAATCTGTGATTTTCCTACATAAATGACACTATTTCACTGGGCAATTTAACTGAACTATTAGGAATAACAGTTCCTCAGTATTTGTTTTGCTGACTCTAGGGTTTTATACTATGCAGTTTTGTTGGTGGTTAAAAATTTGGTAAAGACAAAGCATGACTTTTAGATGAACTAATGGTCATGCTGTATACTATACATGTACATACATATAGTCTGTGGTATACTACTGTATACTGCTGCACTGTATGAAGTCAGAATTTCCACGAGCATTATTTGATTCTTTGTATGTGGCTGAGTAGTGTATATGTATAGTAGTGTACGGACACAGTTGTAACTATCCAAGTGAGGACTGGTAAGCTACTTGATTACTTTATTAACACTTTATAATAAAAAACGATACACCAAGTAGATAGACTGCCTGTTTTTACGACTTACATTTAACAGTTTGCACTTAGTGATGTATTATCAGTTGATAGTCTGACAATTTTTGATGTCTTTGCTTTTACAGCGTCAGTGTGTAGAATATGCTTTGAAGGCACGTCCTCTTCGTAGATATATTCCAAAAAATCCTTATCAGTACAAGTTCTGGTATGTGGTGAATTCTACTGGATTTGAATACATCATGTTTGTCCTCATCATGCTGAACACACTTTGCTTGGCTATGCAGGTAGGAAAACGAGAAGCTCTTCTGAAGCTGTTGGCATGAATTGCAGGGTAGGATAGGGATGATATAATGCCTTTAATTTGTGGCAATCTGTATTTTTTTAATGAAGTGAAATTTAAAAAAAAGCACCTCTGATCATAGTACTCTTCTGTGACATGTTCTGGTCTGTTTATCAGTTCTCTGAAGTAAAATTGTTCAAAACAGCTTGATGTTGATAAATGTCTTCCTAACCTGATCAAGCTCTTTGAGCTTCATTTTGTACCTGCAGTGTAATTCAATTTGTATTATGCATGTGTACTCTCAAGATTATCCATGTGCAAGAAAATCTGAAAAGTCCAATTTTTGTTAGCAAACATTTCTCAACCCCTTAGATTCTTTTATCTAATATATTATTTTGTGCGATGCCTTTAAGCATTACTTCACCTCTGTGTAGTTTCTGTACTTGTTCTGTGTTCATTTTATATATTTACTACTCCATATTTCCCTGGATTGGACTAGATGATCTCTTTGGAGATTCCCTTAAGTTGTAGAGGAATGACAACTTTATTCCACTCAGTGCCTGAACAGAATAGATTTAAACTCCTTTCTTGGCCAGTGATGTTCAGCTAGTCTTCTATGTATTATAGGTGTGCATCATAAATACTACTAGAAAATATTGGGCTGCCTTTACTATTTTAAAGCCTTTACTTTTAAAAGTATTGTATTTTTCATTCACAGCACTATGGACAGTCTAAGCTCTTTAATGATGCAATGGACATTATGAATATGGTTTTCACAGGAGTGTTCACTGTTGAAATGGTTTTGAAACTGATTGCATTCAAACCCAAGGTAAGTTCTAGATGTGATTTAATTAGGTGATCACCACAGGAATTAAGTATAACGTAAGTTTCACACTAGCTGAGTATTATTCAAAGAACAAAAAGAAGATACATTTCGCACATTTATCTCTCAGTGAAATCATAATAGAAATGTTAGTCTGACAATATGTGTCTATATAACTCCAGGAAATGAAATGCAGATATCAAAAAAAAATATTACAAGGTGGTTGATAAGATCTGGAATATTTTGAGGTAATGAAAATGTCCCTTTATAAATCAGATGAATCATTTCATATTACAAGCATTAGTGCTTGTATTCATGGACTACATTCATAACTTTACGCTAAGTTAATCTCCAGTAAAGAGCTGTATGTTATGTTATATTTCCTATTTGAAAATGCAAAATTATTTCTTTGAAGTAGTTGGCTATAGTTTATAAACATACTCATAAATCATTTGCATATTCAATAGCCTTTTTAGATTTTTATGTTTTCAGTTATAAATACACAATACTTAGTTGAGGGCCCCACAGCAAGAAGTTGATTCCTTGCCTTAAAGGGACACTGTCAAAATGAATAGTGTGGACACATTTTCCAAAGTAGATTTGCAAGAGAAACTGGTAACTAATTACTAATTGAAAAAAATAAATAAAATCAGACTGTGAAAGTTAATGTAGTCTTTTTTTCAGTTCTCATACTGCATTTATGGCGGTGCAAAAGTTAATAATGAAAAACTAAACTAAATTTTGTTTTCAGTACAATGAAAGTAATGTTTATTCTGGGCTTATATCTATTTAAATAAGTAGAATGTGGTCACTTGTTATACATGGAATTTGAAAAAAGCCAGACATGCCATTTGAAGTTTACTGATCTCACCATCTAAGGCTGGTCTTTTTTTGCCCTTCTTTTAACGTATGTATCCACATCTGTAATTGGCTGTGAACTGTGCCCTTTCCTGGTGTTAAGTTGTGAACTGAATGACTGTAGGCTGTTTGGGCAATCTTATTCTTGCTTTAAACAAGCTAGCTCTCATACGTAAAGCAACATAGTCATGGCTGCCCAGAGCTCAGTGTAGGGTAGGTGTATAACTGCTTTCCAGCTTTTCAAAACTACTTACTCATCTTGCGTTTAGTCGTGAGCTTGGCTGTGGAGCCTGAGCTACTTGATTTAAAGCTAGCTTGTATTTGCCTGCAGAAGTAAACAAATTACACATCACTTGAGGTCTGCTGTTGAGATGTGAAGTGTGGAGTTCTGGGTGAATGCTTACCCACTCTGCTGTAGTCTTGCTCTGCACTGTCCAGTCCATTGTACATTTCTAATGAATTTATTTGTATTTTTGTGTCACCTTATTTAAATGCTATGAAAAATAACACAGTATGAGGCCCCAGAGGAGGTAGCTCAGCTATGTGGACTACAGCGTCATGAGTATGCTGATTGTGTTTCCTGATTTGTATTTACTGTTTTATATCCTTGTTTCACACTGAAGTTTCAGAAGACTTTGCTGCATTTTATCATCTGCTCTTTGAAAGAAGATTGTGAATCCTTGTATGGTTTTCCATGCACTTGTGACTGTAGTCAGAAATAGAAGCTCGCACAAAATATATTAGTCTGATCATAAGTGTATAAATAGCAGTGCTCCATTTGTACTATGGACTTCCTACTTGTTATCGAATGCAATGTCTTAATACTGGTCTCTAAGACTTTGTACAATTTGAGTTTTAACTCTGTTGTGACATGCTTTCTATCTGATTGGATGCTTTAACTGTGCGAGATCACTGGATCTGAACCCTGCGAATTTGAAGGGCAGACACTGTCAGTGAAAGGTTCTTATTTCCTGAATTGCGTTCCCACATGGATGCAGAACACCTTAAACTTGCTAACTAGCAGGACAAGGGTAAAAGGCCATAGTATTAATCAGACTTTTGGCAGAGACTACTTAGCAGGAAGGGAAGGGTGTTAAATATCTTTAAGGTTGTTCCTGTTATTCTTTGAAGACTGTCGCTTTTTTACTTGTCAGATACTCTTTAACAGAACACCTATTGGCAACATATGTTACGTAGTTCATTAATAATTGCAAATCAGTTAGCAGTCTTAAGCAGAATGTGAATGTCTCTTAGAAATCTAAATTTCGAACTAGATATACGCTTAAAACAACCATGAATTGCTTTAACTCATATTAAGATTTAATAATAGTAGGAACAATCTGAAATCCAACAATGTTTTGCTTTAGGGGCTGTGAGGAAAGACTGATTCGTGTCCTCTGTATTTGTGTCACTGATGGGTTTCTTAGTCTAGTCTGGCAGAATGGACAGTTTGCTTTATTAATTTTGTGTGCTTTAAAAAGTATTTTAAAGATGCTTAAAGATCGACTAAAAACTCCATTACCCACACTGTAAAAATGAGAATAGATAAAAACATGTTAGTTTTTATCTCCACTGCTTGACAGTGTCCCCTTAATATGGTGACAAAAGCCTGTGGAAACTGTGATGTTTTGGTTTTGCTGGTCATGCAAACTTAAGGCTACTATAAATTATTAATACTCTTACCATGATATTGTGTTGTTTAAAACCAAGGTACCGCAAACTTCTTCCAGCTCTGAAATATATAAAATTTGGATAAATGATAGATATTAAAGATGTTGCTGAGTCTCTGGCACACTTCTTGACTGGGAGATTGGAACACACAGTATTTTGCAAAATGAGGCCCTTAACTTTTCAACAGAGTACTAAAAGGACTAAAATATTTATGTGGTAGATCTATAGAAACAAATTTTGGTGTTAATTCTCTATGCCTACATATTCCCCAGGATTTATGATTTTATCCTTCAGCATTTCTCAATGAAAAAAGTTTTAATAATATAACTTAAAAAGCAGGCGGTTTTCTTCACATTGTTCTTCACATTTGCTAAAATGTTACTTAGCATGGTTTAGTACAGTCCAAAGCCTAATACAGCCATGAAATCTAAAATAATACATCAACACATGCCATATGTACAGCTTCATGATAGATAGCTGTTACTTAAACTTGTAATGATTTTCCATGTCATTTTACATCAGATTTTTGTAAGAAAAAAGGAAAGATGGCTAGTAAGTGAATTGATCTTGGGTCATTGCAGTGGTGAAAACAACTTATTTGCATGATGTTTATTTGCTGTGACTTGTCCATTCCTCCCTTTTCCAGAACCATCTTTATTTTCTCTTAGTTTTTTTGTTTCTTTGTATGCTTTTGCTTTACATATTACTTTGAACAATATTTGTCTATACTGATGGAAAAGGTTTCATAAAATAAATAAATGTGTAAAGTATTTTAGCTGTATTTAATCGAAGTGTGAATTTGTTATTTCAGTGCCTTATACTATAGCATGTCTAGTAAAGTAACTTTTTCCATAGCTGAAATTAACCTTTATTTGGAGGACCTCTTTTGGTTCCTGTTGTTGTAGAGGAAGATGGATAGCACAGCTCAGGATTGTGCTCATTATCTGTTTGCTGTTTGCCAGTAGTTTCTTATGTATGTATACAAATATCACTATTTTAAAAGGAAGAAGGAGACTTCTTTTAAATAAGAGAAGTAATGAATATGAATGATCAGGAAGTCTATTGTAAGAGTAGCTTCCCTTCTTTAGATGGCAGCTGCTAATCTCTTTAGGATTATGAATTTAAGTATTGTTGAGGTGGTTCAGCATGATGTTTAGTAGAAACTTTGGGAATGGCTTGTTCTCGTAAAGCAGGGCAAGTAAGGAAGGAACAATAGGGGATTGTGCAGGAGCTCTCTGAAGTGGATGCACTTGTCAGGAGGCCAAATCCATAAACACTGACTTTTGCCCCAAGACTGGAATTGATGACTAATCCCAAAGAGAAGCATGGGGCACAAAGGGCCACAGTGATAATCATACTCTGATTTATTTTCTTCTTACAGCCCCTTCCTTGAAGGAGGGAATAATTATAGCAATTTGTGATTTAAAAGAGGGTTAGAAACATTTGAAAGAGCATTAGAAACTTTAAAAGTAGCATTAGAAACATAACGTGGCTTTCCTGACTCTGCTCAGTGCTTACTCTCCCAGAATATGCTGTAGAGCTGTCTTCTGCTGTAGCAGCTCTCATAGTCTTCAAGAGTATATTTCCACATGAAATTAGATTTTTTCAAATAGTGATGCACTTGAGTGTAACTTTTCAACTGCGAAGTTACTAGAAATTCTAGAAGTTTAAAATCTTGGGAAAAATATTGTCCAATTCTAAAAAGTTTTGTAGCTCATTTTGCTTTTCTGTGCTAACAACACGTGTAACAAACTACTCAGCTAAAACAATTATGTTATAGTAAACAGTGTCATAATAAGTGTAACTAGGTGTAAGGTTAGATTTAGCACACTTGTAATTTTAAACCTTTTGCTAAATTTATTTTTTAGAACTTAATTGTAGTTGACAAGTCAGTATTTTTAAATTAATTACCAGGAAAGCAGAGTGTATGTGTACAAAATATACATTTCAGCCTTTGTCATGTAATGCACATTCCTTAGTCATGGTTGGCTGATAAATTAATATATCCGAATGAGAAAAAGGGCAAGGTCAGTAATTTTTGCAGTTCTGAATTTCTGTTATAACTAGGTGAAATCCACATATGGGAGAATCTCCACATATCTTGGCTCCGTAGAATTGCCTTCAACAGAGTAAAACATCTTAATTTGTTCCCAGTGACAGATCGAGCCTGGAACCTACCTCAAGGTTTCTTCTGAAATATCTTTTTGCTCAAACGTGCAGTTTTGGTGTCAATAGACAGCTAATTGCATGACAGCACTTTATAACCATTTGCAGCGGTGTGCCAGTAACATACACATAGGGAATATATTTAAAGCTGTAAAATGTCGGCAGGGTGACTAAGCAATTAACGAACATGAATTTTAAGGACTGGCTGAGTTAAAAGCATTAAGAAATTGCACTTAGCACTGACTTCAGTGGTTCCAGAATCAGGCCCTGACTGCAAATATAGTGTGAGTTCCTATATTAAACTTAGTTTATGAACAGAAGATTGTCAGTTCTCTAGTATTTATGCACAGTTCCACTTCAATAATTGTGCATGATTAACCAGTGATGAGCTTTGACCCTTTGAATATTTTTACCAGTCACTTAGATAGGACTATCATAAAGTCATTAATGTTAAGGAGGTTTCAATTGGCTTGGTGTTGTAGAAATACTATTAAAGGGACTTTGTCACGCTTCTTAGGGTATATATGTTAGAATTTTTCAGCCTTGGTCGAAGTCCAAAACCAGTTTTGGATGATGGCTTGCTTGCCAACATTGTGCTTATATGATGGTGTATTATGCATGTGTACTGCGTGCGTGTGTGCGCGTGTGTGTGTGTCTGTGTATGTGTCTGTACATGTATATATATAAAGTATATATATACACACACATGCACATATATGTTGCTTTTCCTTCAGTAGGCAATATTGTTTGTTTTGTTTTGTTTTCTCATTAGACCACAGGTTTTGTTTAACTAATTTCTGTTTATGCAAAACTAAACAGAAGTATGCAAATATTTGACATTTCATGTGTAATCACAAACGTTTGCACCCTGCCTGCTCTGTTCAGGGCTATTTTAGTGATGCCTGGAATACGTTTGACTCCCTCATCGTTATTGGCAGCATAGTAGACGTCGTTCTCAGTGAAGCTGATGTGAGTATACCCCAGCTTACTTTCCCCAGTCCCTACTTCTCTTTCTCTGTCTCCCCACTATTTCCATCATCTGGACAAGTCACAGATTTTGATCTGATGTTTCTAAAGTTTGAGTACAGACCAGTCATAGGTCAATTATGTTGATATGGGAAATAAATAGCCTTTTTTTTCTGCCAATTTTTTTTAGCTATGGAAAGGAAAGATTAGATTGTATAGTGGTACATCAGAGAAGCCTAGAGTGTTTCTGTGTTATAACACTGTCCTTTTCTTCTCTTTTTCTGTTTGTGTTTTTCTCTTGCTCTCTTTCTGCTGAATGCTTGTCCTAACAGCACTATTTCACTGATGCATGGAACACTTTTGATGCCTTAATTGTTGTTGGTAGCGTCGTTGATATTGCTATAACAGAAGTTAATGTAAGTAGCAACCGTTCATGCACTAAAAAGTAATTGCTGTCATCAAGAAATACAGAAAATGTAAACTTTATCCTCCGAAGTCTTTTTTTTTAGAAAAGTATGTTTTATCCTGGAATCAAAAAACAAAACATTGATATAGATGTTTGTACAAGCTATTATTATAAATCTGTATACCTGTCTAGTTGCACATGCACACAGCATAGTGAGACAATGAAAATTGTTTTTATATATGTACAGAAAATATTTAAAACATTTTATTTATAAAAAAGGAATTAAGCTTCTGTTACTATTTTACTTGAAGCCCAGTGATTTTTGTAGGTAGCTTAACCAAGATAATTCAAGATTCTACAAATTGTTTCTGTGGCTCAGTTTAACAAATAATGTTTTTTTTTTTTCCAGTGGGAGATTTGGTTTTCAGAGTGATATTAGCATTCATATCTCATGAGGTAGCAGAAGAAGAGTACATAGAGAAAGTAGTTTTCCATACTGTGGAAAATAGAATGTTTATTTTTTCCTATTCCTTTTGCTTTTCCTATCCTTCAGTAAATGTTTTGAAATTTGAATTACTCTTAAAGTGCTTGGAAAACTCTCATCTTTTCACCAAAATTTTGACTGATGGCCATTACATATATAGGTGTTTGGACAACAGAAAGATCCTTTTCCAAGAAAAAAAAAATAGGGAAATACTTGGTTTTTACCTGTTTTCTGTCTGACTTGCTGGTTTTAACAGGGAAAGCTGTATCACAAAAATGATAAATGAAAGATAACAAAATACATACCAGTTCTGTAGTAGACATGTAGGTGCTTCCCATACTCACATGTTTCTTAAGTAATCAAAATAAAATTTCAGAGGAAAGTGCCTCTTGCCTTTAAGGCTTCTTGAGACCTCAAAAAGAGAGACTGAAGAAGGTGAGACTTGGATCCAAGCCAGCCACTGAAAATGAGCACACAGCCTCAGTAGGTCAGGTTAGCATACTCCACCTGCTGATCTCACCTGCTCATCGTTCTGAGAACTAAGTTATCCAGAAATGCCCCAACATCCACATATTTTCCCTGTATCAAAGAATAGATTATCAGAGAAAGATGTAGATATAGAATCATTAGGAATCATTAGGTTGGAATAGACCTCTAAGATCATCAAGTCCAACCATCTTATATATACAAATAGTTGCTTGGTATCCTTTGAAGATATTTAGCTTGCATGTTTTTCTACAACAGTCACAGTTTATGAGCTGGCTAGTAACATTCCTTTTCTCTTAAATTTGTTTTAGTAAGGTACTTGATAGACATCTTTTCCCAAGTGGATGTTATTACTTACCAAATGGTTTCTTCTCAGTAGGAATATTTAATATGCATCATATTTCAGAATACTTCTAAATTTGAATAAATACTTTTCAGTGGTGAATATTTAAGTTGCAATACCTCTATCAAATTTTGGGGAAGCAAATCCATCCTGTGGCTATCATTGCCATTTAGTTGAAACAGTTTTTCAGAGAAAACACACTTTAAAATTTATTTTCCTAAGTGGTTCTTGTCAGGAACCCAGTTCTTAGGATTACATTCCTCCAGTCAGTAGCAGAAACGATACCCTTTACTCCATTTAGGCAGTACGTTGATTTTGGAACTGAGAATACCATGATAATAAAGCTGCCCAGGAACATAGAATAGAAATTGTATTTGAAAAACCTGTGATCTGTTCCAGGCATCCCAGGATGAGGGGGAAGAGAAAAAGGGAAAATGTATAATTCTCAAGAAGACAGTTTTTGGCCTTCAGTGTGTTGTTCAGATCAGCAGACCACTACTAGGAGCTTGGAGTTGTCAGGCTGGTCTTGATTGAGGCCATAGTTTGATGAGGATTTCTTTTGACGTCTCTGTGAGCTTAAGCAGCCTTTGTCCACAGCCCTTCTTACCCCCATAGCTGTGTGTGCTGCACTTCCACAAGAGTTTGAGGACTTCACAGTTGGCTAGAGAAGGTGCTGAGCACAAATTACTGGCAAAAGTGTGGGCCATGGTAGGGCAGAAATAAGCGGATAAGGCCGATGCCAAAGGAAATATTTCTTATACTATGCCCATACAGGTTTCCCTTCAGAGCATATTAGCATTGGCACAGACCACATCATTTAGCAGCAGTAGCTGCTGTTGAGAAAGTGGTGTACATAAGTTTCTTATCATCTTTGGTTGTAGCCTATTTGGTAAGCATGGTAATACCTATTATAGATGCGTTTCAACTTAATATAGGAAAGAAATGTACTCTATCTTTTTTTCTAAGATTACAGAATGTCTTCAAGCATACACAGAGTCTGTTATCCTGCATTAAAGACTTCAAATTTCTTTATAAAGCTGCAAATTCTACACTGCCATCTCAAAGAGTAAACAAAAATGAAATAATTTTAAGGCTGATTCACCTTAAAATTCCTTCCTGATTTTACATTAAACTGCAAGAATCTCAGTAGTGACTGTAGTACTGGAAAGAACAATGGAGGAGCAATATGATAGCATGGGAGCAGCAGGACCTTAGCCTGATCCTTAGATTTCAGACTGGTTTTGCTCGGTTCTCAGTGGGTGATGGATCTTTCCATCTGTGAACTGAGGGAACCTGAGCTGACAGGCAGGGTCAGTCAGTGCAGAACTGCATTGTCCCATTGAGACGTTTCTCAAAGTCCAATTAGAGTTAATGGAGCAGATTTCGAAAAGCTGCCTCTAATTTGGTTTTGGGGTTTTTGTTTGTTTGTTTTTTCCAGAAAAGTTTGGATTTAGGCTTTCAGCTCAAGTATTTACAATTTACTGACTATTTCCATTCACACTAATACTGGTATAGATGAGTATAATACCCGACGAGTGTAAAAAAAGCAGTAGTTTAGAATAGCTTTCCCTAATAACTGCAAAATGTGCTTGACTGTGAAGAGGTTGAAAAATAGCTGAAATGTACTCCCGTGACCATAGAAGATGTCCCAGTATTTAACTCCATATTTAACACTGTATGGACAGTGTTAATTTGACAGCATTACTTCTAACTGATCACTGCTGAGCTTTCAGCTATGAAGAACACTGTCATTTTAGTGATTCACACGGTTGTCTTCAATATATTCTGTAGATCAAGTAGTGATCTTCAGGAAAAGTTCACACTACAGTCAAGAACTAGCATTGTCGTTTCTTAGGGTTTGGGGTTTTTTCACTCACTAGAGGAAAAAGGTTCGTCTTTGATGTCTTTTAGTACTGCACAGCAGACCACTTGTGTCCTAAGTATTGTCTGTTTCTGATCTTTTCCACTTTTTTTTGTGCTTTGTTTGTGCAAGTCGTTAATGTATTACAGTTTTAATATATATTTCTGGGCTCGATTTCCCGTTTTCAACATGAAACAGTGAATACTGCAGAGCGTCCAGGGAATTTCTTAGATTTTTATTACTTTTATTGTTTTAATTCTACTAAATTATTCCTGCTTCATTAGTTTTGTATAAATTTCTATAATCCAAAGTCAGTGTTTGGGAATCTTTTTCTTAATATTTTTTGACGTTCTGAATTGTACTGTTCCACCTGTACTTTTTATCTAACACTGATAGTGATCCTGGGAAATCTACAGCTCTGCCAAGATGCTAACCAGACTTTGTTTTCAATGGGATTTCAAGCATGATTGAAATGGCGCCTGTGAAAATTCCCACTGTGGAAACTTCTTAAATGGAGGAAGCTCATCCTTGTTTAAGGGAGGATCTGGAACAGTGTAAATTGCTAGCACTGATGTAAAATCAGATCTTATTGCAGCTGTAACTGCACAAATACAGCCGCCTTAATTGATCAATGTAAAAGAAGACTTGAAAGAAATGTGAATACCTAAACCAATGTACTCAAGATGAATGAAACAGTCTTATAGGTTTGCATATACAATTGCCTCGTGCTGTGGAAACAACTCAGCTTCATTCTGATAGTCTAGCTGTGTACATTTAGACTAATTCCAAAGACCAGCAAGTTTTTCTAGTATGTAACATGTTTGTATCTGACCCATTTTTTGCAAGAGAGTGGATTGGACTTTCCAGTTACGCATCACCTTGATTTCAGTATTAAATTCTGGAAATTAAATGTCATCTCTTTATTTTGTTGTTCCATTGCTTATTTTTTTAACATTTTATAATAATGTATATGGTGCCCTGAGGCTGCTGCTTCTGATCCAGTAACATCCCGTTCACATATAATCCAGGAAATTACTGTGTTTTGAATATTTTTGGTTCCAATGGGAATCAGTGTTTAATTTGTTCAGCAATTTACAGGACCTCTCAGCATCCTCAAGGACTGGATCAGTAACCGACTCCAGAAGTGAACTGCCTCAGAGCAACATATATTTTGGCAATATGCTATTTTCTATGATTGATTTTTTTAATTTACTCTTTCATGTAATATCCCTTCCTTTTACCAGTTCTTCTTTATGAACCTAATTGGTTTTCATGTTCATTTTATTTTTAGAAATTTTTAGAGGCAAGTATTTATAAGTAAATATAAATATGGTATAGCAATAAAAAAATTAAACCCACTACTAAACCCTATGTAATTTTGGTTTTTGTGACCTTTTGTTTTCAAAAAGTTTCACATGACACACAAGTTCTTGTGTGGTCATAAAAATGGTTCCTTTTCAATTAAAAAAGCAGAGTAGTGATTTTGAGATGCGAGATGGACAGTCCATTCTGGGAGATGGACAGATAGAACTTAAGACAATGAGAGATAAATAAATTGGAAATAAATTCTGAATAAATGAGTTCTTAAATGGAAATAATAGACAAGTTTCAATCTGGTCTGACTATATAGAAATAAGCTTATTTGTCAGCTCTGAAACCATTTGGATGACCAGCACTGGATGACTTAAAGGCATGATCACATTGTTACAGTAGTAGTTACAAAGGTTTTGATTCACTTTTTATTTAAGTTTCTTTTTATCATTCACATGCTGCCAAAATGTCGAGAAAACAATGGAGAGTTCACTTTCCTCTTTTCTGCAAATGTGTAATGCAGGCCCTATGGGACTAATTTTATGCTCAAAGTAAAGTTCAGGTTCTTTGCTGAAATAGCACTGCTAATCTTCCCTCTGAGGCCCTCAGGAAAACCTATTTGTCTTGAATCACCACTGTAAACATGTGAGGCTCATTCAATGCTTATGCTGCCGTGACGACTACCGGTGGTTAGTAGCAATGTCATACATCAAAAAAGTCTCTCACAAAACCGGAATTGGATATTCTGCCATTTGGCAAGAAGTAGCACCACTATTAACATCTCAGCACTATGCAGTGCATAAAGTTGACTTGCGAACAGTGGGATGCTCTTTTCATTTGCTGGACTGCTAGTGGAGTGCATACTGGGAGGGCTGGTGCTTATTTTTATGTAGTTGCCCACTTGCCCAGTAACTGGTGGGACAGCTGATCCTGATTGTGCAGAGGAGTGGATTAAGCACCTCGTATCTCTCTCCTCTAAGAGATTCTAGATTCCAGTTTTGAACAAAAGCACTGGGATTTGGTTTGAATCCCACTTTATGCATCAGTATCATATGTTACAACTTATGTTTTGTTGCTAGTAATTGATATTTTTGGATACTGGTAATGCATTTTGTAGACTTTTGCAAGCGTATCTCTTTAGGCTTACAGATAGGTCAGAAAAATACATTCTGTATGGCTTTGCTTTCATTAGTATGAAGTTTTACTGCAATATGAAATGTATATTTTGTTGCGGTATCTGATTTAGAAATAGATTTAAATTTCTGAGCTGCTTTCATGAAGGTGTTACTACTACCAATTTATTTACTTTATTGCACAACTGAATATTTATTAGTTATTATAATAATACTCTATGTCAACATGTTAGTGATGAACTTAAGAGTTTTAAATACATATTTTGTAAGGAAAGAGATCTCTTTTTTATCTGCTCCGGGGTTCTTCACATTGATTCAAAATTTTTACTAAATTATGTATATGGGCATTTGGTTCATGTTGAACATGGACTATAGAGAGCACTGATAAGGCTATGAAGAAAATTACTTGCTAGCACATTTGAATTCCAATTATTCTTTGAACAAATCATGTATGTATATACAGAGATGCACACAGACACACTGCAGATTTCTGAAGATATTTTGGCAACCTGAATGCTTTTGTATATACAATAGTGTCATCATATGTATTTGTCATTCAGATGTTTCCTTCTGTATTTGTGATCATGATTACATCATCATTATGTGTTCATTTGTTTTGGCACACTCTCGTACCCTTTGGCACAATCCGTAAAAAAGAAGCATTTGACCAACACTGTATACTAATATCCACCGGTTTTCACCATGTTTATTTTTTCTTAGACACAGAGCTACAGTTTGCTTCCAATGCATGATGCAATCTCTTTCACACTGTTCACAGTTTTGACATTGAAGCTTTTTTCAGTTAGGATGTCTATTTTGAACTTTTGTTGCAACGTGAAGAGTGTAACGAGGAGTTACTGTTTAGGAAATGTGCTAAATTTTTTGTAAGCAGGAATAAATACTTGACTGAAATTGGTAGTGGTTTGCAAACATTTTAATCAATGACTCAGAAATTCAGGTTGATCATTGGTTAATCTTTTCTGAGGGTTGGGATTGTTTGGGGAAGAAAGCTGCTGTATCAAACTTTGATTAAGAAAAAGGAAAAGTCATATGTTACTGTCTATTTGAAGAATTGGCTTAAATTATATAGTTATAGAGCTTTGCTGAGGTAGGTTCTCGGTGTAGCTGCCACATGGCTGGCAGAAAAGGTAGAATGATTAAGCCAGTCTCTGTCCTTATTTACCTCATTGCAGTGTATCTGTTAGCCAAGCAGTGAAATCAGAAGCTGTTCGTTTATTGTAGCTGTGCTCATTAGCAGACTTCTAGCAGCGATCCCAGAAGCAAACCTGTTGTCCTAGGAACCTCATAGAGTCACAGGAGACAAAAAAAATCATAATGACCAGCCAGTGCCCAAGCATTTGGGACACAAGTAGAATTGCAATGATTGTCCCCCAGGACAGAGTGGAAAGAGGAGATTGTAGGTAATTGCCTTACCGCAGGAAATATTTTTATTTGGGTTCTTGTCAGCAGACATCATCCAAAGACACACTCTCTGCTCAACCTGCCCATGCCCCCGACTCAGTCTCGAGCCTATGCTAATACTTCCCTACATATACATAACGTGCCACCTGCTTATGTGTGTACAATCCAGGCAGGATTATGGAAGCTGCAAATATGATTAGGTGTTTGGGTAGTGTATGTTTTTTCCTTGGAAGCAGACATTCTCTGTTGTTGTCAGTCTGTTGTCATTGTTACTGAAGATTGTGTTATCTTGATCTTAGTTTCCCAGATCTCAGTATTACTTCATGCTGGATGGAGACACATAAATATTAACTAACTTTTCTCTCTTAGATGAGCATTTCCTTCATAAATAGGTAGTAATAATATTGTCTTTGTGGTATATCACTATATTAGCTTCATTATAATTAGTATTAATAATATAAACCAAGCTACTCCTATTATGAAAGGGAAATGCCAGAGAGGGTAAAAAATTAGATGCACTCACTTTAAAATGTCAGTACCCAAAACACTTGGCCAATGATGGACAGAAGTTGAATGTTTTCAGCTCCAATAGAATAAAAAAAACCAAAAACAAAACCAAAACACCTCTGGTATCAGGAGTTTGTTTTCATTGTTTCTAGCATCTCTCTCCACCTTGGTAATTTTGTACAATTTACTACTTGTAAACAGCATGTTTTCCTTTTTAATTCCTGGCCTGCTCTTTCCAGTGTCCATCTTTTATAATGTCTTGCATGTGACATCCTAACACTTACCAGCAGCAGATCAGCCATCAGAAACAGGCAATTCGGACTGACTAGTCCAAAGAAGCTGAGGAACTGATTTCAGAGAGGAGTCCTGTGCACACACGAATGTTCACACACGACTACATTCGGTGCCCTTCAGACAAAAAAAAAAAGTTGGGGGATTTTGCGCTTATCATTCCTGAGCATTCCTGCAGTAGAACTGTTCACATAGTTTTGTCTTAAGCTGATCTCTGGCTGCATTTTCAAAAGTGAGAATTAAGTAATTATTAGGATAGCTATATGTAGAAAAAAGGGGGTTTTTATTGACTTTTCCTTTTGTGAGGGTTTTTTCATAACTAAATCATAATGCATACTCCTCATGATTTTTTCTTTTGGAAAGCAATTAAATAGAAATCTGTAGGACTAAAGTATCCTTTTTCTGTTCCTATCTATCCCTTTACATATTGCTCTCCTGGTACTATCCCTGCCTTATTTGGGGCCCAATCCTTCTCCTATGAAAGCTAGTGGGAAAATGCAAATGCAAAACCAAATGCAAACCCCAGGATTTTTTTACTTTTTTAAGTGTAAATTTATGATGATACTGTAATATATGTTCTGTATCTGTCAAATACTTCATTTAATTTTTGATTATACAAAATATTGAATGCTAATTAAGTAATTTTCTCACTGATTGACAGTATCAAGCTCAGCATGAGCCAGTCACCACAGGTTAATGTGAAATTTCAGGCTTTGTCTGCAGAAGGTGTAATGAAACTTTTTTCTTTAAAAGTTTCAGATAAAAAGGGATTTTTTTCTATACCAAAAAGTCAATAGCAATGTGAGTTTGTGCTTGATGTAGGCAGACAGCTTTGCAAAGTTATTTCCATGTTTTGTGATATTTTGGCATTTATGATGTTTGTGGTTATAAATTTCTCCTTAATCTGTATTTTGATGGTTTTATTTCGAATTGTTGAAATCTGCAGGGAGTTTCTAATGCCGTAAATGTTTTTCATTGGCAGGATATTTTTTGTGTATTTTCTATAAGTGCTTACAAAGCTTAGATATAACAGCTGATTTTACAAATACTCTGAAGTGTAATGAGGAGATCTGGGTTTTGGTTAATATTAATGCCTCAATTTAGTAATAATCCCTTAAATAGTTTTAAAACTCTTTTGTTTCAGAAAATACTGATATCCTGGCAGGGCAGTAATGTATACTTATGTAGATTGCACATAGTTGAACAAACTTATTTTTACCTCATTTTGCCTTTATGATATCTTTATATATGTTTTGCAAAAAAGTAATAGACAAAACAATTTGTATTTTAATAAAAACCACTAATGATCTGACCTTAACAAAGTACTACCTATTCTTGGTTTTTTTACCATGGTATGTTTGTACAATACACTGCTAGTATTTTCAGCAGAATCAGCTCCTCTCTTTTCCCTTCCTTTTTCCCAGGTTTTATCTTGGGTAACAGCAATACTTGAGATTTTACTCAGTGAAGCATGGCGTTGAGAGTGTGTCTGATGCATCCACAGTATGTTGGAAGCAGCACTGGGGAGACATTGTGGTTATTGCCGTTATATGTGACAATAATTGTTGAAAGGTGCCCCTATATAAGGAGGATATTTTAGGCAAGAGAGTAAGACCCATTACTTGGGTCTAACGGCCAGACTCCCATATGTTCTAGCGCCATAAATGTTTTTAAAGATGCTTCCATTCACTTTTGGAAAAGGCTGCTGTGAATCTATCAGTGCACAAGCAAGCATGGGCAGTTGGTCCTTTAAGCTTCGCTAGCTGCTTTGCTAAGTGTCTGACCATTTACGATATCATAGAGTCATTAGTCTGGAAGAGACCTCTAATATCATCATGGCAGTTTCTCCACAGACAGACAGAGACATTATAAAGAGAGAAGTGAGTTTCTTCTTCACAGGACATAGAGTTTGGCTCTGTGAACAAGAAGTTGGTGTGTGCCTCTGTCCTCCCTTGTAGCCTCTGAGGGTTGTACAGGTCTGTTCCGAAAGGGTCAATCAAATCCAGAAGCCCTTTCTCCGTGGTTGATCCTGTTACACCAGCTGAGGTATATGAATACTTTGTAGATGCTGAGAGAGTATAAGTATTACCTTCTCATTGGGCTAACTCTGTGGAAGGGTTAGCCTTCGTGTCATTGTACTAAAAATGTTTTACTTTGGCAGAGTGAAAAATCTGTCCTTGTTAAGCACTACAAAATCCAGTGCTCGTCACTGAGTTAACTCAAATGAATTACTTTGCTTTAAGGGGACTCCTGATGTGATATTAAACACAATTACTTGAATATGGTTAGATTCCAGTGATGGGGTAATTCATCTTCAGAAAGAGCACAGCAGAAAAGTGGGCCTCGAAAGGCCAGTTTGGCTCCAAAGCTTTGTTCTTGAGTTTTACTCAGGCTTACAGCTACAGTTTTATGCAATCTGTGGAAATCGATGGCTAATTTTGTTTGGCTTACATGTGAGCAGCTTACCATTTGTATTTACTTTCCATTGAGTCTCTTAAACATGTTTTATACTGGCAGATTTTACTGTGAGCCAGCCAACAATGTTTTTGTATGAGCCAGCTAACATGAAATGCTAAAGGGAGGTTTTAATAAGGATATTAATGTTTTGCTTAGGAAGTATATTGAGTTGAAAGATGTTCATTTACATTTAGAAATGAAAAATGTCTTTCTGTTTATGGTTAAACTGATTTTTTTTAATCTTTTATTTGATTTTAATATTTAATATTCTTAATTTCTTAAAGCCAAAGCCAACTGAAACAGTCACAACTGATGAGTCTGGGGTAAGATTAGTAAACTGACCCCAGTGGTTTTACCTCTACTTGAGTTTATTCTTTTTACCATGTCTATTTTCCACCAATTTTTTTCTGTATTTTTCGTAACTGTCTTACTACAAAGGTGTTATGCAGTGGTTTGTATTCATTGTCAATGTACTTTTGAAGTCTACTACAAACAAACCCAATATGATCCTTATTAACAAACCAGAAAACTTGGAAATGCATGTGATGTGTGAAGCATTTCTACAGGTCCTGTGTTTTTAGCATGTAATTTTTCCTTTCATATCATGCTTATCAAGATGAAAAGGCCCTCGAGATACATTTTTCAAATCTTACCTCTTCCACCTGTGCATTTGTTGTTGTTTTTCTGGAAGTGTTGCATGCTTGAGTTTGTATTTGGTTTGACTTCTCCATGATGCTCTTCAGAACTCTGAAGACAGCGCTAGAATCTCCATCACGTTTTTCCGTCTCTTCCGGGTGATGAGACTGGTGAAGCTGCTTAGCAGAGGAGAAGGAATCAGAACTTTACTGTGGACGTTTATTAAGTCATTTCAGGTTAGCAAAATGTGTTTAAATTTGCTTTATAATTACAACCATTCATACACCAAATTTTATGAGGTAATATTCTGCAGAGTGCAAAAACCATTTCTTTTCAAATTCATGCTATCAATAATGACATATTTAATTATATTTGCATATTAATGCCAAAATAAACTTCACCAGTTACTTCAGGGAGTCCAAGGGTCATTCTTTCTCATTTAATATTAGCTGTTACTGTGAAATTTCTACATTACTTCATAAAAAAATATTTGTTATATCTAAAAGGGTAGGATAGGTTTGAAACTCACATAGGTCTCATACTTCCACACATTTTATTAGGTGACTACAAAAGAGGAATTTAATCTATTTTTTTAAATATAAAACTTATTTCATAAGTGTAACAAATAAATACTTGAATCCTTGCTCCTGAAAACTCTGATGAATGTCAAGTTAGTGGAACTCTATAACTGTATAGAAGGAAGTATCTCTGTGTTGTCAGAGTCAGTAATGAAAATAAAATTTAAAACTGCTAAAGATGATTTTTCTGCCTGGATTTCTGGCAGAAATAATTTAAAATATTATGAAGCTTGTATTCATTCTATGTGGCAGAATATTAAGAGTGACAGGTAATAACATTTTAAGCACTTGCAAAGGAATAAAAACCTTGGAAAAGCCTGTGTTGTACAGAGAAAGTATTTTTGTAAATGGAAATTGAAATTATGCTGTGAAATTATTAAAAGACAATGCATCTGTCCCATTTCTAGGCTCTGCCTTATGTTGCCCTTCTGATAGCCATGCTGTTCTTCATCTATGCTGTCATTGGAATGCAGGTAATTACAGAATTTTTTTAGCATTAAGCAAAAGTACAGTGTTGGCTACTCTGAGACTGGTTTGCAAAGTTGCTTATTGAAACATTCCTTTGATAGAGGTGCTATATATAAGACAGGGCTTTCAGAGTAAAGTGAAAATCTTTTATTGATTATGATTTTCGTAGTCAGAAAATCCAAAAAGATGCAAGAGAAAGGCTTAGTGTGAGCTTATAGTACTTGGTTTGCTGGAAGGAGCCACTCCTCTTCCATGTACTGTGAAGTCTATTCCTATGCATGAATGTATGAAAGAATGCATGGCTTCTTTTTACTATAGACTTGTTTTGGGAATCAGGCATTAGAACTCCAACTTTTTTTTTTTTTTATTCTTTTCATATGGGAAAGACTAGAGCTAGGAAAAGAATCTAGCTAAGGATTTAGGCACAGCTGAGCCTATGATTAATCAAGAGTAGGATAGACATACAAGATGTACAAGCACAGAAAGGATTTTGGTAACTTAAAATGTAAAAATGTGATGTTGGGATGAAGGTGCCACTCCTTCCACAAGCTGCAGTGCTGTGAGGGCAAAACAGGTTCTCCAGTCTTAATAATTGGAGATAGCTAGATAGGAGAAACCTGTCAGGAAACTGTTCCCAAAATTCCTACTACTGGGTTGTTTCTAGTGGGAGGATGGATGGGATAGCTAGTTGAGAAGGGACTGCTCAGACTGCAGGAAAGCAGCAGGTAAAGGCGCTGAGCATGGAGCTGTGACTGGGACTGCAGTTGGAGTTGCATGGTAGCCTCTGTGCCACACATGAGATCTGGTGCCTGAGGAGCATGGCTGGATGGTGCTCAACACTTTGGCAGAAGTTCCCCTGGATTTGGCTGCAGTTTTCTCTCTCCCTCTTTTTTTTTCTTCTCCTGATAACACTGGTTTTCCTGCCATAAGGCTGTAGGATACCTCTGCATTCCGTAAAACAGGTGTTTTCTTTTGTTCTCAGAGTTGTAAGGTTCTTCAAACTGGCACTAAAGGAGGTCCTAATTAAATAGGATGAGAAGAAATATGCTATGGAGGGTGGTTTTGCTTCCTCACTCTTTCTCTTCATCATTTATCCAAAAGCAGCTTGATGTCCTTACAGTCCAGCAGCATGTATACAGAGCAACATTGTGTTAATCTCTCTAAATTAAGTAACAGCCTTCCCTGTATTGTAAGAGGATATAAATGTATTATATTGGTGAAGAAGAACGATCTTGTGACCAAGGAATTGCAATTTAGTTTTGAAGAACAGAACTAATTTCCATCTTTGGCTGAGACAGGATGCTCAGATTCTCTGTACTTCAGTTTCCATCTTTGCATCTCTTTTTCTCTATTTAGACTCGAGGTTTTCAAGACAGCAATTATTTCTTTATTACAAGTATGTCCAGTATTTAATGCGGTAGGGCCTTAATATCAAAAAAGGACTCTAGGTGCTAGTTTAAAACAAATAATGTTTTCTCACCTGAAGTATAGGAATGTGTGTTAGTATTATAATGGTTTATTGATGCCAAAATAAATGATTAAGAATTATCTTGTATATGTGATAAATTTACGTCATTATCAGGAAAATCTAAAGAGAGTAAAGAAAGTGTATTTGTGAAAGTGTTTTTCATACATAGTGAAGCAAGTTTAGACTGCAAGGCCTACAGCTTCTGACAGTACAGGTCACTAGGATGAAAGTCAAAGTCCTATTTTATTGTAGGTGTTTGGAAAAGTGGCCATGAGGGACAACAATCAAATAAACAGAAACAACAATTTTCAGACCTTCCCCCAAGCTGTGCTCCTTCTCTTCAGGTGCGTAAACCTTAACTCTTACTTAATGCATCCCATTTCATTGTTATGTGAGAAATGTCTGTAGCTCTTGAACCACGGGTTTATTCAAAATGTGTTTGCAAGTGAGAAGCAATTTAGCATAGCAAGCACATACTCTATATGGCTGTATGCTGAGTGTCCATTGGCACAGCAGGGTTCTAATCAGGTGATACAGACCTAAACTCATTGCAGCTGTTGTGAAACATCTCATTTGTGGACTACTTGTCTTCAGGCAGAGCCCAAATATAGTCAGCCCTGATGTCACTGTGCAGGCGTGGGGAAAGGTGAAAAAGACTGTGCCCTTACTGTAATCTTCACAAGCATGGCTAGCATGACAGTTTGAAAAAATGAAAGGTTGTTGCAAAGATAAAGAAATAAACTGTTCTTTACATCTTTGCTGAAGAGAGGAGAAGAAGTAGAGGGTGTAACTTGCTGAAGGGAAATACCAGATAAGCAGTGGGCAAACCTTTCTGGTGGCAAAGGTAGCTAAATCTTGATGTAGGGAGGTTAGGGAATCTCCATCACTGCAGAGCTTAAGAGGAGGGTAAATATTTGCCAGGAGTGCTTCAAAGTGTTCTGGAGCAAGGAGAGGGAATGACATGGGACAGGGATGCCTCTAAAGATGACAGCCTTGAGGGCTCTCTTGCCTGTGATTCTGTAACTCCACTTGGCTCTTATATGTTGTTACTACTTTGGTTGGCAAAACTGGCAGGTCTTTCCTTGTCTGAGACCAAGGGCATCACCCCATGAGACCTAGGTCACTTTATGCATGTAAAGACTTGTCTTTGAAACTCAGTAATGAACACAGCCAAAAATGTCATAAATATGTAGTTGTATTTTGCTTATTTGAAATCATGGGTCTGTACACAGGCATTACCCAACTATGCAAAAAATGCAATAGCAGAAGTTAGAGACAAGCATTTCCTCAACCATGCTGGGGAAAAGGCAATTCATCTTTTACAAACAGATACCTTTAACTTTTATGACAGGTTTTCATACAGAACACGCTTTCATGCACAGCAGCTCCACTGCAATAAGTATTTAACTTGTAAATCACAGTTCGGGGTTCAAATTTTTACATGCTAGCCTTTATGGTACATTAGTCTGTCTTATAAAATGTGTCTGCAATCTCATATCGATGCTTGTCATTTCTGAAACATTCACAATCTGTCTTCACTTTTGTGCTTGTACAGCTCCAAGCATTTTCTCAGACCCTAACAAGTTAATACATCTTTATTCTGTTTTTATCAAAGAATGCCTAATTTATCTTTGTGACCTTGTAAAGGTGTGCAACTGGAGAAGCCTGGCAGGAAATCATGCTGGCATGTTTGCCTGGAAAACGCTGTGATCCAGAATCTGATTATAATCCAGGGGAAGAATACACATGTGGAAGCAATTTTGCCATCATTTATTTTATCAGTTTTTACATGCTTTGTGCATTTTTGGTGAGTCTATCTTGTGCTTATTAACAGAAATGAGCTTTGGAATTTTGACTTTCTTCTGAACTAAGAGTAGTGGGTTCAGTGAACAATTGAAAATCCCACGTGTAAAATATTTTTGCAGGGTTATGTTTTTCTATACACAGTCCTAAATCCTGTATCTTATACTGATTTTTGTGATGAGGGTGGTGAAACACTGGCACAGGCTGCCCAGAGAGGTGGTAGATGCCCCATCCTTGGAAGCATTCAAGGTCAAGCCGGACTGGGCTCTGGGCAACCTGATCCAGCTAAAGATGTCCCTGGTCACTGCAGGGGGGTTGAACTGGATGAGCTTTAAAGGTCCCTTCCAGTTCTGTCATTCTAAACTCTCGTGTGCAAGTTGTTATTCTGACTACAGGTATGCAGGAGTGATTGGTTGCATGTTTGAAAGCTAAGTTAACAGTCTTTTCATCAGCTGTTGTTTCATGCATTTCTCAGTAGTATTGAATATTCATTAATAATGTAATGGGTCTGCATGGCAAGGTTTTGGTGGCATACTGGTTAATGCTATTTGTATTATTTAAACTTAGCAGAATTTGGATTCGTATCTCTACAAGTGTACTCAAACTGTGGCATGTGAGATGTGAACAATAACCTTTCTTCATAATCCATGACATAATGGATTATTTGCTCTAAAATAGATGTTTTTCCTTGTTGCAGGTGTCTGGTCTAAGCTGGTTGATTTGTTCTGTTCGTAGTACTGTTCTCCTTATAAAAGGAGAGTGGTCAGAGTTCTGTGAACTAACGTAAACATACACGTTCTGCTGTTCTGTGTTATCTCCTGTGTTAACAAAACACATGCATAAGTCTTATTGTCATGACACTGAATCCTATTAATACAAAAGCCATTTCCCAAGACCTACACTGTGTCAAATAAATGTATGGGATCCATTCTTTAATTTGATGTAGTGGGATCTGGCAAATCAAGGAGGAGAAACAAAACTGTGTTAGAGCCTATGTCAAAGATTGAATACTCAGATAGAATCACACACTTGTCATGTCATTACCTGATAGAGTTCCAGTTAGTCGGTTACACGATTAGCAAGTATTTTCTGTGATATTTGATATTTGCCAAAAATCATTGTTTATGAGATCAATTTATTTGCTTGAATTCTTGACCTGCTACCTTTTTATTGAATATTTTTTTTAAATTTCAAAATAATTAAGGCAGATTGTTCTTAATTTTTTAGATTATAAACTTATTTGTGGCTGTCATTATGGATAATTTTGACTATTTGACACGTGACTGGTCTATTCTGGGTCCCCATCATTTGGATGAGTTCAAAAGGATATGGTCAGAATATGACCCTGAAGCGAAGTAAGTTAGATAGTTTTTCTGATAAGATTTATGTGGTAAAACCAATAAAAGCAGAGTATAGTATATTCTTTGGGAATGGTTGTGTGTTGGTAACTGATGTGTGTTGGTTCTAGGGGAAGGATAAAACATCTCGATGTGGTTACATTACTGAGACGCATTCAGCCACCACTTGGTTTTGGCAAATTATGCCCTCACAGAGTGGCCTGCAAGGTAGGTTTTACCCTGTTTTTTTCTTTCCAGGGTTCTCTCACAGTTCATTCATTCATTCTGCCCCTTATGTGTCACATATGCACACTGATCCTGTCTTCACAAGATCTCCTTCACTCTTGTTTTCCCCTTTTTTTGCAGGCTTAACTTAAACCAGCAAAGCTAGGGACATTTCTTTCAGTGTACTCATTTGAGTAGTTACCACCAATGTACAATTCTTCACAGAGCATCAAAATGAAAGGGGCCAGTCTGCAAATCAGTCACTAGTCTATTATTGTCACGTATATGAACTACCTCATCCCAGCATTTCTGGTGACTGTGTCACGTATAAGACTACTTCAACCCAATGACATTTCTGATTTCTTTTCAGTCCCAGGGAGGACAGTACAGTAATTTACGTTAATTGACCGTTAAGTTTGGATACAGTACTTCTACAGTCGCATCTATGAGAAGTTTGCTGCACATGAAACACAGAAATGAGATTGAAGTGTGGGGACTGCAAGATGATAAACCAAGCTGAAGTTAATAATGGCACGATGTGTAATTTAGATGAGGATTAATTGCATTTTAATATAAAAGTTTAAAAGCAAAACAAAGGAGATGAATAATTATTATGTTATTTGAGGATTTCAGAACTATGGATATTGTGGGTTTAGCAATTTCAGTACGAATAAGATCAGGCCTTTTAATTAAAGGATTGTTACAACAGCACTGGCAGTTGGATTTCTTTTATGTCTGTTTTATAAAGAGGTAAGTTGATGTATAAAACACTGGGTTCAAATGGAATGCTACAAGGGATACCTAAAGTGAACCTGTATCTATACATTAAGATAAGTTATCCAATTGAGTAATGCTTTTACACTAGAATAGAAGAAAATCCAAGTCAGACATTAAGAAAATATTTTTATAGATTAAATAGTGTTTCCTCTGACAGACAGCAGCGATACTGCTCTGAAAGATGAACACTGTAATGCAGAGATGGACTAATCCAAAGAGGAAAGCCCCCTTCACACCGTTTCAGTGTAGATAGCATAAGAGATGCATGGCGTCACTGAAGTTACCCGAGAAATGAATCAGCTTATACAAAACAGGCCTGGTGCTGTGGTTTTTCATGGAGCCTGAAGCTGGAGGAGCACATGGGAAACCTGGAACATGACTGCAACTGGAGTGCACGCTCTTAAATAACTGCATTTGTCCTTCAGACTTGCATAGTGTGACTTATAGCCAAGGACTGGGCTTCAGTGTTTGCAAATTAACTCAATAAATAGTTCGTGAAAACTACCAGACAGTGTAGCTCTTGTATAAGTGTGCATGTGATTAATACCAGCAAGAAGCGATAAGGGGTGGTTATTGTATGCAGCAGGGATGGCTCAACTTTTTTTGAAGACATAATTTTTATGCCTCTCAGTGGATATTATTCTTTGAATACATCAGCTTTTCAGAAATGAACATTACAGGAGGTTTGTTGGGTTTTTTTTCAAAGAAAGACACAGCAAAATTTGTTTTCTTTTTCTCATTTACAGAGGTTAGTAGCCATGAATATGCCACTGAACAGTGATGGAACTGTCATGTTCAATGCTACTTTGTTTGCTTTGGTTAGGACTGCTTTAAAGATAAAAACAGAAGGTAAGGTTCTTAGCTGTAAAGCCTTTACTGCACTTGTCAGAAGGTACAATGAGGAAGAGTTACAATTTACTTTGTTAGTTTTGTTGGACATGAGTATGAGCGTCTTAGTCTTACTGTATTTGGGTTGCTTTTGGATCATGAGTTGTATTCACTGTTGTAAGGAATGATTTGCTAGAAGATGAAAGGAAAAGGGGTAGTGAGGCTAGAGCCAAAGAAGTCTCAGAGATTATTATATGCTCTTATCTGGTCATATAAAAACATGTTCCAGTGGCATAACGGGAGTTCTAGTGCAAGGAGCAAAAGAGTTCCCCGTTCTATCCATCCAAGACGCTCCTTCCTCACTACTCTTTATCTTGGTGCCTTGGATCCCACGTTGGTGCAACTGCAACTTTTGCACACTTGAAAGCAACATCCCCAGTTTGGTCAAGGCCAGTTCTGACTGGGTTGAACGGATTTCTGTCATTTACTTCAGAGAGGGAGAAGTTTTAAAAAATACTAGTATGTTTCAAATAATTTTGCTTTCTATTTTCATATGTTTTCTCATTATTTTTATCACCTCTTTCTACTTTCTGTTCCATGTCTTCTGCCATTCTTAGCAGAATTTGAGTTCACTGTCAGTAACAAACTGATTAGATTAAGTCCCTCAGGCATTGCTGTAGCTTAGTGGAGCGCTGCAAGAGATGAAAAACCGCTCTGTAGTCAGTTGCCTGAACTTTGAAGCCTGTACGACTGAGTAATTACTCTGATTAAACAAATAAAGGCTCAGCTTTGGATCCAGAAGGAAGTGGCTTGCAAATAGCAAGTCATCACTTTCAGCACAGTTAGGCAGAAGCTAGTAAGCAGTGACAGAGTAGAGCCAAGATCTGTAAATTACTGTTCACCTATGCAGTACTCCAGAGACTGATTTGAAAGCCCCAGGAGCTCACTGTCTTAGGCCATTCTCTTTAGTTGTTATCTGCTACTTCTTGCTGCAAAGCATCCTTATCACTGTCTTTATTTGTATACAGCTAATTAATATCCAAAGGATTGTTCATTGCAGCTGCCTGAAATATAATTGCCATTTTGTGTTTTTCTGGTTTATTGCCACAGGTAATCTAGAGCAAGCAAATGAAGAACTTAGAGCGGTTATAAAGAAAATATGGAAGAAAACAAGCATGAAATTACTTGACCAAGTTGTCCCTCCAGCTGGCGGTCAGTCTGATAAACTTTGCAATATGCTATTCTCTGTGTGTTTTGGTCTTTCTAGACTGTTATGAAGCAAAGAAATAAAATTACTAAATTTTGCAATTACAATGTCATTAAAAGACAACAAACAATAATAACAAAATAAATATAGAGAAAATTATATCCTGTTACACTAGATAATCATGTAGGACTGATAAGTACAACTTCCTTAGATCAAAAAGAAAGAAAGGAAAATGTCACGCTTATTTTCTTGCTTGAAAAAAAACCCCTTATTAGACCTAAATCTAATCTTGATTTCAAGTCATTCAGCAAAATAAAATGAACTTAGTTTGATTTCAATGTATTGAGCAAAATAACATGTTTTGTACTAATCAAGCTTGACAATGTACACTATGTTATAGCTTAGATCCTTGTATACATTGAATACTTCTGGGAGAAAACTAAAATTTAATCACCAGCTTAAAAATTTTTTTTTGCTAAATTAATAAAGCAAGAAGCTAAATTTTCTCAGTTACACCAGTTTAAACCAGACCAGTTCCATAGTCAACAGATCATGGAAATTGTTCAGATTTATGCCAGTGTGACTGAGATACGGATATGGCCCACGTAAAGAGACATCTAAATTCTAATGACGCCAATACATTTGCGAGAACTACAAGGCACGCATATTAGTTGTTCCTACATGCTGTGAGGTCAGATATTTGTTATATCTCTCTTTTAAAATATATATATTCCAATATATATATTTAGCCTTTTTCAATATATACATTTCTATTAATATGCTGTAGTGTAGGTTTAGGTGACTGGGTTTTACTTGCTTTTTCAAGTTTTAAAGGTGCAGGATCTGTTGCACTGTCACCCATACCCAAGATATATTAACCGAAACATCCAATACCTAGATTCATTGTAATCATCTGGTATTTCTTGTAGTTTATTGTACTTTTATAGTGTTACGGCAGCTTTCAAGACTGATCAGACTCAGGTTTGGAAGCAGACTCAAGATCCCAGGCCCGATGGTGGTGGAGGCTGATCCCTTTCTGAAGGTGATGCTCTCAGTCTCTAGGGGAGGAAGAGCATGCTGGCTGCACTGCTGTTCAGCATGACCCAAGAAGCAGCATTAGCTTTGTTGCTGGAGAGAGCCACTTGCTATTGGTGTGGTGGCATCCAGATAATCGTGGGGATGAAAGCAAAAATCTGGCAAATTTGACAATCCAAAGGGGAACTGATACTGCACATTTAAAACAACTTTTTGTGTTCTACTCTGTTTTTAGCCTTACACCTAAGTGCTTGCATGGCATAGATGAATTGCTTTGTTATTGTTGTAACTATGTGCTTGAGCTTTTTCTGCAGCCTCTATTCCTTTCAACTATGAGTCTTTCCGAATATTCTGAAGCAATTCTGTTTTAGGGTGGTGGCATGGAATTAGCGTTGCCTCTTGCCAACTTTATTCCCCTACATTTTTTAATTGAAATAGAGATGCATGCTTCAGAATAGCGAGCTGTGCCTGCCTAAATCAATCTGACAAAGAATCTGTAAAGGTCACATTCCTATAACTAATCTTACATAGTAACTCACTGTTAACTTCAGCTTCATTTCATTGCTGAATATAAGCTGTATATTTGTTTTCAGCTGTACTAAAATTCATTGCTAATATTTATTCTGCAAATGTAGCTCTTCAGTGTAGCTAGAAGGCTGAAAACCTGGGTCATTGCTCAATTGATAGAAAACAGTATGGCTTCCACAGCCCAGTATAAATAAGAACATGTTGAGAAGTCCTTAAGACTTACGGATTTTTTCATTTGTTTGGTTTGTTTCTCTGTGGATGTTGTTGTGACTTACCTGAAAATTAAAAATATTTAACCCACCTAGAAAAAAGATGAATATAGCTATTTTACATTCATATGCCATAGGAGTGTAAAATAGCTTAGTATAGAGTAGAAATCAGTTTTTATTGATGCTTAATATTCAACAGAAAATTGTATATGAGAATAACACCAGTGACGTCTGATAATAACAACCTGCTAGAAGAAAATTCTCTTCAATATAAACCAACAAAGCATCCAAACTCAATATGTTAAAATCCCTTTCACTTAAAAGTATTAAGCAGTCTAGCTGACAATGTTTTTCTCCAGTATTACTTTTGCTGGTACTACTGAATGCTAGATCCTTCATGTGCTTGTGACCATACCTCCAGAACACAAACAGAACAATTATTTGCAGAGCAGAATGAAATTAATCCATATAGTATTTTTTCCTGATTTATAAATAGATGCACTAGAAATGAACAGCTAGTTAATTATTGGTACTGGTTAAATAACTCATTACTACAACTTAGTTAGTGACACCTATCCAGTACAGAAAAATGAAACTGTTTTGCAAAAACATAGAATGTCAGTCAAATGCCTGACTGTATGAATGAGTTAACATTCCTAGGAGACTAGAGAGTAAGAGAAATGTATACAACTCACTAAAGTCACCTGTATTCTCTAAACTCCCCAGTCTCCACCCGCAAGCCCATTTAATCCTGCCTAATACTTTTTGCCCTCTTCCAAAATCTTCCTACTGAAATGATTCCTTTTGCTGTCACTAATTGTAGTTATGGATTTGTCTATTCTGTGGTCAGTTATGCTTAGCTGCCTCCCTGTATCTGTCCATATCTGGCTATATGTGTGTTACTCAAAAAACAAAGTCAAGGATGGCTCTCCTGGGCCAGGCCTCAGTTCATGTGTGCACGTGTCTGCAGTGCAACTGACTGTGCCTGTGAAGCACATGTACATCTTGTTTGTATGTACAAACTTTGACATGCACAATTCAGCAAACTGATAATGCATTTGTCTAATATGCTTATAAAAATTCGGTGCATGTCCAGAGTGACCAATAAGAACCCTTGATTTCTGCATACTGAGACTTGGCAGGTATTGTCATCTCAGGCACAGTCAGTAGCCGTGCGATGTCATAGCCTGACTTGAGACATGCTCTAAGTGCAACCCATAGTAGTATATGTTACACGGAGTCTGTCACTTTTATGTGCTTGTTATTTCTAGGAGCTATTTGCTTCCTTAAAAGTTCTGTTCAAATACTTGAAAAAAAATAGTATAAAGGATGGGGAAAGACTTATCTGGGGAGTTTGACCAAGGCTATGTTGCAGATCAATGGATTCAGCTAAACTAAGGAAAGCAAGTTTAGATTACATGTTTTATAAGAGATCTCTTATAACAAAGCACTGTTAGTCTCCTGAGGGGCTGCCAAGGGAGACTGTAGATGAACATCAAAGCAAATGTTCACAAAAAGTTTACAAATTAGGTTTGTGGAGTCAATTAAAAAGCTTTTTACTGCTGAGACTGGATCTGTTCCTGCTGTTTCCTAGTGGGAAGTGGGGGGTCTTAGACCTTTGAGGAGATGTCAGTATTTGGCAGAGCAGGCTCTTTAATGTGCTAAGTTATTTCCCGCAACACACTGGTCTCCCAACCAAGATATTTTAAAGCAATTATTAACATTATTTTTGCTTTGATGCATTTAAAGACAAATAAAATGCTGGTAGAATACATCCCTGGTGCATTTTTACTGATATTAAAAGCTGTCGTACTTTCTCACATGCACACAGCCCATTTCAGACATTGTAACGAGAGAGGAGCTTATTTTGAATGGTAGAGGATTCATTTTGAGACAGACTTTGTCACAGAGGTAAAAATGAGTTTAAGCAGTATTGTACAGGGGTTGGATTTCCCCACCCTTTTTACTGATGTGAAAGCAAGTCATGAAAAATAAGTTAATTAAATTTAAATTAGCAAAAGCTGTCATATTACAGGTAAAAATACTATTAGATATATTATTGTTAGAGAGATACATTGGGACATATTATTATTGATAAAATGAAGACGCAAGGAAACTCTGTTTTAATCAAATGTTAACGTATGACATTACAGTATATGACAATCGATTACAGAATTTGCTTGACAATCAGAGAAAAAGCTTGCTTAACAGAACGTGTTTATACGTAAAAAAAAAACAACCAACAAATGAACCAAAATGGAAAAACAAACTCAAGTCTATCCTAAAGCTCCATTACAAAGTTAAAATACGGAGAAAACAAATGACATAAACCTAAAAAAATCCATACCTTCTAACAAAAGGTGTGTTACAATCTGTCTGGGCACATTAGATTTTCTGTATTTAGTCAAGCCACAACTGGGTACAGGGTAACCCGGATCCTGAGATGTGTTAAGCACCGGTCTGTCCCAGCAAGGGCAACTGGAGTGACGGGAACTTCCTTCCCATCAGGATGTGGGCCCTGACAGTGGAGAGAACTTTGATGCCTAAAACACACCAGCCCTCCTTTATGTATGGCAGTAGCCAACTAGCAGCCATGTTGCAGACAGCTGTCTCAAGACATTGGAAAAAGTTGAGAGATTAGGCAGCACAGCAGAAAGGGAAATAGCCAACTTCATGCCAGATAACTCTAGGGGAAAAAGTGTGTCAAAACAAAAGCAATGTTTTTGAATAGAAGACTATTCCTAGTTTTCTGGCAAGCATTACTCATCAAGAGATCAAACTTGCACAGATGAATGATTCAAGGGGAGTCATGAAACAGGCACATATATTCTTAACATGCTATGAACCAGGAGATTTTGATATCCTCACGAGGTACCTGCCGTTGAACTTTGAAAACTTTGAAATTTGGATTTTGTTCACAACAGTGACTCTGTAAAAATGCTAGGTTTTACTGTGCTTGCTGTTTGCATATCTTTTGAATTGTACTAAATTAACGGAGGGAAGTTATTTTCATTTCTGTCAGCATTGCAGAGCTGATACGATACAGCAATGCAAGAAAGTGACATATTTGTTTCATATTTACTATTATCATCATCACCTTAGAAGGTGGCTAAGGACCACATCTTCATTTAAACAAAGGCCTCATAGAAAATATGTGAAATTGTAACCTCTGTGAGATTTCCTCAGTCTAGAATATTTTATTGGGTAACATAAGATAGCAGAAGGTACAGCCCAACATGACCATCTGGGACACAAACATAATTCAAACTGGAAGATGCTTGGGTGTTACAGTGAGGGCATGACACCAATAAAAAAAAAATGTGCATAGTGAAGTAGGCTGTAAATATGTCAAAGTCCTTGTGCAATCAGAACAGTGCTATATTAATACACTGACTAAGCAAATTTGGTTCAACAGTGGGAAAAAAAGAGATGTTGTAAGCAGGACTTTTTTTTATAGAGTCACTCCTATGAACATAAGTGTATGTAAGTCATAGTAGCTTTTATTTTAATCCATTTATTCCAAGTAACTAAAGCCAGTCTTTTAGCTTCTATGCATATACAGACATGTTTGTGGTTTTGTTAGAAACTTACACAGACTTACGTAGAAGTACATGAGTCTTGGTAAAGTATTGTTATTGTCTTCTTAATTAAGGATGAGTTCACTTAACTGACTGAGCCTAAACTGCTTGCTAAAACATTGCTTTTAAGCTAGTTAGAGGTTCCATTGTTGTAAGCTGAAAGCATAGTACCTATTGCAGCCATCACATTTTTCCCCCCGAATCAGATATGAGTGTAGAGGCTATTGACAAATGTGCTGACTTGGGAGAGATCTGTCTGGTCTGTTCATTTAGATGATGAGGTAACCGTGGGGAAGTTCTATGCCACCTTCCTGATACAGGACTACTTTAGGAAATTCAAGAAACGCAAAGAACAAGGACTGGTGGGGAAATATCCTGCGAAGAATACCACGATTGCTCTGCAGGTGATTTTGTTTTTACATTTTTAACTAACCATTTTGTGAGCTTACTTGAAATAGCAGGTAGATGAATATTGATGATTGTGCAGTGCTGCAAGGATTTTATTTAGCTGGGACACTTTTGGCCCTTATTCGTCAGAAAAAGTAAAACGTAATCCTGCTATTCTGTCTATAACAAGGTAAGTGCAAAAAGTTGTTCTCTGTGGATTACTCACAGTAGCAATGGTTATAAAATTTCTTGGCAAGTCTAGTTGATACATCACAATCTAAAGTTGCTGATGTAAAATCAGATAAATGAAGTTCTGAGCTATCGTTTCTGTTCTTTGTTTTGCTTTAACTGTTCAATTTCTTGTGTTCCTACAATGCTATAAGCCAGTTCTCAGAAAACTGCCTAATATGCATTACCTCATAGTAAAGAGGGTTTTACATAGTATCATTTTTCTTCTTAATTCTCATTGTTCTTTTTCTTTTCCACTTATGATTACTGGTGAAATACCTTTCTAGCAGTATTTTTTAATATTTGCAAATTGTGAACTTCACATTCATCCATTTCTCTCAGGAAGTAATATTAGCATACTACGTTAATGTCATACGTCTGTCTGTCCCTTAACACAAGCTACCAGTGGAAACCAGGACAACAGATTTGGCCATCTGTCTCTCAGCGGGCCTGCAGCAAGCAGTCCATAGTGTATATGTGGTCTAAAGAGGATATTCTGAAAACTTCTGTCCAGTGAAACCCCTTGTATTATGAACTTTCAAACAGGCAAATGGAAGGCTGTCCTCAAATAATTCCAGACATCATACACTGCACCATTTTTATTGGATTGGGACTTTCTGAATTTCAGATAATGCTGACTAGATGCCTACAAACTATAAAGATATTTAATGTTTCTGATAGCTTTTTATTCTGATGCCAAAATTTAGCAATATGTTGTGAAAATCTCTTTCTAAAAGGGGTGAAATGTGTTAACCTGATTCAGATACTGTTTTCTTTTTTAAAAATCCTGCTGGTTTGTACTTTGATCTAGCAGAATGGTTTTTTCTGTCTTAAGTGGGTAATTTGTTTCATTCCTGTTTCCTGAGAATGCCTCTGCTGGCAGCTCTGACACACATTCTGTTCCAAGTCACCATAAGCATAACAGATGCAACAGGCAGAGAAAGATTCATCACAAATCTTGCTGTTGATTTGTAAGCACATAGCTTGCCAGGACAGTACGAACTGTATTTGCATATCATGAGAGAAGAGAAAATTATGAGGAGTAGAAGAGATTAAAAAGAAGACTGGAAACAACTGAGAGGGACGTGAAAGACATTGGATTTTTAGGAAGGACTTTGCAGACTTCTTCATTGCAGAAGCCTTTGAGCATAAGGAGCTCAGAGTTATTTTTAAGCCGCAGTATTATAATTTTCCCACTTGTGTTTTTGAAGTTGCACATATAACAATATAGAAACAGGCACTGAGTTTCCAAATGTGAGTGTGCTCTGTTGTTTATTATCAGATCACACTTCCTGTTCAGTAACAGGGCAAGATGAAGCCAGAAAGAATTAGCTCTTTCTCTGTCTTCAGACAAATATATTTCAATTCAAAACAGCTAAAAAAATGACCTTGAAGCTCTGCTAGGAATCTACAGAGGCTTATGGGATTTGAGGCATGGCATTTATTTTTTAGCTGATTAATACAATGCTCCTGTGGTAACCAAATGAGCCAGGCTGGCAGATGAGAAGGTTCATTCTTTCTTTCTCCCCATTTTTCTCTGTTCTACTTTTGTACTTTCTAACAAACCGGTAGTAACTCAATTTGATTTACCAAAAAAAAAGTGGAAATGCCATTTCAAAGGAATCTGAAACCTGTGGTTGGAAAAAAGCCCAGTCTTACAGGTTTTCAGTCCAGCATTTGAAGGAATAATATAATTCAGTACTGGAAGCTACAGCAAGTCAGACTCAAAGTCAAAAGACCGTGTTGGAATAATTAATTATATGAGGATACAGCTTTAAACAGACCTGGATAGCTTTCTAAAAGAGATGTTCTACTTCAAGGAATTGATTTCTTCTGATCAATGCCCCTGAGAACAGTCCTGTGGGATGTATTATGGAGAAGTTAGTATAAATTATCACAGATGATCCTTTTGGCCTTACAATGTGTAAAAATCTGATATCTCTCCATTTGCAGCCTCTTCATTCCAGAATTGCTTTGTCCAATGCTTAAATGCTTATAAAAATTTAATGTTTTCAAAAACCTATGTCCTTAACAACCCTTTTTTTGGCAGCATAGTTCAAGGGTATACCATCAAACTTGTTTTTCACTTACAGAACTTTTGTTGAATGATCTGTGAAAGGCTTGTAACTATGAGGATGTTATTTCAGTCCTTGAAGAGCTAATAGTAGCTATTTTTTCCATTTATTCTCTCAAATACTCTAAGTAAACTAATGTTTGCAGATATCTCTGGTAAACAATATACTAAGAAAAGCTGAAACATGCCATTTCACTCTGTCTCTCATCCAATTTCTTAGGGGAATTGTGATGACTGTTATGTAGATACACACCACATTTTCCTTATAAACACTAAAGGAACTTCATATGGCAGTCACGATGGATTTATATCTCTTGTTACTCAGTTCATCCGGATGAATTTTCTGTTTATTTGTATATCTCCATGTAAACTAATCATATGAACTGCACGTACAGTATTGCAGCACCTGACTTGCTTACTAAAATATACATGGAACAGATTGTGAACAAACAAAGTCCTAAATTAGTCAGCCTTCCCTCCTCTCTGGAGAGGAAGAATATCCCCAGCTACACCTGTGTTCCTGACACTGAAATTTGCCAGTAAATATTTTTATTCTTGGCTGTATTTTTCTTATCTTTTTGTTGTTTTGAGAACTTTCTTTTTGAAATGAGAAAATTCCTGTAACCAGGGCACGGACGTGACTTCAGCAGCCCCTTTTATTTAGTTTCTCTAAACTAGTTAGTATTTTGCAGTATCTAGTAGTCATGATAATACCACTGCAAACAGGGGCTGC
Organism: Leptosomus discolor; assembly: GCF_034619465.1. NCBI lineage: Eukaryota > Metazoa > Chordata > Aves > Leptosomiformes > Leptosomidae > Leptosomus > Leptosomus discolor. The sequence continues at coordinate 15,082,171 of NC_141399.1, forward strand.
TTTCTGGACTGCTAGAAGTGGTGAGAGCAGCAGAAGTTGGGCTGAGTCTGTCTTTTGTTTTTCAAGCTCTGTCGTTCAAACCTTCCTGTACTAGAATTGTTTGCTTAAAGCTTTAAATGAGATGAGGAAAATACTTTTATCAGGCTACAATAAGAAAAGGCTTTCCAGTGATCTAGTTCTTCTATTTGTACAGAACAAGACCAACTGTATTTTCATGTTCTCGTCAACAAGTCACCCTATTGCAGACCAGTTGTCATGTTGCAAAATCATTAAGCCAACCAGCAGATAAAAAGCAATGTCACCCGTTCCAGTTTGTGACAAAAGCTGCATGAGCAATAAATGCTCTCATACTTTTGCTGACATCTGTAACTGTCTCTTTGGGTGGTTGGAATTACCTGCAGAATTAGTTAATTAGTGAAGAACATGCTTCCTAAGGATCTCATAAACCCTGCAATTGCTGCGTTATCTAGCCTGGCCTTATCTCCTTCTCCTCCAAGAAAGGGAGAAAACAACATGCGATCAAGCTTTACAATCCATTCGTAACTGTTGAATGAAGCAAGAGGTGAGTTTTATAATCCTGCTGTTTTATAATCCTGCTGTTTCCTATCGTTGGACATGTCACACTTTTCTTGGCTTCAGGGAGTAAGCATCCAGTTTGAGAGAGAAGTTATATGCTCCTTGTGACAAAACCCATTCTGTGTTTTAATTATCAGGACAACTGTTGAGGCAAGAAATTAATGTATGTTGGCATTTTCGCTGTTTCTTGAGAATGTAACAGAATTTTTTTGACATAGATCGGTGTACTCTGCCTTCCTTTATTGTTCATGTTCTCAGCAGTATTTTGTTGGGGGGTTGGGGTTTTTGGTTTGGTTTGGTTTCTTATGCTACTTTTTTTTAGTACTGAAGGGAAAACCATGTAACTGGCAAATGGCCTAAGGCACAGCTTCACAGCTTCTCCCAAGAGAGCTACGCCTACTTTTTCTTTTTGCTAGTCCTTTAGTTATATTCTAGGGCATTAAGTTGGATGCCTTGCTTTTAGCTAAAACTGTTTAAAACATTTACTTCTCATTGTATCAGGAACAGCAACATGACTTATGTTAATGTAGGCAGAAAAATGATGTGCAATAATATAAGAACGATGACATTCAAGATAAAAAGTGTTGTAGAACTGCAAAGCAAAACCTTCACAATATTACAACTAGAATTTAAGATCATAAAAAATATTGTTTTCAGCAAGAAAAGCACTTGAAAAATCTAATATAAAAGATAAGGGATCATCTATACCATCTTTAGTTAGTTGAAGAGAATTGCATAACACACGGCAAGATTCTGTGAGCTCAGGAAAGTCCAGTGAGATTTCTCTGGTGGCCTACGTTAGTCATGTTAGTAAGTCCTGTTTCAACAAGTGTGGGAATAAATCTTCCCTTGGAAGCCACATTATTTAGCTAAAGGCTTCATCTGTGGACCCAGGAAGGCAGACTGAGTAAGGATCATGTGTAAAAATACTATTCTTAGAAGCTGTTATCTTTAGAGAGACAAAAAGGGTTTAATTTCAAGGTTAAATAAAAAGATTCACTTTTTTTGCAGGGGGGGGTTAGGTCAAGAACTTTTGGCAGTAGGTGTAATAACTAAAATCAATGGCACTTTAATTTTACCCTTTTCCCAAATGTCTTTTCTATCGTTTGCAATTCACTGGCTAAAAACATTCTATGCCTGCAGTTACATTGCCATCAGAATTTTTTTCCAGCACTTTACAGTCAAATTTCTACAGTAAAATTTACTTTATCAAGCCTTTATCCCAGCTGAACCAGTTATTAATGTATGTTTGTCAATAAAATATTCCTAAATTTCAAGAAACTTTTATCATCTTTGACTTTTGAAGCATGCAAGGGATGTACTTTTTTCTTACTTTTAAAGAATATTTTGAAATGTATAGTCACATAGTTACTGAAAAGCAGTTTGTATCAGGGGAGGTTCAATGGCTTGAGGAAATAATTAATAGGGTTCTTAGGCTCTCTGAATTAACTGTTTTACTTAACTCTGCTTTTTTACATACACACCTCTCACATCCTTAATTACTTCTAGTTAAAATTACGATGCAAACACTCTCAAATTTAATTTCAGGTAATGAAATTCAAAAATTCAAAGTTTGAAAAGCCAGAACTAGTGAAAAAAGTTTTCTGTTGCTTTAGTTTCTTCCTTTACTGTATTGCTTCGTAAAACAAAACAAAAATAATCATATGCATCACCTCCCTAGCCCTGATGGTATTTATGTATCTGACATCAGTGACAAAGATGTGCACAAAGAGGGAATCACACTAAGGGAGTCTGCTTGGCTGCTGCTTCTCTGATGTCACAGATGTTGAGAGACGCAAAATATCAAGAAAAACACTAAGAAAATAAGGTGTGGTTTTTTCCCCTCCAAGGTTCTGAGAGTTATGTAGGTAATGGGGACTTACCCTGCCTTTCTACCAACAAAATAAAGCAGTTCTTTAGAATCATAGAATGGTTTGGGTTGGAAGGGACCTCAAAGATCATCTGGTTCCAACCCCCCTGCCATGGGCAGGGACACCTTCCACCAGACCAGGTTGCTCAAGGCTCCATCCAACATGGTCTTGAACACTGCCAGGGATGGAGCATCAACAACTTCCTCAGGCAACCTGTTCCAGTGTTTCACCACCCTCAGGGTGAAGAACTTCTTCCTGGTATCTAGTCTAAACCTGCCCTCTCCCCGCTTCCAACCATTACCCCTTGTCCTATCACTGCAGGCCCTTGTAAAAAGTCCCTCCCCAGCCTTCTTGTAGCCCCCTTCAGGTACTGGAAGGCCGCTATGATGTCTCCCTGGAGACTTTTTTCCAGGTTGAAAAGTTGCACTTGTGTTCTGCATTCACTTTGAAATCAGCAGCACCTCTCATGCAGTGCTGTTAAAACTGCCGCCTCTGTCCTTTTAAACTGTTAGTAAGAGGATGTTATAGCTGATACGGATCAGTGACAAGTGTTTAACAAGACTAAACACATGCGAAATTGATACTGAACTCGCTAATAAGAAAACTATAACAGAGCTTTAAAAACATCTGTTGTAAAGATAACAATTTTTTTCTTCCACTCCCATTTCTTTTTAGCCTGCTTGAGTTTCTCTCTCTCCAAGGTCGTGATACTTGGTCCTTAATTTGATTTAAATATTTCTTAGAAATGCCTCTTTCACTATGCAGGTGGCTCTGTCGCATTGTAATTGTAGTGTAACAAGCTAAACTAGAGAAAGAAAAGGAAACTGATAGTGGTGGGTGGGCTGACATTTACTTCTGTAAGACATTTCATTCAACCATGTCCAGCATTTGATCAGACTTTTCCAGGCACTGTAGTGTGAGGAGTGGCTGTGTCTGCCTCTCAGGGGACAGCGTAGAAGCTGTAAAATCAGCAGCTTCTGAATTAACACTAGAATAAGTACAGAATACTCTTTTTTTGTCATTAAGACTTTAGGCATTTTAACACAGAAAACTGGAACTTGCATCCTTTGCCTAAATTTTATTTGGTTGTATGAGCCCAAAACTTGTGTACTGTGTCAAGAGAATGTCACTGGCAGCCCCCTACACATTTGGGGGCCAGAGCCTCAACCCAACTGGAATAAAGAAAACAGCTGCTTCTGATACTGGTTTCAGAAATGTTTTGGGGGGAGAAGAAACAATAAAAGTTTGGACTGAGTCAGCAAGTTAGAGCAGAGCTCCCTGCACGACTGGATTTGCTTTGTGAATGCCAGAGCATGCAGCAGGCAAGAATTCCCCTTCTCACTCCTTGATAATTGCATTCGGGGTGATTTTTATTCCGTAGAGCTCAGAATTTTCTCAAGGGTGCAGCATTTGCGGTTAGCCTAGCACCAGCTGCTGCTTGGGTACATGTAGTCAGAGAAGAGGAAGCACTCAAGAAAGCGAAGTGGGTCTCAGGAGATTATCTGCTCAGGCTATTCAGTAACATCTTTTTGCTGTGAAGTTTCAAATTCCTCCCCACTCAGAAAAGGACACTTCAGATTATAAACAACAGCAGTTTGTCTAAACTTGCGTATTGTCTCCAAAAACGTGTTCATAAATGAATTAAAGGTATCCCTTGGAACTACGACAGCCTGTATTCTGCGGACCCAGGGGTTTTCACTTCTTATGAAGGGAAGAAAAGTGAGTAGTTCTGAAATGATAGGTGGCCCGTTCACGTTAGCTGGCTGCTGTCACTTTTGTGGTTTTATACATGCTCCTAGGGCATGAGAAAAAAATTTCTTTAGGGCTCACAGTGCCTTTCTAATGTTATTGACTGATACTTATGCAGTGAGAACAGATCTGTTTTCTGGGTAAAATCAGAATGAAATTATATTTGTAGCAGTGGTTTAGAGACGTCTTTTTGTAGTGATGGAAATTTGTATTGAGCCAAACAGCAGTCACGTTGCTAGTATAATAAATGTTAAGTGAAGCATGAACAAGTTTAATTACTTTGTCTAGCACGTAGGGTAAATAAATTCATTCCACACTATTTTTCTTAAGGAAAATACTGGAAACTATGTAACATTAGCATCTATTTTTCACATTTATTTACATGTAACCCTCTTTGTTAAAACATACAAATAGAAGTGAAGGGATATTTCCCTTCACAAGTACACAAAAGCACTGATCTATTGGGCTGAACTTGATTTTGGGAACATGTTTCATATTAAACTAGTTATGCTTTTTTCTCTCTGCAAATTTTTAATATTAACCCTGCAGTAAACAGTGAAAGAAAAAAAAAAACCAACCCTCTCGTAGGCATCAGCTGAGGGGTTAATGTGTTGCTCAAGTTCAATTTAATTGTGGTCCCATGCTCGTGTTGTGTTCACAGAAAGGCTTAGCTTGAAGGGAGCCGGGGTTTGACTGAAAGCACGGAGATTTGTGTAGTTGTAGAGCAGTGCCCTCAGCTTCAGCGCTAGAAGATGGGCTCTGTGAAGATGAATAAGACTGGGGGACTGAGCCTTGACTACTATGTCTCTTATGTTCACTGCTATAGTGTAGGTCTATCCGGCTATTTTTCTGCATGCTGCTTTTCCTATTTTAGTGGTTCTTGCGTTGTATTCTGTTCGTACTAACCTCAGTTTACTTTTATGTTAGTGTGGCAGTGTAGCTTTGAGCTTTTTTGTTCTTTTTGGTTTTCTTTGCTATTAAATAAGCTGTTAGTAAAAACATGTTCATTATTTACAAATGGAATGGGTTTTATAAGTGTTTTTAGAGTCATAGGCTTTCTGTATTCTAAAGCTCTGAAGACCTAAGTATTTAGAATTCATGTTCATGCTTTATTTCAGATCTAGTGAGATTAATAGCAATAACATAAATATACATCATTCTTCTAAAATCTGTGAAGCAAAGTTTACAGGTGTGTCTTCCATTTCCTATAAGATACCTCAAAAGAAGGAGCATTGTGTATTTTATGTGACTAGAAATAGTGTAGATGATAGTGTTTCTTACTATTTGAATAAGGGTATTGTGGTTGCTCTTCTTAAACTAAGCTTAAACTGCCTCTGTCTGTAGGTTGCACCATATCTCTAAATGGATGTGGACTGAGTTTAGATATAAAGTAAATGAACTTTTTGCAGTTCCAGTATTTATAAGCATTTAAATGGTTTTCTAAAAGTCATCACGGGAGTCTTGCATTATACACAAATTTCTTAATATAAGACCTATATCTAGAGTGGTGTTAGTGCTTTACGTGTACTATAGACATGGAAAATTGATTTTAAATCTATTTGGCATTTATTAAAAGTAGTCTTTTCTAAATGTTTAACTGTTTAATATTATAATGTTTACTTTTAAATGTTTTGATGTTTTGATGTGAGGTGCTTTTCAAGCATCTTTAAGCTTATCTCTTTCTAAATGACCAGTTCAGAAATACAGTTATTAGTCTCATGACAGTTTTTCTCACTGAGGGACTCAGTTCTATTACTTCGGCATTTGAAAGCACATGTGTGTCTTCTCAATGCTATGCCAGAGTCAGTGGCATCATTAGTTGTCTCTTGAGATGCTATTTAGCACACAGCACTGGTGTATTAGTGCCTTGTGCCATCTTGAAAACATTGCAGGAGCTGTTATGCCACATAAAGCACAGCCGCACAGAATTATCATGTTAATTTGAAGTTGTCTTGCGCATTTACAGGAAAGCTATTTAAAGACGTGCTTGGGTTTGTTATGTAATTAATGTTGTTCAGTGCACTGTGTGTCACTGGTTTGCTAACTGACACTGGTGCCCCTCATCCTTCTCATGGCTACAAGGAAAAAATTAAGCAAGGAGGGCATCAAAAATTAAATTTTAGAGAGAAAGTGTCTGAATAAGAAATTTCTTTTTGCAAACTGGTAGTGAAATCTCTAGAATAGAATTAAAGGCAGTCAAACACAGTAGCATTAATCTCTTTTCTTCCTCTGCCACAAAGAAACAGTAACAAAATAGAAAAACCTGAGTAGAAACAGCACATGTCCTCTTGCACAACCACATGAATAATCAATGATGCAGTTCTGATCAATGTTATCCCTATAGAACTGGTGCCTAAACATCTCTTGCACATTTTATCTGTTCCATTACAGGACGTTTCATCTTCCAATGTCTTTGAAAACAAAATTTGCTAGAAGGTACAGGGTAAATGCACATAAAGATTAACACCCATGTGAGGAAAAAAAGAAGTATTTTTCCAGTTACAGATACATCGGGCAAAAATGTTTGTGTATAGCAAGTAATAACACTGTGTTGGAAAGTTAGAGATGAACAGAAAGGAAGAACTTTGTGTTCTGCAGTATTCCAGGATTATTAAACACATTTCGTGAGAAGTGTGGACCACCTGACTGATTCAACAGCCTTGCGAACCAGGCAGGTTTCCAGCCTGGTGAGCTGAGATGGATGTTAGGTGAATAAAAGATGGCAGAACTGGCCCCCTGCTTCTTGAAATGATGTGAATAGTATTTTGGTCCTCAAAAAATAGGAAATAAGTAAATATTTGTTATTCACATTTACATTTCTTTAAGGAAAAACTTTAAAGGTGTTTTTTACTGCTGAAATGGCATAAAATAATCTTGAGGCTTCCTTTAAGGAAAGGCAAAAATTCTCTTTGAGTATGAGAAAAATCTTCAGGAATTAAGAATCTGTCATAAAAAATAAGGATATAAGGAGACTAGAGAGAGTATGACCCTTCCAGCAATCTTTACCAACCAAATGAAATGTTATGAAAGTTCTTACATCAGTCTTCAGTATCTACTGGTTATTTTGTTTAGGGAAAGTAATGAGGATCTGGCTGTGATTTCCTTTCCTCTGCAGCTCTGAGAAGCATGCTCAAAGACTGTGAGGAAATAATTTCTGTATAACACTCAAATTTGACCTTTTTTTTTTTTTTCTTAAATCATTATAGCATGATACTTCAGGAATGTGGCCAGTCTTGAATTATTAGATGTGATAACAAAAAAAGGTCTTATAAAGTGTGACTTAGGGAAGTAATTGCCTCCTAAGAACTTAAGCAGTCATAGTGAAAAAGAAACAAGCACGCTTCAGGCAAAGGTAGATGCATCACTGTCCAGGCTTTCTTTTTGAAAAGTCCCATCTGCTCAGGTTTTTTTTTCTAAGACAAGAAATTATCTCAAATTCAAAGGTACCCTTTTTAGAACCTCACAAATGGAGGACAATGTATACTCCCGTTGCCCTCTTGTGCATTACAATGTCTCTAGGGTTCTTGCTGGGTAGAGTGAAATGAGCAACGTTATATAGGGGGAACTGTGGATCGGAAGGACCCTTCTTCCCTGTAAACTAATGGAGAGATGTGGGAAGGTTGGTTTGATTTTTATGTGTGTTGTTTTGGTTGAGAGGTCTTTGATTTGGTTCTGAAGTGCTTGAAGGTGAAGTCAAATGTTTTATCAGTCCGTGCTACCTCTACGATCTTCTCAGAAGACATTAAACGAGGTTCAGAGAAGGGAATTTCCTACTGACAGATAAGCACCAATTCCTGCATTTTTACATCAGCCCCACTTCAGTGGTGGGTGACTGATCTAATGAAGGATTGTTTCACCAGTAAGAGCTCAGCATAAGAGTTTGTCTTATTATGCAGTGTTCTCCTGGCATGAAAATTGTGCTTAAGATTACTTAGAATACTTTTAAATTACACCAGGTAAAATGAGGCAGTACATGGGAGTAGTCATTTTAATGACAAGAGTTCACAAAATTAATGCAGGTGGTTCTGTTAGAGCAAATAACTGAGGAATATTTTAATTCTGCAAGTAGATGTTACTTGTGGAACCTGTGGCTTCAGTACTGGCTGTGGGTGAATAGAGATGATTGATTTAATTTAACTCCATATACTTTTGTATATGGTGATCCAGGTTTTAGTCTTCTGCTGTTGACTGTCATTGCAAGAGGTCTGTTACATGAAAATGAGTATTATTGAAGAGAGGTGAGATGATAAAAGCTGTCTGTTTTTTTTTTAGTAAAGGAGTAATTCACCAAGAAGTAAACCAGAAGGCAGTTGGAAATGTAGTAAAAATTAAATTACTATTGAATATGGTGCTGCCAAACACATGGCTTTTCTCAGCTTTTAGGCATGTATTTGTGGGACTTTGTCACAGTTTGGCAGACAGCAATATAAGCTAGTAGTTTTTGCCAGGGTTAGAATTTGTAATACTGCTGTCTGAGAGTGTTGTGTTCACAGAAAGGCTTAGCTTGAAGGGAGCCGGGGTTTGACTGAAAGCACGGAGCTTTTGTGTAGTCGTAAAGCAGTGCCCTCGGCTTCAGCACTAGAAGATGGGCTCTGTGAAGATGAATAAGACTGGGGGACTGAGCCTTGACTACTATGTCTCTTATGTTCACTGCTATAGTGTAGGTCTATCCGGCTATTTTTCTGCATGCTGCTTTTCCTATTTTAGTAGTTCTTGCGTTGTATTCTGTTCGTACTAACCTCAGTTTACTTTTATGTTAGTGTGGCAGTGTAGCTTTGAGCTTTTTTGTTCTTTTTGGTTTTCTTTGCTATTAAATAAGCAGGTAGTGAGTGTGAAGTGCAAGTGACTATTCTTGCTAATGGCTGAATAACTAAAATATAATAGTAATCCCTTGCTAAATAAATACTCCCTTTGCCTCTGTTAAATAAATAGAGGCCTTTGGTCTTCTACTTCAAAATCTGTACCTTAAAATGTTAATTTTAATTCCCTTTAGCGCCTTACAAAATGATGACATTAGCAACCTTGCTAAGGTCTTGACTATGCTATTAGCATAAGAAGCAGGAGAAAGCACAATGTATTCATGAAAATATATATTAACTCACTGGTAAATGATTTTTAGAGCCTTGTTCAATTATAGCATAACTCTGAAAGTTTGTCCCTGAAGAAGAAAATATAATTGCCAAACATATGTAGCTAATATCATTAGTCAAGGGCCATTTTCAGGAAGTGAAATACTGGTATGAGTTAAACCTCAAGAGGAGCCTGTGGTAAATCTACACTCATACATACAAAGCTTTTTGGTTCATCCCTTTCCAGGTTCTTACTGCCCACACTGCATAAAAGCCATTTTGCTCACCAGCAAATGAGCTATTTACATTCTGAGCTGAAACCTGTCTGTGATGTTGTTGTGTACTCCAGGGAACGTGTGTGACAGGCAGCATGAGTGGGACCAAGCCACATTTGGTGCCCTCCAAGCTCCTTCAGCTCACTCTGGAGCTCTGAAGTACACAAAATTCTCTACACATCCTCGTGCCACCCCAGGGCAAGATGCAATTCCAGTGTCACACCACAGAAGTGCAGCTGTGATGGGCTGGGACAGCCCTCACATCTGTATCAAAAAATGCAGAAAAATAATAAATGAGGCTTTTAGATCATAATCAAGAATTGAGCCAAGTTCTGTGCATGAGTTTTAGTAGCATAAGTGTAATGTTAGTAAAGGGCTAAACAAGCAAATCTTTGATATCTTCTGAACCTGAGGAGATAAAAAAAATAATTGGGAAGAACAAGATTGTGCTGTTTGCTTCGGACCATGACAGCCGGAGTTAAAACAGGAAGAATACCTCCCTTTTTGAAGTAAGGCCTATGCAAAAGCACTGAATTCTTGCCTCTGAGTATGATATCTGTTTGCTCTCTAATCCAGGTCTGTCCTTGGCAGTTTCAACATTATTTCTTTTCCTAAAGCTTGCTTGTGGTAACAGGCTTGAGACGAATATGAACCGATATGCGCCAAGGTCTATGCTACTGTAGCTACATATTTTTCTGTCCTAAACTAAAGCTTTAAATCAAATATCTGTATATCACAGTGCAGTGCAGATGAACTGGAATTATTTCACTGCTTTCTTTTCCATCTGAGCTCTGCTAAAACTGCTGTTGCTATAGCAAAGATCTCCTTGTGTTTCCTTTGTGGACACAGGCTGCAAACATATTTTTAACATTAATATACATCTCATTGAAATGCATTTTATTATAGTTCTTGCTGATTACTTATGCTTTATTATAAGATGAATTTTGTTTCCATAAGGTTCCATAAAAATCAGTGGTCTGTTAGTCATGATCTACACTGTGATAATAAAGACATGATGACCTCAACAGGGTTGTACTGGAATATAAGCCTTTTATTACTAACAGTAGAGAGACATATTGTAGGATGCATCCTCTATAAATGTCAGGATACCAAAACTTGTTAACTGTCCTTTAAAATAGATTTACACGCCTGCAATTAAAGAACAAAAAAGAATTTGCGTTCCTAACGTATTATGATATTGTCATTGATTTAGGCAGGACTAAGGACACTTCATGATATTGGCCCTGAAATACGCCGAGCTATATCCTGTGACTTGCAAGATGATGAACCAGAGGAAAACAATCCAGAGGAGGAGGAAGATGTTTATAAAGTAATGTCAGAACACAGCTACATGAATTGTGTTTTATCATATAATATGAGATTAAAGAATGAGTTTATCCCAGAATATGGATTTATAGTAATAATAATTTTTTAAATCGCAAATCAGCTCAATATAAATATTTTATAAATAAGTGTATTTTATATGAATCTGTAAAAATGTTATTAACAGGACACCTGCATCTCATCATAAATTTAGGACGCAGTTCCTGCAGGGTGATTCTCCTGCCCCTAACTCTTTCTTATTAATTCTTATTTTTTTCTTAGGCAAATCCTAAGAAAAGGTATGAACCTTGCCATCTCAAATTTTCATAGTAGCAAGGTTTAAACTGGAAGTGTCTCAACTTCTGCAGTAGTAAATAGGAAGAAGAGAATGAAATTCTATGCAGCCAAAACACAACAGACACAGAGCTGCGTATTGTAAAATGAGTGCCTGGAATTACACGGAAGTCACGTAAATATAAATGCCATTTCCAATTTCCTGTGAGGGATGTCAATAAGAATCAATCAGAAAAAAAGATTAGTTTTCCTCTTTTAGGCTATAGCTATTCAGTCTAATGGTGAACACGTACAGTTGGCTTTATTATCAGGAGCGACCTGCAAACTATTTGTCAGCCAGCAAGAAAACTTAGTTTTTCATAAGCATTTCAGAAGAAGCAGATGTAAAAGCTTGCTTCTGCAGAAATTCTGTTAGAAGCCCCGTAGCTTGCTGTTGTCTTTTGCCAAAAAGGAGGATGTGGTGCTGGAGACAGTGCCGTAGCTGCCATCAGTAGATGCATTTCTCTGCCAACCATCATTACCTCCTGTCTTCCCTAGATTGAGCTTCAAGACAGACTGCTGTCATCCAAGACCCACACCTGGCTAGACAGGGAGGCTACATAATCTGGGTCAGATGTAAAAGAGAGCTGCATGTCATAGTCATAACTTAGCACGTCATTCTCTCTTTCACCATCCATTACACTCTCAGGGCTGATAAAGAGTTACTACTCTTTCTTGTACCTCTGCAAGAAGAAAGAATGGAAGCACTGAAGCTGAATGTTACCTACTTGAGATATGCTTGCAAGCTGATGCATGGCACTCCATCCTGTCTGAGTGACGCCTGTTGCAAACCGATGCTCTGGGAGAACAGGAGAGAATTCCACCAAAGTGTTCTCAAAAATTACGGAGACACATCCCTTTCTCAGGAAGCTGGTGCATGTTCATGTATGCAAATCTAGGCTTCTCCTGCCTAATCAAATGTGGAGAAAGCTGGATGTCACATTTAGTTGTATGGAAAAAGAATAATGATCACGGCATAATGCTGATTTGACTCCAGAATACAAATATTGTCATTATCACAGTCACATCTCTACCACTTCAGGAGATCCCACCTGAAGCACCATAAAATTAGAAAGAAAAATCACAGATTATTTGAATTGCTACTTTTGTATGCATGTAGGAGAGAAAAGTAAGCTATCACTGTCAAAAATACGTTCTGTTAAGGTATCTGATGTAATTTTTTCTTTCTCTTTCCCTAAAACAGAGGAATGGTGCCCTCTTTGGCAACCACATAAACCACATTAGCAGTGACAGACGAGATTCGTTTCAACAGATCAACACCACACACCGTCCCTTACATGTTCAGCGGCCTTCAATTCCATCTGCAACTGATACCGAGAAAAATATATATCCTCATGCAGGAAATTCTGTATACCACAATCATCGTCATCACAACTCAGTAGGAAAGCAAGTTCCAAACTCAACAAATGCCAATCTCAATAATGCCAACGTGTCCAAAGTTGTTCATGGAAAACACACAAATTTTGGAAATCGTGAGCATAGATCTGAAAATGGTTACCATTCATACTCCAGAACTGATCACGAGAAGCGTAGAAGGCCAAGCAGTAGGAGGTAAATTTACAGATACATATTTGCTTTTAAATAAACTTATATATTATAAATACTTTATAAGAAAACTTACGCTACATGAAACTAATTTGTATATTTAGCGTCATTTCTGTTGCCTACTGATGTATGAAACATTTAAAATATAGCTCTGATGTACAGGAAATGTGTATAACTTTAATAAGGTTGGAAAATAGTAGTTTTCTTTACAATTAAATTATTAGTTACAGCATGGACACTGTAGTCACCAATGAATTTCTCTAAGCTACCTGATTTTAATATATCCTTCTCCTTCTTTTCATGGCTTACCTGGGTAGAACCCGCTACTATGAAACATATATTAGGTGAGTTGATATTGTTCTGACATAATTGAAGAGGACAAAGTAGTTTCTTTTTCCTTTCCTTTTCCCCTTGTCCTATTATTATTTTTTTATTATTTTTTTTTTTTTTTTTAAAGCAGTACAGTAACTTAAGTGGTGATTTCTAAGACAAGTTTTCCACTGCCTGTTCTAGAAGGATAAACTTCTGGTGAAGTTCAAAATTATGCAAGCCCTTTTAAAAGTCCGGGCAGGTTTGTGCAGTTTTCAACAGACAAAAGATCACACCTGATGGCAGCCCTTGTTTAAAATTGACTTGCAAACACCGGAAAAACAGTGGCTTTATCTTTGATAAATACTAACGCATACAGTTCCATTTATAGGGGACCCAGAATCTTTCCTGGTCTTATGTCTGAATATTTTCTAAGGCAACTTTTAAAAATAGGATATATTGTGTTATTCGAAGTGCATCGCTAAATGTACATTCAGTGCTAGTTGTTAATGTCTAGATTTGCGTGCCCGTTCCCGATTTTCCTTGGCATGCACTTGAAATGAGCGCTCCTTAATATTTTAGCCATTTGGCAAACTTCAGTCATTTGAGAGAGGCTGTGTTTCTTCAAAGTACTCTGAATTTATATTTTGTAAAAATGTCTTAAATCTATTTGACTTCACTGAGGATCCCCATATTAATTATTTTAATGGGGATGGAAATAAAGTGAGGTCGTCTTTAAGAAACAGATGAAATAGTCATGTTCGGAACTGTAGTTCTATGCAATTTACTGTAACACCACATTCTGATAACAGGAGAGTTGTTAATGGTTGTCTTGTTTTTTTCTTGGAAGCACATTAAAAGAACTGTGTATAAAATATACAATATATCATTTAGATATATAAAATATAAAAAAATACAAATGTTTGCTACTTACAGATCTGACTCTGGTGATGGGCGTCGACCTACTATTTGCCGTGAAGAACGTGAAGTTCAAGACTATTGCAATGATGATCGTTATTTAGGAGAGCAGGAATATTTTAGTGGAGAAGAATATTATGAGGAAGACAGTATGTTGTCAGGAAGCAGGTGAGGATATTTGTTAAACTGAAAAATATTTAAATAAATTAGGTATGTATCTGTAAAGGCTTCACTAAGCACACCTATACTGAAGATTGACTAATGAAATTAATACTCAGCAACTGCTGGCAAGTGAAATGATGAATAGGAGTAGTGTGTGTACCAAAGATCTTTCGTATTTGGCATCATGTGCTGAGTCCAGCAAAAATGCTGTACCAAATTCAAAGGAAAGCATAAAGTTCCTTTGAACTGAACATGAACCGGACAGTGTGTAACCAAAGAAGCATTTTGTCTATAAATAAAATTCCACATACAATGGAAGCAGGATTGAGCTCAGATGGGGGAACCATTAGAAACAGTTCTCTTCTTTTAATTTAACTTGAAAGGTGAAACAGGTAAACTATGGACTGACATCATAAGGTAGTACTAGCTGGAACAATAAAGAATTGCATGACTTCCTTTTGAAAATTCTCATTATTAATAATCCTCCACTTGGCACCATTTTTTGTCTCCCTAGTACAAACACTTAACACTGTCAGAGTTGTCCTGGCCTTTGTATGTTTGGAATAGATGGTTTTTTCAGGTTTATGCATAAGCTTTATGGAAATGCCATCAACTGAATTTTAGTCAACAACTAGCATTTCTTACAAATTTGTATTACTGCACAATGTCCAACTTTGTATTAATATGAGGCTCCTTGCTGTAATTGCAGAGTTCTAGTTCTGTAACCTGGTTCCTCCCAGTTTTCTAACTAATTTCTGTTTTCTTCAGCCAAAATTTGGAGTAGTAACCTAGGTAGTTATAGTATTTCTGTCCAGTAGTGTTTTTTAACAACTCTTGCCTGATCCTGTGTGTTTAACTCCTGTGATGTTTGCATTCAATGTCTTAATTTCAAATTCAAGAAGAAAAGGCCTTGATTTAATTTTGGTAAATTTAAGATTTTCTCTGCAACTTTATTACATGCCGTTTCTTCAGAAATGGGCTGGGGTGGGTTTTTCTAACTTCAGAACAGCGGCTCCCAAGCTAGCTCAGCTTTGAGTACTACCAATTAGTTTGATTTGGGCACTGTGCCATTGGCTTCAGGCAGCGGTGGCTTCAACAACAGGGCAGGTCCTAACCTTGCCTTGGGACCACTCCTGTACTTAAGTAATAGGTTTCCAGTTGTTCAGGCAATGGATGGGTGCTACCTGGGGAGGAAGTCCTGATGTTTGAACATTTAGTCTTTAAAAGGTGAGACCATTGCAGTGTTTTCTGAGTATCAACCTGTCATGGAACAGAACCTATATTTGGTAATACTAAAAGGCTTCCTATTTGAAAAAAAAAAAGGCAACTTTTCCCAAAATCTCATGGTTTTTTTTCGTTCCATAATATTCACCTCATTATGACTTAGACATATGCATTTACAAGATCTTGAGTAGATTGTGCTCATCTTCCTTACAATAGATATTTTTCCCTTTTACTAAACAAATTCAATAATTTCTCAAAAAAAATCCTCCCCTTCTGTCAATAATTTATTTTGAAGTCCAGCCCAGAAGTAGAGGAACTTATTGTAATTTTATCTTAGATCCATAAGTGCCTATGCACAAGTGCCAGACGTGCTTAATTCGCCTCCTCCACTGTCCTTCTTTGTTATCTGAAGTCTGGCAAGATTGGCACCCTAATCTGCATCTTGTTGGTTTGCATAACAGCGAAGATTTGCATGAAAGGTAAATTTTACAGAATTCTCAGGTCACTAATTTTTTGATATGATAATTACAGCCAAATAACACCCTTCCAAGATTTTATTTTTGGCAAGAGAAATATCCAGAGCGTAAAAGGCTTAATTCCATTCTCTGAGTTTCTGTGCTCCGCATGTCACCCAGGGTTCACAAGAGTATGGCAGTAGAACCGAGTATTTTAATTTACTTATTTTTTAAGCAATGTACAACTAAGGTCCTACATTTTAGCCTGTACTGGTAAGAATAACTTTGTTGAAAACGTAATTTGATAAAAATTCCACCTGAGCACTTGCTATGTAGCTATACTAGTACAAAGTGGATGCTCACTGTCTCACACTGCATCCAGAAACTGAATTTTAAAATTGACTCCTGTAACTATATAATGTAATGTTTGGCTATCTTGCTGGAGAAAGAATAGATTTGAAAAGCTTCTAAAAGAATTCTAATAGATCAGTTTACAGACTGAAATAACATTTTCTTCATTGTATTTTAAATGCAGGCATGTATATGATTACCACTGTAGATATCACTGCCATGACTCAGACTTTGAGAGACCAAAAGGTTACCATCACCCACATGGGTTTTTTGAGGAAGACGATTCACAGATCTGTTATGATACAAAAAGATCTCCTAGGAGACGGCTGCTACCTCCAACACCAACACGTAAGTACATTAAGAACAGTTTGTTTGCAAATCCAGAATTACTTAAACGCATTCAGACATGTTCCAGTTTAAAAAGCTTTCTTTTTAACTTGGATTTCAAACAAGACATTTTTTGATTACTGTTGCTAGTGGATTGTTATGTGTGGCAGAAATATCTGTCCATGCTGAGAGATCGCTCAGAGAATCTGTGGATCCTAGTTGACAAGTCTCTTGCCTCGCTCATCCAATACTATAAAAATAACTAATTTACTTGCCAGTTTTAACTTGATTTGATAAATGAAGAAGGAGCAAGGTAGAATGCAGCAGTAGTTTGCTTTGGAACTTTGACCAGAGAGTTTCAGTCCGTGTGCCCTTTATTCACACCTGCAGCTGCACAGTGTTGCCGTGAGTCAGTGCCGCTGTCTCTCTAGTGACACACCTGCTGGCGCTTCCCCTGTCTCAACAGTCAGTGCTGCCAGACGATGCTGTAACCAGCCCCATTTACATCTTTACCTTGTACTAGTTTAGTAAACACTAAAGGCTGAAGTAGGATTTTTTTCAGGGAAAAGAGAACCAAGAGTGAGCTTAATGGTGTTTTGGGGCGCTTTTTTTCCCCTTACTTTTGAAGTGCTTTTAGCTTTTCAATGTGAGTTTCTCAAGTCCCTGTGAATAATAAAAGTGTTATCCTGAGCATAAGCATCTTATTTCAGTTTCATGTGGGCCCTTTATTCTGACAGCTCGGGACCAGTGTTTAATATTCTGTGTTTCTTCTGAGGGAGAAAATTATAGATCGAATTAGTGTTGACAATTGATTTTTTTACCTGTTTCTTTAATTTTCATTTGTTCTCCTCCTTAGATCCCTCCCTTGATTTCTCCTTATCTCAATTGATATTGCTTTATCTGCAGTTCTAAAAGCTTTCTTCCTTCTTATCTAGTAATTTTGGTTTTGTATGTTCCAGGCCACACTGCAGAGATTAGTAGTGCTAATCCTCTGGTGAAACCAGGCACAGATTCAAAGCTCTTGGATTTTGGTCTTTGACCTCTGACATTTCACAGGGAGGAAGCACTTGGGGTTGTGAAGTGCAAAATAAACCTCTTTCTAAGGCTTTTTCTTGTTGGTGCACAAGAAACAACACTTAGCACCATGTAACTCCACAGCGTCCCTAAGCATACCCTTAGGCATAGTGTGGTCCACACAGCCAGGTCTGTTACGTGTGTCTGGGTGATGCCATCTAACCAGTGCCACCAGGCAGGACAATACAGGGTCATTTCTACAAGAGTCTCCGTGTTTTGTCTGCTATAAGGTGGACTGGCTTTCTAGGAAAAACAGAGTTCTCTTTCATTCTGATGGTGCTAGCAGCCAGAATCACAGTCCATTTGTCTGTGGAAGCATGACTGTAAGGACCCCACGGGTAGGAAAATGGGTTTCAGTCCTTTCCTGCCTCAGGCACCCTAAAGGAAATGCAGGTATAGATTTAAAAAATAAACGTGTTTCAGAGACAAGTGTAGTGGGGTCATTATACAATGTCTAAGGTTTGGTAGTTTAAAGCTACCGAAAGCTGTAGTAAAGGACAGCAGCAAAATATTACGTAATAAAGGAAACATTCTTCAGCAATACCATCCGTGTTGGATTCTCACTTTGGCACTCAGCTCCTTGCAAGACTAGTAATGCTCTCTGCTATTTGGCTTTCTGACCTTAAGGCGCAGAGATGGAAAAAGCAGAAAGAATACGAGTCTTGCACTATGGAGGGTAAATAGCTCAGATGAATGGTAGTGAAATGTATGTAAAGCTGCTAGCTCTCTTCCAGTAGCAGAAGGAAAAGACATCAGACAAGGGGAGACTGTGAAAGGAGACTCCTGTACACCTTTCTACAAGCTTTTCTGATAGCAGAGGAATTTTAAGCCAAAGAAACAGATGGATGCTTTGTATATCCATTCCATACGTTGCAGGAGAACAACCTCCTTATAAAAATCCTCTGGGTCTTCCCATGGAAGTGTTGCAAGGGGAGGGGTGAAGGCTTCCTGTGCATGTAGCCTTTCATTTAACTTTTCTGATAAAGTTTGTTGACAGTATTAGGCAGGGACTTCGTTAGAGGAAGCTTACACTTTTTATCTTATGTACAAGAGACTAGATAAATGTACTAGATAAAGAGGGTATTTGATATCCTAGGATAGGAGGACCTGGTTCTGATCCAAGTTGCGTACAGGTAATGTAGGAAGTCCTTTGACTTACATCAGTATGTCACAAGAACACAGTCAGGCCTTTATTCAATGTTCAGGAACACAGCTGAGAAATTTTAGAGGCTTGGTACCTCAGCAGATTTTAAAAGAAGCTTAAGCCTATTATTTGTAACTAGCGTATGGGCTATTTGGCCTGGGGAGGAAGCCTTGATATTCTCATGTGAAAAAAGAAACAAGAAAAAGAAAAAAAACAACCTGCACCATTGCACTAAACAGTTCCTGCTAGCATCTGGATTCTGCCCAAGTTAATGTAGCATACAGTGCCTTGGCTGAGTACTGTAGATAGTCCACTGAGCTCCAAGTCAAGCTTTCTAGAGGTTTTTATACAAAACTCATCACCACAGTATTTGAGCAACTTCCAGAATTGTACTGAGAAATAATTAAGATGTTCTTTCAGACTTTTTCCTGGGGAGAAGCATGTGCAAAGCAGTGTCTTGTTTTGGATGGGGGGACTTTTTGGTTTGCTTTTTATTCGTTTTGGTTTTGGGACATTTAGCATTTGTTAGGATCAGGAGCTAAGGCTTACATTCCTGTATTTGGATTTACCATAGAGACAATGGAAAGAGATGCAAAGGTTGCATCAAGTGGACTGAATCACCTCCTGGAGGCACCTGTTCTAGTTCCATGGCTTTTTAAGGAACCTTGCTTGTTAGCATCCAGCATTAAGTGTCTGGTGGTAACTGTGAGGAATCCTCAGTCTATGGCACTTCAACTCTGTTCACAAATTCTTGATGTTGGGAAAAAGAATACCAAGAATAGTTTCAGTAATTCTCAAGAGAGCACAATTTTGTGTCATTGCTTTGTACACTCAGGCTCTTTCCAGTTTTCTACTGTGATGCTTGCAGCTGCGAGTGCGTATCTGGATTCAGCGTCCAGGCTTTCTTCACACTGAAGCTAACCCAGAGCGATGATACCCATGCGCCGCTTCCCATTGTTCCGCAGGCTTTCACCAAGACCAGCCGAAATCATTTCCACATCAGCCAAATGTCTTGATCCAGTTTAGATTTCTACTTTTTCCTTGCTAGCATTTACATGAAAAACAACCGCATACATAACAGCAGAGATGGTGGCTTATCGTTGTCATAAGTAACAGAATAAACGGCAGGAATAGACAACATGAGTCAACTTTGACTTGGCTATGGTTTTTCATATTGCACATTGCTTCCAAGGAACTGGGGGTTTAGTATTTCCTTTGGGAAGTCTGGTTCATTAGAATGAAGGGTCTGAAACCATGGGGAAGACAGAAGAAACTCTTTGTAACTATTCACAGCAGTTTATAGCAAAACTCTGAAGTTGAGCGTCTGAACCAGTCTGCTATATAACACAAGCTTGCTTTGTGAACCAGCTGTTCCACATTCTGTCATGTTAGGTTGCTCATATGGTTTCTACACAGGACTGCATTTGCTCCTATGATGAGTCTATCCTTTATCTTATAAGC
Organism: Leptosomus discolor; assembly: GCF_034619465.1. Lineage (NCBI taxonomy): Eukaryota > Metazoa > Chordata > Aves > Leptosomiformes > Leptosomidae > Leptosomus > Leptosomus discolor. The sequence continues at coordinate 15,102,358 of NC_141399.1, forward strand.
AGCTGCTTTCTTTTGTTAGTACAGCTTGTTTCTTACTGGGGATATGTTCTTACTTGTGTGATAGTTGACTCACACTGGAATTCTAGAAATAATAGACTTTGAGGAAAAGTATTTTATTTTCCTAATGAATTATGGTTTCCCTGTAGCAAACAGACGATCTTCCTTTAACTTCGAATGCCTCCGCCGACAAAGCAGTCAAGATGACATACCGCTCTCTCCTAATTTCCACCATCGCACTGCTTTACCGCTTCACTTAATGCAACAGCAGGTAAACACAAAACTTCATTTAACTAATAATGGACTACATCTTTCCAGCTTCTGTATTGTCCTTTTGACTTTCATTGGTGTTTGAAACAGCACTACTGTATCATGTAGTTTGCCTGTGCATGACTTCTAGGCCAAGTATAGGCTTATAGTTGCTCGACATGAGGCTTCTCAAACACCAGCCTTCTACAAAACATTGAAAACGAGTAGTTTGCCCCTATGACTCTTTAAGTGCCCACAAAATGTCGGGATGCCCTAAGGAATTTTGACCAGGACTGCATAATATGGCAGCTGTCTATTAATCTTTGCCTGTGCAGTTACTTGTCTCCATTTGTGAGAATTTGCAAGTATAACACACAGTGGGCTCAGTGCCCAGCTCTGACGCAGCCAGGAGAAGATGGCAATTTCCATTGCCTAGAGACACCATCCAGAGTGCTTGGAAAACGCTGACGGCTTCCTATCTCGTCCCTACAGGACAGCAGGAATGTTTCTACACTTTGCTTTCTTTGTTTAACATATTGTACAAGAAATTATTTTTCTTTATTAATGCTAATACCAAGATTTTGAGATCAGAGTAATAATAGAAAAAAATACCATCTTATCCTGTCAATTTAGCAATTTCGGTCCCGTTCTTCCTTTACATGACTATTAAACATCAGAAAATGTTAGCTTTGCACAGCTGCTGCCTGAACAATTGGTTTGAACTAACTACTGAAATGAGAAATGAGTATGACTGAGCATTTAAAATCACTAACTTCTAAAATTCTTCCCCTTACCAGGTCATGGCTGTTGCAGGTCTGGATTCCAGCAAAGCTCATAAACATTCACCAAGTCGTTCAACGCGTTCCTGGGCTACCCCACCTGCAACCCCTCCCCACAGGGACCGCACTCCCTATTACACACCTCTAATCCAAGTTGATAGGGCTGAATCTACAGAGCATATGAACGGTAGCCTGCCTTCCTTGCATAGGAGCTCTTGGTACACAGATGACCCTGATATTTCCTACCGAACATTCACACCAGCCAATTTAACAGTACCTAATGACTTTAGGTATAAACATAGTGACAAACAGAGGAGTGCCGACAGTTTGGTAGAAGCGGTAAGTATTACAGAAACCTCTGAAGTAGCCAAGAGTGTCTGTTCAGGTTTTGTGTTAACTTTAAAAAGCATGTAATTCGGTTCACATTATCTCTCTGACAATTTGGTATTTTCAGTTTCAAAGCCCAAAACTGTTTTTAGGTAAAGACAAGGGAACTTATTGGTAGTGGTTATGTAGCAAATGATTTCTACTGAATCCAAATCTTAACATTAGTGTGTCAGAGAACAGAAGAGATCTCAGAGATGTGAAATTTAAGTTTTCTAGATGAGGATCGGCTACAAAGTGTCCTTCCACAGTGGCTAATAGGGAAGAGATGATGCATATGCCTGTTCTCTCTCTTGTTCCTATAGAAATACATCACCATTTTTGCAGTAATCTGAATAAAAGATCAAGAACTCCCTGAATCAAGTGTACTAAATGCAGTGAATAACAACTACAAGGACTGATTTGTAGGTGTACTAAAGAATGTTAAGAATTCCCTTTTATATTAAAAAAGATTCGAAGATAAAAAGTATATAGCTCTTCTGAATCATAGTTACTGTTCTTGCTTCCCTTTATCACTTCCTTTCTGTCGCAATGAGCTACACAATGCACTTTGTTAAATTTTATTTGCAAATGGGACTTCAGCATCTTTCTTCCACGTACTCTAAAGTACCAAGAACGTATCTAAAATTCTGTGTTTCAGGCAATTGTTGTAATTGCACCATCCTAGATATATTAGCTGTTGTCTTCAGTATATCAGCCTGATGACCGATGTTTATCAGACTACTCCCAAATTTCTAAAGAGAGAAGTCAGATGCATTGCATTATCAGTTACATGGTCACCTAACTGAGACAGTGTGGTTTGGAGCCGTTTGATTGTTCTTTACGCACACAGCTTTACTGGGGGTTGCTATAGTCATTCAGCGTGGAGTTTCTAGTATTTTCCACAAATGAGAAACATTATGACCTGTCTGTTCTGTAATTCCACTGTGTATCTCATTCTCTCCCCTCCATCTGCCAGGTACTTATATCTGAAGGCCTAGGAAGGTATGCGAAGGACCCTAAATTTGTTTCAGCTACAAAACACGAAATTGCTGATGCATGTGACATGACTATTGATGAGATGGAAAGTGCAGCAAGTAACCTTCTCAATGGAAGTATCAGCAATGGGACCAATGGGGATATGTTTCCCATTTTAAGCAGACAAGATTATGAACTTCAAGATTTTGGTCCTGGCTACAGTGATGAAGAACCAGAAACGGGACGATATGAAGAAGACTTAGCTGACGAAATGATATGCATTACAAGCTTATAGTATTTAGCAAGGAAAATTATTCTAATAACAGAAAAAGTGCCTCATAGTTTAAAGATGCTAGGCACTAGCTGGAGTGAATAACCAATCAAGTTTTGTAAAGTGATGTCACACCTCAAGGAAGCCATAACTAATAAATTTATTATCTCCAGGTTGCCGAAATGCGGCCAGAGCCGCAGTACATCAAGTCTCCCCCCACAGAATCTTCAGTTCCTCTGTGGGAGTAAGGTTATTTTGAAACCAAGCAGATTGTGACAATCAGTTTTTTGAGGGCTAGAGCAGGATTCTGAGGTGTAATATCTTGCCTGTCTTTCAACCTTGTGCTACTGTCCTTCATAGTAGAGCAGGATTTTGTCACTGAAAATGTCTGTATAAGTCAGCACAAAATTGTGTGGGAAATAGCAACATGAGACAAGTGATGACAACCAATAATGTCATTACCTCAGTACTCAATAGCATATCAGCCAGCTGTTGCATATCCATTCTAACATTGTTTTCAAACTTGCTTCCTGAATTCTTAATGCTCTTCTAAAGTACAGTTTGTCATGCTCTACTTGTTAGAGATGGTTGGGAAAAGAAGTTATATAAAGAATATTCTGTCATATGTAACACCAGTTTACATAGGAAAATATCATTCTGATAGTCTGTTTTATGACTATCACGTTAAGGGCAAAATATACTGGAATAATTGCATTCTTACTAATGCACTTGCAACCAGGTTATAGTAGAATTAGATAAGATAGTTTGCTAAAAATTATATAGTAGAAATTATTGTAAATGAATTGTAATATACAATGATTTGTATTTGTAAAGAGATGTTCTATATTTTGTAATTATTGTACCGTAATTGAACTGCAGCAATATTTATGGACCCTAATTATTGTAACTCTCCACAGAATTCTAGATAGAAGTATTTTTACTTGGAATATATAGATCTATAGCATAAATATTTAAATAGAGCCACCTCAGTGTAAATCTCTTTTTGGGATAAAGTGTCAAGTTTGACTTGGCAACAGAACAGGTTTTTTTTTTTAAATAATTGAGTCAAATCTCTCTGCATAAGGGATGCACAGTTGACTAGTTACAGTCTTATACTTGGAAAGGTAGAAGACTTAAAGTTATTTTAACTTTTTTGATGAAAAAATAAGCTCTAATTTTATTTTTGTATTAATCCCATGCAAAAAATAAATATTAAAATCATTAAAAATTGGCAAGGTCATGCCAGGATATTACTGGTCATGAGACAATTAGTTTTGAGAGAGTGTATTACCTATATACCCTACTTTGATAGGAAGCATCTTGGGCAGAAAATATTTCACAGATAAATGAAATCAGTACCACTTACTCTGCTTGGAAAGAAAGGAAATATGATAAATGATTCTTCACAGAACCAAAACCCTTGATATAAGAAGTATGCTGTTTTATTGCCTCTACCTTTCTGTTGTTCTACGTGTACTATTTCAAAGATTTATTTTTATGCAACCAAGAGAGGGCTTAGATATTGTTCACAATGCAGTGAAACCCTGAAATGACTTTGAGGCTCAAATGACCTTGGAGGAAAATCAAAAACCACTGAAAGCTACTGTCTATTTTGTTAGCACTGGATAACAGCAACTTGTCTACCAAGTTATCTTATCAGGTTTTACCTGTAGTTCATATGCTAGATAGCAATCCAGTTCACATTTTTACAAATGTGATGTTTAAAACATGTCAATAAACATTTTGTACATAAAGACAGTTTCCTATGAATAGCTTACAGACTTCCTCTGAAATCATTCTTATTTCAAATGCCAGGATAAGAACTTAAAGGTTTGTAAATTATTTCTTGACCTACATCATTTTGTATTAAAACAAATGCAAAATGTTCTTCAAAATAAAACTGTGTAATAATTTTATTATACTTGGGACTCCTTTTACTAATAGTTTTTCACCAAGAAGGTCCAAAAGGTAAATTCTGCTTGCACTGTTTGAAGAATGGGCGGGAATGTGTGGAATGTAGTCATTGGTCTGTGCTATCATAGCGTGCACGTCTTTTATGGATGATTGCTGTTAACCAGAAAGAAGTAAGTGATTAGAGTATTCATATGAAAAAGGATATTTTTCCTCCCCTACTATCTGGGGGATTATTACTTCCCTGGGTACAGATCTATGGAAACAATTAGGAAAATCGGACTAAAATCCCCTAAAACATCAAAACACATCTTTCATGCTGTCTGCCAGGAAACAGTGGGGTAGGTTACCCAGCAGTAGCCACTTTGTGTTACACTTTCTGCTTATAGAAACTTTAGGTGACTGATATGGAGCTTTCTGGATCTGTATCACTGTGAAATAACGAGTAGTCTTCAAAGTTCCACCTACTGCGGTATGCCCACTTCTGAAAACCGCCCTTAAGGTAACTGAAGTTGAACATTTAACACAAAAAAAAAATCCCAGACCAGGTTACTTAACTGCATCGACTTTTGCTAGCACAGCAAATTTGGCAGATTGAGCTGAATGACAATTTTTTTAATTAATCATTTGTCCAAGGAGACAGAAAACAATATGCTGACTTTACTGTATTCTCTTGCTAGTATGGTTAGTCCTGAGCTTTCAATAGTCTGATGAGAGACTCTTTAGGGCAGATACACTATTTTATGAGAAAACAGTCCTTACAAAAATAAATAATGAAGGAAATTTAGTTACAAACCATGTTCTATATAGTTAATGGTTTAAGGGAGAACATGTATATATGGATATACAGAGTATCTGTTCAATATCATTACAGAAGTATATGGAAAAAAGTAATTGATATATGCACAATTACATGGAAACTGGCACCCATCAAATGCTGCCAATCACAGTAATTACTCAGTACCGAAAAACTGGAAGTTATCTCAGCAATTAAAACATATATCATGGGTTTCCAGATTTGTTTATATACATATGACAGGAAACATTACTAAAGAATTAAACATTGCTATGTCTTACAGTGAAGTAACTCCATTGAAGAAGCGAATATATAAAATATATTCATATTTGAACAGTGTCATTTTTTGGAGCTTGGATGACAAAAGAGTAGAGACTAAAATTATAATACTGTAACAGATATGCTTGGGGTCTTTCTACAATAACTCTTCATTTTAACTATGATTTTTAAAAAATGCATAAATGCTATTATTCCTCAAAATACATTTCTATGTTTATTTTATAGAAAATGCATGTTCCAAGCCCACTTTCCAGTTTTCCAGCATTTATACACCTGCCTCATTTGGTTGCAGACTAATTGCAATCAGACTCTTGGAAAGGACTTTAAGCTGCAGAAACATCAAAAGTTCTGGTGTACAAAACCTTGAGTGGCCTTACATAAGTTAAATACAATACAGTTTCACAAATACTGCTGCTTTTAAAAGCATTTCTAATACTAAACTTGAACTGCAATATGTGTATGAAAGAAACATTTTTTCTTTCTTAATCTCATTGTCCCCAGCCAGAGACCTCCAACTGTGTTTGAAGCATCTGCAGCAAGCGATTACCATGGAAATGCTGGTGTGCTCACTCGCAGTACCGCTGCTGGTTCAAGCCATGTGGGCAGGTCTAGTAAATTCCAAATTCTTACATCAAACAGCTTTTATGGTTAACTGGCTTTGAATACATAATGTAGTACATCTGCACATTTACAGAGAAATTATATGTGGGTAGAACTGGGAAGAATATTCAATTCACACACCATATTATTTTGTTAAATAAGTAAAACTCTGGAATTACCAGTCTGTGTTCTGCAATCCAGTAAGGTGTAAAAGATGGTTAAGTTTAGCCAGCAGACTGCCAGTGCTCCACAGGGCATGTCAGAATATCTTGTACCAGTTCTAAGTATCCCTTAGCAGACTCAGCTCTGCTAGAAGTAAGAACAATTTTAACAGCAATTCAGTGTCAGCAACCAGACACGATGCAGGAGAAACTAATGGCAGCTTGATGCTACCTAAAGCTTTCCCCAGGGCAATAAAACTTTCAAATACCTGAGCCATTTCTTTAGCATGAAGGAGCCTCAGCGTTCTATAGCACTGAGGCCTAAATTAATAAAGCAACTGCAGTTCACAGCAATGAAAATGTTGAAGTGTTTAGAAGGGGAGGAATCTGCAAGGTGTCTGTGTATGTTTAGAACTGCAAGAATAGATGATGATGTTTCAGAAGAAATGCCCAGGTACCTGATTGCACAGTGCAGCCATGTGTACCTGAACATGACACACATGCAGTTTGGCACGTATATCTAACCTTGCTATTCCCTCATCTTTTTAGAGCTTGGCCCAATGGCAGAGGATAGCCCTGTGCATGTTCAGTAGCAAGTTATGTAAGACAGTGGCTAGTTAATCTGCTGCAGTTGCATAGTAACAATTCCCATCCTGCATGCCTAGAGCGGAAACCCACGTTGTAAATCTGCAAATGCAGGAACTTCAGTTTTCTGTCCTTCCAAACTGCTTCCCCACTCAACTGCAGCGGACTGTGGTAAGTGTCGCCAGTGTATATTACTCTGAGTATCCTAATAGTTTGTATTGCAAATGACACAAAGATACCTACTGAATACCTCTGAATGAAAATCTCAAAAGCTGCAGTGCTGAATAAAAATTATTTGCTATAAAAAGGTACACCTGACACAGTTCATGCTTCCCTTTCAATGCAGAATTGCATCAGGTGAATTGTCTTATTACACAGCTAACCAATCACCTATGGCTTAAAATATTCTTGCTCTTACCCTCATTCCAAAAGAATGCATCACACACAGAGAAAGGGTTTACCTGTCTCCTTCAGGTGCAGAGTTCACTACTACCATCTTCCATCTTCAGTATTTTTGTTTGTCTTTACGCAGATACTCTGATGAATTAAGTCCTTTCCCTCAGCAGCAGGGCTTCCAACCACTGCCTTCCAGCAAGCAGCACCAGGTAGAAGTATTTGCCTTAAACATCTGCAGTTGTCCCTCTAGCCAACATCTGAGTCAGCAAGTTTTTTTACAATCTGCTCAAATGATGTAAAATTCCATTTTTTCTGCAAAAAAAGTTTATTCTGTTTACCACAAGCCCTGAGCAATCTTAGACTACAGAAGCTTTTACTTCATAATTTAACAGCTGCTTAGTCAGAAGTTATTTTGGAATACTTAATAAATCCAAACAATTCAATGGATTCATTTCATTCAATGAATTCACTTTCTTTAGGCTTGTTTTTTTTTTTAAAAAAAAATCAGTACCCGAAAGTTAGATTGACACAGAAAACAGCCATGAAAGATCATGTATCTTGCTTTACACATCTGAAGACAGGAAAACAAAGATGTAAGTCCTAACTAAATATAGCATTGGTTCACTGAATAAGTCACTTGCCTTCTAATTTTAAGGTTTTTTTCCCATATAATTAATATCTGACCTTAGGCCATTATGGTGAGTAACTTTTCATTTTAAGTCTATCTCGGCTGTAAATTTTTTAATAAAATTTGAGTGATGTAAGGCACCATTCAGAATATCTGCTGAGAAATATCTTTTGCAAATGCTTATCTTTGAGCAAAGACCAGTAACTTTAGAGACCTTATAGGAAGTGCAGATCTCTTACTGTGCTAAATAATAAGTGGTACAACTAAATCAGCTTAAACTGTGAACTGAATTCTACTAAGCTCCTTGCCAAAAAAAGCAAGGAGAAATTTTAGTTTTCCAGTATATTTTTGTAACTATCAGCTCCTGCTCTGCATTTCTTAGAAAAATAAGTTTCTGATAAATACAATAAACGTCGTCTTTCTGAATACTATACAGTTAAGACTGCTAAGCGTGGTGACGTATGACTTTCAGTGAGGATTTGTAAACTGTGCAGTCCTCATAAAAAACCCACTTTTGACCAATTCCGAACACGTGCAGGTTCCTCTCTGTCCTATGAATTCTGATACAAATTACTCTGGCCTGTGAATATGAAATTGCATAAATGCTTACATTTATTAACCATTCTTTGCAGGATGTGGGGATTATTGACTAGCGGTTATCCTGGGTAACACTCTCCCGGCAGTTAAAATCCTTCCTTTAAATAACAAGGCATGTAAGTAATGATTTCCAAAATAGCATACAGTAATCTCTTCCATTCCTCATGCAATTGTACAGTATTTCTGGCTTATGTGCACAACTGCCTCGTCATTTAGCAATAGCTTCTCTTCAACAAAAAATCTGAATTGTACCACAAAAGGTCATGTTTAACTGAAATAAGCAGCTTAGGCCAACTCATTAAAAAAACAATGAGTAGACAGTCTAATATAAGAGAATGGTTCAAATCAATAGTTATTTTAATAGGATATGTTGTTTTGCATGGTATTTATTTTGTTGGCATGTTCAGTGTGATACCAACATGCTGATGAAAGCCTCAGCAGCAAAAGATGTGAAACGATGAGAACATTTGTTTATCTCTGTGTTTCCAAGGTCTTGGGCTTATATACAGGAACATTTTTCTCCTGAAGTGATGGGAGGCCCTTAATTATATCTGCAACTTTCTCTGCTATCATAATAGTTGGGGCATTCAAATTTCCACTGACAACACTGGGCATTATTGAAGCATCTACTACTCTCAAGTTTTCCACACCAATTACTTTTGTTTGGGGATCAACTACAGCAGTGCTATCTGAAAGCTGACCCATTTTACAGGTGCAGGAAGGATGATAAGCACTATCAGCCTTCTGCCTTATGAAAGCATCTATTTCTTTGTCAGACTGAATATGGTTTCCTGGTTGAATTTCAGGCCCACGAAATTTTTCAAAAGCTTTCTGAGCAAAGATCTCTCTGGTCAACTTGACACACTGGCGGAATTCCCAAATATCTCTTTCTGTATGGAGAGAAAATAAGAAAACTGTAAGTATACTCTTAATTGAGTTATAGAGACAGAATGCGTAACAGAAAAAAATAGCATCAAAGAAAAAAGGGTGGAGGAAAAGTCTCTCACTTATAGCTGAAAGGCATAATAAAGTAGAGTATTTTTCAAAGTCACAGATATTAACGTTGACTGTGAACAAAACTGTCACTTGTATTGCACAATCCCAAAAGGAACTAGGTGAGCTGTGAGGAATTGCTCTTTATTTGACTATACCCAGTGTCTAGCCAAGGACACTAGTCTCAGTGCAAAGAAGCAAATGAGATCTGTTCCCTCACAAGCAGAGGAGGGGATGAAATGAACAGCATGATGCAGCAAATACTAAGGACCCTGAGTGCATCCCCAACAGGGAATTCTTTTTGGTTTATACACTGCTTTGCACAATGGCCCCTTTTGATTCTAACTGACTTTTACAAATGAGACATAACTAACAATGTGCACACCAGCACTTCTGAGTAGTAGGAGTAGCTATGAAAAATCTGCTCCTGAAACAGGCAGGCAATCAGCTGACATTAGAGCAAGGAGAGGCTGCAGTTACCTGTTGACAAGTAGTTAGGCTCAATGATAGGATGGTCGTTTGGGTCTGTACTCTTCAGCTTTAGCCAGCCCACACTCGTGCTCCTCATGGGTCCTACGTGGACCTGCAACACCCACGCTATACTCATGACACATTCCCACCAGATGTATTTCCAAATTCAGTAAGAATTTTTTTTTGCAATTTGGACAGTCTTTACAAATTAGGCAAATGTAAACATTAAAGGGAGGTAAAGGAAAATGCCATTGAACATTTTTTCATTTTATATAAATTTGTTGTAAATATGATATTCCATAAGGGGAAGGGAACATACCTGTCTTATTGACTCACAGCTGTTCTTTTAATTTAAAATACAACCATACCAATTTAGCAGCAGTACAGAATTCTAATACAATCAGCAATCAGACCAAATTACTATCATCCTGAAGAAAAGAGATTAGCAAGAAGAAACATGTACATTCAGTGACAGTTCCCCAGCATTAGCACAGATTTTTTTTGTTCAAGACCACAGGCTAAAATGGGGCATAAACTTGTGCCAATGAATAAATGAATGGCCTCATACATTCTCACTTAAACCTGTCTGAACTGCAGTGCAACAGGGAACATCTTGTTTTAGCTTTGTACAGTAACTAGCACAATGGTATCCTAATCAAAAGCACTACGGACTTCAGTAGTGCAAATACTTAAACAGCAGTTGAATACTTGTCTGCTTTCCCAGAGACAAAAAGTAACATAATGTTGGTAGCAATATCACATAACAAGCTCGTGGGTTTTTTCCCAATGTAGGAGGTTAAGCCAGTTCTGTATTTTACTGAACAAAGTATTTTTCAGCATATAGTTGAATTATCAATATTTACAATAGAGCATAAGCCTCCTTGCTAATCGTTACAGAACATTATTGGAATATGTTCTTCAACAACTCACCTGGTAAGCTTCCATTGTGGAAGCAACCCGACCATGATCAATCACCTGAGAAGGGAGAAAGTGGAACTGAATGTCAGGGTGAGGAACCCCTGGTTCACTTCGGATAAAACCACCAGATTCTAAGTGGGCAGTGGCTCCCTCACCTAGAGAGCGTAAATGAGAGAGAAAACGCCATTAAAAGACCTCAGAAAGGCAAGAAATCCCCTTCTTAACCCTTGGTTCACCGCTATGAATAATTCAGAGATAACTGGCAATTGCAAGGAACACAAACCCGTTATGAACAGCTTGTAATTCAAGCAATACGCATCACTTTAATCTGCTTTATAATCACTAGATAAATGTAAATATGCATAACTCTGGAAACCCATTTATTTGAGAGTGGGATGTTACAGTTATGTCACTGTAACTGTCAGGCCTAGGGTCTAACTCTAGAGGCAGGTTTGGTCCCAGGAACCGACAGGTGCGGAGGGAACTGCCTGCAGCATCCTGGTGACACTGCGCTGCACGCTCGCTGACGTGCAGCATAGTTATCCCACCAGCCACGGCTAACAGGCACAACTGTCCACAGGACCTCCTCTGAAGGGGAAGGATGAAGAAGCAGCAATGCCCATCATGTTATGCTGTCTTCTCATCCATTTAAAACCATGTTCACACTCAATATTTACTTGCATGGTAAAAAGCCACAGATACCCAGCGTAAGTTGTCAAATACTAACATAATAATTCAGCAAGTGGTGAAGACCTCAACTTTGGCCCAACTATTTCACTGATTTCAAGGATTACTTTTACAGATGCTTTTTAAGCTACGACTTACAGTTGGGCTACTGTAAAGCAAGTGTGTCATTTTAACGGAAGTCACTTCTGATTTACATGCAAGCCTAAAGGGTTCTGCTCAGAGCAACAAACTAATTCTTTTGGGGCAATTATACAGAAAACTTAATTCAGTTCAACAATATGTTTTATTGACACAATACCTATTTCAAGTAGAATTTTTCTTCATTTTTTTTACAACATTTTTTTTCTACATTTTTCTCAGTAGCAACAAAATTTTTAAATGTAGAAATTTTCTTAAAATGAGAACTATAAAAAATGTCAAAAAACAGTGTATAAAAGGCTCCCTTGTTACTTAAGAGATAACTATTTTAAAATATTCTGATTTTTAAAAAAATAAATAGTTCGAGTCCATTTGCAAGCTCTAGTTATTTCTCAGAACAGGAAAAAATTGTATATGAAGGCTCCCAGACTTTGAAAGTCACGGATAGAAGTCTGTAATAATTCTAAATCAACCAATTGTAGAACGATTGCACATTTTGTTTCATACCTGTAAATTTCCAAAGCCATTCTAGACCAATCTTCACCATGTTAACTGGCTTTTGTGCATTATATAAAGTAATAGGTTGGGTGCACTTTTGCTGGACGTACACTTCTAAATGATCTTGAAGGTTCTGGCCTACTCCTGGGGGGAGGAGTAGAAATGGGGAGGAGGGAGAAGAAAGGGGAAAAAAAAGTTATTTCACACAGAACAATTGTACACAACATTTGCAACCAGAAAACAGCACAAATGGGAACTAAACTAACCTCTTACATGACTAAGACCAAGACTGTGAATCATATCAGCCTTTTGCTCATGTCAGAATAAGGTTTAACATAAACATAGCATTACTAGAATGAAAATGGAAAGTTAAATGGCAGACAGATCACTTGTTCTAAAATTGCCAGAACCGACTTCTAAATACAGTACTAGCTTTTCTAGTTTTAAGGAAAAGTTCATGTTATTCCTTCTATCTTTGGATATATATGACAATATATATACAATCTGTTATGGGTCAAAACTCATTCACAATTCTACACGATAATTATGCTGCTTTACTTTAAAAGAACTCAGTGGCATTTTTCAAAGGCATTTTTCACTGTTAAATGTAGTGAAGAAAGTATAGGAGTTTATTGCTCAGTTCTAAAATCAATGCATGTTTCCACTGATCTGTAACACATTTCAGTCCACACAACCTGACACAAAGACAACTGAATGGCATGGATTCATTTCATTTAGTGGTCTTTGAACTGCATCCATAGGAATCACAGAGTGGTAGGGGTTGGAAGGGACCTCTGGAGATCATCCAGTCCAACCCCTCTGCTAAAGCAGGTTCACCTACAGCAGGTTGCACAGGACTGCATCCAGGCAGGCCTTGAGTATCTCCAGGGAAGGAGACTCCATAACCTCCCTGGACAGCCTGGTCCAGTCCTCTGTCACCCTTAAAGTAAAGAAGTTTTTCCTCACACTGAGGCAGAACATCCGATGTAAGGTTAAAAGAAATAATAAAATTACCAGGAAGGTGGCAAACAACAGGGATCCCCAGCTTTTTTAGCTCATCTGCATTGCCAATCCCAGATAACATAAGCAGCTGTGGAGAATTTATGGCACCTCCACTTAAAATAACTTCTTTACTGGCAAAAGCCTAAAAGGAAATGAGCACAAAAGTCTTAACATTATTAAACCTGATCTGAATGCAAGCAACATGTCAAGAGCTTCTGTTCCAATATGCTAGTCTGAGCCAGATTAGACACCCTTCCCTCACATTTTTCTCATTCTAAATGTATTCCTGTCTTGCTTTCAAAGCTTTCACTTTGATCATTCCTGTGTTTATTCCCATGTTTACAACCCGTTCAAACTGTATGGCACACAAACATTCAGCTCAGCCAGTACTATGGCTGACAATAAACTCCTGTGTTACTTGCCAGGAAAAAAGTACCTCGGATCAGTCAGCCAAATGGCCCTTCCATTTTCAATAATGGTTTGTAAATTAAAACTGAAAATCTTATGGAAGATTTTGAATTCAGAGACATGCTAGCTCAAAAATTCTGAAGAGCTTATTTTCTTCATTCAGACAACACTAATTTGGTTTGGTTTCTTAGCTCACTGTAGTCCTCAGAAGCCCCTCAGCCACTAAAGCACCACTGAGACAACTCTGACTGCAGGCACATATATAATTCTGTTTTGCTGACAGACTTTTCATCAAGCAGTCTGAGCCCTGATCTGGTCAAGATACAGGCTGCTAAACTATTTCTCTGCCTTTGAGGCAGTTTTCTATGCTGTATACTTACTTTTCCAGAATCTTCTCTACAACCTCAAGAACTTTCATCTTCTTTTCAAGGATTTCTGCCCCCAAAAGTTCTCATTTAGTAACACCAAAATCCTTCTCTGTGTCATTTATATCTGGGGGCTACGTCTTCCCTGTTGCCACATCTCTTAAATTTAGGATCAGAGCTACCCCCTCCCTTAGTGCTTTTCACTGTTAAAAGGGAAAACTATGTGAAGTAAGGAAATACTGATACCCTCCTCCTTTTCCCTTTACTCTTTGAATGAGAATGATGTGGGTGAACACAACCTTGTTCAAACTATCCCTTTCTATTCAAATGAGGTGTCTCATGAACACACACACATTGGATGCACTCGATCCTCCCTAGTCGCACACTCGTTGCCTGTTAAAATATAAGATATCTTTTGTATACACACCAAGTTGGGTAGTTGATTACAAACTGCATAGTAACTCTTGCATGTTAGAAAAAAAAAAAAGATTCAAGATTCACCTGCCCTTAAGAAAGAACAACTGCACCACAGAAGAAACAAAAAGTATGCAACAATTTAATGGAAATTCTAATGCTACCTAAGCTAGTCCAATGTGTTAAAGCAACACACTTTTGCAAAAGTAATACCGTAACCTTTACCTGTGAATTCTAATAGATCAGGGTGGCCACAGTGAGGAGAAAATTGATAAGGCACACAGTTATGCCCCTGAACTTCTCATATCTGTGACTGCTGTATCAATACCTAGATCTGTATTTTGCATGTTATACAAATATAACTTCTTTATTTTTTCTGTGGTACACACAGAACTGGTGCTGGTTTGTTCCAGGTAGCATTCAAACGATGCTCCCTTGGTCTATGCTCACTGCAAAGTCAGCACTGTAATTATTCCTAGCCAATAAACAGTGTTTCATTGTGCTTAAAGTTAACACAGAAAGAAGAAAAACCGACTTTGAAATATTTTTGTATGGATTATTTAGTCTATGATACATTAAAAACATTTTTCCCCTTTAAATACTTTTCTGCGTGATTCTGAACTCAGAAACTCCAGGAATGTTCAGTCTACCTTCCCTGCTTTTGTCAGAGGGCTTACTGGAGTCCTGGGAGCTCTCCAGGACCCCAATGGCTACTGAAATAACAAGTCACTGGCTTCAGGAATAGGTTTTGGATCATGCTTGAACCAGGTTTTGATAATCTTTTAACTTTATTGGTGACTGACGTAAAAGAGATCCTATCTAAAATAGACTGTAAAAACAAAAACGTTTTAATGTAATCAAGTGTTTCATCTTGATGTTCATAATGTAATAAAATTATTAGTTCTTCCATCCTGACAGGTATAAAATTTTCCAGAAAGTAAAAGCAGGCAAGTCCTGCAATTTTGATGTTGGTCTAAAAAAAAAGGAAGGGAAATACTTTGAAGGTGTACTTTTAATGATATATGCTATAAATATATATTGTTCACTATGTATAATTCATACATGTATTAATATGTATGAAAATTCATAGCAATTAAAGAATTTTGCAATTAAAGTGGTCCAGTATTCAGAAAGTCTTTGATCATACATAATTAGCTTTCCAAGGCTTTCTTCAATGAAATTAATCTTGATAAAGGCACAAGAGCAGAAAGTAGAGACACTGTTTTCGCAGACATTTAATAGCTCATGAAATCAACTAAATTTTCTGCAACTTGTTTTACGTTGTTAAAATGATTATCATTACCAATCCACTTATTTAGAAAAAAACAGATTTGGTCTGTGCATTAGAAAATGAAAGAACAGTTTATATATACTACATTTTAACTTTTAGCAGGTGTTCAGTCACAGAACACTCGTCTGTTGAGTCTCGTAAGCCTTACTGAACTCAAACCATCAAAATTTGTACTCTCTCTTTAGGACACTGCTATTACACTTTTTAATTGTTTTATAATTGTTTGTGACTAAATATCTTAAGTTATTTACACACAATTCCCTTCTAGGCAATTTCCTAGTTACATACGCCATAATCAGCTATAATGGTAGAGTTAAGGGAAATCAGAATGTTTTAGGTCTTATAGAAGTCAATGGATTGAAAGCTGCTTAAAATGAACTGTTTAGCCACAGAGTTAAGTTGTAATTGCAAATCAAGCTTCCTGCCACATGACCACATGTTCAGTGGAAGTTGGACTGAGACTGAAAATTATTCATTCCACAGACAACCACATGGCACATTTCATCGTTATGTTTTGTAATTACTATCCTAAAATTCAATACATAATGCCAAAGTAGAAGTGAATGACTCATGATTTATCTCTTGAGGCATTCAGATTTCAGTATCTAGCTTTTACAGATTTTTGTAATGCCAGAACAGCATTTTCAGAATTGTTTTTCAGAAACATTGGCATTTCGGCACACTAGTCAATACACTGAGACAGTGCATGATGGCACCATAGGTTCAGCCAGAACCCTTACACAATGTTCCTGTGTAACATCAAGTTATGGCTTGTCCCCTCAGTACTGAGAAATGGAAATGTAATGGAGATATTAACCTCTAAATCAATACAGCTGAAATAGCACCTACTGTAAAATAGCTGACAAGGAGTCATACACTGGAAGAGACAACATAGCCTCTGAAAAGCAGACATCTTGCATAGTGAAGTGCCACTTTTAATGAAAGTTTGTGTTAAAAAAAATTTAATTCTGTTCTGACTCATGTCTTTCATACTAGAAAATAAAAATCTCTTACCTTTTTCCTTTGCCCATTTGTCACATACTCAACACCAATGGATTTTGTTCCTTGAAACAAGATTTTTGTTACAAGTGTCTTCTCTGCAACTGACAAATTTGGGCGGGATATGGCTGGGTGAAGGTAAGCACTAGCTGTGCTCCATCTTTGACCTACAATGTATATTTACATTAAACATCAGATTAGTTATGCTCAGTATTGTTCAAAATTTTGGCCAATAACAATCAGGATGTTTACAGGGGGAAAGCCTTCACACAGTTTATAGAGTTCAAAGCAAATGTGATTTGATATAATTACTAAAGATTTTATTTTAATGTAACAAATTTTGCAATGACATTTTGAAAACCTGCTCTCCTTCCCAAATTTAACTAGGAATCTAGACTCGCATGCCAATGTAATTTGCAATGAGATACACCCTAGACTGATAGAAGCTGCTGTGAAATGCACAGGGTGTAAATATAGAGTGCCATAGCTGTTCAGTAATCTAAACAACCAAATGGCATTCAGTGCAGATTGTATGTCCATATTCCAAAATGCTTTCAGAAGTACCACTGGTGCGTCAGAAATATAAATTACCTGAGGACCCCTTTATGATTTACCTTGGTGTACAGTCATGTCCATCCAGCCAAATCCTTCTTGCTGATAGCCATTCATATCATCTGTGAAGGGATACCCAGCTTGCTGGGCTGCCTCCAGGAATGCATGATGAAGAGGATGGTTTGTTTTCCCTCTTGACACATGCAGGGGTCCATTTCCACCTCTGTACTGATCTGGCCCCAGTTCATGTGTCTGTGCCTTCTTAAAATAGGGCAAGCAATGTTCATAGTCCCACCCTGTAGCCCCTTCCCTGCTCCATCGATTATAATCTTCTGCATGCCCACGAATGTATACCATAGCATTGAGAGAAGAGGAGCCACCCCACACTCTTCCTCGGGGCCAGTACATAATTCGGTTATCCATATGCTTTTGTGATGTTGTGTGGTAATACCAGTTATATTTCTCATCACAGAGGTTGTGAGTTAATGCAGCAGGCATGTGAATCTTCCACATCAGTCTTTTACTACCTAGAAGGGTATCTTTAGGGCCTGCTTCCAAAAGTAGTACAGTACTGAGGGGGTCTTCAGTCAACCTGTTGGCTAATACACACCCTGCTGATCCAGCTCCAACAATGACATAATTATAAGAGTTTGTCTTTTCAGAACTAAGCTGAGATGATGTACGTGAAATTTTGAACTGTTGTTCATTGATGCCCAATGTGTTCTTTAATATGTGTGATCTAAACAGAGTTCCTGTTGCTTTGTGCATCTGATTCACAGGACTGCAACATTTAACTCCTTTCATCAAGTATGACATCTTTACTGATAGTATCACTCTTGCAGAATTTCTAGCAGAAATCCAGTGTTTTACCCTAGAAAAACAAACAAAACCAAAAATCTTAATTAAGATGTAAGCATTAATACAGTGCATGACCTCTAAAATGTCAGTCATTTTCAGGTAAAACTGGTATACTTTACCATTTCTCGCTATTCAAAAGGTTAACAATGACGCAAATAAACCAACAAACATTTACTCTGAAACTTGCTGTCTTATTCTTTTAATGCAGTCTATGCACCAGTCAAGCGGCATACTATTTTGTATTGTATGCAGCCTGATTTTTATTTCCTTCTGGTTCCTGAGATAGATACATGAAACACATTTTCAAGTATCTGCCAAAACCATAAAGGATGGAAACCTTTGCTTACTTTGCAGTCTCTTTTCATCTGCCTCTAGTAGGTAAGAATTTAAGAAAAACAACAATTTGGCAAACTTCTCTGCCTAAGTTTGTGACAGTCAGTGATACTGCATAGCCAATTCACAACAATGGAAATTATGAGTATGCCTGCTCTACCTTCTGCCAGACCAAATCTAGGACAACACGGCTGAAGCATGGCTTCACCAAGGGCAAGTCCTGCCTGACCAACCTCGTGGCCTTCAGTGCACAAGGGAAGAGCTATGGACGTCGTCAATCTGGACTTCTGTAAGGCCTTTGACGCGGTCCCCCACAACATCCTTCTCTCTACACTGGAGAGAAACGGGTTCGATGGGTAGACTGTTCAGTGGATGAGGAATTGGTTGGATGGTCGCATCCAGAGGGTAGTGGTCAATGGCTCGATGTCCAGATGGAGACAGGTGACAAGTGGCATCCCTCGGGGGTCTGCACTGCAACCAGTGCTGTTTAGTATCTTCATCAATGACAGACAGTGGGATCGAGTGCACCCTCAGCAAGTTTGCTGACAACACCAAGCTGAGTGGTGTGGTTGACATGCCTGAGGGATGGCAATCCAGAGGGACCTGGACAAGCTCAAGAAGTAGGCCCGTGTGAACCTCATGAGGTTCAACAAGACCAAGGGCAAGGTCCTGCACCTGGGTTCAGGCAATCCCCAGTATCCATAAAGGGTGTGGGATGAAGGGATTGAGAGCAGCCCTGCCAAGAAGGACTTGGAGGTACTGGTGGATGAAAAACTGAACATGAGCCAGCACTGTGCGCTCGCAGCCCAGAAGGCCAACTGTGCCCTGGGCTGCATCAAGAGAAATGTGGCCAGCAGGTCGAGGGAGGTGATTCTGCCCTCTACTGCACTCTGGAGAGACCCCACCTGCAGTGCTGTGTTCAGCTCTGGAGTCCTCAGCACAAGACAGACACGGACCTGCTCAAGCGGGCCCAGAGAAGGGCCACAAAAATGATCATGGGGCTGGAGCACCTCTCCTATGAGGACAGGCTGAGAGAGTTGCGGTTGTTCAGCCTGGAGAAGAGAAGGCTCCAGGAGGGACTTTATAGTGGCCTTCCAGTACTTAATGGGGGCGTATAAGAAAGATGGGGACAATCTTTTTACCAGGGCCTGTTGCAATAGGACAAGGAGTAATGGATTTAAACTAAAAGAGGGTAGATGTAGATTAGATATAAGGAAGAAATTTTTTACAATGTGGGTGGTGAAACACTGGCACAGGTTGCCCAAAGAGGTGGTGGATGCCCCATCCCTGGAAACGTTGAAGGTCAGGTTGGACTGGGCTCTGAGCAACCTGATCCAGCTAAAGATGTCCCTGGTCACTGCAGGAGGGTTGGACTAGGTGGCCTTTAAAGGTACCTTCCAGCCCAAACTGTTCTATGATTCTATGAACAGTATCTATAAAACAAAGGTGTAAGGGCAAAACACATTTTCAGCTGTCCCTAAGGTGACAAACTGCTGGGTTTTGAGGCATGTCTATGTCTCCTAACATAGACAAAGGAAAAATCTATTCATCTATGGCTTTCTACTTTATTGCTAAAACCAGATCCTGCAGGAGTGCTCTGAGTGTAGTTACAATCTAACACCACCAGATCCTTAGGCTGAGTAGGAATGGCAATTTTTTCACCTTCAGAAAAGCCTGTGAGCCTTGCAGCCAACACAGGTTCAGCTCTGTGTTGCACAGGTTCAGGTACAGGGACTAAATGCAAGATTTTTAGAGCCCGTTAACTGTAACAGGTATCGATGCTGCTGGCCAGTCTCAACTGTGTTTCTCTTGCTGTCTCCCCTTGAAACCATTCCTCTCAGTATAAACCATTAATGAAAAAGGATAACCTTGTGCTGTAAATAGTATTTCTCTCTGGCTCATGGCATCTTTCTAAGCATTGCAGTGGATTTTAGAGACAGCAACCTATCCAGAGGCTGTTACACTGTAATGCACTGCCCATCTGAAACAAGCACACTTTCACCTGGAAATACGTTTAATACTTTTTTTTTTCAGAAATTAATTCGGTTGTTAATGTTGATTTTCGTACATTCGATTTTCATAGTTATCCAATATTTTGTAATATAAGACCTATATTTTTTAAAAAATATGGGTTTTTTCACTAAAAGAAAACATGCCCTGATGAATCACTGAAATAATCAGCTTTTTCTTACTAAAAGGTGGATCAGAACTATACTCGTTTTCTCAGGTGAAACACTACAATGTAAAGTTTCTGAGTGCACACATGAGCGTTTTAATGCCCAACTTTGTAACAAAATTAGGTGCAGGTTGCTGATAACCGTTAAAAGTCTTCCACACAAAACTACATTTACAATTTGATGTACAATCTCATGTGCAAAAGTGGTTTCTTTTTCTCTCTCAGGAAAAGGATGGGAAGAAGCATACATCTCTTGCTCTCCTTAGGAAAACTTGTCTGTACGAACTTTCAAGCTTCTGGAATAAAAACAACCCACACCAGAAGACAGTTTTCTTTGTTAAAAAAAAAAAAAAAAAAAAAAAAAAAAGGATGCAGGAGATAGGTCTGAGCCCAGAGTTCGCACAGATGATTCTCAGATGGCTAATTCAAAATTGATCCCAGCTAAAGGGGGGGGGGGTGTGGGAGGGGTGTCTTTTTACAAGAGGAGACTATTAAAGGATTCTTTCTTGAAATAGAAGGTTTAGCAATTTCCTGGGATGCAGCAGAGGAGGATGCAAAGGTAGAGAGGTTTTTACTTGTTTTGTGTTTCATTTGTGATGAGGAGGGCTACAATTCTGAAGCTCCTGTGTTTAATCTGCTGAAGTCGTTGGTCACAGGACTTCATTGTCTCAGGAACAACAGATTGTTGATGGTGTTGCTAGAATATGGGCCTGGGCCCTGATAATCTGGGAAAGATACTTTGTCCCTATAATGACAGTTGTTTCTTTTTTTCTGGTGGAGATTCACCATGATGAGGTGAAGTGATCAACCTTGCTTCTGAGGATGTACATATTCATATTTTAGTCCTACAGATGGTCAACACTTATTAGATAGGCAGGGCTCACAGACTCTGGAACAAGTACTGTTTGGCTTATTTTGACATGAGATCCCTAATGCCATCAAATTTCGCTGTGCTTCCTAACCAGAATGCTGGCTGTTAAGCCTACAACCTACTTAAGGTGTTGCCTGTAAAGAGGGTAGATTCTGCAGAATCCCTGGAATCATGTTCAGTCAGGGACTGACTTACTCTGGTGGTGCTGGAGGCTGTAGTTCTACAGCTTCCTACAGCATAAGCAGTGGCTACTGAGCTCACAAAAATACTATCTCCAGTGACACTCCAAAGGCAGCATTGATGTCATAGGACTAAGTGTTTGTGTCTTTGCCTTATGCCAGAATCCTAATACTGAGGTCTAGACCTTTTAAAAATTGATTTAAGAGCCTCTCACATGTGCAGGCTTCGAAACTCACAGAACAATTCAACCTTTTATTGAAGAGGTTCTATCAAAGACTGAGATTGTGAAGTCCTGAAGTTAGCACATGATGATACTTCTCTCTAAAATCATCTATGTAGTTCTATGAGCATACATGTGTTTATCACAGTTCAAGTTCTACAGAAGATAAGTCTTGTAGAATTTTGAAGGAGTCCCTCTTTGAACAAGAGAACATCAGTCAAAATTAACCTAATGCATCTTCATGCTCAACTTTCGCTCAGCTTTATCCAGCTTTTTTGCCAGAGAGAACTTACAACTTGTGCAGTGTTCCTAAGAACGGTATTGCAGCAAGACTGTGCTTTTCCCAGTAAACAGAAAAAAATCAAGTTGTTACTCTAATAAGTAGAGTCATCTGAGGCTCTGAAATGTGCTGGGGAAGCTGACCTAATTTACCTAGTAGGGAACTACAGTTTTATGGCCAGCTCCACTAAATATTGTAGTGGCTATGTCAAAACAAAATATGTAGAAATTTACACAACATGGTTCTACTGGGATGCTCTGTACTTACCGTCCACAAAAAGTTGTCTTCTGGGACTTACTGGATATTACTGCACGTTTTTATCACATATCATGACCTCTTTATGAACATGTAGTAAGATGTTCCTCAAGAATCAGTGAACAGACCTGCAGAAATGCACACAGCAGCACCATAAAATATATTCACTGTACTGCACTAGAGCTTCAAAATCTGGAGCTCATTTTTAAAAAGTATGCACTTGCAGACATTATTACTATTGAGCATGGCCTATAGACAGTGGTCTTACAAGAGCGAGGAGAGCAGGAGCATCTCAGCAGGAAAATTCAGTTGCTACAATTTAATAATATATCTAATTGTACACCAAAGTAGCTACAAGCAGGCAGTAGAGTTCTGAAGTTAGGTGTTTGGATCTCCTCGCATCATTGTAACACATTCTGAAAGTGGCATCAGGCTTTAATGAGAAATAGACCCTGATGTAACGCATGGGTACCTACTATGGCAACTCTACAGATGTTGATTTGGGGTCATATGTGAAAACAGACTTCTCCACGGGTCAATGAAGCTGTGAAAGGTGAATAATGTGTTACTTCACTTTTTTAAAGGAAGGGAGAGACCAAAAAAAGAAAAAAAAAAAAAAAAGAGAGAAAAAGATCTATAAGAGGCTGCAATAGGGTGTCTAAGGATTAAATTGGCTTGCTCTCTCTGTAAGAAAGCTAAGCAAAAGTGCTAGGATTCAGTCCAGGAACCTTACTCCTAGACTTCTAGTTTAAAGGGCTAGAGGAGGGTAGATATGCATGGGGGGAATATATTGAAAAATAGACAGTAGTGCATGAGGTGGATAATCTAAAAAAGTTACAGGGCACTGGGCATCATTTCTGTTAATCAGTTTTTTGATAAAACTGGACACAAGGGTGATCAAAAATATGTACCAAGACAGTTAGGGCACCCAATGTCTGAGCTAGAAGGCTGAATTAACAGGCAAGAAAGCTAAATCTAATGTTCCTTTCAAGGAGCTGAAGTAGTACTTTGAATCTATTCCACCATGTATGTTGGTCAGATTTATAGTTAGATGTTATTTTGTGTTTTTCTTTACCTTTTTTTTTGTTTGTTTGTTTGTTTTACATCAGATGGAACAGAACTGGGAGGGTAACATTTGAGAGAATTTTTATCTTGCAAGGAGTGAGTTGCGAGTGAAGTCAGTCAACAGTGTCCTGGTCATCACATTCAAGTGACTTTGAGAATCAGTGTGTAGATGATTCATAAATTTCTGTGCTTTTAAGTTCTGAAGTGCAGAGGTCAGAAATCAATCCGTTCTCGTTTAAATCCAACATACATAGTTGTATTGAATGGATTAAAATACTAGTTTCAATACATGATTTTTTTGTCATATTGATCCACACCCACTGTCATCTATGCATTGTTCTCCTACATGAGCACTATCTGACCTTACTTCCTCTAAAATGATCCTGAAACACAGGAGATGGTCACTGTGGCTGAAACTTTACTCCCTGTCCTATTTTGCCAGGGCCAAAACAAGAATATCCTCTCTGGATGATGTAAAATATGCCCTTCTCCCAGGGATGTCCAACAGCACGAACAATACATGGTGCAGCAGAGCAAATGGGACATGTATTGGATATTTTACCCTTCACTGAACTGCCAAATCCTGTCTAAGACGCAGGAGGAACAGCCTCTCGGGTAAAAGCAGCTCATGCCTTTTTTCCCCCACCACTGCAGACTGTGTGCACATTTTCAATTCATCTGCTATGTGGGAGTGTTTTGGACTAACATTTCCTTCAGTCCTGCTAGTAAAAAAAAAAAAAAGTTCATTCGCTCACGGAAACCTTGTGGCAAGTTTCATTTCCACGGCTGAGTCTCTTCAAGCCCACTTACCTCACCATTTCCTCCTTTATGGACAAACGTATCTGCCGCCTGGGGCGTCTGGCTGCTGTAAATTCCTGCAGCTCTGCGGGCTGCACGCGACCCGGTTCTGGGGGCGCCTACAACGGCTCTTGCTCCACACAAAGGCCGGGGGCCAGCTTCAGCCCAGTAGTCCCGACAAGGAGGGCGACCGTGAGCCTGTCCCAGTCCCTTCCGCAGGACGGGACACCCACAGGCCACGTCTCTCTGCTTCTCGGCCAGGGAGGCCTGTGCCTCCCCTCAGAGCCGCTTGTGTCTGGGGGGCTGCCACCAGCGGTGGAACAGAGAGGGCCGCGCTGCACGGCCGCGGCCCCACTCTCTCGGCCGCCCTCCCCGTCGCACCTCCCCAGCGCGGAGGATGGGGGTGGGCCCTGTGAGACGCTGGGGCCGCCGGCGGGAGGGCGCCGAGTGGAGAACGGGATGCGGCGCCGGGGCCTCTGCGCTCGAGACTGGCCCGGGCAAGGGGAGAGGTCCGTGGGGGAGGCAGGGCAGGGGAGCGGGTGGAACTTCCCACAGGAATGCACCCTTTGGTCTCCGTGAGAGGTGTGTCAGAGCCACTTCGTGCTGTTTCGAAACTGGCCAGAGCGGCAGCGGGCCGAAGTCCGCCGCCTCGCCAACCCCACGGCAGTGCCCCGGCGGCTTGGCGCCCCGCCGCTTCGCCCGCGGGCCTCCAGGCGCGGCGGGGCAGGCCCGGCCCAGCCTCGGCGCTGAGGCGTCCTCCGCGTCCCTTCGTGGGAGCGCTTTAACTTTTTTACCCAGCCCTCAAGTGGGGTAGACAAAAGGCATTTTTTTTCCTTAAAGCAAACGTATTCGACAGGGTCCCCACTTCGGCTGCGAAGCCGTTTTCCAAGGGAAGCGTCGGGAGCTGTCACGGGGCTGAGGGGAAGGGGGAGCGGCGGGAAACCGCCGAGGTGGGGCCGCACCCCGCCTGCTGTGGCGGTACCCTGGGCCGCGGCCCCTGGCGGGCGGCGTTCGCTGTGTTGGCCGGTGGGCGCTGTACTCAAGGGCTGCCTGGGTAAATTGGCTGGACCGTGCAATTCTAGGCTTTAACTGTGATCCTGGCTCACGTATTTCAAAGAGAACACGTTGGTTTGGAAGTGAACGAATAGCAAAACGAGTTGTCCTGCCGTGTCAGTCTGTGTTAGCTAGCTGGTTACCTCAGCAATGACGACTGGTCGTTTTTGGTAGTCATCATTGATGCGTGTGTGTTCAACAGCAATTCCCAACAGTACCCCAATGGGTAGCCAAAAGTACTAAAAATACTACAGTGCCTCTGTAACTGTCATATAACTTTTCTGTTGGCTTTGTCCTCTAAGAATCTTCGCTAAATCCTGCTTTAGTGCTTGTTTGTTGTAGGCTAAGCTGCATCAAAAGGTGGTGGTGGGAAGAAGATCCTGTAAAATTCCTTGGGAAATGGCCAAGGATCCATATTGTGCAAAGAGTCAGTGCTGCTGCTCTTCTGGGCTTCTGGAGGGTGAACCCAAGCGTCTTGTTTTTCGCATTCAGAATGCTCATGGTAGAATAATGATGATCCAGAGAAGACTCATCAAGATAGTTGTTGTAAAAACTTACACTTTCTCCAGACATCTGGTACTGACAATAGTCTCTGCTACAATACTTTCAATATTGCTTGTTGATGCTGGTTGTTTTCCCAAGTCCTTCCTTATTGCTCTGCTTGGAATGTATTGGATGATTAATAATTTTCAGAGATTATTGCCTGTTAATGCTCTTGCTTTTAGATAAGTCAAAAATAATGGATGGTCTCTGGCTGGTTGGTTATTCATACTTAGACACCAAACTGTCAACTTCTGAATAATTATTCATTAATGAAAAAGAGTAATTGTCCCCTGTGGGACTATTGAGTAAATGTGTAGTTGATGTAAGTAGTCTTTTATCTTTGTAGTGATTAAGAATGCATGAAACCAAGCTTTTGGATGTTTGCAGTGTTCGAATAATTTTGTACACCTTGAATGCTTTTATTCAGTAAGTAAATAAAGTCTATAGAACATATGCATTTGATGTGTATAATAATATACAAAAACATATAAAAATATGCATGAAATATATAAATTTAAGAACTGTTCTATTTCTTTTCAGTGACTAGTGGGAGTTTGATCTCTGATTGGATAGCTCCAGCATCAGTGGAGTCCTAGTCTTGGTCCCTTACTAGAGCTCTTAAGCACTCTGATGACACTAAGAATCAATAATTATTTTTCGTTTCCTACAGAAAAAAATGTTAACTTGTCGATTCGTTCCATTTCGATGATTTCTGCCCACAAAATGTGGCTGAAGCAAGACTTAAAAGTGTGGGATTAATTACTTGTGTGCAACCCTGTCCCTCACATGGAAGAGAGTCCCAAACAACAGCCTCTAGAGCTGACAATCAGGATCTTATGGCAACTGTCTATTGCTTCAATTTATCATGACAGCTCGTTTTGTTGGTGATGGAATTTCCTTCAGTCCAGTGTTTTTCTTCTGTATGCCTTTACGTAAGAAATACAAGGAATATCAAGTCTCATTTTTTGAAAATCTGCTATATGACTAAATGAAAGATCTACATGCTCAAAAAGAAGTAGTGAAAAAGAGGGCTAAAACTTAACAATATTAACTCCAAAACATTAACTTGTTGTCATTGTTTAAAAAAGTGGGAAATACAGAGGTTTTAACAATCAGGCTAAGATGACTTTCAACCACTTGGTGTTAAATTTTGTCTGTTAAGGTTGAAAAAAATGTTAGGATTATAAATGGGTACTTGTCATCGCCTGCTGTACTCCACTGCTTTCTGCATCTGCACTGTTCGCTTTCAAAGAAGGTACCAAAAGATTGAACATTTTCAGTTATTCCATTTTGTTTATTCAGTCTCCTGTTGACCAAGGTTTAAAGGGAGTTATAGCACTGTTAAGCATATCAAGGAGTGGACATCTGGTTCTGTGTTGTGCCTGTATGTTTGCCTCCATATTTTAAGTTATTTCTTCCTATATTTACTGACCTGCAGCCTAAGTGCAATAAGTTTTTCTTGAGGTGCTTTGAAAATATGCTGTTGGGAGTGATGGCATGGTGCATGGGTGGGGGACAGCACTGACATACAAACTGCCTGGGAGGGAAAAAAAGGATAACTGAAGGTCTTGGCGTACATCTTATGATGTATGAATGGTTTGTAGTGAAGTTGGTTTTTGGGAAGAAAAAGTAATTCTACCCAGACTGGAGAGATTGTATCACTTCTATTGATGGAGATGAGTTTGGCAGCTTGTGTCCTGCTGAACTGGGTACTGAGCAGCTGTAGTGGCAGGGGACAAGCTTAACCAGTAAGATGTAAGAAGGGCAAATCATCCCACTTCCTCTTTTCCCTGTCTATTCTGCATCAAAAGCAAATGAACAGTTTCTAACACTGACTTGAAGACCTCAAGGGAGACTGATTCTTCATGCCATAGAAGGAAAATGGATGCTACTGTGTTTTCCTGCTGTACGTCAGCTGTGGCTGCAGATAATGTCTACAGTTGAGTGACTTCTATTCCTGTATGGGAAAATGGCTTGAATCCATATCTGCTCTGCTCAGCTTTACTAATCAGGTTTCTTTCCTTTAAAATTGTAGTGAGGAGAAGCCTCTCACCTTAGCAAGAATACAGTTGTCCTAAAGGATTCATGGCAAAAAGGAAACTTTCTGAGTTCAAAGTCAGTACTTGGTGTTATCAAGATAGCCTCTTGCTCAGTAATGTTTGACTCCAAGACAACAAGTCTTAAATGTTGGTAGTAATCAGTGTTTTAAACATGATAATCTGCCTCTTAAAAGGGTGTCAGCTCTTTTCTGAAGAATAGGATTGTAGCGTAGAGCCAAAGCAATAACTCCTACCTGTTACAGGAAAAGTGTGCATAAAGTGCCCAGAAGTTTTGATATATTCTTCCTTTCTTATGGTCTGTCCTTATGGTCCAGACGGTTTTTGGTAAGTACTACACAAATATATATTAAAAAAATAGTCTGTTTTCCAAGATATTCACCTTATTTTCAGTCTCAAGGGTTTGAATAAGAAGCTAGATCTACCTTTATTCTTTTAAGTTCTGTGTTGAAGCCCCTAAGCATGATTTAAAAAAGAACACACAACAAAGCTATTCAGAAGCTATGTGGCTGCTGCGTGGTGACTATGGCTTGTCATGGTATTTTTAGTGATCTTGTCATTTTGTTCTCCCCTTGTTCATTTGCTATCTGTGAGCACACTTGTATACTTCTGGCTTAGGAATTTGCTGGAAATTGATTTAACAATAACTAAGTTTTTGTGCTTTTAGCAAAAAAAAAATTAAAAAAAATAATTGTGACCATAAACGCCCCCCACACCCCAACAAAACAACACAAACATCAAACATTATGGAATTTTCTTTTCTCTTGGTATGTGCACGTTTGCTGCAAGAAGAAATCGGCCATATAAGAAGACAGTGAAGATAATTAGACACAAAAATCCTACCAGATGTGCAAAACAAAAAGAGAGTTGTCATGTATGCTCGACAATAGCTCAAGGAGATTCCTGTAACTAGAGGAAACTGAAAGTGTGATTTTTGTCTTCAAATTAATGTTATTTCTTTAAAGCTGGGATTTTGAAAATACTGAAGATCGCAGAGAATACTGTCTTTATGTAGGTATGACTGCTCAATTTGTGCATTTAAAAAAAGTATCACTACTTTTCTTTCTTACAGTATGTGGCTTAGAAACAGGTACATACAAATAGAAAGCTTTTAAAAAATCCAATTCCAATTTGTGATTGCTAAAGCAAACTACAAGTGCCACACTTTCTTTACATACCTAGAGCTTGTGTTGCACCCTCCTTTAAATTTTTTCTCTTGCTGTCTCCACGATAAAACAGATTCCAGTTAAATCTGTCTTCCATATCTCAGTGCTCCCGGAAACTTACCTCCCTTCTCGGTTTGGATTTCTAGTTGCCTCCCAACTCCTCACTGACAAACTCTTAGGGTAAGGGGCGACGGTCAGTTCTGCAGGAGAGGAGGAGTTCTATGGTTGTTGCGGAACTTCTGGTCCATCCAAAGGAACTCCAGAATTCTGAGTTTGTTTCAAGCTCATTGCGTTGCCAGAGATACAGGATTAGTTAGCGACTCCCAGGGCTATTGCATTTTGCGTACTTTTAAAAAGTATAGCTTGGTTTCTTTTACAAGAAGTGTTTTTACCTTATGTATAATGGAAGAGATATGTATCTACAGAAAACATTCCACAAACATGTGGTGTACAAACTTATGCTAGTATTATGACTTTATCTGCTTGTATCATGTATCTTTTTTTTTTTTTTTAATTATTTTTATCAGTCACTGCAGCTTGAGAAAAATAGTTTTTGTCTAGCTTATCAAGAAAGGGAGTAAACATGAAGTTCTTTGTTCTGGGGTTTCTAGAGAGAGATTTTTCTGGGTGCATGGGAGAAGAATGGCTTTGTTATTCATAAACTGATACAGAAATTCAAAATTTGGTGTGGGGTTGTGTGTTGTGTCCTCGCCCCTTCCCCCCCCCCCCCCCCCCCCCCAGGTAAACATGCAATCCAGAGACTGATGGACAGATGGGGATATGTTAGCTGTGATCAGCCTGTTTTAGTTCCTGGCTATGTTCTTCACAAGGTTCTGCTCCTGAGCTGAGAAAGTGGTATGGCATTGCGCAAGCAGATCTTCATAATCCCAGTGCTGTATTGGTTGAAAAATAAGTTGGAGCCTCAGCACAGGTGATAAGTTTGTTGTCACAGTGGCTGGTGTGGATCCAAAGGAGAGTAAGAAAATGAACCGCGGAGGGTAATGCCAGAAATGTGGCATGAGCAAATGAAAGATATCCTACTGCCATTCAGTTTAGTTGTCAAAGTTTAAGACAGGTAATTGTTCTGAAGAGTTTGGGTTATATAAAGCTACATGCTTCCAAATCAGTAGAGGTGTTTTCTCCTGGGTTGACCAATATTAGCTGACATTGTGGCAGCTGGCCCCTCTAAGGAGCAAATCCACGTTCAGTAAAGCTTTTGATTTGTTAATGACGTGGTTGCAGTTGTAAATGCACAAGATACTATGCTATTGGGAACCATGAACAGCACAGGGCTTGTAGTCAAAAGCACTGTATTGAGAAAAAATAGCCAAGCTTTTGGGCATCAGACCTTTCTCCATGTTAGAAACAAAAGCAGTGGATGTCAAAGCTAGATAGAAGCTGGGGTAAAATATTTGGAGTCTAGGGAGGAGAGTATCTTACTGCTATTCTCAGAAAAGATATGTAGGTGTTATCTGTGGAGTGCAGGGGACATAAAAGTAGCTTATGGACATGGAGAGAAATTACAATCTCCTATAAAACTTGAGTCCAGTTTTCCCCAGCAGGATTACCCAGATGTGGGACCATACTTGTTAGGATATAAGGTATTTTGTATAGGATTTTCTGCCTTCAGTGGGATGTTTTTAAGTCTGCAATGAAAAGACTGAAAATCACTTTGTTAGAGCTACAAGGACAGACATGGGTACAAAGACCCAAGGCGAGTACACCTGTGACTGAGTGGAGAGTGGAGAAGCAGAGACTATTACTTAAATGTTTTGGGGGTTTTTTGTTATTACTTGGACATTTTTTTGCTTTAGAGTGATGAGCATGGCATGAACTGGATGAAACAAATTGAGAAAGGTGTTACAGTCTCTGGTGTTAGTTCTGTAAGCAGGGCAAAGGATCAAATACATGGCAAATTTTACAATTGCTAGGTTTTATTCAGAGAAATAATTGTAACAGAAACTTTCTCTGTTTAATACTCTATGAGGTGAAAAAACTTTTATTTTTTATTGATCAGCATATGTCATTTTTACTTCTGGCCAGCATCAAAGAACTGACAGCCACAAAGACCTGTATAACCAGCAAAGGAACTGTTGAACATTTTCAGTGTATTTGATGCAATTATACCAAAACCCTTTAAAGACAAACTGCAGTCGGTAATCAAACAGGAAGAATATTTTAAGTAGTTGTTTTCTTCACTTATTTTAGTTTGGGAAGAAGAAGGTGAGGAATAGGGAAGTGACATTTAAAAGTATGGAGTAAAAATTTCCCCTCTGCTGAAGTTAGTAAAAAGGGACATCAGAAAGAAAAAAAATAGTACTTCTATACTTCCTTCAGATGTTTAATGAAAGAGGGATTTAAACCCTATGTTTTGGGAGACTGAGAACAAAGATACGGGAAAATTACCCCATTTCTTTTCCATAATTTCATCTCTCCTGTTCTCAAATGGATTCTTGGAGCTACGGTAACACAAGCCAGAAGTACATGATCTGTCATTGGATTATCTGGGACAGAGGATGGTGTGATAGGGGACAACCTTGTAAGCTAAAATTTTAATTATTTCACACTGGCTGCAAGCTATAGGTGTGCCTATACATAATTAAGAAATTGACGCTCAGTATCTTGTTTCTGTCTCTGAGTATGGAATTACCTTTTCCTAAAAATCCATTTTTGCCTTTTTAAGTGTACTTTTAAATAAACTGTTAGCAGTTACTATTCTATATAAATTCTTCTGTTTCAAACCTGCTCACATTAGGATTGTAGATACCTAACTTTGTATAAAGTCATTTAAGTGAATTTTTCTACGTTTTTATTTTAGTGGCAGTTCCATTATATTGGATACCCTGTAGAACCAGAAACAAAATATTTTGTCTATGCTTGCAATCTACCTCCATCAAAATCTTATTTGCTAACTACACCAGGTAATTTATCAAGCATTCTCTGCTAAATGATACTACTATTTTTTTTTCATACATGTTATTGCACAGATTTCCTTAATAAGGCCAGCAATGGTTTCTGTTTTCAATGTGCCTTGAAATCTGTCTGGCACCCTATAGACACATAGTCATCAAAGCTGAGAACTCAAATGCAGCCTGCTCCTTAGCAGTGGATAGTTTTGGTTTGTTTGGTTGTTGTTGGTTTTTTTTCCCCATGCTTGTTTTGTTTCTGTGGTTGCTTGCCATTTATCTTTCAGCAACAGAGGAATGGATATTGTTTTTCAAAGGAAAAAAATGTTCTGCTGTCAATTTTAAAAGAATTTACACTTTTAGCTGTACAGTTCTTCAATGTAGTTCTTAATAAACATTAAACAGGAATATTCTTATTTCTCTAAAATTGTAAGGCAGCCTGTAAGTTTAGAGGTGCTTTAAAGAGTTTTGCTTGATGACTGTAGAACTGGTGATCTATGTCTCCACACAAAGACAAGCACCAGCTTGGTGCTTGTTTCCAGGACACCTGTCCACCAGAAGAGTGGGTGTCCTCCTTATTGGTGAGAAGGCAGCTCTGGTCATTATACCTCCCTTCAAGATTTGACTTCTCGGGTCAGGATCAAGGCATTGCTGCTGTGTACGTAGTACTCTTCCATACAGAGGACGTTCCCCAGCTAGAAGGAGTTGAATTAGCTACAGTTTGAAATAGGTTGTATCTGTTTATTTTGTAGATTTAAGCATGCAGATGTGTCATCAGCGCTAAGTACCACTGTTTCAAAATCTGTTGGAGGTTTAACAGGCTGGATATTTTTACCACATACCTTTTCACGCAACAGTGACTGAACTCAAACAATTGCAGGGAGTCCCTGTTGTAACTAACACTCCTGACTTGCCCCTTCAAAAGCACAAACGCTCTGTTAGGTCATGAGGTGCCATTTGCAGGGTGTACGGTGCCTATCACAAGCACAGACAGGAGAAATCCATTTCGTCACTTACATAGTTGTTAACGAGTTTAAACTGAAAACTTTTCAACCCTCAGGGAGTTTGTGGACTCCAAATACAACTGTTTGTAAAACAGAGACAGAATTAGAAGTGAATTTCACAACAAGCAGTCTTGGGCTTGAATATTTAATACTGTTTTATGAGTGTCAGAAGTATGAAGTACTTCTTAAAAAAACTGTGGAAGCAAAGGTAATTTTCTGTTAAATTGTAATAAATTAGAAGCATAGTTCTCTAAGTTCTCCTTCTGTATTAACACAGCAGGAGGCATATGCATCTAGTGAAGTCAGATCAGCAGAGCTGGCCAGCAAAGACCGAGGTGGAATAAAAGAACTGTGGCTGCTTTCCAAAGAGCTCTGCTCCACTGTTACAATATATTATTCTACTTTTTGAGATTATATTCTTTACTTTTAAGACTGTTTTTGAACAACATTATTTTGTCCAGAGTGAGATTAATCAATGAACATGAAAACTTAAGAAAATACATAGTAACTAGTAATTGGCTTCACTAACACGAAACGCACCTTGCTTGTAATTCCTATTCACTCTGTTTTGTTATATTAGACTAGTAGATTTAAAGATAAATATATGCACTATCTAGAATTCTGGTGTTAAGAATATGTAATAGTTTAAAGCCTATTAAATGCAATTTGAAATGCAATTAAATATTAAACGTGATTCAACTTAGTAATGACTCCTTTTGTGATAAATACCTTTGACTTTTTGTAGTCTCTCCCACACTCTTCTTTGGGATTTCATTATCAGGTAAATGAAACTAGAATTTCTGTGAGGATACCAGGGAGTGATGAGAGCACTGATATTTTTGTAGAGCTAAGTAACATTTTTTTATTAATTTTCAGTGAAAAGAGTATTTGCTTTTATATAGTTAATCGATGTAAAGATGGTACTAATTCTGACTAACAACCAAGACACAAGCATAGCACTGTGTATCACGTAATTTTTTTTAATTAAGATTTTTTTTACTTACGAATTGGTAGATATCAGGCCTCTTCTGTGGTGCTAATATAAGTCTATATTGTTCTGTAGTGTCCCCGTATAAAGCCTAAAGCAAACACTCCTGATATGTTAACACTGAAATTTCCTAGATTCTTACTTATCTCGTGAACCTCTCTTCATTTTTGTTATCTGTATCAGTTGTAAGAAACTATCTTTCAAGAAAATGGGGTAACAGTTTTAGAAAACACAGTGCTCCTGTCAGGAGCCCAAACCATAGTACAGAGAGCAATTCATTCAAGGAATTAATGTGTGCAGAAATCCAATTTAACTGTGTATTGGAATTATTCCGTGTTGGCTTTTTTTCCCCAGATAACTCCTTACTTTGCTAAATGTGGATATGACTGCCCAAGGCCTACAGAAAACCTAAAAAATCACGTGCAGATGAAAGCAAATGGTTAGCTGGGTGTTCATCACTCTTGAGTCAATAATTAATATAAACTAAACAGAAATTGCTCAATGTTTTCTGTTGCATTGTATCGTGTATATTCAGCAGATTTTCCCCTGTATGTTTGCAAAAATCTGGGAAAATAAATGGTTTGGTGTACAGATATTATTCGAATGTTGAAATCCTGTTAAAAAGCGTATGACTTTGGTCTTAGATGACTTTATGTGTACTGGTCTTGGCAAATTTTGCCTTTCATCTTCCTCTTTAAAAGTTGAAGTTTTCTGCTTAATACAGTAATGCTGCAGTTCAGCAATCAGTTGTTTTGTAACTACTGCTCATGGTAAAACTCTAAACAAAAGGGAAGAGAGGAGAACAACTGATGAGATGTCAGGCTGCAGGAGGGGGTACATTGCAGAAACATGGGAGGAACTTGAAGAGAGCAGATTCAGACTGATAAACATCTTTTCTTTCAAAGTAGGGAAGAAAATTAAGTCACTTAGTCAACAGCTCTGTAGTTCTCAATGTGATTATTAACTATTTTGCATTACCTTTTAGCAATTTCTCTTCTATGTACAGATATTGGAAATGCTCATTTGAATAATTCATTAACTGAAGACAGCTTTTTCAGCTGTGCAAGACTTATTTTAGAGATCCTCTTTTAGAGATCCGTAAATCAATTCAGCTGGAAGATTTGTCTGTTTTCTCCTTGCTGCTCTCCATGTGATGGTATGTATTATTGCTGCAGTAGCTTGCATCATCACAGACCAAAGTAAGAATTCTCACTTTTTTGAAATTTAGTGAAATTGCCGTTCTTTGAGTTTTGCTGCAAGCATCCTTTTGGATGAGATAAGATCATATGAAAGAGACTACCTTTTAGGTATCATTGCAATAGGAACTCTCAAGTTTGTCTAGGAAACTCCAGCTGTGGCTACATTAATGTTTAGTTTAAATCGGTATTGTGCTTTTGAAGGGAATTGCCCACCGGCTTCACTATGGTTTGGTTCGTGTTGCAGGGTGGTTGAGGAGTGCAGCCTTGATTGTCTCAGATGACATTAAAGTGGAAGATGTGCTCTAATGAATCTAACATAGTCCAACCACTAATGTGTAGGCAGGCCACAGGACTTGACCAGGGCTAGGCTGCAGTAACTCCCCTGAAGTACTTAGTGCAGAAGTCTGTTCCTTGGCCCCAATTGTTTTGCTTAGTGGTCTCTGCCATTCTATCACATTACCTGCTAATGTAGGCCTAGCCTTTTTCCTTCGGTTGTGTTTTTCCTAAAGGGAGAGTAAATATTTAATCTCTTAAACACTTGTAAACAGTGAATCATTTAGAGTGTGGGCAACTTTTGGTGAGTGCTTTCGTCTTTAGCAAACATCAACTGGAGTCAAGTAAGCATTTTGCTGTTTAATTTTTGTTTGCTTAGCACTTTTTTCCACTGTATTAGTTTTGCAGAGTGACCAACAGATTATGTACCATGCATCTGCTACCCTCTTCTCATCAGCCTGTAATGCAAGTCTGCTCCCTTGGTGTCGCAGACCTTAAACTGTTTTAGCCACTGAACACTGCTTTGCTAAATTATTTTCAACATTCTTGGAGGGATGAAGTGCAGATAAGTTGCCTAAGTTGGATCTATTTCATCATGAAGATGGGAATCTGAGCTCTACATTCTAATTTTAGTTTACTATTTTTGCTTTTCATACTTTTATGCAAAGGTATCTAATTTTTTTTCTAGGAAAATAGGAAAAAGTAAGAGGCACAGAGTCAACCCCTCTGTACCAATTTAGAATGCCATTCATGTTTTGTTTACATTGTTTCTAGAAATACTGACATTTTACGACAGCATATGGTGTCCTTTCTGTTCAACAGATTTATTTAGGAAGTGATTCTTCCACCAAGTGCAGCTAAAACTACATGTTAAAGTACCGGTTATATAGCTAGAAGCAGTGTGTTTTCATCTATCTAGAAGCAGTGTGTTTTCATCACATTGTCTTCTTTTGCTGAACTCCTGCATGAGGGCTGCCAGACTGATGTTATTCTAGCCATGTGGGAGAAAAGGAGAATTGCTCAAAAAGGTCCTGTGCCATCACTTGCTGCTCAAGAAGCGGCAGCAGACCGGGTGATTTTCCTAGTTCAAACGCTACCACTGCTGTATGTGATGTTTCTTGTAAAAGCATGAGAAACCACAATAACATGGAAAATATGTTCACTCTTTCAGTTAACCTCTTCTGCAGTGACATGA
Organism: Leptosomus discolor; assembly: GCF_034619465.1. Classification (NCBI taxonomy): domain Eukaryota; kingdom Metazoa; phylum Chordata; class Aves; order Leptosomiformes; family Leptosomidae; genus Leptosomus; species Leptosomus discolor. The sequence continues at coordinate 15,139,104 of NC_141399.1, forward strand.
CAAATCAGTCCTCTGTACAAAAACATATAGTTTCTTTCAATAACGTGAGTTCACAAGACACTTGACCAAGTGCTCTGGACTTCTGTCCAAAACGCTGTCTTATCAAGGCCATTTCGGAACTTCTGCAGAGACCTTTCTGTTTCACGCAATGCGGTGCATGGCAAGAAATAGGAAATTAACAGGTGTCTGGATATTGAACTCTAGTCTTACAAAACTGAGGACAAAATCATCAATAGCTGAACAAACATTAGGGCACTGTAGCAACTGGGCCATATTTAATACAAGCTTACTTATTTGAAATAAATCCTGAACAAAACATTTCTAAGTTGTGGCAAACTAAGAAGTGAAATTATAAGAAATGTGTGCTCAAATATAACTATCAGTCAGGAGTAATTGGTTGTGTAAATACCAGAACACCATCCATCAAGTAATTCAGAAGTACTGCTCTCCTCTGTATGGAGTTTGTGAAGTTACTTGATAGGAGCCTCAGGTGCAGTTAAGCAGAACAGGTTTTCCAACATGACTTCAAGGCTGTTACTTTGTTGAGTTACAGTGTGCATTTACAGCATGTTTGATATTCTGTTGTAAGAATAATGTAGCTTTTAAAGTAGAGTAATTTACCCTTCACTGTGTACAAGTGTCAGTACCCACTGATGTGAAATTGTGAAATGTTTGCCGTGGAGAACCATCTGGATACCAATAAATCTAAACAAGATCTTTGTATATATGTACTTTCTCTTCTGCATCACAATCACAGGACTTTAAAAAAACCCTCCATTTCTTCTAAAACAGAAATTCTGGACCCTGCTCTCGAAGGGAATGCTCCCCTCTCCCCCCAAAAAACAAACCCAGCAATGGCATCTAATCTTGCCAGAAGTAAAATTTGAAGTATTGTATGCTATCTTCAATAAAAAAGAGCACAAAGGTCCTAGTCTTAAATAAAACACAGTAACGTAATCACAGCCTGCAGTAAAATACTTTCAGATAAGATTGCAGCATAATTTGGGTGGAAATACCCTTCCTCTTTAGAACTTAAAAAGGAAGATTAAAAGGAAGTCAGTTCTTTCTTGTGTGCTTTGTAGAAACTATATGCATTGATCTTTGATATTTATTATATTGTTATATTGTTACAAGTGTTTTAATCTATAATTGCAGATATGGATTTGAGGTGTGATCTGAGGGTGAGGGAAGCCTTCATTACAGCAGAAAAAACCCAACAAATAGCGCTTCTTTAACTAAGGATTTTTTGTTGGGAGAAAAAGCCCATGTGCCAGTACCACAGGACTGAGATTGGTGCTGGCTCTATAAAAATGCATCTAGTTCACCTCAGTGTATTATATTGGATTTTATAAATAGGGAGATAAGTGGATAACTACCATGGGATAACGAAAAGCTAGAAAGAGCTTTTGATGGTGAGAACAGGCAAGAAAAAAAATACTCCACTTTCAAATTCTTAAGTCTTTCCACTGAATAATATAATTTATTATATAAGGAAAATACCAACATCAACTGTAGTTTGGGTTCTCCATTTCACTTTTTCCATAATGATCTTTTATATAATAATTTCATCTCCTGGTAACACTAGAGTATGAATCAGAATAAGGCATTAAACCCACAGCCTGCGCTCTTCAGCTATTGCTTCTGTGTACATGTTTCTGGAACGACTCTTGGCTTAACATCTAGCACAGCAATATTTTATACCTCAAATTCCCCCACTGTGCAATTTTAATATACATAACCTATATAATATAAATGTAGCTAATTTGGAGATTACTGTGATACTCTGTACACAGAATTCAATGCATACAATTCAAAAGATGCTGAAGACTTTTGCACCACTTCTGGAAAAAATCTCAGTTGAAGTTACATTGTAATAAAATACAAAAATATATATCAGCAGAAGATTAATGCATCTGCACTGGAAAAAGGGGGCATTTGGGGAAAGGAATCCTCAATTAATCATGTTCCACTGTAAACATCTCCATTACCATACGAATGCAGCTCGCTCTCGTAACATTCTGACACCAAATCGCTGCCATTCTCGCTGATATATCCATAGCTCCTGAGTTGTATCAAGACAGGCTAAAACTGCACCTCCTTTCCAGGCAATCAAGCGGGGATCCATATCCTAAATTCAAAACACAGTTTGTACACAATTACTGGTGTAAATTTGGATAGTTCTCAAAATTTGTATCCTCATTTTCCCAACAGTGTTCACCACTTAGAATCTCAGGGGTTAAGGGAGGAGAAAAGAAGTTTTTAAAAATTATTCAGGAAAAAGCAGTGAGATAAAAATATGGAAAGAATATTTAAGTTGTTTAGAGGAGTCATTTTTTTTTAAAATGCCTTCTAGGCATGTCATGAAATCCTGCCCTCAGCAACAGAGGCTCTGAAAAGTACTCGAGTTTTGATTTTACAAATTTTGCTTGATGAATGCCAAATGAAAACTGCTCTTTTAATGCCATACTTTATTTACCTTAATAGTAATGAAAACCCCCTAACATTTCTTGCTGACCAGACAGGTTAACATCATGGGCCAGTGCTAACTCCTTCTTTAAGAATATGGCCTTTAGCCAACAAACACTTCAGCTCAATACTAGTAACACTCTTGCTATACCTCTAACTTCCTGCCTATAATTGGAGAGTGCTATGTTATAACCTGAAAGCTCTCCTAAATCTCCTCAGATGTGCAACCAACCTGTGGTTTTGAAATAATTTTTTTTTTTTAATCTTTTGATGATCTCAACCAATCATAGTTTATTAGCCATTTAGCTATCCATTAACAGTATACCTTAGGTCTTGTGATGACTTCAACATTTTCAACAACTCTTCTAAAAGAAGGTGGCATTTTGTTGAGAATTCGGTGTTGAAGAAACTCTTGAGCTTTATGAAACATAAGGCCTCCTCCCACTACTAAGATGGAGCTGTACATCTTCTTTTTTGTATCATCAGATGCTGGAATGAATGGATATATAGAAATAGATCTGTTTTTTAAAGTTAATACAGCTAAATAAAGTTAATACAAATAATATCCGTATTATAAAGAATTAGTGCAAGTTGAACCAGATAGAAACTAGTGTTTGCTTTTAAAATTATTTTTCTGTTCCCTGGAGATTCAAAACGTCTAGCTCAAGAAACCTCAACAAAGATGCAAGTATAAGGAACAGCGTAGGTACTCTAGAGATGATGAAAACATGTTACTTTGGTAAAATAAAGCAAGTTGCCATAAATCCACACTGACTGGCATGAATATTTTACAGAACTGTACAAATGCAACTCTTACCACAGCAGTCAATACTATGAAGAATGGCTTTGTCAAGGCCTAAGGCTTTGCCTTCAAACTGAGAAATAGCTGTTTTCCTGGACATGTGTGCAGTTAAAGGTTCCTCTGAATCATTTCCAGATATCATACAATCACTCTGGGAAGATCCCAGTTCCACGTCTTGTGGGTAGATCCTCTCTGAAATGTCTGAGGCTTGGCCTCTCAAGTCTCCCTCAAACGCACCAGGCTTCGACATAGATTTTCTATCAGCTGTAGCTTTTGCAGACTTAAAAACGAAAAAACAAGTTGAACTACAAAAAATGCAAAAAATACATTCAGCAGGTTACACAGCAATGAAAAGACTTAACTAAACACCACTGTACTTCTCGTTACCTTTTTGCACAGAAAGGTTAAGCATTGTATTATTTCATTTTACTCCTCATTTTCCAAGTAAGGGTTTTATTTTGAACTCTATCAGATGTTACCAATGCCATAATACGAACCCCTCTTAAGACTCTTAAAATAAACAGTTCTAATTAAGCATTGTCTAGACATCTGTAATTCCTTACTCTAAATTTATTTTTTAATGCTTCTGGTCCAGATAACAAACTTTGGTTTCTGAGATGAGCTAATGAATCCTGATTTTATTCCTCAATTAAATAATACTTAATGAAAAATAAAACGAGCATTCACACACCTGCTCCTGCTTACTTTGTGTGGCTAGCAGATAATGTTCATCATGAGGATCCTCAGGGTCACCCTGTGACCTGTGTTGCAAAGTGGTCATTTTTTGTCCAACAATTCCAAAAGTTGCTGGATAAAACAGAGCCATTGGAGCCTGAAGAACGAGAGATTTGACATGGTTTTACTACATAGTGTTGGGGAATTTTGTGTTTACTATAAAAAAAGCTTGTTCTATTTTTCTCACAATTGAAAATTAAATACACATTTCTTTCAAATAGTTTGAAAGGTGTCTTCAGCTTTGTATAATTTAAAAAACCCCAAACCATACAATTGTACGTGTCTGTAAGTGTCTTTACAGATTCAGGCATTGAAGTCCTGTGCACCCACTAGTGCTGCATTAGGCACATTTGTACATATAGGAATTAATTTAAAAACTATCAACAAGCAGATGTTAAGAAAAATCCCACAGGCTTAGTAGCACTGGACCGATCCAAAGTGTGGCCCTGAGCCTGAATGCTGAATGTAATTCTTGTAATTTAAGAAAAAAAAAATTAAAAAGTCACCTGTAATTTTTCATCTCCTAATCGGAACTGGTATAATAAAGCTGGAGAATCTGGATGACGAATCTGGAACTCATGGTCTTGCAATCCAGAAATATCCTAAGGTCAAAAACAATGTAAAAAAAAAATAGTTGTATCTTTTACGTCTCTCTATCAAGCTGCATAATTTATTTAAACTGTAGGAAACAATAAAAAGTAACAAAACTCTTCAGACTGTGAATTTCATTTACATATTCTTGCACTCTTTTAAAATTCTTTTCTTTGTAGCACGATCTGCCCAAACAGCTTTCTACATGTCTAAACCTCTAAAATGTGGGTTTGTGCAGAAAGAGACCCGCTGGCAGATCTTACAAAACTGATGTTGAAAAACTGCAAATATACAGCTACTATCAGCTTCTTTCAGAGATAAGAACAAACTTTGCAAGAGTAGGGATTCTTTCAACTAGAAGAAAAATAAAACAAGTTACAAATACTTCAGGTGTAAAGCTTCTTCAGCTATTGCCAGTATTCTACTGAGTAAATTATTACATTTTATTCCCTTTGCAAGCAATTGTAGACTTGCAGAAGGGTTCCTCTCAGTAGCATTCTGTAATGGAAAAAAAGAATTACTTAGAGAATATACAATTTTCCCTTCTCACCTGGTCTAGATGGCAAAATGTCTCCTTTAAGTGCTGAAGCAGCAGGCAATCCAACTTATTAGTTAACTGACAGTCTCTGTACGGGAATCCTGCTCGTTGCATAAGCCAATAAAAACACCTTGACACATCAGATCCTCCATATGCAAGGCACAGCCTAAAGCACAGAAAAGAAAAAGATTATTTTATTAATTTGCTGAGATACTGGGCTTTTACAGCAGCATACATAGGAAATCAAGCAACATTTTAGACATGCTGTGATCATGACCTCCACATAGTTTGTAAAGCACAGCATCAGTTCTGCCTGTTTTCATCTTTTGAAGATGACAGAATTCTTTAAGCTTCATACCGTAACATGACGACCCTGTCATGCAGCTCACAGTAAAAAAACCCTTGTATTTGTAAAAAAAATTTCTGGTTTTTAAAATCAAGTCTTTGGTAAACAACTAGATACCTGGTGTTGCGATGGGAAACACCATCTTCTACACAGCAAACGCTTGTCTTCTGATCTCCCACATCTACTATACACGCGCTGCTTAAACCACTTCCGAAAGTAGCACAGACAGACTCCTGGTGTACAACAATTCCTAGCAATATGAGAAAAAATTAGATCCCATTTATGCCAAGCTCCAAAGCCATGTTGCTGACATTTAAAGGACATCTTAATGTCTTTTAAAATCTACTAATAGCCTGACTCAGCACTGAAAGTTTGTATATTTATTGAAGATGGGGGGGGCTACTTACAGATTTTTTTTAATTGGGTAGGCCCTTAAAAGTCCTGAGAAAACCTAAGAGCGGGGTGGATGCCTATATTCAAATGCTCTTATTTTTTGCAAGTTTAAAGATACTGCCTCCAAACTTTACTTGTTTTTGTACCCAGCGTTGCAGGGTCTTGGTTATCAGATGCACATGAAGCGTCTTCCCAATTTTTTCTAAATTTTAATGAACTATCATTACCATTAGCATTTTAGATATGTTTTTTAAATAGTTATAAAACAAGGTGCAATTTCACTGTCTGATTTCCTTTCAATCCACCTTTAATTCTGTAAAAGAGTATCTTTGTATTTGTATCACAAGTCCATACTTAAACCTGAGAAGTACTGGAGGCTTCAGTCTATCCTTCTAGCCAATGAAGGAAAAGAATAGCTCAATGGAGCTGTGCTTTGTAGACAAAAATGAAGTAGAATTACTGTTATAAAGGCAAATATTTTTAAATACAATACAAGAATTTAGTTATGCTGTGTAATTAGTTCAGCTCTTCACCAAATTATTATTTAGCAAATAGCACTCTGAAGACTTACTAATGATGCTTTCTGATTTTTCACTTTCATGTATAAGATGAATACGAAGCTTTGTATTTTCTTCTTAGTTTTCTTCCTGCTCCTCTGAAGCTAACACATTTCAACTGCAAATTCTTCTATCCTAGTGCCAGTACATTTTTACATAGTACTATTATTAGGTAATGTTCACATTACTTCTACGTAACAACTCAGGTTCAAAATAAAACCCTTACTTGGAAAATAAGGAGTAAAATGAAATAATACAATGCTTAACCTTTCTGTGCAGGAACTCAGGAGGAATCAAACCATTATGATCAAAAACTAAAACTATAACAGCCAATATGGCTTGTTCATTTTAACACAGTGAAACAAACCAAATATCTATATGAATGTGAACAAAATTTAGATCTCATGAGATCAGTCTCTTTTTTTGCAGTGTTTGTTTACAACGTGCTTAATTCTTTCAGATGGGAAGCAATAATATCTAAGCACATACTCTGCTGAGAGTAACACTTGGGAACTGTTTGCACTTTGTACTGATTAACTATTAAACAGCAGCGGTATTAATCCCCTACATCTTACAAACAACTTATAGTTTGACTAGTCTTTATCATTTAACTTATTCTTGTCCACTTTTTAAGCCTTTTTCCTTGCATACCTAATACAAAAAAAGGACTGTGCAGCACCAAAGGTACTACTGCTCTGATTATTTCAAATTAAGCTCCATATGGTTGGGCTACGGTGCCTTCTGTGATGACTTGCCGTGTTTTCTCTAACAGTGAGATCAGAGACAGATGGCTAAGACCACAGCAGTTCTTTCCAGAAGACTAGCCAGAACTTCCAGCAGTTTAACTGAGAGGAAATGGCATTGCTTTTTTTCCATCAGAGGGCCTTTCGGTCTAAAAATAAATATGCAGAAGCAGCTAACAATTACTTGGTTATTTTTTAAAAATTGTACTGCTCGTCTATATTTAGCATGTGCACTTTAGCAAGTCTGACATCTCTTATTATGTCATCCTGTAGACAGGACAGTAGCATTATCTTGCATCACTTTTGTTTTAAAGTCTAAGAATCTTAATACTCTGTGGATTTAACGTTGTGCATTTTAGAAATCCTTGAGAAATGAGGCTGTTGCTACTTTTATCTCAGCTGAAGTGAGAAGCCCACGGTTGGAATACCTAATAGCAAACGATATTGCCCCCTTAAAAGAGACAACAGTTACAGGAACAGGAAAAGATGAAAGGTGCTAGACCAAGCCAAACTGGGATGGATGTGCAAAAATGTGCCTTAAATGTAAAATAAAAATCTTTACATCATTAATCATTAAGTACTTGCTTATGTATGGTTTTACCTGAGAAGCCCATCTTCATTAGGATCATATTTACCAGTTCTTTCACGTGTTGTTTATTATAGATGTCTGGAATTAGTAAAATGCATCTGTAGTACTGAAGAGAAGAACAGTAAATCAAAGCCAGCTCTCAAATTAAGTTTCTCTTTACATTCTTGAATACCTGATGCTAAGGAAGAAAGCGTAATATACAAGTTATTAAAAGAAGCAAAATTATGGAAAGGGGGAAGGGTTTTAATAATTTAAAAAATGAGTTCAGAGTAAGTACCAGGTTAAGAGTTTATAGGTCACTAAAATGTTTAAAAGTACATCAGATATGAAAAAAACACCTACTTGGCAAGGAGAAATTATGAAAGTCTTAGGTACCCATTCATTAGTTGCCTCCTTTTTAGTCAACAAAAGAATCCCAAACAGACTAAGACTGAAATTTCTATAAAGGGACTTCCAAACCACCTTGGCAGAAGTTCTATTAACAATTTCAGTCTTAAAGACATGCGCAAAATTACACATGAAGTCTTAGAAACCACGCTCACCAGCAGAAATAATGTATTCTTTAAGAAAACCACCAGTAGGAGGCTAACAATAACAGCAGGTTGCTTCTCTCTTATCGTAACATTTACAGAAGTAAATACAGCCCACATTAACATGTTCACAGCTCACCTTTAGGTCTTTCAATGGTATTTCCAGATATTTTTGTATTGCATGTGACCATATAACTTCAAGGTCTGCTAATACTGCAGTGAGGGAGCCACCAGGTCCTGTGTGGAGATTCAACTGCCCTCTTCTAATAGGCCAATGTATGTTGTAAGAATCTAGTGGATTAACATACAGCGCCTGAAAATAAAAGATGATGTTCTATGTGTTGTTTTTCCCAAAAGATTAGTAACAAATCCTAGAAAAATATTTCAGAAGCAGATACAAGACATACAGCAGCACTCAGACAGATGTGACAGCAAAAGGATTGCTTTTTAACAGGGCTTGATTATAAAGCAGTAAAATAAGAGACATTAAATACACGTTTACATTGTTTGAATTTTCATATCCACGGACATCTACCAAACATAACGGTATATTTTTCCATTATCTCAAATTAATAACTAAAATAAGTCAAAGACTCGTTGAAGCTCATGAATATCAAATCACTCAGCAGTGATTTCATGGGTTATCAGATTCTTGCCTTTTCACTGAATTCTATCATATGGCCAAGGTTCTCACCTAGTCCCTGCAGAAACACTGATTTATAGCAGCAAAGAATCCAGAATACTTGTTAGGCAGATGGGAGAAACTGTCTGGTCTTGCTGAATGTAATACTCAATTAGTCCATAGTAAAGCTTCTCATGTATTGTTTGGCTAATTTCAATACATACTAACACATAGCAAACTGCTACTCATTACATAGCTGCATTAAAACATAACGCGAAGCCTCATTTCAGCAGAAAAATGAATCTTACCTCTTCTCCTACCAAAAATTCAGGATGGTTTGATGTGTTTGTCCACTTGGCCCCAGAGCTGTGATCTAAAATAGCTGGCCGCATCTGTCTGTTGTATGACCTGGCCTGAAATGTGATCAAAGCAAATGCTGTTGATAAATATTTTACAGGTCACTTTTTATGCATGAAAGAAAAAAGAAACTACCCACCCCTTGAATCATTTGAAATATTCATTTTCTCAGGTCACACAACAGCACTATCCATATTTGTTGTGTAAAGAATATCTGTTCTCCACTAAAATACAGCATCACACCAAATGACTAAATGAATGAACAATTTAATAAAATCTTAAGAATGCGTTACCTGATCAGGTGACACCGGTATACGCCTTGCGCCATTTGACATCTTTTTGGACCATATTGCTTGGTCCACCATTTTAAGGCCATTTTGTCTCTGCTCAGTACTCTCAGGTTTCTAAACAGAACCCACAAATATGCAATGTAAATACTTACTTTCCAACTACATGTCTGTACACTGGTAATACTGAAGCTATTGTTAAACATTGAAATCATTACTGTAGTTGATAGACTGTAGAAAGGACAGAGGTTTGTACTATGTAAAATGAACATATGCTTAATGTTAAATAAACTTTTTTTTATATTAGAGTTCCCAACACCTATTTGTGTAAGTCAACTTGAATCTTTTATCTGATTGTAATGGCTGCTGGACTTCATCTCCAGAGTGATGAGCTCAGGACATTATCTATTTAACTACAGAAATATTAAGTAAGAACAAAAATATTTAAATATATCTCAATCATTTAAAGGTGAGGTTTAGTAGTAGAAACACTGATTTGATTAACGATTCTTTTGTACAGATTCAAGTTATGGATTAGATCACTACATATATTTTTGAGCAGGGTGGACTAAAATTACCTGCTACATTATCCAAGTTACAAACCAACTTGTAACCAATGCATTCCCAAACGGAGCAGTCCAACTCTAGTTCTACAGCTGCCTTTCCATAAACAGAAATACTGTGTGTGCTTTCAGACCACAGAGCAGAGAAATCATCGAGTACAAGCCCTCAACCTATCAATTTATTTGATTTAGTTCATCACGAACAAATCAAATAAAGCCTTAACACAGGCTGGTGCAAACCTGCTGGCTTCAGTAAGGTGGCATCTACAGCACGTTAAAAGGGGAAAAAAGTTCTGTGGAAAAACATAATGCAAGAGGGGAAGATAGGCCTGACACGACTCAAAAAAGCCAGACAAAACCCATCCATTTCAGCAAGTTGTTTAGAGGCGCCACTGATGCGTGGCCCGGCTTACGTTGAGCCCGTCCCGCAGGAGCCAGCTGTCTCTGTAGGCCGCCTGCCCTTGCTGCTTGTGCCGCCGCGCGATGACATGGGGGATGCCCACGGGCAGCGTGTCCGTGGCCCTCCCGAGCCGCAGAGTCGTCGAGCCAGGGTGTATCACCACGATGAAGTTGCTCTGTATTTGCTGAAAGCACCACAACGCGCATGGGAGTAGGCCGCCGCCCCCGCAGCCGCCCCCCGCCCAGGCCTTTATTTAAAAGGCCAAGCCCGGGCCCCAGCCCGCACCAGCCCCAGCGCAGCCGCTCGGCCAGCGGGAAAGGAGAGCCGCCGTGAGAAGCCGCCACGGCCCTACCCCTCACCGCCCCGCGGGCGGCCGAGCCTCACCTCCTGCAGGGACTCGGGCACGGCGGCGGGGACGATGGGCCGCTTGACGCCGCGCTGCTCCCGCTCCCGGTCGCGCTCCTTGTCCTTCCCGTTCTCCGCCTCGCCCTTCTCCGCCTGGGTCATGCTCCCCGCCGGCCGGGCGGCGCCGGGCGGAAGCGGTTCCTGCGAGGGCCGAGCGGCGCCGAGCCCGGCGTTCGCGCGAGGCGGAAGCGGGCGGGCCCGCACCCGGCACCGCCCCTCAGGCAGGTACCGCGGGGGGGCTCGGTGGCCCAGGCGTCCCCTCAGCGGCGCCGGCCCCTGTCCCGGGCCGGCCGGGCCCGACCGGGCTCGCAGCGGGGTGCGGGGAAGCAGCGGCTGCCCCGGCCTCTGCGCCGAGAGGACGAGCAGCGGTAAGGTGGGAGCCCGGGGAGGGCCTCCGCCGCTGCGGCCAAACTCCGTCAGCTGGGCTGTTACCGCCGGTGGGGCTGGAGGAAGGGCAATACAGCCCTCCGAACGGCTGAGAAATACTGTCCGTAAAATATCATAGTACGGCTGATATACGCGTGATGCACCTGCAAAGAACTAGTGATGACCCACCTCCCCGTACACACCGGATCTGTGGGCGGGAAGTTCCGTTATGAACTATGAAGACGTGACGTTTGAGTGGAGCTGAGGAAGATCCGTTTATTAGACCGAAGCCTGCTGTTACACAGCAAGTTCAAAAGACGGTCACTTTGTGTTGCGTACGTGCAGCAGGAGCGGAAGCCACCGGAGGGGGCGATTCCACCGGAACTAGCTGGCAAAAGCCAGCTCATTAGGTTGCTTATGTTAATCAAGAGGCATTATTCGATGTTATTAACTCCCTGCTACAGAACCTATTAGAGAGGTTTAAGTAAAAAAAAATAAAATAAATGCAGTGGCACCTAGCAGATCAATCTGGATTCTTCGCAGCTAATCTTTTCTCAAATAGATGCAGCCAACTGAACAAAAAAAAAACCCAAACCCCAAACAAAACCCAAGAACTACAGTAAGAAACTTCCATCCTGAAATGGGGTAAATTAGTTAAAAGGTTGTTAGTTTGAAAGAAAATAACTCTTCTGTGTTAGCACTCAGTATGTGAGTCGGTGACCTTTTTGTTCATGTAATAAAAACAAAGCCTAATTTTATTGAAAAAAGTCATACCAAAATTCGTACAGCAAAATAGGCTTATATGTTTGATTAAGTTTATAATGGAGAAGGAAGCTGTTTCAAGAGGTGCTTATAAAACAGGCATGTTATAAACCCCATTATGGATCTTACGGAAGCAAGTTTGTAAAAGGCAAGGATGGTAAGTCATCTTCAAGTTGCATTTAGAAGTGTTTTTAGAGTATCATTGATACCATGAAAATACAGCAAAGTACAGAATGTTAGTACTGACAAAAACAGAGTAAATACAAAACCTGTTAGGAAGCACAGCTTTAAGTCTGACTCTTGAGGGATATTCTGTATCAAATATAAGTATGTTCAAATCTTCCTCATTTGAACAGAAAAGGGCTTACTGCAGACATATATTTTTTTTCTAAAAATGATGAGAAAGTCAGCCTTGTGACAAGCCAAATATAATTTACTTACTACTTTGCAACTACAGTAAAATGTTCAGAAACTATACAAAGACTTTAGACAGTAAACGTGTTTAATATAACTGTGGTTCAGTTACACTGGATCCTTGAAGAAGGAGTTCCCAGTACAACTTCATTAATCTGCTTGTATCACAGAACAGTTCCCAGTTAGACATACACATCCACAACATTCAAGCTCATTTGGTCCACCACTGAACTCTTCTTCCCTTTCATCTTGCAAATGTGTATGCTTTTGCCTGCCTCTTCAGCAGGAGTTTACCTAAAAGATAAGTAATTACAGTACATTTAAAGACAAGGCCTTTCTTTGTGAGATAAAATTATGTAACAATTTTTAATTTGGCTAAATGAGACATGCTAAAGGCTCGCAAAGTTCTGCTCCTGCACAGATTATTACCCTGCCATTATTACCCAAAAGCCTTCCCCACAGCCTGTGTTGGCCTCGTGTCTAGTCAAAAAGTAAAAAACCAAAACAAAAACCCATCCAAATGGAAAAAAAAAAAAAATGGGAAGAAGCGTATCCTTTTTCTAGGGGACTGAAATACTGGTGTATGTGTTTTTTTGGACTATAAAGTTTTTCCTACAAGACTTACAGGTATTAACCACCTGCAGGTGTGGTTTTTTGTTACCATAACAAAAGTTACAATGGGGAGTGATTCATGAAAAAGAAGGAATGTTTACTTAAGTCTTAAAGTAAATTACACCATACTATATATACATTCAGATGTATGTATAAAACCCACATTATATATATATATAATAATATATATAATATATAATTTATATATAATAAACACGTTAGATGAAACTCCCACCAGCCAAACTAATTACTAAAATGGAATTAAAGTTCAAGCAGCCGAAAGAAATTTAAAGACCAGGGCTTTTAAAATGTTTTTTGCCCCCCTTTTTAAGCAATTCTGATTTTTATGCTATACTAGAATTCAAGATTTAGTAGATTCAAGATTTAGATACATAGCTGTATCACTGTAACAGGAAAAAAGATTTTTACTAATAGCCTTTTAAAAACTTTATTATTTTTTCTTTTCTATTGAGAAGTATCTACTTTAAACCAAAAAGCCTCAAGTGTCATACGGTAACTACTAGAAACGCAAAAAAACAAGTCACTGCTGATCTGGACAGGACTTTAAATTAGCAGCCAAAAAAAAGATTAAAAGTTATAAATAATTTTTTATCAGCTGTGTTCAAAAGTCTTTGCTACACTTGATATATCTGCTTCTATGCAATTAAAAGTATAAGCTCACCATTTCTGAACCAAAAACCTTTTAACACCCCCTCTCCCTTTTCCCCCCTTACTGAAAGTATCTAACCGCTTTGATTCTCTTCCTGTTCTGATAACTTTTGCAAAAGGAGGGCAAAACACTCCATCCTGCCTTAACCTTCAATTATCATTGTTTAAAAAAAAAAAGAAGTTCGAAGCAGGGTTTAGACTTACCTTCCTCATCCACCTCCAGCCATTGGTGGTGGACTGGGGCCTCCACCCCAGTGATTTATTCGACCCATCCTTCGGCGAGGATGTGCTGGAGGCCTGAAAATCAAGCAAGGAAAACAATATCTATTTAGTCGGCATTAAATTGTTAAACTAGAAATATAATAACGCGGTCTCTAAATGATAGTAATTAGAAAGTTAGAATCTCTGTAAAAGTTGTTTGGGTTTTGTGTGAAAAGCAGTAAAAAACCCCACCCCTAATCCCACTTTCACAAAAATTCTCTTATGCAAATTGTTCTCGTTACCCCTGTCACACCAGACAGAGCTAGCTAAGGGTTTTACACAGTCCTTTTACAAAAAAGTTAGGCAACCCATTAAGAACAAAGAAACACACTAACTATAGACAGTGTTTATAGAATACTCTAACAAAGTATTTTGCTTTATCTGTAGGTAATCTAATACATTAAATGACTGATTTAATACAAATCAAATGCTGAGTATAAGCAGTGTAACAAAAGAAGAATTTCAACAAAGATACGTATTTTCAACAAAGATATGTATTTTCTGTTAGGCATGTCTGAAAAATAGTTTCAGTGAGGGTTAGACTATACTGTTAGCACAGCTGTCCAACGCTATGTATTGTTATCAACAGGTTTCAGACAAAATACTGCAAATGAACAACATTTTAGTCCTCTTAACATGACCTGATTCAATGCAAATCACAACTGTAATCTGAATAATTATGTGATTTTGCTAAGAGAGGAAAAAAAATCAGAACTAGTGTGAATATGAAAAAATACCCTCTTCCGTCACTGTATCCTGAATAGGAGGAAGATGTGTAGCCTCTTCGTCTCAAATCTGGTTGAATAATGCTCTGGAAACTGAAAAATAGAACATGAGTTAGGTGAGTTGATTGCTAGATACAGATTTGGAATTTTTGGATTGCAAGATAAGAAATGGCCTGAAGAACAGCAAGTAGTGTTCAGGAGTGAATAGTGTAACTTCTCAAGATCATTGTTGTTTAATACATCTTGGCAATTTTTCTCCTACATATGAAGAGAAAATCTGAAGTAATTCCAAATTACAGTGAGGCTCAAACTATAAAACCTAGTTTTCTGGTAAATATGCAATAAATAGGCAAGAAATGCATGAAGTATAAACCTGTAACAGAAATAATGAATAACTTTTCTTTTAACTGGCTTTGATCTGAGGCCATAAATTTGTGATTGTGCTGAGTGATTATTTTTACATAGCCAGAATCTATTGCCACCAGTAAAAATTCCCCAAATAGTATCTTCATTATTTGATCAGCTATTAGAAACTAGCTGTTTAACATAAGTATATGCTTTTTATTTTTGCAGTATTAAAATGGAAGAAATGTAAGAAAACTCGTTTGAGCTGCCAGTAAGTTAGCATCACTTTTCATATACTTTTCTTTTTATTAAATATACTATAGCGCTTAATAACCAAAGCCACACAGTCATAGTAAAGCATTCATGTATGTTTTGGGGCCAGTAAATATGGAATGCTGAAGAGTAAATCTAATATTTTTACTGTTGTTTCACTGATAGCACTGAGTAGCTTCTACCTATGGCAAATCTACAATAAAGCTCACCAAAAGAGTTAATTTCTACTTACAACAAAACCACAAAATCTGCTATTGACCAGAAGAAATCTGTTATAGATGACAAACGCCAAGGAGCCCGACTCTGGTTATCCAAAACTTGTCCTGTAACATATCAAGATACAAACCACCCAGCAACGTTTAGCATGTGACACTGTACAGTGCAGTACACAAACAGGCATCTGCTGAGTCTAGAATTTGCAAAGGGGATGGAGAAACTACCCTTCGTGGGCAAAGGCAGCAAGTTTCATTCCCTACAGGGTACTGCCCAAGTCCTCCAAACAACGGGATCCCCACCACCAGACAGACACGGGGTCCAGGTACACCGACAACCCTCCCCCCCGCCCCGTACGCGGTTAAGCTGCTGCTCTGTTACGCGCCCGGTGTACGCAGAACACGCTTGGACTTTTCAAAGTCCTTAAAAACTGTTCAGAAGCACGCCAGGCTCAGACCCAGGCCCCAGAGAAGGGCGTGGACGTGGGGCTCGCCCCGGACACCGTGCTGGGCTCTCCCGGGCACCGGCGGAGCGCGCTGGCAGTGCTCTGACCGGCATAGGCCCGATGCGCCCCAGCCGCCCCCCGCTCGCTGCCCAGCCTCCAGGCCGGCCCCCGCCGCCCCGCTGCGCTGCCGCCAGCCCGCTGAGAGGGAGGGGAAAGGCGCGACCCGGCCGCCCCTCACCGTTGGAGATGTACACCATCGTGACGGCCCGCGCGCGCTGCCCCGTCACCTGCCCTCGGCCCCGCTGCGCCTGCGCGCCCGGGAGGCGCATGCCCAGAGCCTGCCGTGGTGCCGGGCTCCTTGCTTCCGGCTGACGGGGCGGAGGCGCTGTGGGGTGTTACTGTGCGGTGGCGGCGTTTGTTTTACGGGTTCCCTCGCCACAGTAGTCGTAGCGGCCCCGCTGCGGGGCCGGGCGGCGTTCAGGTGGGGCATCTCCTCCCTCAGAGCGGGCCGTTCTGGTTCGCTCCTAAAATGCATTTATTGTAGCGTAACGCTGTGTCGGAGCTCCCGTGCCATACCCGATGAGCGCGTGGTTTTACCAGCAGTAACGGGAGACAATAACGGTTGTTAGTAGTATGCCAAGGTAGCTTTCATAGAAATTAAATGTTCTTGGTAGTCGTCCATGGTTAACTTCCGCTGGATCTTAGGTAAGAGCGAGCGCATTTGTCCTTTATCACGGCCTCAATTTTCTCCAGTTGTTGGAGGCAGCGTCGTCCATCCCTGTGGTTTTCTCTAATGGAGTATTAAAACTTGTAAGTCGCTGCAGAAATGTTAGGAATATGACCAAATGCAGGTGTTTATTTAAAACTTCTCTCCAAAGGGAACTTTTGTTCCTTTTGTGTAATGAGAGGTTTGTGGTTGAGTATATTCCTATTATGTTGGTGGGAAGTTCAGTCCAAAGTTGAACATTTGTTTTAATTTATTTAATTTTTATAGAAAACTTTGCTCTGCAAATAGTGGCTAGTGCTTCTTCTCCTGGAGAATCCATGCATGTAAAATTGGAGGTAGCCTATCATACAATGTATTGGGTTGGAAGGGACGTCTAAAGGTCATCTAGTCCAGCCCCCCTACAGTAAGTAGGGACATCTCTAACTAGGTCAGGTTGCTCAGAGCCCCATCAAGCCTGACCTTGAACGTCTCCAGGGATGGGGCTTCCACTACCTCTCTGGGCAACCTGTTCCAGTGATCCACCACCCTCACATTAAAGAACTTTTTCCTAATGTCCAACTTAAATCACCCTTTTCTAGCTTAAAACCATTACACCTCGTCCTATTGCTACAAACCCTTGTGAACAGTTCTTCCCCTGCCTTCTTAAAGGCCCCTTTCAGGTACTGGCAGGCTGCTATAAGGTCCCCCGGAGCCTTTTCTTCTTGAGGCTGAACAACCCCAACTCTCTCAGCCTGTCCTCACAAGGGAGGTGCTCCACCCCCATGATCATTTTCATGGCCCTCCTGTGGACACACTCCAGCAGGTCCACGTCCTTCTTGTGTTGGGGACTCCAGAGCTGGATGCAGTACTCCATAGCTATACAGGCAAATTTAATATTCCTTCTCTCTTTTTTTAAAACTAAACTAGTAGAGAAGAGATGTGTAATTCTGTGAAACAGCAGTAAGAAAAATTATTATAAAAGCATTTTAATACTGCCTTGGCAAGCTCTTTTTTTTCCCAATAATGATGAGGTAAAGTCTTTTGCTAAACCTCTTAATGCAAGAGTGTTGTCTGAAGTTGAAATTGTAATTTAGTATGTCTTTGAGAATGTAGTTGTCCCCTGGTAAAGAAATTTTTTGCAACTGCGTGGTGTTTATAAATGTTCAATGTTCCAGAAATAAACTCTTGCAAACAACTGAAAGAAATGTAGCTGTAACAACATACATAAAATAGATATTTATCATATAAGAGCTAGGGAATCTACCACTCAATAAATGGGAAAATACGGAAGTGTTTAGACAGTAGTGGGCGCTAAACAGTGCGTAATGGGCATAAATGCAGACAAATTGCAGACATATGCAGGGACAACATCCATCCTTTTTCTTAACTACTTATGTTTGTGATGATTTTTTGAAAAAAATGGTCAAGCTAGTCAGATCAGTTTCAGTTTACAAAGTGCAAAACACAGCCTACATAAGTATACAAGAAAAACAGATTCAGTCAGTAAGTTATTTGAACGTTGGTTTTAGATTCTCAGTGAAACCACATAAATGGAACAATAAACTGGAAGAAAGATGTATTGGTGCACTTTTAATGTATGGTATGCATAGTAGATCTCACATCGTGTGTTAGGTGATACTGTTATGTAAATACCAAGTTTATACGGAAAGTGAAAACATTACTTTAAAAGAGTACTGTACAGTACTTAAGGAAAGTATATGACAAACGCCTGCCTTTCTATTCGTATGCTAACGTGAAAATGACGTAGTCCTGTTTTTAAATGATTTTCATAAATATACTTTGTTTTCTTTTCACTAAGCTTTGAGACAAACCAGCAAATTATCTTCTATTTAAAGGACTATTGCACAAGTTGTAGATACAACATTTACCAAGAAGAAAACAGAGAGAGAGAGGATGGCACTGGAAAGAAAACGGTGGTAAGTAGAGATAAAGAAGGTATTGTAAATTTTGTGATGTATTGAAAACATACACAAACTGACTCTTGCTGGTATAAGAACAAACATGGTAGTCTGAACTTTTCACTGTACTTCAGACAGAAACATAATAGTGAACCTGAATATGGACAGATAATTATTCCACCTGAACTCATGCTCTGCCCGTAGTTGATGTTGTCCTGCATGAATTAATGTAATAAGAGTTTGAACAATTCATTCCCTTTTTGAATGTATTATCTTTCAGAGGGAATGTGTTAATCATGCAGAAAGGAACAGTGTATTTTTTGTTTGCCAAATGACAAAAAAAAAGCCTAACCCAAGCCAAAACAACAAAGATTAGTAGGTTCTTCAGTTATTTTATTTTTTTTAAAAAGTAAAATCATATGTGAGATAGTCTTGGTTTATTTCATAATAAAGTAATAATAAATGTTGTTTCAGTGCCCTAAAATTATGTAATTACAATGCAAACTTTCTCTGTGAAATGTATTTTTGTTGAATGAAATTAAAGAAATCTAGTTTTTAAATTGAGAGTACTAGTGTGTTCCTAACAGAGTTTTACTTTTCCAAGAAAGCATGTCCAGGTACTTAACAGTGTTAAAATAGCCAACTATTGCATAAAATGATACATGAAAATTTTAGTGTTATCACTATTTTTAAAATACTTACATATGCATTATTTATGTATTTATTTCCATATATAAGTTTTAGACACAAAAACGTGAGATTCAAAAGGTGGAGTTAAAAATCAACGGTAGCATTGCATTATCAAGCTTGTTATCCACCATCATGTCCTGGGATCAGGAATGGAGTAGAGAAGAGGAATAGGTAAACAGTTATTCATGTGCGTTTGCAGTTTATGGTGCAGTTGGGGCAGCAGGAACAACCATGTGGACACCCAGGTCAGTGAAGAAGGAGCGGGGGGAAGTGCACTGGAGCGGAGATTCCTCTCCAGCCCGTCATGAGACAGCAGGCTGACCCCCTGCAGCCCATGGAGATTAACAGTGGAGCAGATGCTCACCTACAGCCCATGGAGGACCCCATGTCTGAGCAGGTGGCTGCTCCCGAAGAAGCTTGCGACTCTGAGGAAGCCCACACTGGAGCAGCCCGTTGCTGGGAGGATGGCAGCTTGTGAGAGGGACCCGTGCTAGAGCAGGGGAGGGGGGTTGGACTGGATGGTCTTTCGAGGTTCCTTCCAACCCCTCACATTCTGTGATTCTGTGACTGCGAGGGCCCATCTCCCTGAGGAGGAAGGAGTGGCAGAAATGACTTGTGACGAACTGACTGATACCCCTGTTCTCTGCCCCCTCTGCTGCTGTGGGGAGGAGGTAGCAGAGCTGAGCCCGGGAAGACGGGAGGGGTGGGCGGAAGGTGTTCTTAAGACCCAGTTGTATTTCTCATTGTCCTTGTGGTGGTGGTGGTTAAATTAAATTGATATTTTTTTCCCCAAGTGGAACCATCTTTTGCCTGTGACCATAATTGATGAGTGAGCCCCCCCTGTCCTTTGTCTTGATCCTCAAGCCTTTTGGTTATATTTTCTCATTCCCATCCCACCGAGGGGGGCTTAGGAATGAGTGAGCGGCTGCATGGTGCTTTGTTGCCGGCTTGGTGGGCTTAAACCATGACATGAGGGATGACCTTTTATTTGTGATGCAAGAGAATTAGAAAATTGTGTATATAAAGAAGTGGTGATAGACCATCAACAGGGCTTGTACTCTAAAATTTATGCTACTTTTTTAATATGAATGTAAACTTTTAAAGATAAAAGGATTTTTAATTAAAAGCTGAACAGGGGAAACTTGACCCTGCCCTGAAGAGGATTTGAAAACTACTGACCACATTTGAATAGCAGAAATAGAAAAAGCATCTTTTTTTTTTTGCTGGCCTATAGTTTTTTATAGAATAGTGATTATTATGTTGCACCATCATGTAATTTAAATGGAAACATTCAAAACTTATTTTGGACTGGAATTATTCATAGAAGAGATGATTGTTGTGTAGTATTTGTCTATGCACACACAATTAATACTGTATGTATTAGAGTGAGAAGGTCTTCTAAACTCCAGATTACAATTGTAGGATGTTCATTGCAACATAAACATAAAATTTAGAGGCTATTTCACAAGATTCTGTTTTTAACAGCTTTTATTAAAAAAATTAAAATAATTTGCTGTTTGTAGAAGAACTGAAACTCAATTCTTGGAACCGAATGATGTTGATTTAATGTCAGAATTTTAGACAGAATTTATCTCTTGAAGTTCTGAAGAATTGATTGAAGACTTCTTTTTATTTAATTATTTGGTGCTCCGGACAAGGATATACACATGCACTGTGAGGTTTGAGTTAAAAATACCTTGTGCAGATTTCAACTGGAAGATATGTTTTGCAAAATCAGCAGCTCTGATCTCTGGCATAAAATCAGGTCAAGAAAATAAACACATAATGCTATGAACTATTTTTTCTCTCTAGCTGGGACAGAGACTAGATATTCTAGTAACAGAATTTGTCTGTGGATTGTTTTTTTTATACCATTTGTTGATATCTGAGTAAGAAACATGATGAGGCTTTAATGCAAACTTACTACAGTTAACAGTTTGAAAGCAAATATATGCTGGGGGAATGCCAAAGGACTGGCTTGTGCTTTTATATTTCTTTAGGTAACAGCATATCCTTATATACAGAAAGTCATAACCGTGTGTAAATGTATTCTTCTTAATAAAAAAGACTTCATCCCTCAGTAGAATGAAATTGTTGGTCCTCAATTTAAAGTCGTACGAGTCTAGAAAGAAGCTTCCACACACCTGTACACAGGGTGAATACTGTGCTGAGTTTTCTGTTCAGGCAGAAAAAGAGCATGTTCAGTAACTGGTGAAAGCACCTGACCATAGTGAAGAAATGTCTCATGCATGGTTACCGAGTAGTCGTGATACTTCGAGTATCCATCAGGTGGCAGTGTAAGTGTGAAATAACGCTATCTGTTTTGTTTAATTACACTGCAAACTTTGTATCAAGTTAGTCATAACACGTTTAGATTCTCCTTTATACAGCAGTACTTAGTCTGGTGCCACTAGACACATAATGCGTAAGTGGCAAACTCTTGCTGAATTAAGGACCAGTGTTGAATACACAGAGGTATACTGTTTTGGGAATTTGTTAGAAGTCTCCTATCGGTAGAGTTTTGGGTAAAGTTGGAGAAATACTTTTATGTTTACATATGGTTATTATATAAGAGGATAGATGGGGGATTTTTTTGGTTGTTTTTTGGGGGTTTGTTGGCCTCTCTTCTGCACCCCAGTTAGTCTGGGGAGAAGCTGAGAAGTCTGCTGTGGAATAGCAGACTTCCGATTTTGTTAGTGATACCTTTGGCAATTTTTTGTTATAGCTGAGAAAAGATGAACATAAATAAGTGTAATAATGACCTTTTGAAGTGTGGTAGGTAGGAAAAATAATGATCATTAGATGGGACAACTGAAAATAAAAATCACATCCTTAAACCTATGCGGCAAGTTAATGGCAAAGCCTGAAATAGAACTGACTTGCTTATTCTCATACCTGTGTTAATTTCTTGAGCATATGCTTGCATCTGTCAGGTAGAGGAAACAAAAGCAGTCTTAGACTCCGTTAGTATTTTGGTTTAAGGCAAATATCCTTTGCCTAGTTACGCTTTCTGCTAATGCATGAGGATTTGATTTGTCATGTACCTCATGAGACTGGATTGTGAATATATGCACACACAAAATGCCTGCTTTTGCGTGGTTTCTTTCCTACTCTTTTTCTGAACTCTCTTAAAAATAATGTGCTTTCTGTTTAGTGAAAAATAAAATTTAATGCAATGAAATTTGAAGAATAAATGTTCAAGTTAGGGATTATCCTTTTTCATTACTGTACTTACATTTTTAAATCTTTTTGTTTGTTTGTTTGTAAAGTTAGCTTGTAAGCACACCTACAGATTTCACATAGCTATTTTGACTTCCCAGATTTTAATTTGGTACCAAAAATTAAAACACTATCCCATTGTGGTATCTTCTAGAAATTAAAAGGAATGGTTAACCAGAGGAATTGATTGATTAAGACAGGTGGTGTGATGTGAATGTTGGCTTTTCTGCCAGACTGTTTAGCCCCCAGACCAAGGCACTACATCAGCTGCAGGTGACAATGTGGTTGAACTGATGTAGTCTTCTACTGTGATTTTGGTCTTATCTGCATGCAAAAATTTGCTTGTACCAATTTGTTTAGCACTGTGGTACTAGCAAACCAGGGAGAGGTGTTTTAAAGGCTGGGAAAAGATAAACATGTTAAAGACAAAAATGGCATCTCAGAGTGCTGAAGAGTGGTTTAAATGCCAGATGTTATCATAGCTAAGTAAACTTGATTTTGTTCAAAAGGCTTTACATTGAATGTGTTCTCTGGGGCCTGTTAAGACATATAGTGTGTTTCCGTTATCTGTAAAAGCTCTATTAAATGTTTGGCATATATTAGACTGTCCATTTTGGGTGATAACTGAGTTATGAATACACTCCAAGGAGGAAAAGTTTTAGCTCACTGATGCTGTAGAGCCGCTTGTAGATAGCTGGAGCTTTCTTATCAGCCACCTGGTGGGAGATGTATGGGCTACATGACTGAGAAAACTCGTACATGAAAAGTGGGAAAGGAAGCTGGAAAAACTTGCATTCCAACGAAGCACTACTGCTTGTCATTCATTTTTGTGTCTGAGACGACTACAACACAAAATATGTAATGGAATCCTCTGGCCTCACTGATATTCAGGTGAGCCTTGTGTGGGCAGTGCCTCATGGGATAGCTGGGGCAGGTGTGTGAAGACATAGCTGGAAAAGTATTAGATTTTAGTAGGAGTGAGTTTTTGGAATGTCTGTGCTGAAGGATGCATGTTTCTGAAAAAAAGAAACATGAATCACTCTGAATATTTCTCAGGTTCTTACTTTCTCATTTGTATGCATGTCAGTTTTGTTAGAGAGCTGGCTGCTCTCCGTTGTGCTCCTACATTTGGTTCAGTGTGGTTGGTTTTATCAGAAAGTTTTAGTCGCACAGCCTAATCCAGTTCTACTGAACATTAGTACTATCTCCAGCTGTAGCTCTTCGGAGACTTGCTGAATATTTATGGACTGAGATGTTTATACATGAGTTCTATTTCTTGATTATGTTAGTCCTTTTAGTATAATCATCATTCTTATTGCTAAATTGTTAAATATTCTTAAAGAACAGACTCACCTAATTGTTTCTTACTTCTCATATACTCAACTGAAATGACACTTGTCCCTGAAAATATATGCAGCTAGTACATAGGCAGTGCTGTTTTCTGCTGGGTATGCATGAATTGCAGCTACACTGATGATTGAGTGAGCAGGAATGTTCCTTCTTGGTGTACATTTGCTTTACTATGTCTGCCTTTGGAGGCTTGCGGTAGGCATTTGAACATACTGCTGTTGTGCTAAGAGTGGATTTCCTCCTGGTGAACCAAGGCTGAGATTGGGCAGCATCTGGAGCACTCCTGCAGCGTGGGCACAGGGTTATTAGATCTCTGTTCATATGCTCTACACACTGAGGGCGGGCTGCTAGCATGAACTTTGCTGCTGGTAAAGATGTAATGTGGATATGTGGTCCTGGAGTCGTACCAGATTTCAGCAAATGAAACCTTGTTTTTTCCCTCTTTGCAGCATAACAGCCAGCAGTGTGGATTTGTCAATGGAAATTGTATATGGCAAGTTTAACATAAAATTTGAGAATGTCCATTACTGCATTAGAAAGGGCGATGCAAGTAAGGTGACAAATTAAAGGCTTGAACTGTTGCTAGAGGCATCTCTGAGACTGGATCTACAGCTTTAGCTGTTGAACTTTCTTTAACTGGATCTACAGCTTTAGCTGTTGAACTTTCTTTAACTGTTTCAGACTTAACAGCCAAGGTAAAAATAGCAGTTGAGGTACTTGTCAGAAGTAGGTGGATGAAGCCAATTCCATAATCTATTTGGTGAATAAAACAGTGATGTGATAATTGACACATTGTTCTGAAGAGCTCTTATGGTTGTGTTGGAGTATTAATTTCAATTTTTATCTTCTGAAAAGTTATTGCTTTGATGGAATATGTTAAGGCAGTCAAAAAACCTTTAAAAGGGTGCAAACAGCGTAGCTATTTAAAAAACATGTAGTTATGATTTGTTAGGAGGTGTTTGGGAAGATGCGGGTACTGTGAAGCCTGGAGTGGGTGCTGACATGATGAATCCGTGGAGGTTTTAAAAGCACATTGCATTGAGGTTGCAGCATTCTTACTCCATTCCTATTGGTCCTGATTTTGGTGTTTCTCTGTATGCAACATGGCCATTCTTGGTTTTACTGAGTGTAAAAGGGAAGCTGCAGCCATGACAAAATATTCATTGCAAAACCAAATTGCCTCTTCTGAAACGTGTTTAAAATGGTGGTCTTCTGGTAGGAAAAATCCCCTACATGCTATAGAATTAATCTGGGACAACAGATCCCCAGAAAATTTCCCCATTTTGCAGGAGGTTGGTACGCCACGCTGTACGGTGTCTCATGGGTTGCAAAAATGGTTTTGAGTTACCATGCAAAATCAATTTAGGCACGTGTGAGACTTTTAATAGTAGAGTTCATTGAAGAAATATTATGTAATATCTGATTTGGAACATATACCTTTTTATGGCTTTTATGGCTTTTATACCTTTTATGTGAATATCATGTTTGATTCTGTCATTGTCACATGATAGAGGGCACCAAAGAATCTGTTTTTAAAATACAGCTGAGATTCTTTATTATCCTCTTTATTAATTTTCCATTTTTTCTCAGAAGCAGAACTAGCCCTCAATAAGAAATAGTTGCATATAAACTTACTTAATATTTTTGCCCATCTCCATCAGGCTGGGTGACAAACTCATGCTTTCAATTCTCCACATTCCTATTGCCATGACTAAAAATTCTCTTTCCTGCCTTGTTTAAATAAGTCGTTTTTAAACTTAGAAGGAATAAATTCAGGACATTGAGAAGAATCCCCAGTAACTTCTTTATGTTAAAAATTAATTGCAATTGAATTATCATGTGTTTCATGCTCAAGGAACAAAACCCCCTAGCCTGTAAAGAATTCATAAGTGCTAATTTCATTCACCCATAACTATAGTAAAAATTAAGGTTCTCCAGCAATCCAGTCAGCGTGAAGCTAGAGCTTCAATTGTAGGGAAAAAGAATGCAAGTTTAGACTAAGAGATGAGATGATAAAATTTCTTGTTAAATTCTTCCATAGAGTAGTATATTGAGTTCTAATTACTGCATCATTAAAAAAAGATATTAGTACAGAGGATGGTATTAAAAGTTGATTTATTCTAGAAGCAAAGTCAGGCATAAAACTAGATATGTGGTAATATCTAAGTATCTGAGAAGATAAATAATAAGAAAATTGAAATATATAAAAATGTAAATGGATTAAGCAGCGCAAAGTTTTGCATTTTCCTTGGTAACAAAAACTTTTGATGTCAGTGAAAATTAGTGGGTGATAACAGGTATCAGGGAGCCCTTTGTGCTATCTTGACAGAAAGACACTTCCATGCAGAAGGAAGCTGTGCTTGTTCAAACAAAAATACCACCAAAACTTGTATTGTAAGACTATCTTTCTTTAAAAAGTCTTTGGAAATCAAACATTTTACTTTTTATACTTTCAGAGTAGGATTTTCACATTCTAGGCTACTGTCAAATTTCTTTTTGGAAGAAGCAGAGGTGAGTTTAAAGACAAACGTTTTTTGCTTAGGCATTGGATTCCTTCATTCTTGTTGCCCTGGGACAGAAAAAAATAAATCAGCGAAAGTCAAAAGGAATTGGATGCTTTTGACTAAGTAAAGAGTTTTAATTTATGCTTTAAAAAAAGTCAAGGATATAAATGATCATGTCTGAGTCTCCAAGCAGTAGGAATTAAGCTGAGACATCTGACTGAAGTAGCTTATTTCCATACCTATCTCATATGGTATCTCTCGTACTTTTCTTTGAAGTGTTTGACATCAGGTACTAGAAAGAGCTATAGCAAAGCATTTGATGCCTGGAACTCCTTTCAGAGACTTTTCAGTCATCATTGCTGCCTCCTGCTTACCTTGCTGCTGCAGATCTGCAGCCTTTCTTATAGGTGTTAGAAGCAGTCATTAGGCTTCTGGAATATTTGCTTCTCACATTCTGTTTGTGTTACAGCTTCATTTTTTTCATCACTAACAAAAGTTTCTGTATACTGTCTTGGCAGTGTCTGTCTAACTTGTTGCTAAGGTGAGATAATAATGTACTGTGTGGTCCCATTGTGTGACATGGTCTTGCTGAGAGCCAGGAAGCATTGGATCAGGTTAATTGTGAGAGTGAAGTCAGGCACCAGTGAGAAAATGCAAGCATTCAAGGTCCTGTGACTAGCTTTCTTGTTAAGCATATATCCTAATCAAACTCTAAATGCTGCCAAAGCAGCAAGGCTACATTATCTATTAGAGTTCTCTGAAAGATGTTGGATTGCATTTGTATAATGCTTTAGGTGGATGTGACTCATGGAGAAGGTGCTCCTGAACATTCCCCACCTACAACATGACCCTGTAGGCTAGCCTTTGCTGTTGACCTCCCACACCAGGCATGTTCCCTGCTATGTAATAAAGGAGAAGAGATCAATATCTGGCTGTTCATATAGCCACCAGAGGCAAAGAACAAAAATGGCAGGCTTAAGGCAGCTGCTTTTGTTCGTTGTGCAGAAAGTCTCCAGGTGTGTGGCAGCAAGGTAAGCAAGAGACACTTGGTGATAAACCTCTGGATTTTCCTTGACTTGAAGATCCTTTCTGCACCCTTTAAACCTTTCATAATTCTAAGTCATTAAGAAGGCGAAGGGGTAAAGAGAATTGGTTTGTTTGGGCTTATACTTCCACCCTGAACATTTTGGCTCTCTATTTTGCCTATTTCTCAATTTCAAAAAAGACTCATTCATAGAGTCTTCTCCATCCTTTATGTTACAGGATTTTCTTCCAGGCTGTTAGCCAGGTACATGAATCACTGTAGTCCTGATCAGAGAAATGAAAACTAAAATTGTATGAGGGAAGCTTCCAAATAATTGAACTCACAATAGATTACAATGCTTTATTAGGCTAATAGACTTTAGAAAGTGCTTGTTTACAGATTTTCCTCTTGAAGCTGTCTGAAACATGCTCCTGAGAGCAATTAAAAAAAAAAAATCAATAAAGAGAGTAGTTTTGGCCATCACTTGCTCTTCTGCTGCAATGTTACTGGTCCCATCAGACTTCACTTGTTTAATGCTGAGCAGCAGAATCTAGGTTCTGGAACCAGTGAGCTGTATTTTGTCAGGTTGCTTTCTTTTGTCAATTTCAGCTGTTCTGAAGAGACAGAAACTTGACTAATAGCTTCTTAAAGTTCCTTCTGTTACTTTGGGTTAGTAGCTTTCCACGCATAGAACGGTGATGCTGTTGCCTTCAAATTTGAGATATGTTTCATTGCTTGACAGCATCACATGTTGATTTTGTGTTTGCCTAAGGCTTATTTTCTACAGCTGTTTTTCAGGTTACACCTGACTACAGTAATACATTTTTAAAAATAAAAATTTAATAGTAGCTTATGCAATCTATGGTTTTGCATGGAAATTGCATAATTTGATAGTAAATTACCTAATTTGCATAGCTAATAGTAGATTCCAGATATACTAATGAAGAACATGAGTCCTTTGGGGATGCAAATGTCGAGATCTCTTCTTACCAACGATATAAAATCAGAGGGTCTCTTTCATTGTGTAAATTGCTCATGGTTCCATATCTTTCTTGAACCTTAGCTTCAGCAGATTCTGATACATTTACAAATACTACAATGATACCATATCCCATGTCTGAATATATCCAGTATTTGGGTACCTATAAAGTAATGTTTCTGGAAAGAATGATTAAGCACAGAAGAGTAATTTATTATTAGAGATATGAATATGATATAAAAGAAAAACTGGAAGACAGCTTATTCCTTTCAGTGTCTGAAGCCATTATTTGAATCTCTTAATGTTGAATATATTTTTTTCTAGGCATTCTTCCTTTTTTGATGGTCTTGAGGCAACTCAACATTTTTACAGACAGAAGCAATTGACAGTATATGATTATCAGCATTTAAGGATCTGAGGTTTTGATCACAGCATCCTTTGCTTTCTTTCCATTAATTTTCCAATTAAGTTAATATTGCATTTTTCATTATTGCTATCATTGAAATACTTATAGTTGGCTCAAGGTACGTATAAAATAAACGTAGCGTATTTAACTACCCTGCATATTTCATTTTAAGGATGAAACTGAATAAACTTGATCCTTCTGGCAAAACCAGTTTCCTTAATAAGAATAATCAATTACATTTTCCTCTCTGCCACATGGCAAGACATGCAGAGCATATCTTTCCACCTGGATTCCTCATGTCATTTGAAAAAACAGAATTAAAAGGGACAGAACAGGGATTACAGTCCTCTCCATTTCATCACATAAACTTTCCCTCTGTGCAGCTGGTACACTGAAAACATAACTGCTTCAGAATAGACTCAATAGATATCAGCTGAGAACAAAAGAACTTTAATTCTATAGTGTGATTTTTGTCCTAGAGAATTTGTATTAATGATATTGTGCAGATCCATGATCATCTCAGCACCTCAGCATAAAATGAGCTTCCTTATATCTTTCTGTAAGTTTTGTTTGTTTGTTTTTCTCTCTCCTATTTGAAATCATAAGGGTCTTTGAGCTCCTAGCCTGCTGTGACTCTGTGGAAGTCCTATAGATTGTTGCTAATATTTTTGTAGGAGCTTTCCTACTCTTTGCATATTGATATATTGTGCTTATGTCTCATATAACTAAGGCAGCATTTTGTTATAAAATGTTGTTGTAAATCACTTCTATGTTTTCAAATGTCTTTGCAAGGTGGTGGAATGACTTAGCAGAAAACACTGCAGTTGCTGACAGATGATTCTTTCCCTTAACAGATAATGCTTGCGAAAAGAAGGCATATTATGATAGCGTAAGCAGAAAAAAAATCTGGAAGACTTGTTGCCCACTTCAGTTCCATGACCTTGGATGTAATTAAAAGACTTCTTGTGTTTGTCGCTGAAACAATGTAGATAGTCCTATACACAAACCTGGCTGATTTTATGAAGAAAGAGGAAAAAATGAGATAGAGTCTAGAAACTTGACATGAAAACTAACTATATTGGGGGGGTTTTCTAAGAAATTTTTATTAAAAATTGTGCTCTCTGAGATCGGAACAAATACTGATTTTTCTGTTAGTTCCATCTAATGCAGGAAATCTACTAAGGAAAAAAAAACAATAAAATAAGGGGTTTGGTTTTATTTTTGTTTTCCATGTAAACCTTTACCTAATTAAAGAGTATCATCTTTATTCTATGGAGTTATCTGATTAATTATATTATCTATTCCATTAGTCAGTATGTGTCCTTAGACCCTCTTAAATGAAAATAGAACATTTTAATCTGACCATGTACATGGTATGGTGGGAAATCCTATTCCAATTATTTCCTCTTTTCCTTTTTTCAAGGGTCCTATTTTAAATATCTGATGGCTGTGATAGCAGTCAGGTTGTGTAAAGCCTGATTCATACTCTCCTAGTACACACCCTGTTTTACATATCTTTATTTTATTATTGTTAACCAAATTGGATCCAAGTGCCATCAGCCATGATGTGTTTTTGTTTTATAGCATTCTGAATTAGTTCAATGCTACCATGTCTGTCTTTTCCTGTGATTGCACAGAGGCTAGCAAGACAATGCTATTTATTTTTTCTTTAGTCTGCTCATTCTTTGTTTTTCTGGGCCTCTGGAGGAATTATGGGAACTTTATGCGTTGCTTGAGCTCCTAGGAGAGTTGGATAGTCTTGGGGGAGGAATGTCTGAGAGTCAATGAATTTGTTGATGTATTTAGCCTGAAACTGTAGGGGAAAAACAAACAAACAAACAAACCCCCCCAAACCACCACAGGCTTTTCAGATGGCTATGGGTAGTATGAGGTTGCAGTGGTACTCAGTGGTAGGCTGTTCTAGGACCACGGTGCAACTTCTCTAAATCCTCTTGAAACTTCACATTAAAAAGACTCTGTAAACTTCCCAGACTGTCTTAGCCATGGTGGAACTGAGGTACGTGTGGCTATTTTGGGGGAAATGCTGCTCGTGCTTTCCAACAAAGCTAGTTCCTTCATGGTGAAATTTTTTAAAAAAGGGAAGAGTACATATGTTATAAGCGGAATGCCAATCATCTTAGGGCAGTAGCACTAGGTGACATCTCTCTCTCTCCTATTTTTGCCATCTTATCCCAAAATCAGTAACAGTTTTTGACCAGTGTTGATGTGACGAAGATAGACAGATTGCTTTGTTGAAGGTACTTCACAGAGTATGAAAAAAATAATTTGAGGACTGCTTAGGTTAATAATTCATAGTTAGCTGACATAGCAGGACAAACAAGTACACTCAAAGTTCTGGTTACCTGAAGATCATGAATGTCATGGCATCCTTAAGATAATGGACAAGATGCTGCTTCAGGACTTTCAGGGACAATGTATTCATTGTTCTTCAGTTTGTCCAATGTAGCAATTAATGTGATTAAGCTAGTGCCAAATCTGTTTTAAATACTGTTGCACTGGGTCGTTAACTTTAACACTGTCATCATGTTCTCCCTACTGCATTTACCTGATTTAGGGAAGACACTGATGCTTAGCATTCACTTGGATCAAGAATATATTAATGCTTCTCTAGTTCTCAAGATATTACTCAAACTGTTCGTATATTAGGAATTATATTGGACCAATAGGAGAAAAACATTCAGCCCTATATCCCTTAGCCACTTGAAACTCCCACTGAAATAGTAGCAATTATCTCTAGATCCATAATTTGCAAACTATTGGTGTTTAGCCAGTTGTGTCTGTGGTTTTTATCTTGATGGATGCTCTGTTAGGTTATCTTCAAGGTTGCCTAGAAGAAAAAAAGATAGAGCTGTTTGTGGGTCCTGTAAAGGATATGATGCAAGGTAGTTCAGAAGAAATCATCAGATAATTCTCAAGCATCTTTTTATTCAAAAGATATGTCAAGGTGTGCTGGATTTTCTAGTGAGAACCATTGGGATTGGCTGGAGGCAGCTCTAAGGGTTACCTGAAGATGAGGCAGCCGTGGGTAGTAGGTCTGGACACGGGTGAATTATTTTTTTTTAGAAATAACTTAAATGGTGGCAAAAACTGCATAGAAAATTGGTTGGTTTTTGAAAATTCACTCTTGTTTAGAAGTGTCCCAATGATCCATGTAACTGAAGTTCATTCTATAGAGACTTGGGGAAAGGTTCTAGTGTCAGCTACATGAACCTACAGAAACAGTTATTCATGTAGCAGTTGATGCAAGTGGCTTCTAGTCTTTTCCAAATATACCTATATACTTGAAACAAGGAAGTGAATTAATATCGCATATAAAGATACCTGTGTGCTGGAAACTTACTGTAAGAAAAGAAGAAAAATAAATGCGTTGATTTTGGTACTACAGACATCAGTCTGGCACCACTCTCATATTTCACGTGTGGGAACAAGAGTAATAAAAATGTCTAAAATAAATTCATAGTTTATAATTTGCATATATTTGATCTTAGGGGAACAAATCCTTGGTCTTGAACTTAAGATGAAGAGGAAATATGCTCATGTGGCTCCATATCTGAAGAAATTCCTAGGCAAGTGTTGAGTAGGCACGTGTATGTGCTAGTGGATTTCAGACATGATCTTCAAATGTTCATGTCACCTTACTTTTAAAACTCTCCCAAGTAAAGACAGATACTAAAATCTCAAGAATGTTGTGACCACCCATCATGACATGTGAAAAAGTAACTAGTGTGGAAATTAATCTGTGAACTCATTTTCACTAAGGTTAGAATACATTGACAGGTCTGAGATAGGATGTGGGAGTTCTTGACCAAATGATGCAAGAATGCAAGCTCAAAAAAAAAAAAGTTATCAGTGTCATCTGAAAGAAATAGAGGAATTAGGGATAGCATCACATAGATAGGCAGAAAGTTATTATACAGATTATAGGGTGTCCTAGCAATATGAAAAGAAGAGGAAAAGAGTGTAATAGAAGTCAACAGGAATATGAGAAAGGACACACAAAGCTTCTAGCATATGGGGGCACAGACCGTTTCCAGCCTAGGGAGACTGTGCATAGGGACTTTATGGGGGAAAAAGGAAATATGTAAGTAGGCCACCATGTGTGCAATCTGCTGTGCCTATGGAACGATAAAATGCATAATGTGCCTGGAATGATTTTCAGGGGGAGATAACAGAAAATAATTTTGGTTGTGAAGCTATAGTCGTCTGACTTTCCATTAAATCCTTAAATACTCCTAGAGAAATCAGAGTAGGCTGTTTTGTGCATGTTGAATGGTAAAAGACTGCCCAAAAAAGAAGTTAGGATGGACTAGTGAGTGCATTGTAAAGTCCTTGCTGCCTTATAGTGTACTGCTCCATGCGTAGAAAAACATGTAGATAGCTAAGGGCTTGTGCACATAGGAACAGTCATCATAGTTAAGGTAGCTTTACTAAAGAAAGATAAGACCTCAGTAAGTGAGATTTGTACCATATTAAAGATGTTGAGAGGGGCTGTCATTGAAGTGTAAAGTGATTGTGAAAACATTTCTTTTTTACTCGTGATACTTTTAAAAAATGTGTAACCTTCTATGAAGTGCATGAAACAATTGGGTCTCTTTCTGGAACAGGCAGTGTTATATTTTTATGTACTAGTCTCTGTGAAAATCTACATGTCAATACTTATGCTTGCTTTCAACCTCTTCCTTGGTTTTTGTGTTGTTTTTTCCCAAGTTCTCATAGTTTTCGAAGAAATTCCCTGTTTTGCAATTTGACCTGGAGGGTCAGAATGAAATGTGTACAAAACTGTTCCTATTAGAGCGGGTAAAGAATATAGCGGATTCTGTCTCCCTGGTGTAGAGCAGGAGGTGTGTTGTGTTAATTAACTTCTTTCATAGCTTCATAGTCATTCCTTAAAATACATTCTGGAGTAATGGTTTTAGTTCTGGAGAGAGGTTAGCTTGTTCACTTTCAGCCCTGGTGTATACTATAAACTGAATTACTTCTAATAGCCCTTCTGTTCTAGAATTGTTGAGTTTTTTGTCTAGGCAGCCTTTGAAAGCATATGTGTGCAGTACTTTTGTCATGAAATAAACTGAGAAAACTTACATGGTTCTGTAGATTCATCTGACTTGATAAGTACCAAAGAAGACGGAGTTTTTCTTGTGCGCTTGCCAGATGGATTCCACAGATTCCATATTGCACAGTCTCATCTATAGTCTTGGCAATAGTTAGTTTCTAATGTACAGCTTGGCTCCAGTTTTTTAATTTGTGATGAACTTCCCTTCATTAGTTAGTGATCCATCAGCTGTTTGTTTGATCCAGCAGCCATTATAGTTCTAGAAATTGCTTTCCAATAGATTCTCTTAGTGTTTTATGTTTTTGGAGGGAGGGTGGGAGGACGAATTTCTTTCTTCTTGGACATTTTCAGACTTTTACAAAGTTAGGATCAAGAATATATAATGCTTAAGAAAATTTCCTTTTAATGAGCTAGTTCACTTCCTTGTGAGAAAATTGGACCGTTTCTGGGCAAAATCCTTCACACAATAAATTTTTGGACAGAGAAGGTATACCTGCTGTTCTATCCTTTGCATCTTCCTCAAATGCTATCAAAATTTTCTATTTTAAAATGATAAAACATAGTGAATGTTCTTTGGAGATTCCCTTTTCCAGGTACTTGGGAAAATATGCACTTGTTTATCAGAAATGCTCAGTGTCTGTCACTCCTGCACAACTTAATGAGAGCTGCAGATGCTTGGCCCCTTTCACTGTAATGTTCACCATATAACAGGCTGGGAAATCAGCATTAGTGACTGTCAAAATTACACTCTAATCAGTTTTAAAACTGATTCAAGTGTGTAGCAAACTGGTTAATTCAGACAATTAGTATTAATCTTTCTGAAGCAGTATGATGTCTTTTAAGGAAACAAAGCCTTTCCCATGCAGCAATCAACTGAATGGAGTTAGAAATGCCTCACAGTTCCCCAGAGGACTTACTTTTTCTGTGAGAACTAACTGGACCCTGATTTTTTTTTATGGCATGTACCTGTCGTGAATAATGTAACGGGCAGGTAGGAAGTGAGAAGATACTTGTCTAAATAAGGCACCCTGTGAAATCCTTACCTGAGACACAAAGAGAAAGACAGACTTGTGTGAAGGTGCCATGGGCTTTGTTTACGGATAAAAAGAGAGGAATAATTTTATGACGTATCCCTCCAAGATAAAGTAGTAGCAGCCTGCTTAGATTTCATTTCAAAGGATCTGTGTCACATTATACAAATTTAGGAAGGTAAGAAACATTATGCAGTGATCCCAAGGCCTCTAAATGTTATTTCTTGTAGGTTCTGGTAAAAAATATCCAAATTTGGTGTATATTTTTTTCATATATGGTGAACTCTTTAGTTCCTCAAAGAACACAGAACTATCTGAGGATAAGAAACTTTAGCTCTGAGACTAGTGAAAAATTATCCCCAGGAGCAATTTTTCAAATCTTTCAGATGGAAATCATGCAGACTGAAAAAAAAAAAAAAGTGCATTTCAAGGTTAAAAGAGACTATTGTAATGAGATGAGTATACAAAAAAGTGCATAAATTATGTTTTCTAGTCAAAGCCTTTTAAACTATTATTCTTACTAGTGTTGCATTCAGTATTTATAATACAGAATCTATGGAATTCTGTCTGGTTTGAACCTAGACATTTGGAAGAAGAGTTAATGTTATTTGCAGACAGCCACTGTTATTTAATAATATTAAGGCCAGTATGGCATAGCAAAGAATTTGTGGGCATCTCTTGGCTAATAACCTGATTCTAATTCATTACTGGTGCACTGGTTTTGCTCACTGCACCAACTCTAAGAATGTCTATAATCAGCATCATAGGTCAAAGAGACTGTTCTCATTGATCGATGTAGTCATCGTTAAGATGCAGCTATTTTATGATAAATTTTCTCTTGGGGTAAAAATAAATAAATTACAGATGTATCTAATTAAAAGTATGACACTAAAGGAAAACCTTCATTTTATAAATTAAGTGACAGATAGTGCTTTGGTTCTTGTTTCTATAAATTGCTTTTATTGGCTTCTTAGAATGTCTTGAAGCAGCTGTATTTAAATTAAAGAGGAGTAGTTTATAAGCAGAATAAAATGGTCATAATGTTTCAAATTAACAATAAGTAAAATAAAATAACTGTACCATAAAAGTGAACAAAAGACATATAAAATCAACATTGTGTGCATTGCCCCTTCATCATGAAGGCCATCTCTTCTTAGGGCATTTGATTAGTTCTCTATCATTTGCTAGCACTTCAAACTGCATTTTGTCTTTGTTTCTAAATATATTGGAATATTTGGAGCTTAGTGGCCATGTCACGTAAAACCTACATTCAATAAATGGCGTGCAAGAACAGTATAAATATCAGTGTATATGTATAGATAACTAACAGATAATTACCAGTAGCTGTCATCATGCGTACAAAATTATGGTGATTCTGGGTACAGAAAATAACTACCTTTCTGCCTCTCTTTTTAATGCTAGTCCTTATTCTCATGTGAAAACCACAAGTTCTTTTCCAGGTCACTTTTGCACATGCTGTTCCTTTCTGTGAAAAACTGGGGAAAAAGAAGTCTGAAAAATAGAGACTTTTCAGGCCCTCATGGATAATCCATATTTGACCTTTTCCAGCAAATTAATCTCCTTTGCAAAGTAAATTCATTATAGATCAGATAGTTTTAGGCATAAAAACCAATAAAGCCAATGCAGTGTCTAAAATAGGTTTCCAGCAAATTAGCAAGAGTGGGGTAGCATGAAACAAATCAAGTATTTGTGATAGTTTGTAGCTTTTCCAGTTAAGAAATAGATCTTTTTCATGCAGTAATGGAAAATTCTCCCATGGTATGGCTTGTCTAGCATTTGTTTCCAGTGGGTGTCATTACAGATAATGGGCTTTGGTCTGCATCTCGGGATCTCAGAATTTTGCAGAGCAACAAAATTTGATTATCATGTTCTCACTGCATCATTGCAAACTCAGTGGCAGAAGCAATATCGAAACTGTCAGCAGACACAAGCAAACAAAACTTGGTAACAACTGTTAAAAGGCAAAGCATATATTCTTGTAAATAATACTGAACTTCAAGAGTACATTCATGAAAGACCCTGCTACTTGTGGGCTGTATTGTAAAATAACAGTTATGGTAAAAAATTATAGAACAAAAGTCAATAAAGTAAGGTAAAAGTGTCAGCCCTCACTGTTATTTGAAAAGGCCCGTTGTAATGATGCTCTTTCATGAAAGCATTTTAGATGTAATGTGAGGCACTTATAAGATGTTAGATATACATTTCAAACATGAAGATCCTCTTTCTTATCTTCATTGAAATGACCTTTCACACTTCTCCTCTCGTCAGTCTCTTTGCTAGAAAAATTTGTAGCTTGCACATCTCTGTTCATTTCAGTCTGTGGTTAATGCATATGAATTCCCTGATTTGGCAGGTGCAGATGCAGTTCGTTTCATAATCTCAAGGATAGCGATCCAGTCATTCAGTAAATGTGCAGATCGTCCGTCGCATCATTTATCTAACTACTCTGGCAGATTGTGTACAACAGATTTTCATTGCAGGGATCAACTCCAAATTACTGATCAATAATTTGTGTGTAGTACATGCTGTAACTGTTCCATTATAGCATGCACTGCAGAAGTAACTCCAGTCAGTTTCATCCATTTTAGCACAGAAGATCTGCAAGTGGCAAGTTAATGAAAAACTGTATGTGGTTCTCACCATGTAATTAGGCTGTGGAACCCTTCTATCATGTTGTAGATTTTATATAAATTCGAAAAGTGGCTGTGCAAATTTGTGAAAGAAAAATTCCTGAAAGAAAAATTCGTGAAGGATGGGGAAGCACAAAGATGTCACTTCTAGGTCAAGTTTGAGATAGAAACTGGTGGAGTTTAGGAGAGTATGCTTCGGCCTTATCATTCCAAGTTATTTTTCAATTTTTTTCCTCTACATCCGCTCTTGGTATCTGTTGGAGGCAGGGTACTGAGTTGGCTGGCTGGCTTAAAGCAGAGATTCTTATGCTAAGTTCTTACAATACTTTAAGGATTTTCACTAGAAAATTTAAAATTGTTTAGTAGCAAAGTCTTTTTCAAATGTCTTATGGGTGCTTCAGCACGTAGCGGGTAAGGTGGGGTTGTTGATAGCTGAGGTAAATATGTATCTTCTTGAATCTAAATCTTTGTTGCTATCTCCTTGATTGCTGGACCTACTGGGATTCTACCAGCAAGCTTAGGCTACCTGATTAGAAACACTGTTCCCCTGTTTTTCAGATAGTCAGTAGTTGCTGAGTTGCTAACCTGGTTAGGAATGGGAAGTAATGCGAATAATTTAGTTTATCATCTGGAAAAGCCAAATAATTGTAGAACAGATGGAATTGAACTGTATCGTTCCATCTCCTTCCATGTAGGTGCTTGGACTTGTCTGAGCATATTGCCTGGTTTCATCAGTGTAACAAATCCAAAAAACTGTCAGGTTTCCATTATCACCATCTCTTTGGCACATGAGGTAGATTTTAAGTAGATGATTCATGAGAATATGTTGTTGGAAAGGACTGCGCTGAAGTGTGTGTGACAGATGTCAAAGAAATATTGCTGATATATTTTAAGTGCTGCTTCTAATTGGGGCATCCTTGAAAGTGTAAATATCTTACAGCAACAAGGAAAAAATTCTTTCTGTGCTCATCAAGAAGTGCTTTGTATATAGTTTTCTGGACCCAGGCTGAACATTTCTAATACTGACAATAGACATTTTGCTGATAATGGACAGACATAGAATAACAATATTGAAGTCATCCTTCTGGACAGCATTCTTAAATACATTGCTGTGCTTCTACGCTACTTTGCAGATTTTGTGTAAAGGTTATATTCTCTTCTCTGCTTTTTGTTGTTACTTAGCACTGTAAATGGGACACTTATTTTGTAAATGACAGTTATAATAGCAGATATGCAGCTGGAACTTCTATTACATCACCCAAATTTCCTTGTATATATGAGTGGAACCATGTGAGTGGGACCAGCTTGGAAAAGTCAATCAAATGGAAAAGTTGTCACAGATACAAGATTTATTAATCAATTAAACCATATGAATAGTTGGTTACATGTCTACACTATGTTGAAGGTTCTTAAAAAATGAGACAAAGCAAAAAACAAAGCACAAACTCAAAAAACATTTTAGAAATTCCAGATAGGGTAGTAGGATAACAAGAGTAAAACCAGTTCATAGACGAGAGTGAAGGGATATGCATGTCAAGCCTCAGACAAGGACCCTTTTGCTCTTGTGGCTGTTCTGTAAGAACCATGAAAGGAAAAAGCTGAAATGAATGAGTTTGACCAGAAAGAGAAACTTGTGAATGGCTGTGAGACTGCCGTGTGTTGGAAAGGATGTTGCCAGGAAATCTAACAATACCTGAGGATAGTGGCAATAGAAGGGAGAGAGCTACTGAAACCCAGCCAAGGCTTCATGATTTAGTAGGTAACTCCATGAACTGAGTATGTTCAGTTTCTGTTTGTATTGGAAGAAATTCTTGCAACATAATAGATCTGAAATGTCTCTATAGTTAACAATGTTTAACAATTAATATGTCTATAAATGGCACTGAAATGAAACCTTTTTTTTTTGTTTTCTCAGCCCAATAAAATTGTTGTTTTTTTTTTTCCACTGCAAAATACTGAGGGAGTTTGGTTGACTAAAATAGAATACAGTACTTACAACTGCAGTGATACTGAAGAGCGAATATGAATAAAGATATGTGTTAAACTGAAAATAAACAGAATATCCAGATATTGAAAAAATGGCTAAATATACAGTTAAAGCACACTTTAAATTTTAGAAAATATATTTCCTGATCATAATTTCATGTTAACAGCTTGATAGCTTTAGTTCTTGCTACAGGATCAGGTTTGTATCAGGACAACAAGCAAAAGAAGTCTCTGTATATTAGATGTGTAAGTCCCCTTCCTAAGGTAAGAAGCAAATCTTTAGGATTTATCTCTTGTGGAGGACAGAATGATACTAGTGGTGTTTTTCCAAACATTGGC
The DNA here is from genome assembly GCF_034619465.1 of Leptosomus discolor. NCBI lineage: Eukaryota > Metazoa > Chordata > Aves > Leptosomiformes > Leptosomidae > Leptosomus > Leptosomus discolor. Next base: position 15,178,991 of record NC_141399.1, read on the forward strand.
ATGTAGATTTTCTGCAAGTATAAAATTTGCAAGTATAAATATGACAGAAGATTATTTGCATAAACTTCTCAGCCATTTTGTTTCAAGTGTCTCTTTGGATTCCAGTGGGGAAAAATCAGTTTGTATGATCAGTCCATAAAAATTAAATCCCCATTTAAGTTGGTATAGAGTGTGCTTGTGAGCAGGATGGAAGTGGTAGAGTTGAAGATTTGACTACATTCAAGGCTAGTTCTAGCAGCAGCAGAGAGCCTAAGCAGACTAAGTACCTATTTACCTTGGATCCAACTTCTGTCTGCTGAAGGCAGTGGCAAAGCTTCCAGTCAAGTCTTTTACTTCTGGATTTAACCAGAGAAATACACTTTAAAAAAGTGTTTGGAAAATGCAGGAAATTCTGTGTAGGTGAGATGTAGTAGTTGCCAGCTTTGAGCACATTTTGTAGTTAGGTTACGCATCACTATAAAGGGTTTCAGTGGAAATGCTGACAATCCTTAATTGTAGAAACAAAATGCACTGCGAAAGATTTTACTTACTGGTCTTTGGCATGGAGTATATACTTGTGGTTGCAATACCAACAATTTTCTCCTTGGAATAAACCATACATACATTAAAAAGTTAAATCCTTTTGGTTTTCTCTAATTAGGAATCAACTTCTGTAAGAATTCAGGTAAACACTGTTTCAGATTCCTCTCTTTCATCAGTATGGTCCCAAATGCTGATCAAAATAAAGTCTGATGCATTCAAATTTGGTGAAATATTCACTGGCAAGTTGGTTGAGTCAAGGCATTCATTTGTAAATGTATGTTCCCCCACAGAGTCTTGTCCTGTCCTGTGAGTTGAAGAACTGTGGTCTCAATAGAATACCTCCAATGATAATTTTTGTATCATGTTTTCTCAGGAACAGACTTTTAAAAATTATTTTTAATTACAGGTAAGATCATCTGGTCCATCTCTGTACATAACTAAGACAAATTTACCGGGACCAAAAATGCATAGGGAATTCAGAGAGGGGGCTTTGTCATCTAAAATTTTAATCTTCTGAACAAAATTATAAATGGTATAAAGAAATATATGCTAGGAACTTAATCAGATAATAAAGTCAGAATCAATTATTTTTGCCTAGAGAAGTGACCTTTTATATAGCAGCCAGTATTTTATTTTATAAGTGTTTGATGAAATGCTTAGACTGAGCTGGTTGTTAACAAACTACATAAATGGGTGTAAGCATACTGTGCTTGCCTTAGGCTTACTGAGCACTGTTGTCCATATCAGCTGCTGTACCTTTTAGGAGGCTGGAGGAGGCTGTGAGGAGAATTGCCATTGTGAATTTTGTTTACGTACCTTGCTGTTTGCAGTAAATGAAATTTTATAGAAGTCAGTATCATGATTTATGATACCATCACATATCTGTGAATGTATATATTTCTATTTGAAAGGCTTAATTCTTGCTTTGTGTCTGATTATATAATGGTGGAGTTAAAAGTCCGTTTCTGTGTTTTTATACTGTATAGGCCATGCTCTGAGCAATGGCCATAGAAATCATCTTTCCTCTTGGTTTCTGTCTGCAAGTTAAAACGAATTCCATGATGTGATACTGTCAGCTAGTTTTGCGCTTTCATGTACTTGCTCAAAAAGAAGTGCACTTTTGATGTTGTTCTACTTATGTCTCATCAAAGGTTTTGTAGCAGCTGCGTTTCATGGCTCTCTGCAAAACCACCTGGAAAACATCCGTCGTCTGAAAGTGATATTCTTAAGAGTGCCTTGCAGACTCAGATTTGCAGGTTGCTGAATGCTGCTAAATTGAAAATGACCTTATTTGAAAGGAAATAGATGCCGTCAATCCTTTAAGAATATCAAAAGCTGCAGTACAAACAGCTCACAAAATGTAATGGGTGTCTAGAGATCCAGCTGTAAAGCTACAGTGCTAGTGTAATCTGTTGAATTTTAGAGTAAGATTTTGTGTATCTCTTAAAATTATTTTGTATTGAATGGCTATTTTAAAAGTTTGCTGAATATGTGATTACCTTTGCTTATTGAAAGAGACAAGACCTATATTTAATGGAATTGTAGCTAAATACTCCTGTTACCTTCCTGTTTTCCCCTATCAAGTTGTCAAAAAGAAAATCGTATGCATTAAGATTTAGATCTTTTTCCAAATGTACATAACATTTGGATCATTGAAAAAGGATCATTGCTGCTGTTCAACAATAGTTAGAAGAGTATTTGAAATATTATTTTTTTAAAAGAGAGGTAAAGAATAAATTATGCATGTTCATGATGGAGTTACTTGTGAAATCCCACAAGGATCTGTCCATAGACCTGTGCATATACATGCGTAAATTATTAATATAAAAGGTAAATAATATGTATCAACAACAAATTTTGTTGCCTCACTTATTTTAAACAGTGAGAACTTAATTTGACTGCATGAAAAGGATTTTAAGTACTGTATGATGCAATAATACGAATTTTCAAAAAGTGCCAGGTAATATGAAAAGGGAAATCAAATAGAATTCTACACAGTGACCTCTAAATTGGCTATTGTTATTCAGAAAAAAAAAAAAATCTCTGAAGTATTCTGGGTGGTTCTCCAAAAATGCCAGCTGAAGGTTTACACTGGATTATTCCAAGTGGCTTTAGAATATACTCATTTTGCTGAAACTTATATGCTTTTTTAACAAATCCATTTTGGAAAAAAACTTTATTAAAAGTGTTTTCACATCCATTTTATTCCTTTAAAGTAAATCAGTCAAAGCTAAGATACTTAAATATCCAAAATTAACAAAAAATATTGAGTAAAATGAGAAGCTCTATTGCCTTTGTTTGTTTTGTTTGATAGTAATCTGCTATTCCTTTCCATCAATCATTTCTAGCAGCACTTAATGCTGTGATTCATACCATTAATTTATTCAAAGAATTACATAGATAGTATGTAATAATTAACTACTACACCTGGTAGTATTGGTTTCACTAACTGCTAAATGAAAGAACAGGTATCTCCTCACTGATCTGACATCTTTTACTGCTCAGGTGATATAAAGGAGCCAGATGCTGGCTGCAATTAATCAGTAGAGAATTATTCTGTTGATGGAAAGCTCTCAGCTGGAATAAAGCACACAGAGCTGGCTTTTGCTCCAAACACTTCTGCCTCTCTGACATCAGAAGAGGGACAAAATTTTGATCCATTAATCCAGCTGATGTGTAAGGTCTTATGAAAAGCATGTGTTGCTAGGATATTAGGTTGGTGTTGGCTTGCCCACAGAATTGAGCTGTAATTATTTCCCTGTTTTTCATTTGCTGCACTGGTTGGATGAAGAATGTAGATGATAACATAATGCAAGAAGAGTTTGGACTCTAGCATATTTCTGAGTAATGGTTGTCCAATTTAAAAAATAATTATAAAAAATATTAGGGAGACATGAAACTAAGTCTTTTAAACTATTTCTCCTGCTACATCTACAAAGATTCAAGAGGATCTCATTAGTCACAAGATGTACAATAAAGATACTTTAAATACTTTAAGCAAAATGTTTCTTTAAAAAAGGAAATTTATTGTTTCGATTTCTACACAGAAGAGCAGCTAGTAAGCTGCCCTTCTCTCTGGGTCACCCAAGTAAGTAGCATGCATATGTTTTCTGTTAAACCGTTTCCCCTGTTTCTGCATTACAGCACATTTTAAGGAAAGGAAGATAAAATCAGGTCAGAAAATAGAGTGAAAAATGAAATCTTTGTTCAAAATATAAACCTAAAACAATTTGTGGAGGTTTTTATGATTGTTAAAAAAGAAAAAGTATGAGATTTAATTCTTCCATAGTTTTATATCATCTTCTATTCCTTCCAAATCACAGAGAAAAGAAAAGCAATCTCAAAGAAGAAATCACTATTGGGAAGATTTAAATGTATCGTTTATTTGAGGTATTAGTTGTGTAGATTTTTTAACTGAGAACTTATCATAATTGTTAGCCAAGAGGCAACACTCAAATTGTTGGAAATAGCAACATAAATTAGATATACAGACGATTTTTCTTAACAGCAGCTCGAGTCACCATAACGTCGTTAAATTTCTGTGTTACTTTGTTTTTTCCGCTGGGTGTCTCCACACTACATAGGAAGGACATGCAAGTGTTTTCAAAGCAAATACATGAAAGCAGAGAGAATGTGTGAATACTAAAAAGCATGTTTTGAAATACATCTCAACAGTAAGTTATAGAAACTGGACAGATCTGACCGAACACTGTCTTCCAGATCTGAAGCCTTGAGCAGCAGCTGACTTTTATTCCATTCACCAAAGAATTTAGAAATGCATGCTGATAAAGTTATTCTTTCTATGTTGATCTAACTCTGAGGAATTCCTGTGCCAGTGTAGTATCAAAGTGGAAATGAGTGTTCAGTGGAAAGAGAAATTCCAAAGTCCTGCTCTTTTCTTTCTTTCTTTTTTTTTTTTTTTTTTTAAATCCTCTGTACATCAGTTACAAAACTCTGATCCAGACCCTTCTTTTGAATTAGACACTTGCTAGTACTTTCTAAATTTGTTTCACCTTTGGCTACAGACAGTCATTCCTGTTGCACACTGTAATGACAATGACTGATAGCTTTGAAATTAACCGCCACGTAATCCCTGGAGCCCATTTCTCCTAGGTGTGGGTTCTCAGCCACGCTCTTAACTGCAGTCATAATGGCCATACCCGCATTGCGCTTTAGTATTCTTCAGAGCACCATGACAGAGAGACTATTCTGTGCTGATGTTTTTCTCTCAGCATTCACACCATCAGGGCTTACAACCATCTCATGCTGGCTACAGATATGTGCAGAAGCACCTACCAGGTTATTCATCCGCTTTTGCTTTTTGTTTGGGATTACACTTTCCAGAGATGTGATGAAACCAAAGTGTGTCTGCATAGTAGACAGGATACATGTTGTAATCCACTTTCCAGTTTTGGGGTAATGAATAATTGTGACAATCAGAAAAGGTATCATTTCATCATAGTTGCCAAACACTGCGCAATTCTTACAGACCTTTGAGGTAGGTTTGCTTCCAGCATCACCCATACCATTTGGATTAATGTTGATACAATGCATTTCACAGTTAGCAAAATACTTCACACCTAGGAGTCCCTCCAACTGTGCAACTAAAGGAGGAAGATGTATCCTGGAAGTCCTCTTAATGCAATGTCAATCCTAAGTGCACCTTGAGGACCTCACCTGTGTATGATTTCTGGACAAAAGAGCCCATGAGAGACACCAGCATGGCTAAGAAGCTTATGACAAACATCTCCAAGGGAAGTAAAGCTTTCCATATCTGATGTCTTCATGTTAATACTGGATGCTTTTTAGGGATTTCTTTTTAGCCTCAGCTATACTTGACTTACAGCTCATTAAAGAGCAAAGTGGATGAAAACCTATGGCATATGATACAGTAAAAGACCATTTTTGTGGTAGTCTAAGAAGCCGTATTCAGCCCTTGACAACATAAGTTCCTGACAGTTTCTCTCACTTGCTATAAATATACAATAGAAAAATCTAAGAGTTAGAAATTTGGTGTTTTCTAGGCTGCTGCTGTGATGAATTTAATGTGCCAAAGTGGGTCATAGGTGAGCATGTAGAATGGGATCTGCTGTTCCATAATCTTATTACCTCATAGTAATATGAATGGTAAATTGCTGTAATAGTGATATTGTATATTCTGACATGTTAATCAAGTGAGACCAGTGTAAAGAAAAAAAACCTGTAAAAGCATTGAGATTAAAAAAATTAAGTCAAGGGTTTTTTTCTTAATGTAAAATGAAACATTTTTGAACAGCTTCTGTAGATCTTTCAATTTTGTTTTATACATTTAACTGGCTGTTAAGTAGCTCATAGATGTAGGGGCAGAGCTGGGTAGCACTGTTGGTTTTAGGTCTGAGGGAAATCTGTCTTAGAGCTGATAAACTAGTAAACCCTTGAGTGGATATTGAACATCTTGAACTTCTAATGCTGAGCGAAGGAATTGTTCAGTTCGGCAGGAATCATTAGCTTCTTCATTCATCATTATTCTCTGGAATTTCATGGGTTTTTTAAAAAAAATCTACAATGAAATGGATGTTATTTCTAAATTCTAACAGGAACCCACATAGGAAAAACACCAGGCTGCTGATGTAGGCATTTTCTTCATCACTCAGACTGGTTTTCATCAGTTTCTTTTCTAATGAGAAGACAGTCTACTGCCTATTAGCTTCCCTTTAGGGTCTGCCATCTTTTTCCCTCTCTATTGCAAGTACAAACCTAATGAATAGAGGTGTTGCAGTTCAGAGGAAGTTGCAACAGAGTTACTGTTAAGAAATGTGGAACACTCTGTTTTACAAGTGTACATCACATGTGGTTTTAATTATATATTTTTGCAAGGATGGTAAAATACAGCTTATAAATCACTTGCTCAGCTCAAAGTCACTTCCCTATTGATTTGACTACCTTCTTGCTGCTTTTGCCATGCAGACCAGCAAGCAGTTTTGTTTCCTTTTGTAAACTTTGTTGATTAAGGGAGAGAGAATGTGGAAGAAAATACGCTTGTTTATATAAAAAGATTTCTTCATGTGTTTCAGCAACGTTCACACCAAAACAATGTGCTTCTTGTGTTTCATTAATACTCCTGTAAGAAAAAGCAGTTTTTGACTAAGCATGGTTATTCATTTTCCCCAGAAGAGCATGGAATACATTCATGAAAAATACAGACAGATGCAACTGGTGGTACTGTTGTGTACCATTGGGAAGTCTTTGATGATTGGTTCCTTGTACATTATTTTCTCTGCGTGCTATGAATTGGTGTGTGTGAGAATAATTATTAGTTTCAGTACAATCTGTACCAGTGCCCTTTTTAACAGAAAGTTCAGGCTGCAGCGTCTAATTGCTAGATAGATGGATTTATAGTGAGCTGTGGTCTACAGGGCATAAGATTTAGTGGATACACCATACCTGCTTGTACACAGTTCTGCAGCTGCATGCTTCCAACTTTGTTTTTACAGATGACGGATGTTGTTAGTTGTGGTGTCTCCAAATGAATCAATAAGGAAACAAAATCTTGCCATCAGTACCATCATTTGCTTATAGTTTCTTGCCCTTGTATTCAACTACACTGGAATTAACTGAAGCATATTTTTTTGCAAATGCTTTTCTGTCCATATTCAGTTGGGTATTCCATGAGACACATTGAGTGCAAAAACTGTCACTTGTAACTTACCTTCTTATATTAGCTATACTTAAGTTTTAATATGGCTGTATCTGTTAAACAGTGTATGGTTTTGTTATCTCACCAACAGTGTGTTATGGCATTTCATATGCCTGGTGTTTTCTAAAACTGTTGGAAATATATCTGAAGAACATTTTTATTCCCACTTACAGATAGGAAAGCTGAAGCATAAAAACTGAAAGGTTCACTCAGAGTCCACAAAAAGGCTGTCGTATAGCTAAAAATAACCTGAAGTCTGGACTCTTATGCTCCTACTTTAGTATTCATAACTGATCCATATCATCTCTTATTTGAAACATAAGGTAATCAAGATTTTATTTTCCCCTACATTTGTTTAAATAGAAAATATTCCTGCTAATAGAGGACCCTGGGCTAAATACAAATGAGTGTAAGTTACTGAATCCACAATATGAAGATTGAGTTCTCTCCTTCTTTTGAATAAAGTGCTCTTTTTTTTTTTTGTGCCATGAAGTTACAATGAGAAAGATGTATTATTTTTACTCAGTGCTGGTTTTGCTATTGACATTGTGCAAAATCTCAAATTCCCATTCCCTCTGCTGAGAAGCTTAGAGCACAGAGGGGAGAGAGGCTGTAAGTAAGAAACTATTTGATTTGATGGTGATTCATCATAGTGTGACTACAAGTGTTTTTCTTGTTTTTCCCATGTATTATTAAATAGTAAATACAAAAATAATTGTCTTTGTTTTTTTTTTAATTGGGTGGAATGTATTTTCCTGACAGCAAATGAAACTGCATCAATGAAACTAATTGAGCTACAGAAAACATTACCTGGATGCAGACAAAGAAATGTTCTTTTTTCTTTATTTTCTTTTTGTCTGCCTTACTTTATTTTGAGTACTGTTTAGAATACTAGAAAGGATGAAGAAAAATCCATATCTGCATTGGAAGGCAGCCTCTTGGGAGCTGCTATCTGTTACTGAAGTACATTTTTTTTTTTAAGCAATACATACTGCTTTACTCTACAAGGTATCTTAGCTCATTAACATTTATTTCTATGACTGAGTCATGGCAATCATAAATAATTCTCTCACTATACCTCTTGCCTCTGTTATTAGGATTTGAGATGTTTATCCCTAGGAGTCCACTTGTATAAAGAAGTACTGTCCATTTCCATTCAAGAAAGGGCACTGTCGAAGGTAAATGTGGATGCACGCAGACTTGTCTGCCTTTCAGTGTTTGCTCTCTTCTCAAGGCAAATAGATGATCTGGGTTTGAATTCCACAGTCCTAATGCTAGTAAGCTTCTTGACTTTGCCTCTTCTCACCGTAAGTACATGACCAAAAATGGATGTATATTATGCGTAGAAAAGTGTCACTAACATGTAGTGTGTTAAAGAATATAATTTTAGTTTTAATATATACACACAGTCGTTTTTAATATAAGCAGGCTGTGATGTGATGCAAAGAAAGTATAAAATGAGAGGCAAGGAAAGATCCTTCAGTTATGAAATTGGTACAGGACTAATGAGTATGTCTGGTAAAATATAGTTCTAGCATTTCAAAGGACTCGTGGTCCACAGGAATGTGTTGGTATTAAGATGTGTACCACAACATGAAGCATTGCTGTGCAACATGTGTTAAAAATATGCTTCAAAGAAAATCTCTGCAGTTTTATTTAATTAGATTCATAATGGACTTTCACACAGCTTCCTGACTGTAACTAATTAGCTGACACAGAGCCCAAGCACATTCTTACTAAAGCCAAGGAGATTTGTGCCATGGATACGGGCATACATAGGAAGTATGTAATACAACCATCTACACTCTGTGGTGCAAATAGCTTTGCTTCAGCTCAAAAAATGACCTTACCAAAAAGGCTTTGCATTTAAATATATATATATATATATATACACACACACATGCAGACACATAGATGGACATATCCACGTATATTCATAAAAAAGGATTCTGCACAAAATAGTTGTTGTTTGTGTTTCACTATTAATTAATGTGAAATGTTTGTGTTACTATTTGAACAACTGCTTCCTTAAGTCTTTTTAGTGTACTTCTGAATTTTTATAATGTTCTCATAATGTTCTTGAGGTTACCAGTGACTGTGGTGATAGATTTTGAATCTTCAGTTTCTGAAAGCACAGTGAAGTCAGCTGCCAGTTCTTATTAATTTGTTTCCATTTACTCTTTCCTTAATATTTCAGCTTTCTCAGCTTGTAGTTCAAACTTCTGAGAAAGGTTGGTTTGCAACTCCAGCAAGTTCTTCAACAGCTGCTGCTGGTTAGTCAGCATTTTATAGATGGTTGTCATTGTATAGTGTGGCAGTAAAAATGCTGTACTGAATAATGTCATACATATTTAATAAATGTACAACTTTTGCAAGCAAAGTAAACCTTAAAATGCTTCCTAAAATAAAAAGCTTTCTAAATATCTTTTCATCTGGTATACCTACAAAAGGTATACATAGTATTTTCTGAGGCTTCTTTCAGAAAGTTCCATAGTCAACAGCCATAACCATGTTTTTCAGTCCTGCTTTGCTGGGCATGGGACTGCTTTGTGTTGAGGTGAGAATGCTTTCGTTTGCAGCTTTTACCATGGGGAAAGATTTTATTTTATGAGAAGGTTATGTGTGTGGTGCTTTTGCAATGAGCTGTGAAAGTAACTCTAAAATTTCTCTAATAGACCATTCCTCAACCTTAGGATCAGAACTGAGGACACCTTGGCCCTAGTCCTCAGCTGCACTGCAGGCTCTTTGCACCATGCCAACAGTGCAAGGTGACTCTAAAGCCAGTTTAATTGGCCATGGAGGGATGTGCTCAACACAAGGATTCTCCCTGGAGGCTGTACAGTGTGTGGTTGGGCCTTCCTTATAGAACTGCCAAACTGGCTAGTGCAGCAGCCTTTGGGAACATTGGCAGACAGTGTAAATCCTATTAGACTTTGGACAGCTATGATTTATGTGAAAAGACTAGACCAATGAATGTGCAGCCAGCCCACTTCTCAGCTAGTGTTTGTGGAGAAGTATTTACAGTGTACTCATGTGGTACACAGACTGGTTTGCATTTTTATTGTGTATGCAACCTATACTATGTTAAATGCATGACAGTTTCAGTTAAAATTCTAGGAAAAATAATTTAATCAATGTATTTGCTATTTCCATTTTTTTTTTGCTGCATAGTTATCGTTGTGATGGAAATGTCCCAGTCTGTGATTTAACATCAAGTCTATTCATACCTAGGATTACACACAACACGGTGTAGAAAGCTCCTCATTCCACTGGAAAGGGTTAATAGAAGAATAAGGGATGTGCAGTTGAGGTATTTGCATGAAATTGTTAGGGGAGTTGTGAGAAGCAATTTAATTTTATAATTTTTCATAAATTATTCATTTTTTAAATAACACCACAAATTTGAACACAGATAAAAGGTATCAGGCTTTACAGGATATCAGGGCTTCTGCAATCACAATGGAAAATGTGCCCCTTCAGATTCTTAGGTTTTCTTCAGCCATTTCTTTACTGAGAAAGAGAGTAAGGGAAAAGATATTCAAGCTTTTCTCTTTTCTTTCTCATACTCCTACCTAGAAAATTGTGGCACTGAGTCAGGTCGGTAATTCAGAATAAAAATAATAGCTTTTGTTTACATTCTTGTATCTAGTTTTTGGAGGTCTTTTTATCTTTCAAAATTATTTTGTCTGTTGGATCTGAGTGTATATTTTACAGGCTGCTCATACTGCATTTATTGATGATTCAATACCATTTGTTCTTCTCTGAGGAGGTAGTAGTGATTTTTTTTTTTCTGTTTTTCTCTCCTTCCTTCCTTCTTTCTTTCTTTTTAGGGCTCAGATCCTGGCAATAATTGACTCATTCCTCCACTAAATTTTTAAAAACATTCATTAGCATAAGGGAACTATCATTTAGAATCCCTTTGTGAGTCTTTATATCAGAAGTGTTCAAAAATTATAGGACTGCATACACATGGAAAAGTCTATATATGTGCTTTATGTGTCCTAGAATTTGAATAGATGGAGTATCAGAACTGAATGGATTGTTAGCTTCCCCAGTACTGTGTCCAAATGGTGACAATGGAGTTGTTGGAGAGGCAACAGGATACAGAGCTTGCCACTATTTCAACTACTTTCACTTTGGCTTGAGTTTGACACTGGTTCACTGGAGTGTCACATAGTAACTTAGTTGGTATTGATCTACACTGTGGCAAACAGATCGCATCCTTTGGATTACCAAACCCTCTTCAGAACAGATAAATTACATGTTCGTTTTAGCAGAAAGAGCAAGGACTAACTAGGCACGGAGATGGAGTTACCCTAGGATAGGTACATCCAGACAATGACTGAGGTATATTGTCAGGTCAGTGTCAAAGCCTGTATGGCTCTTTCCTCATCTTGAGTGGACCTGTCCTCTCAAACATAACTTTAAATTTCCATTGCTACCCAAAAAGTACTTCTAGTAGCATTTAATTATGTTTCTATTTTAAAAAATGTATTTATTATTGAGAAAAAGATAATTGCTATATATTGTGTATTTACAAAAATAAAGCTATAACCTAGCTGGAATATTTGCTATTTATCAAGTGATCAGCATTTTACATTCCTTCTCAAATAAAGATGTGAAATACTCTTCCAGCAAGAAATGCAAAGGCAGACGTCTCATGGAGATGCAGGTAATATTTAAAGAAGCAGGTTCATAAAGAAAGGACTGAGAATAGCCTGTTTTATTTGCATAATATGACATCTAAAGTTTCAGAGCAAAGCGATATAGATCTTTGCTTTGTCATTTTATGAAGAGCCCTATCAAAAACTTTATTTCAGAACTCTGTGTTTCAACTATGTGTTTGTGACTATATTTTGCAATTTTACAGTTTTAATGACACAACATGAAAGATTATTTCTGTAATTGCATTCATGACACTATGTCCCTTTGGTATTTCTGCTGTTGCTGTAGCTTTTTAAAGCAATCTTGTTCTGTATGTTTTGTCATTTGTGTATGAAAACATAATGTATTACTGGAAATTTTGATATGTGTTAAACCACATACTTTGTTGATTTCTGTATATTGAATATATGACCTATTTTGCCATTTTATTTTGTTTTCGACTTCTGCCAAAAATAGTTATGTAGAGGTTTTGTCATGCATTTACCATGTGCCTTCTTTGATAGTCCAATTCAGAAAAAACATTTATCTCCTGGACATAAAATACATGACAGAAGCAATGGTGATTAGCATTATGAGAGGATAAAAAATAGTCTGCAGTTAAAGTGTACCATTCAAACCGCTTGCCTAACATTTTTCCTCTAATCTCAAATGCTAATTGTGACTTCAAATTGGAGCAAATAGTGCAGCAAGACAATGTAACGTCACCTGAAAAATATGCCCCTGCAACATTTCACAGTGGGGGATGCAGCTATGCATGGCATGTGAAATTAAAGGTATGTCACATACTGGCATATCAGCTGTGTCATTTCACCCACACTGTAGCATTGCAGACTTTAGGTGACATGCCACAGTTGAAAAGCCAGCATATGACCAGCTCTTCATTTAACTGAGTATGCCAGATACTAGGAAATTCTGCAGTCTCCACTCATGGTTTCTATAATCAGTTTCCATGCCATTGTGCTCTCTCAAATGTGGTGTTTTGAAACATCATTTAGGCAGAACAATGATTATCTATACTTTAGGTATGCATCTGGAATAAAAAATGAAAATAACCCTCTCCCCCACTATCCTACCCCTACATCTGTAAAGCATTTAAATCTAGCTATTTATTTCAGGACTCTACGTTTGCCAAGGAATATCAGAAATCCACATGATGTCCCAAGTGCCAGATTTTGTATTTGGATCTCTGATTTAGATGAATAGCGTGTAAAAGTTCATGAGGTGTGAAATGGCATATAGATAGCTTCTCACTGGTTTATGCACATGAGGACATTAAAGTTTCTTCCAAGGTCGGTTCAATTTATACTCACCAAATACTATGAGAAATGTCACTTGCCTTCAGACATGGCAAATGACTAAGCATTTTGTTAATATTAAATTACTGTCCCACAATGCTCACTTTTGAAACCCCCATATTAAACTACAAAGGATTTAAAGACTCATACTTTCTTAAAGATATCATGATATATTGTTATTGTAATTTAAAAATAAGGACTGCTAGCTACTGTGACAGTCTTAATCTTACCTATGCTTCAGAGCTATGAACTACAGATTCTACAACAGGTTTAAAAAAAAATCACAATGGCTGAAGACATACCTATGCAGTTTTTTACAATTGTTTCAAATGTACTCATCCATTCTTTATTTGGACTCATCCATCCCATTTCTGTAAAACATGTTTATAACAAAATGTATTTTATTTTCCTGTTCAGTTGACCACATAAATTGCCAAGTGAAATTTTTCACTAAAAAACTATATTGCCATTAATAGCACTGTCAGTCTTTGATGTGAACAGTTAATAACTGCAGGCTATTGCAAATGCCACAACAAAGAGCTGTTTTTAAAGCATGCAGCTATATACTAAAGAACTTAGAGAATGGATTTGATTAAATTGGTTTAGATAATAGTGTTGGCTCATACAAAGTGAAGGGTCACCAAAGGATGTAAAGAAAATGAAGTGGTCATGAATAACACAAGATAAAGGAAACTGTTGGAGGAATCCAAGTAGAAGAACTCATACTCTTTATTTAATTTTAATTTATTATTTATTATACTTAATTTTGTAGTTCCCTGGTTCAAATGCGTTCCAGAAACAGAAGCTTATTGACATTTGAAAAATTTTGAGCTATTCTGTGCAAAATGATGCCCATGTTCATTGTGTCATAATAGCTTCCACATTTAAGTTTTAGATCCCTTGCTGGTGACTCATGAATAAGTGTAAGGATTAGCATGAACAGTAAAGATTCATGCCTACCTTGATGCAGGAATGGTCTTTTGTGAAAAAGGATAAGACATGTCATGTCTTCCTTACCAGCAAAGCTGTGCAGGGAAGCTTTTCTCTGTAACTGATCAGGTATGTGTGTCACTGAATCCAAATACTACCGGAATTCTAAAATGATATTCTTACTCTTTGGTCAGCATTCATCTTTGTGACTGCTAATAAGTTGCAAAAATAAGTGTTGGTATTTGCTGATTTTCCGTTTGTTTTGTAATCTCTGAGAAGCTGTTAATGAGAATAAATGCTTCTGAAGTTGTGTTTCTGAATTTCTGACTGTATCATATTTTGGAAAATAGGGCTTGAGGATTAAATCCGTAGCTAGTATAACATAAGAAATGACCAAATGAGGCATTCTTTATGTCTCATGTTGCCTAGAAGATAAGCTGCTGCATACTGTACTGTTTCTGCACTGGAATTTCTACAAGCATTTACTTTCAAACCTAAACTAAACTAAGTAGCCATCATTAGATACAATTCTGCGAGAATGTTTACTTTTAAGTCCAAACACTATCCATGATGTGATAATGAATACTGTTACAGTGTTTCAGCTTTAGGGTAAAACAAAAATAATAATCAGGGTGGGTAAAGGAATATTATTTATTTTTAGTGCTATTTGGATAGCCAGGAAATACTAAGTTGCGTGAGTTCCTAATAGTCATAAGGCAAACCTGGTTCGAGAGAACTTTCCTCTGAATTTGGCATTTTGGCATTGTATGCATTGCCGTGGCCCATCACATCTATGCAACAGTTTTGATTAAGGTACGTCAGGCACACTTAAATAAAAACAGAAAGTTCTTTACATATCAATGATCCTGATTTTTCAGATTTACCTATATATTCATATATATATAATATCTCCGTTCACTGCAACTATTTGCTTTAGAAAATTTGATCTTCATTTGCTCTGTCTTTAGGTATGCTTCTACTGATACTTGGCTTTCCTTAGGCACTATGAGGCTAAATTTATAAATGCCTGGTGGCTCTGTTAAGCTTTGTATTGAAGATGATATATTACTGTGGTAGCTAAACCCAAAAGAAACACAGAGGTAGTGAGGCACAGCAAAATGAACACAAGTTTGCAGAACTGTATATGGCAAGAGCAAAAAAGCTCTAGATACGTAGACCCTGAGCCAGATGATGATAGATCATGGCACTAAGCTACATATTACATATTCTTAAATGAATTTAATAGTCAGGCATTGATCCTACCTTATACTATCCCTGTTTTCTTTACTTATATAATTACTTAATAAAACTTATGTATATATATATATAAATAATAAAAAGTGTTATGAGGGTTGCATAATTTCTTAAGCGTTAGTGCTTGAAAATATATGTAAGATGTTAGAAAATTAGGGATAGTGACATGACTTGTTTATAACAAAGTCAAACAGTTTTATGTTCACTTCAGTGCTTACTACTATTACACGCTCGTTTGCCTTCTCACTCTCTATATGTTATGGATTGTTTAAGCAGAAGTAATGAAAAACTTTCTTTTTCACTGTTCCAGTTGATCCAGCATTTTTGCCCAACTGCATCCTTTAGTCCAGCCTAAGTAAAGGATCAGATCTTAAAAAATGCTTTATATTCATGATTGCAGCACCTTCTCAGGGAAAGAGCTGCCTTCATTACCTGCAACCATTCTTTGACATCTTCTCCCAGCGTCTTTTAAAATAAGATGCTGAACTAGTGATGATTCTTGAGAAAAGTACTTACATCATTGCCATGAAAAATAATGTTTATTGAATTTAAAGCCACAGCCCATTAAAAATCTGGTCTAGATCATTTTGGTCAGAAAGATGTGGCGTATTTTGCATAATTTTAATACAGAACTCATTTCTATAACTTTTGTTAGTTATTCGAACTGATCTTAATGTCTTTTTTTATAGATGATGGTGATGACATATAATGCACATATAGATATGTTTCTCAGTTTTTGAAAAAGTGCTGGATTATATCTTATAATTATATTCCCAAGACACTGATTAATTTAAAATAAATGATAATAAACACTTTGAAATGCTTTCATGCATGCAGAATTCCACAGAAATTTCAAATATTAAGCGATCAAGATACCTAAACTAAAATTGCTGGGGGAGAGGAACCTCAATCCACCCCACTCCTACCAGTTTGATGCCAGTGCCAGCAATAGATGCCCGGAGCCTGAAGAAGGATCACAGGTGGCAGGAGAGCACCTGAAGAGCAGTACAAAGGAATTCCAGCCACTCCAACCAGTAAGTCAGTTTTTTTCATGAAAGTATGATTGTATTTGCTAAGGACAAAGATACTCTATTTCCAGTCAGGAGACTGAAAACGTAAATATGTTGTTCCCTGAAATTTTCACATCCTTTTCTGGGTTTACTGGAGGGGAGAAAAGTTGGACAGAGTTTTAAGAAATTAAGTTGAAATGTTGCTAACTGCACAAGGAAAGACTCTGCTTCCAGCTTACAAGAGGCATTTTTAATGCCATCTTTAATTAAGGTTTGCAAATCATGCTACAAGACTAAAGAACCATGAGGTTCCAATAAGAAGGAAAATTTTGTAATACTAGAATTATTCTTTAAACTCTTTGTTCAGTATTGAAATAATTAGTAAAAAAAATGTTACAAAATAAGTATCAGTTTTGTTACTTTGAAAATCACAAGAAATGTCTTCAAATTCCTGCAGAAGTAAAACACATTTCTTTGGATGACAAAATACATATATGTTGACTTTGTTTAAGAAATAATACCTGAAGTCATAATAATGTTGCTGTTGCTGATGGTTTAATTGTCATGTGCTAACCATAACGCATTTAAAACTGTATCAGAATTTTTGCAAAAAAAAGAATAAATGACTGCATCACTTGCTTGGCCATCTCAATAGAATTTCAGTTGCATATTTCCTGTTATAGTTGTATAAGACGTAAACTTTTTCTGTTTTGCCTTTTTAACTCAAATTATACAAGACTGAGCTTTGCATGTCTAATGAAGAACAGCTCAGAAGATTAGGAACAAAGTATTTTTTGTAGAACTAACATGCACTTCAGACATGTGAGTGCAGAAACTGTTGCTTAGCCACAAATGGTTTCTGTCAGATTCAGCTTTTATCTTGGATGTTCCTGAAGGAGTCTGGATTAACATAATGAGAATGTTCATGAACCATCTCTTATAATTTTAGAAATTTCAGTGCTGAATAATGCACTAGGCTTTATTATCAAGCTTCATGGCTAGCCTTTTTATTTAATATTAGTTTTGTTTGCATTCACTTTCTTGTATGTCAGCGATTTTGTTTTGTTTTGTTTTGTTTTAGTCTAGAATTTGAAAGGAGGAGATGAAATATCAGCAAAATTCTGAGCATCATTGTATCACACAAAATATCAGACAATTACAGGTTCCCTGTATTTCTAGTGCCCTTTGTACTGGACATGCCTAAGGGGATGTTCATTATATATTGCTGTGAAGTCCAAGTAATTACAATTAATTCCAAATTAGCCCAGACTTGAAAATATATATAATCCTTCATCTGGATTTTATGGTAGAATGAGGCATCACATTTCACTTTTAAAACAAATTTGACATTCAAAAGAAATGAGTCATAAAGGAGTAAGTATGTATAATATGCTTTATATGTTTCATTAGTCTTGGACGTATCTATGTGGATGGAGAATTTTTTGAAATATAAAATATTTGCAGTAATAACAAAGAATTTGCAAAGATTTTTCTTAAACAGGGTTTTCTTCTTTTCCACATCACTAATAGGGAGCAAATGTGATATAGTGGAAGAACTGATGGTGAAGGGGGTTTTCTGTTTCACTGAAGCTATTGACAGCTTTTATTACAGCTTTATATCACTACATGAGTGTGTAGCATTTTTTTTCCTTTCTTCTTACTCCTGTTCCAGCTTTTAAGTTATTTTCCTTCATGTAGTGTATGATTCCACTACTTTTCTATTAAAGATGGAGAGTTCTTTACAAGGGAAACAGGGTTGCCGTCAGCGATGACACCACAATTTCTTTAAATGCTTCTACCCATAATATAAAAACTATTTGGTATGAAAGAGTTTATTTTGGAAAAGATCTTTCATGGAAGTTCAGCTGCTCTCCAGTTAAAATATGTTCTTACCTCCCTTTCTGATTTATAGATGAGGTATAACCAGCCTTTCTCTAGACCTAACATGATGTGGACAAAAGCAGCATTATTTTTTGGTGGTGATGGTATAGATTTATGTAATGGGTTTGCATGGCAAGGTTTTGGTAGTGGGGGGGGGGAGGGGGGGTGTTACAGTGGTGCTGTAGCTGCCAGAAGTTTCCGCTATGTCTGATACAGCCAATGCCAGCTGGCTCCAAGGCGGACCCACCACTGGCCAAGGCTGAGCCAATCAGTGATAATGGTAGCGCCTCTGTGACAACATATTTAAGAAAGGGGAAAAAGTTACTGCACAGGAGTAATCGCAGTGAGAGAGAGGAGCGAGGTTATGGGAGAAAAACAAGTCTGCAGACACCCAGGTCAGTGAAGAAGGAGGGGAGGAGGTGCTCTAGGTGCTGGAGTAGTGATTCCCCTGCAACCCATGATGAAGACCGTGGTGAGGCAGGCTGTCTTGCTGCAGCCCATGGAGGTCCATGGTGGAGCAGATATCTGTCTGGACCCCATACCAGAGCAGGTGAGTGCCCGAAGGAGGCTGTGACCCCATGGGAAGCCCATGCTGGAGCAGGCTCCTGGCAGGACCTGTGGACCCATGGAGAGAGGAGCCCATGCTGGAGCAGGTTTGCTGGCAGGACTTGTGACCCTATGGGGGACCCATGGTGGCGCAGTCAGTCCCTGAAGGACTGCACCCTGTGGAAGGGACCCACACTGGACCAGTTTGTGAAGGACTGTAGCCCGTGGGAATGACTCATACTGGAGAAGTCATGGAGGACACTCTCCCATGAGGGACCCCACACTGCAACAGGAGGAGACCTGAGCAGGAAGGAGTGGCAGAAACAAGGTTTGATGAGCTGACCGCAACCCCCATTCCCCATGCCCCTGTGCCACTCGAGGGGAGGAGGTAGAGTAATCAGGAAGAAAGTTAAGCCCAGGAAGAATGAAGGGGTGGGAGGAAGGCGTTTTTAAGATTTGGTGTTATTCTCATTACTCTTCTCTGACTTGATTGGTAATAAACTACATTTTTCCCCAAGTTGAGTCTGTTTTGCCCGTGACGGTAATTGCTGAGTGATCTCTCCCTGTCCTTATCTTGACCCACAATCCTGTCATTATATTTTCTCTCCCCTGTCCAGCTCTGGAGGGGTAGTGATAGAGTGGCTTTGGTGGGCACCTGGTGTCCAGCCAGGGACAACCCACCACAACTTAAAGAAAAAAGTCTGCCTGAAATCTTTAAGAGTTATAGAGCATGGAGAATTTTTAACTCTTACTTTGACATGTGTATCTCAGACCCAATAATATATTTAATGAAGACTTGTATCTGATTTGCACAGATGACCGTGAAGTTAATAGAGATTTTACCCGTTGTGAAATTCATAGCAAATATGTCCTCCTTGCTGTCCCCTGCGAATTACTCCACATGCACAAACCCTTGCTTCAAGAAGTCCTCCCTACTGTGGGAGATTTATCAGGTTCGTTACCTAATACTTCTTATTTGGTGAAATGAATAAAAGCATGCATGGAGATCAGGAGGAGGTGTAGCTGAGTTCTATCACAGACATAGCAGGAAAAGACAGGAGCCTCTGAGGAAGTAGAATATGCTGTAAGGCAAGTGGCTTTAGTGTTCACTGCTTAGAAGCATCTCAGGACAATCCAGAGTGCTGTAAACTGGGTTTGCCAAAGCTTTCTGATAGCAAAAAACATGAGCCATGACTAGACCTATGGGAGGTTAATTTTGAGCCACTCTCAGCAATTTTATGTTCAATGACGTTCTCAGTCTCTGCCAGGGCTCTGGCAAGGGGGTGGGACTAGATAATCTTTCGAGGTCCCTTCCAACCCCTAACATTCCGTGATTCTGTGACTACCATCTCTGCAAATACTCGTAGACTGCGGTACTTTAAATTTGGAGAACTAGTTACAGAGAATGATAGTTATATTAACTCCTCATATACAGTTTTTGGATGATGGCAACAATATGCCATATATACATTGCCAGACAGATGGCATTACTAGCTCAGCAGTGCGAGCTTCTAATTTGATTGATCCTAACTGTAGTAAAATCATATATTTAAACTTAATAATGTATAAGCATATTGTCCATCTTACGCTAAACCTACTATGCTCATAATAGTGTATTTGTGGAAACCAGAATTGTTGGCTTTGTGCAACTTGATTTTTGGATTTATTAGGTTAATAACACCTGCTGAGGAAGTTGTGCCTATTGTATTCTTATCATTGTTTATTCTGAAAGCTACAGTGATGTGAACATGATTTGATGATTTGGTGAAGTAGAGGTGTATGTTTCTGTGAAGACAGGACACGTTCTTTATTGCTTGGTTTTCTTTTGCTTTTGTTGTACACATCTTTTACCTCTTACCATAATCTTTATTTTCAAAATTATGAAACCTATATATTTTCAAAGCATATGGAAAAATGAATAAAATCCATACGGTTTACACCAGAAGAGAAGCCAAAGTCCTACTATCTGCATTATATGTTTGTAATACCTTTGGTTGAAAATGTGTCCTTAGGATATTGAAAGTATATGTAGACTGAAATGCCAGATTTCTCTAGTAATTTTATTACTTAACAAGAATATTGAGTGCATTTCTCTGAGTATAGAGGTAAATTTTCAATCAAGAAGTCTGAAATCAAATTCCAAGTCCGTAGATTGGTGCCTAAATATAACTGGCCTGATTTTCAAAAGGCTGAATATCAGTCAGTCATACTGAAGCAATGGAAGCTATTCCCATGGTATAGACACTACAGACCAGTTTTACGTGTTAGAGTTTGGAAAATTTGGTCTTTTGGCTTGAAATTTTATAACACAATAACTTTTTTTCTTTTTGGCACACCTTTTTTCTGCAGATCTTCACATCACAACATTTTTCTATTGAGCTTTGTTAAAAGTTGTAAATGAAAAGTTGCTAAGGATCTTCCTACGCATTTTTGAATTTTGTAACTGAAATTCATATACACAGATGATCAGGTGTCACGGGTTGAGGCTGGGCCGGCCACTAACAAATGACAGATGCTCTCTATTAACCCCTCTCCCCTCCCAAAAGGGAAAAGGAGAGAGAACAAGGGAGAGAGACTTTATGGTTTGTAAAAGAAAACTAAAACAGCTTTAATGAAACAACAACAATAAAAGAAAAGATAGTAAGAAGAATAAGGAAATAATGAAATACATACAATATGTACAAATACATACAAATATATACAAACCCAATACTGAACCCAACTCCCCCCACCCTGATGACAATACGTCACCACCACTGCAGGGCTGGCACTGGGGCAGTCCCAGGCTGGACTCTGCAGCAGACAGGGACGGGATGCAGGAGCTGGACTCAGGCACTGGATTCAGGGATGCATGGATCGGGATTGACAACAGAAGAACAGACAGAGTCCTCCTCAGATGTCGGCCATCGAAAAAGAGAGAGAGACCCTCGTGATTTCTCAGCTTTATACTGAATATGATGTCTATGGGATGGAATACTCTGTTGATCAGGTTTGGGTCACCTGTCCAGTTCATCCCTCCCTGCAGGTGCGACCTTTTACGTGCTTGTGACCCTTTTCACTTATGGCACCCCAACAAGGAGTACAAGATTTAGCAGTGACCTTGATTGCTACAAGAACAAGTATAAGCAAGGGCCTCTCTGCATACCATTCCTTGGTACGAACTATAAACATCAGGCCTTATCACTGCTAGAAGCAGTCACTGTCTGGAAAAACAGGCTGCTGTTTCAGAAAGTGCAGTTAGTAAGAAGAGACTTAACTGAAAAGTTAGAGCACTAAAACAGAATTAGTTCTGGTTTAACCCAGACCAGGACACCAGGAGTTTAAATCCAGATGCTCTGTAAGTGCCTCTCTACTGAATATTTATGAACTTCTCAGATGTAAACTGAGCTAAATGGAATAAATGTCAGTTTGAGTTAACATAGAAGTAGAGCTGGACAGGAATCATCTCATAAGATACTGTTCTGTTGGAAAATGCTACGTTGTTAAGTCTGAATGTTTAATGAAAACTTTTGCTGCGGTCCATTTTCCTCTGGTTGGTCAGATGTGTTACAGAGGTGGAGACTGAGCAGATGCAAGACTTGTCCTCATCTGCATGTTCCCACTGTTTTCCTTGCATCAGCAGTGATGATCATGTGGCCACAGAGGTAGCACTTGTGACAATGGCAAGTTGACCTGACGTGTGACAGGGTCATATAATATCTAATGTCTGTACCAGGTAAGGAGATAGAGTCTTGTGATGGTGAATAGTAGTGAGGACTGGACTTGCCCCTTTGGCTGTAAAGTGATTAATCTAATAGTGAAATGATAGTTTAGACTCCAACATTTACTACTTTAATATTATTATTGTTATTGTGCAAACAGTTAAAAAGTTAATCGTTGTTGTGGTTCCATATTTTAGTAACAGAACATTAAACGCGGTAATGCTGCACTAGTTTGTATCCATCTATTTGCATCTAGAATCTTTTCTAGATTTTTTAAACAAGATTTTGGAAAACATGATTCACAGAAAATCCTTTCTGAATTTGAAATTAGTTTAATGGCTCTTGAAAGAAGGCTTTGAGAGGTTAGTGAGGGTTCTGTGAGTATTCACAGAGTGATGGCCGTTAAAAAGATGACACCTGATGTGGTAATTACATGTTTTTATTGAAAAATTCTCTCTGCTTATCTGATCATTCCAGAATTCATAGTGAGTTTCTGAGCCACAACTCAAGGAGGTTTTAGAAACTGAGGACCCGCTACATAGGATCAGATTGTGAATGCCTTACTCCTGTTGTTGACCTAGTCCTATTGTCTTCAACGCTTATGTTTCTCAATGAGCAACTGTGCAGCAATGGAAAAAGGTATTATTGCTTTAGTCTTTAATAGATGTTTCTTCAGCAAATTGTGTAAGCTGGGAGGATACTAATTTGATGTATCTTTTGGGCATATGCAGGCAGCTCAGTGTAAGTTTGGGAGGCTATGGCAAAACAGAAATAAAGAAAAAATGTTTTAAAAATACTGTGAGGACAACACATGGAGATTCCCCCCCCCCCCCCCCGATATGTTTACCTGTACAGGTTTTAAAATACTTGAATGCATATTCTGTTAATCATCGGTTCAGTATTTGGCTGCATTTTTCTCCTTGTAGTTGTGAAACAGCCACATATACTGAAGCTTTGCCAAACAGCACAGGGAATTTGTTAGAAAATGGGGGTTCTTTACATAAGTAACATATGTAGATGAATATATAGTTAATTATAGTTGTATGAGAGACAATTTCCTTTTGATGGGTACATCTTCTGTAAACCTACAATGTATTATTCATGTTTCTTTGCCTTTTCAGTAGTTAACCTATTATTGTAATTATCACTCATCTTGTGTGTCAAGCTTTTTTGATCAGAAATAATTGCTCTTAAAATAATGCACTCCCCTAAAATATTCATCTAAGATGAATTCTTTTGTGGTGATGCAACCTGATATACCTTGGTGAAAATTTGTAGATGCAGCATTTTATAAATTAGGGAAGAACAGGCTGACTGCATGAGCAGTGGTGAGTCAGGAGAGGGAGAGCTGAGTGACCTTTTCCTTTTTTGCTCTTTATATTCATTTTATACTTGTGGTACATAGTCATCATTTTCAGAACAGATAAAATACTGAGCCAATTAATTCAGTATAATGTATTAATGCTTTGTGAAGTGGATAAACTGTATTAGATTATTTTTAAAATAATTGGGATGTAAGATTTCTAATGATAACTATATGCACATTATGAACATATAATATTTGTAAGTCACATGAACATTACTCTTGGGGTCTGTCAATCAATCATCCCAGAGTTTTCAGCCAAAAAGCTTATCTAATGTTCTTCGACATGCGAGTTTATGTATTATCCAAATGTTAAGAACAAAACCTAAGTGAATGAAAAATGTGCTCTGCATTTTCTTCTCCAATTTCTTTATAATAGCGTAATTTTGTGCCCTCAACCATAAGTTACAGTAATTACGACATCCCAGAGTGGATTTAGAAGTGTAAAAGCAAATCCAGCCAAGCTAATTATGACAAAGGGCTGAGGACTGTACATCTTTGTTGTTGTTGTTGTTAATGGCCTTAGAAACTGGTATGTGTGCCCTAGCTTGAGAGGGCAGTTTTGCAGTGTTCCCACCATCGTTTGCAAACACCTGGAGTACTTGTGAAAACAGAAGTTGTTTACATGGAAAAATACTAGGACATTTTTTTGAACCATACAGAGTGATACATAGTGTTGATAGGGAATTTGATGTGCTCTGTCACTTGCTTGGGGACAAAAAGTAAAAGGAAGGAAATAGAAGTTATCGTTTATGATGTCTCAGGAAAAGGAAGCATTTCATATTCAGCCATTCACAGACTCATCTACAATACTATTTTTCAGTTTGTGAAAGGTGCTTGGAGGCCTATTCCTATGAAGTGCACTCGCTTTTGCTACATGCTAGTGAAGAGGCAGGTAATGAGAAGAGAAGAAATTTTGGAACAATTAAATGAACTGCAACCCCTTGTTCCCTTATCCATTAGGGAAAGAGCATTACAGGAAGCAGCTATGGTGAATAATAACTCTGGAAAACTAAAAAGAGAGCTGATGTTAGTGATAATGCACTTTCTGCTGCTGGAAGGTAATATGTCTGCAAAACCAGTTTGAAATACATTCAAAAGCAGAGAATAAATACTGAGAGTGAAAATGCTGGATAGCAGACAAGCAAAATACAAGTTTGAAATGCAGTGATTGACAGTAGGGAGAGACATGAATTGGTATATAAGTGCTACTGGGATTTACATATAACATTAAATAGTTTGGGAAAAGCAAGTCAACACAGCTCGTATGTCAAAAATCATTGGAAACTATTTACAGAAGAAATTGACATAGCTATTGATTCCCCAAAATGCCTCATAAAAGTTGAGAGTATTGGAAATTGAATCGGAACATGTGATTATGTGTGCTGGATTTTGGCTAGCATTCAGTTACTTGTGGTTTATGGTCACTCCTAAGCTTACATATAGGTTAGGTTAAATCTTGTTACAGTTCTGACATCTGCTTATGTAAAATTAGAGTTACAAGTGAGGAATGACAGAATGGCTGCATACACATGACCAAAATGTCACACTTGAATGGTCTACTGAAGGAAAGCAGGTTCTGCTGAATATATTTATGTTCTGATGTTGAAGATTAGGTGATTTTCCTGTTAACTTTTTTTTTTTTTCTTTTTGGAGGGATGTGGATTTTTTATTTTATAGTGATTTAATACACCAGGAATGTGAAGATGACTAAAAAAAACATAGAAAATAAAAAGTAGATTCTTCAAAGAAGTATTTTTGCTTAATAGTTGCATCCTCTAATTAATAGTAAATCTATCTTAAAAACAATTCACATTGATACTCTCTGCATGGTAATTTATTCATATTGGTTTCCCAGTTTTTCAAAAGACTCCCAATGGAGAAAGGGAATTGCTATCACAACATTGCCTATATTGTGTTAGTATTATTTCTCAAGCTACCATAAACTATATTTTTTAGATAACTGTTGTGGAATTCCAAATTCCTGGAGATGCAGTTGATATACATAGGTGTGTGTATGTTTAAGTACACCTATACACCTGCAGACAGTACACACCGAGATGTCCAAGGTCGCATCTGAAATATGTCTGGATAAGTTATTAGATCTTTCAAACAGTATAGCTACTTTATTCTGACTAGCTTGAATGTTTGATTTAGCAACAAATGATGAATTTGTCATATTGATAAAGACATTTTCCTTTGAACTGGGTGTTTTGCATCCATAGGGAAATACATGAAGTTGCCAGGGTAACCATGAATTTTCTTGAAGTGCTAAGATTATTAGATACCCACAGTTCAATAGACATATGGCTCTGTATGGGGTGAAAAGGATTCTGTCAATGGCCGTTTTGACAAAGTCCAGGAGAAACGACATCCAGTATCACATGGAAGCCTGTAACTAGATATATACTGACTAGCTTCTAGGATCTCTTGTCAGACAGGTGAAGGTGTTACTTGGAATGTGCTTTAGCATAGTCATTGGATGGAGTGTCCCTGAATTTGCTTTCCCTCGACTAATCTAATTTGCTCTACTTCATTTTACTGCAGCCAGGAAAATGTGGTCATCTTTGCAACATAGAGCAGCTCCAAGAACTGCTCTGGTGCTTTGCAAGGGTGCAGACTAGCCATGATGAGCACCTTGTGATTTCTTTTGCAAGCTTGTATTACACTCATAGAAACCACTTCCATATATTGTATTCTATTGCTTCTAGGCAAAAAGTAAAGACAACACTAAAGGTGCCTAGGTGGTGAAGACTGAAAGCCAGAAATTGTAAACTTTAAATGTGTCTTGTCATGGGAATAGTAAGTCAGTCTCCCAGCTCTCTTCGACTGGGAGTTAATGGGAAAGCTGTTGCTATGCAAGCATGTTTGTGAATTCAGGGACTAGCTGCTACCGATAAATATAAGCTCAACTGCTGCAACAGATCCTACTAAGATACTTAGTTCCACAGAGATGGTGAGACTTTCCAGATTTAAAACTAATTTTTTTCCCAAAACCATATAAAGATGAGTCTTGAAACATTTACTTATGAAGCAAAGACAGTGGGCATAACTGCACTTGCACTTTCAGTCTAAAAAACATAGACCTAGCAATTTTAAAGTTAAATGTTATGACATAGCATCACAAACAATGTTCCATAGTAGTGGAAATTCAGGTTAAGAAAAGTCATATTCAATATAAATGTTTGCCTTGGTTTTTTTTGTAGTTTTAACAGAAAATATTGTTGCAGGGCCATTGCCGACCTATAAAACACATGGCTTTATATTAATGAGAGTACATATGAGTAACTCTGTTCTCATTACCTTTAGCTGTCATGCAATAATATTGCAAGTTGGAGCTGTAGCCCCAAGCTCACTTTTTCAGTAGTAATATCAGTTACTAGAAAAAATGTGATTAGACTCAAGTAAGATGCAATTCAACGATCTAGGCAAAGTTAAGTATTTTATTTTAGTGAAAAATTTAGAAGGCTCTCTTATGCTGAAATGATTTTTTCTGTTTAAGATGGCAGAGACTTTTTTCTAATTCTCTTCAAATAGCTTGGTTCTGCACAGGTTAGAAACTGATGTACTGTTTTATTCCAACCTAAAACTGTGATGAAGCTGTTTCCTATGCTCTTTTCCTTGCTTTTTTTCTTTCTTCTTTCTTTTGAGGTATGGATATCTTTTTGGCTGCTGCTAAGCAATGAATGACACTGATAAAACTTGACCATTTTCAACAAAATAGAACAAGGTCAATTTGAACAAGGAATATCTTTCTTATGCTAGTCAAAATGCTCAGGAACAGAGAAGAAGGGGAAAGGAGAGAAAGAATGGGTGTTGGAATTGCTTCAGATACTTTGTTTTTCAGGGGGAGTTCAATAGCTCTGTAAGTCTAAAATTGGAAATGTGTGCTATATTGAGAAATTAGCAGTAAGGAAGGTGGGCAATCTTTCTGAGACACCTAACAAAACTATAATAAAATTATTTGCCAAGGTCATATGCCTTGATTTAATGCTACTTGAAACATCTCTAAAATACTTTAGTGAAGCTGTGTGCAAATCTGAAATCACTGAAGTCCTATAGTGAAGGTTTTACAGTGAAATAGAAGATAATAAATCAGTGGAAGAATCACAAAGGATATCTATAGATCTTAGTAATGGCTTTTTAAGGCTGGAACATCTAGTAAGTACTAGAAGGACTTGATAAAAAGGAACCTTGTCAATAAATGTTCTGTCTCCAGGCTGGTTTTGCATGATTAGCTCCAATGGCTATTGCTTTCAAATGGTTTCAAATGTTTTGGACTGATCCTGAAATAGACAGATGCAGCACTTAACTGAATTCTGTCACAAGGGTTCATGTATTTAAATGCAGGCTTTTACCAAATAGCTTCCACCTGTATTCACTCCTGGGTCAGACATTCTCTTGCTCTCTTTGTGCTTGTACAAAAGCTTAATGCTGTTTATTGCATGTGTTTTTACTGTAATAGAAACATGAAACAGTAAGTATTTTGCACTGTTATAGGAGCTTGCTCCCAAAAAGCTTAATAATAATGTATTAATATCAGCATAAAGGTATGTCTACACTGAGCAGTGGAGTATATCGCAGAGAACGCCAAACAGGCTGATAAATCTTCATAGAGTAGGACAGAGTCAAGGTTTAGCTTCCATTAATAAGGTAAATCTGAAGTCTTTATTACGACCAATTAACTTGCAGGATGTCAATACAGCTGTGCTGCTTGAAAGACCTAGGAGAGAAGATTGTGGATGGTACTTTTGACTGTGAGTTGTTTCTCTGCCTGTCTGGGACTGAGGATCAGTCACATAGGCTTACTCTCGGTATACTTTGGATATGTGTGTCTCTGTTGAACAGTCCAGTGATTAGAGCACAGTTGTGATGTAAGTAGAAACAAATCTCTATTTTGCCTAATTTGATGACAAGCTATCGAAATGAGGCCTTGGCACAACAGTGCAGAAACAGTAGACTGCAGTATATGCATTTTCTTTCAGGATTTCTTTGCAAACAGAGGCAAGCTGTGTAACTGAAAGAGGTTTTGCTGCTTTGTGGTAGAGGAAGGTGTTTGTCTTTGAATAGCTCAATGCGTAAACCTTATATGGTTTCCTTTAGTTTAGAGAGCTCACAACAGTGATGCTTGTGGTCATCAGGAGCCAAGGGGAATTTCTCTGCCCCTTGCTTCTGGCCAGAGAGATGACAGTTGGCTCACAGTACAAAAAACTTATTTCCGTAAGCTGGCATCTGTTACCAATACCACACTTGCAAACCAGCTGAAGACATCTGTGCTAAATGCATCCTAGTCCCCAGGTCCTTCATAACTATATAAGCAATTTTATTTTCATTCATTACTTCAGTGAAGACAATGCCCTATAGCTTTGCTGATGTAATCTTGGTTTGCAACAGTATGGGAGATTAGTAGTAAAACATACCAATGTCCATTTAACTGTGTTTTAGTACAGGGTTGTAGTTATAAGTGTGAAAAGAAAAAGACAAAATGATATAAAATATACTTCTATTATGTATTTGACAAACATTACCAATTGTTCTGTGCCACTCATCTGGAGTACCTTTGGCATATCTTAGCTTCAGAGTTTAGAGTTTGTAGAAATTATGAAATTAAAGCTGAAATTATGCTTAAGATTGGGTTGACTCCATTCCCATTTATTCTTCAAGGAGTTAAGTTTTGAATTCAGGTGGAAATGCCCTTGCTGCTATGCCTGGCCCAATGCAGAAGGCAAACTAGAATTAAAACTCATTAAATAAGAACTATTTTCCAGGATCTTCCCCCAAAAAAGGATTTACTTGAGAGAAGGAGTAGAAGAAACATGGGACATTTACTTCATTAAATTCTATCTCTGCCTTCTCTCCTATGACATTTGGTAGGTGTAGGCTTCTAACGCTACAGTCCATGTTACCTCCTGAGGAAACAAACACTACATAATCTTGTGTGAGAAACTGAGAATGACCTAGTGCAGTGTGTGCACCCCTTTCATCTGGCTCAGATCAATCCCTCACTCATCTCAGAGTATGTCTGTCTCTGCCTGGGTCAAGTCTTTTATCAGTGTTTATATGAAAGTACCTGAATATCACCATCTTTTTACAAATATTTTCCAAGGATAGATTTAAATAACAACCACTGATATTATAGGTCTCTTGTGTTTCATGAAGTGGGTGAGACTAACTGTGGTTTAATCAGATTTTTCTTTCCTAATGCATCAGTTTGCACAGAGATAGTTCCCATCTGTGCATCTTTTCTTTTTGCCTTAAGGAATTTAGCAGGAAACCTAGTGCACATTCAAATAGTACTAGACATGAATAGTTTAGTGATTTCTATTCTGGTCGCATCATAAATAATCCTTTAAATGCTTGTTCAAATATATAGTAGGGGTGTTTGAGAAAAATACACACAATTGTGTTGAGTGGAGTTGATTTGGGATCACTAAAGTATTATTAAACCAGCATGTTTGTAGTTCCTTATTCTTAAAATTTTGCCATTAGCTATAACCATGTGGGAGAGGGAGATTTCTAAAATTGATGTATAATAATGAACACTAATATTTCTTTACATTTAGTAGTTTATTTGCTTTTCTGGATCTTATAGGCCTAAATTAATTTTGTCTCTTAGCTCTGTGCCTTGAAAACACATACAGAAGCCATAAACTGAAACACCAAAGCAGAATTAAATGCTTGAATACATGTAGAAAAGATGAACACCTTGTTCATAAAAAAAGCCAGAACCAGAGCAGAACAGTGAAAGTCTGAGTACCTTTGAATGGCAAGGGTGTGGAAAATGAATTTAAAATTTGTTTCCAGTGAGTTTATTTACAGGTAGTATTGTTTTTGTGTCAAACACATTAGCAGTTGTTCTGTGAGGTGAGCAAAGAGAAACGTTAAGCCAAAGGTGGTAAAGTTTATAGCAAAGATTCCTTATGCTATCATGGACCCAGACAGCTAAATGGCTAAAGTGTCCATACCTGAATATCTTGAGAGAAACATGAAAGCTACTGTAACCTCCAATTCCTTTGTGTCTTTCACATCCTGCTCCAGATAAAAAACTCATTCTTGTGTTTCGATAGTATGTACTTTTTTACCAGTACACTGGCTTCCAATCTACTCCGTTGTACTGGACACTGTTTTACAATTTTTCCTCTGAATACCTTGATGAACGAGGAATTTGCAAGGATATGAAATCCCTGAAATGCTAAAGGTGTTTTTCAGTTACTGAAGGTTCTTAGAAAGTAACTTCTTACTTTAATTACATTTTAAAACATGGAAAAATATCCATTACCTCAGTTATGTGTTACAATTATTTGTGTTCATGTATGATAAGTGATTTAATGCTTAATAAAAAATAGATGTAAGTTAATGTGTGAAGAATAGACGACAGCATTGAGCAGTCAGCAAAGCAGCTGCTAGAACAAGTAGTCTTGAATTCAAATAGAGACTGAATTGAATCTCTTCATTGTACTGATTAAACTCAGTTTTGAGAACCTTACAGAAAGTCTCATCTATAGATCTGTTCAATAAATTAACAGTAGTTTTGCACAGTCATTTTT
Source organism: Leptosomus discolor (assembly GCF_034619465.1). Taxonomy (NCBI): domain Eukaryota; kingdom Metazoa; phylum Chordata; class Aves; order Leptosomiformes; family Leptosomidae; genus Leptosomus; species Leptosomus discolor. The sequence goes on from NC_141399.1 coordinate 15,210,381, forward strand.
AATATTTAAACTGCATTGGAAGTAATTCAGGGCAGATTTATGTCTGTTGTAAAGTCCACGGCAAAATTGTTGAAAAAAAACCCCAAAGAATCTTTGGAGGAAATGTACATTGTTCTAAAACCAGACATCCAGAGATATGTTCCATTTCTGGTTAACTGACTTTTCGTTAGTGAAAGTTCCTACAGCCTCTTTTACTGTTTTGATGTGTTTAATTTTTTTTTTTGCAGAATTATTTCATTTCTTAATTTTGTTACTTTAGCTTTGGTGAAAAGTTCTGAACCGACCATTATCTATGGATTCAGAAGTCCCTTTATTTATCCTTCCAGAAGATAATGCAGAACCAATACTCATACAAGCTTCCTATAAATTTTTCATTGAAATGTCTCAGCCTGGAAAAACACTGAGTTGTTATTAGAATTTAGATTTCTGCTGAGAATGTAAAGATAGCAATAGTGATTTTGATGTGAAAACCTATCCTATAGAACTTGAATTGGGATAGACAGTCACATCACAAAGAACAATGAAAACCAGCTAGGGGTAACAACTGCATTGAGTCTCTGCATGATTAGCTGCATTTGAACTGCAAATGCCAGCCTTTTTCCCCAAGCAGCTCCATAGCTTCAGTTAAGGCTTTCCTGGGTAGAATTGTCTGCATATGTGGAGCAGATTCCAAGGATGAGGTTTCAGACTATTTATCCATGTAACCTCACCAATTCACCTTTTCTGCTGTGGGCAGGGACATCTTTCAGTAGACCAGATGGATAGATGCAAATACTTTTTGATGTTTAAGGTCTTGCTTTAATGATTCTAACAGTTGCATTTGGGAGGCTAAGCCTCGTTTTATTAAGGGTCATAGCAGTGGCTTTGGTTAGGTGCTGCTTCTCTGACTTTTTCCTCCTAGGCATGCATCTTGCTAGATCTAAATAAACTAGCGAACTCCTGCATATCTGTTACAGTAAGCCTCAGAACAAGATAAAACATTTATGCTAAAAGGAGACCAGCATTCAGTGATACATAAGGAAAGCTTGTTTTAATGCAGTAATACTAAGGATAAAATTATGGAAGATTTAGGGTTACACTCATGTGAGCTTGTACTTAGGCGACTTGTAAAGTTGCTTAATTTGCACATGTTGCACACCAAAGTTTTTTTATTCAAGTCAAGAGACCTGAACACTGCTGAAATATTACGAGATATATATTGAGTGTTTAAACATAGGGTTCAGTGCTGGCATACAGCAATAACGGCTCTAGATATTTTAATTAGCACACCTGCAACTGGAAAATATTTTAAATTTATTCAGTTTATTTGTCCCCAAATTATATCTATTGTGATAGGTAGAGACACGGACAATTTAAAGTGTCAAAATCCAATGCGAATTTTATTATATTAGCAAGCAAACAAGAGCAAAGGCAGCGCTGGGCGACTGGGGAGTCTGCGCTCCGCCAACGGCTCGCAACTTCCCGCCTCGTGTAAGCACATTATATACAGTCTCATTTCCTGCATTCGTGATGTCGCAATCAGGTCGATACTCTGCGCATGTTCCTTCTGTTGCTGGGGGGTCTTTCTCTGCCTCCTGGTGATCGTAAGGATGAAGGCTGAAGGTCTTCCTCGTTGCCCTGTGGGTGGACTTATGCAAGAATGTGATTACTCAACCCCCTCAGCTACGGGTCCTGTTGACTTATGCAAGAATGTCCTTCGGTTGGGCTATCAAGCCTTGCGGGCACATAAATCTTCCATCCATACCTTCCCATACAGGTTTAATGAACAAAGCACAATATGTTACTTATTACATCTATTATGCTTTTTTAGCACATCCCATTGTCAGCAGCACGTGTTAAGATTGTCTGCATTCTTGAGCTCAGAATACTGATGTTCGTTACAGTAGTGCCTAGGGACCAACACAAATCAGTGATAGTGGTAGAGATAATCTATTCTGATATTTTATCACACCAAACAATTGTCTGTCTCTACCCCCAGAGCACCTCAGCTGGCTCTCTGTTAGAGGTAAAGATTTTTTCTGCCTGTAAAAAAGTAGGAATCCTCTAGTTCTTCAGGAAAGCCAAATTGCACTTCTCTAGAGTAGTGAAATAAGTTACTATTATAAACAAAATTTTCACCTAAAGAAAATATAGCAAAAAGGCTTTTTCAACAATGAAAATTTTTCATCGTTGTAGATCATGGATCCGTAATTCCTAAAGCTTAATGGGTTATTTCTAAAGCATTCACAATAGCATGTTCACTTAGTAAGGAGAAAGTTAAGTTCAAGTTTACCTTACAAGATGAATTGCAGAGATGAAATTTGTGGTAAATAACTCTAGAAAGGTACAAACTAGTAAAGAACTTTTAACAAATTCTCTGTGGTTGCTTTAAAAAACACCACACACATATGGACCTCATGAGTGCCTCATTATCTTCCCTAGTTGGGACTTATCAGTGCATTAAATTCAGGTGCTTTAGAAACAACAGCCCAGGTAATAAGAGATGATGTTAGTTGTGGAGAGAGTGGTGTAGTGGAAGAAAAAGCTGTGGAGAGTAGAGAATGCAGAGTGTAATACTAAGGGGTGGTTGAAGTTTGTCCTGTTGAGTCTTCTTCTTACTGTAAGAAGAATCTGTTGTTATGATTTGTGAGAAGACATGTGTGAGGCTTGATCTTATCCTTATCTACCGTGTGGGTGCATGTTCTACCTGACTTCTGTTCATCCTGGTTTTGGTGGGTCTAACTGTATGTTTGTGAAGTATGTGTGGCTTACAGCCTTCTAGTATGTGTGTATGCACATTCTAGTATTAAACCTGCCTGTTAAAATACTTTTTTTTTTTAATTTAAAAATAAAATGCAGTAAGATGACATAGAACAAAAAAACCCAAACAGGATTCACAACAAAACAATAGGATAAACGGTTGTGACTTTTCTGCCTTGGGTGGGGGGAAATGACAATGGGTGATGATATTGTGAGAGACAAACTGTGAGCGTTCTGAGTAAACTCTCCTCTGTTCTGACACTGGATTATCTGACTTGTCTTGTTTTCTTCTTCTAATACTTAAAAAACCTTCAAAGCCTCTGGCACGGGCTTTTGTGCCTTTCATCCTCTCTCCCATTTTTTAAACTTTCAGATCTTCTGGGCTTGTAATTTTAAACTCAAAATGGGTAGACTTATTAGTTGTTCTTCAAGGGACTTTGATTTTTGCTTCATTAAATGTCAATAATAAGTGAATAAACTTTGCTGTAAACCCAAGAAATTTTCATATAGTAACTAATGAAATAAGAAACTTTCACATAGTAAATAGTGAAAAACGCAACAGTATGTCCATTTGCGTAAAGTCTCCAGTTGCCACTTCAAGTGAACTTGGCATATTAAACTGTAGCTTTAACTTATTGTTGGACAAAGTATGCTTAAACTGAATGTCAAAGATTGTATATAGCTCACTTCCAAATGTTTTCACTTGAATGCTATGGGTCTTAAAGCTGTTGCATCATCTTTTATACACAGTGTCAGGAGGCAAGTCTCTAGCATATCATACCTCAGCCTTTCAGTATCCTAGCAGTATAACTGGATAGCCAGCTTGTGTTTACATGTGTGGACATACTACCAAGATCTGAAAGCTATTTGAATTATTAGTGTAACCCTTTAAAAGAAAATACTTTTCTGAAGAAGCTACTGCTGTATCAATTTTTCTAGAAAACCAACTTTTCTTAGGCTTTATTTGTGAACTTGATAATATCACCTGCTGTTCATATTGCCCTGAGTTTTAAGGGTCTGCTTAACACTGCCTAGTTGCCTAGTAATTGAGGCAGTGAGCACTAGCGTCTCAAGATGTGCTGCTTCTAGGCCTTAAGTATGATACTATGAAAAGCAAATAACGGTTTCTGTGGGGTTTTTATGTTCTAGTAAAGCTGAAGATCAACAATGTAAAAAGAAAGAGAAAAAGAAACACAAAAAAACCCACCCAAAAACCCCAACCCCCTAAAAAAAAACCCAGGATAAACCCCCTGTGATGTCATGGTAAAGGAAGATTGTGTTGTAGTGTGAGCGAGTTAGAGAGCGTAATACTCTTTGTCCCCTAACATTTCCATTCTGGTGCAGAAATTTTTCTTTCTAAGTTGAGCAGACTGGATGTTATTGTGTGCTATGAGAAATCTCCAGTAATGCATCATTGCCTTTTGAAGTGCTGCTTATAATGATAATGCTTTGCATTTATGGAGAACAGAAGTGTAAAACTGGTGACAAGATCAGGCATGGAAAAACAATCTGAGATTTCATAAGTACATAGAAATGGACGTTTGTCACTTTAGCCACAAATCAGATGTTACCCCATAGACCACTTCTTTTCTCCCTCAGCTCTGCACCGCATCCCCCCCCACACCCCACCCCCCGATATTTTTTGGTTGTGTTTGGTTGTGGCTAGATATCATGTTCAACTTTTCCTGTGTTTGTCCTGCAAGAATTGTAATTTGAAAAGCACTTATTCCAAACTGTCGGTTTAAGGGTAGGACTATGCTGCATGAATGAAGTACAGTGCTGAGTGTCCCAGTCTGTTGTTACTCAAAATTTTTACAGGGAGCAACGTAGGCATATTGGTGCGGAGCTATGCCTCAGCTAACAAGTTCATTGCTGTTGGGCTGGTATTGAGATATTGCTTGCGCTGCTGTAAATGTTGTGCCCATCTGGAAGGGCAATCTTGGGAGTTTCTATGTTACTCTCAGTGCATTATTAGCCTTTAACTGCGGACATATGCTTCACATCAGACACTCTCAAAGGTTATTAGTGGTGCATTAAGGCTGATGACACAATCCTTCTCACTTTTTTGCATCTTTTATTAACCATACTAGATTTGCCATCTACATCACATGTCTCTGTCTACTGGCACTATATGGGAACTGGACCTAAGTGCTTAGTTTCCCGTTATACCTCATGTCATAAAGCACTAGAATTATGTATCGGCTAGTGATGTTGGGAATCTGTGGCCTGCTTTTAAAGGGCGATTGAAAGGTAACTGAGCAAAAAAATAGCTACTGTCAGTAGACTTGTATTTGCCATATGGGGAGTCTAGTCAAAACAGCTGAAAATGACTGATCTAGACAATAATGCACCTGCATGAACTTCCTTGTTACAGTTTCTTTGTAACTCCTCAAAAGCTGTTTGGCTTAGATCAGTATCCCCTAGGGAATATCTTGTCCTTCCTCTCCTGCCTATAACTTTCCTGCTGAATCATGTAGGTGCTTAGTCTCTGACTTAACAGTCAATGCCCTTCTGGTCTCTAAAATGACTTGTGAGACCTTTTTGTTCTTCCTTTCCAAAGCTTTCATATGATATGCTTCCTCTGAAGGACTAAGTCCCCATCCAGGTGGTTATGTAGTTACTCCCTTGGAGTTCTGGTACAAAAAGCTCATCTTGCAATTAGTAGTAATTACTTTTGCACCATGGCGTCTTGTTGGAACGCATAACTGTTAAGATTTACCAACTGCAGTTAGACTTCTGTTGTTTACAGGAATCTCTCTTGTGTCAGTATGGAGATAAGTGGTTTCTACTCACTTTTGTGATGTTTTTTAAGTTTAGATCTATTCTAGTTTGGGTCTTACTGAGCTGGCAATTCAGCCTGGATTGCTACATTATTGTTATGTTCAGCTATTATCCCCTAACTCCTTGTGCTGCTGAATCATCCTGTCTCATCAACTACTGCCTTTGCTTGTGATTGGGTGGTCTAGTGACCTTGGTACCTACAAGAATTTTACTTTGGGTTGCTGTAGGAAATATGAAGTTAAGCAGAAGTCAAAGCTTCTTCAGAACAAAGCTGTGATTCACTTACTGAGCAATACAGACTGGACAAAGAAAAGGATTTGGAAACAAAGAAGATCTAATAATATCTTACTTATGCCTGGCATTTCACTCCAGTCCATAGATAAATATGACTTACCTTTGGCTTCCCTTGCCCAGTTCTCTTGGGGACCAAATTACAAGCTGCTTGCTGCAGACTCTGACTCTGTTAGATTGCTGCAGCTGACAGCTGCAGAACTCAGGACTGGCCATCAAGCCAACAGCAGTGAGTTTGCAGATGTGCTTATGCTCTGTATGTCTTATGCAATCTTAAAATAAAAATCTGTGGGCAGATGATACTGGTGGTGACTGACTTTACACATATCTGCTTTTAGTATGTCAGATAAGCTGCATATGTATGCATTTTATTCATCTATTAAAAAAAAAAAAAAGTGATGCTGGTTTTTGTCTTGTTTTCCCTAGCTCTTGCATTGTTATTTATTTATTTTCTATTAAATTAAAGTGTGACTTGGGGAGTGGGGGTAGGGAGGCAAACAGGAAAAGCATGATTTCTTAAATTATGAAAATTACTTTAGGAGTACAGGCCAACATACGTCACTGTCTTAACATCAACAAAGGAAATGCCATGTACTGGCATTTATGCTGGACAGTAATGTATGGTACAAAGGAGACTGTACCATACACTAAATTGTAAGTATAGAAATAAAAGTATGAATATTTTTAATTCACTAATGAAGCTGTCCAGTTCAACAACTAGGAAGTTATTGATGAAAAAATCATCTTTAAGAATTTTCAAGTACATGAACTTTACTTCATGGCTACTATGTACAAGTGCTTCTAAACATCTGTGCTAGTAAAAATATACTTTCATAATATAACTTGTTCTTTTTCACGAATGTTGTCATTTCATATCACTAGTGGTTTGGGAAAAAAGCTTTAGTGTAGGATATGGTAAGGTGAAACTACCAGTGGGACTTTAGTATGTATTTATTGTAGAATAGTTAGGGTTGGGAGAGACCTTTAAAGGTCATCTAGCCCATTTATTTAGAACAGTTGCTTCTAGTTCTCACTAAAACTGAAAAGGAAGCTGGTAGATGAAGAATTGATAGAAAAAAAAAACAAACAAGTTATTTGATGTGTACAACTTGTGGATTTGCTTTGGTAACTTTGAATGTTCCAGTTAGTCTCTCCGTCTCTAAAGCTGGTAGGCTTCCTCCCTTAAATGTAGCAGGGGTGACCAATTCATATTCTGCTACCTGGAACATTATGGTGTAGTTATTCTCTATATGAAGAACAATAGTAGAAGCAGAAGGTCATTTCCTGCAACTGTGTTGTCATTTACTAGCTTCAATAGCCACTTCATTAAGCAGCTGATATAATGGCAATATTGAGACAGTCTCTGGGGCGATAACAATTCTCTGTATGCCCACATAGAAGGTCCTTGAAGGGTTGTAGGTTTGTTTCTGGAATCAGAAAATATCTACAGCTTTACAGAGCAAGAAAAAGCTGATATCCGTGTGACTTGGCAACCAACCCTCTTAACAAACCTTGCAGTTAATGTGCTTCTGTATCTACTTGGCTCTCTTAGTAAAATGTGCATTAATTTCAATCTAGTGTCTGTTTTTGACTGTTTATTCTTACTTTGAAAGCTGTATGTGTTTTGAATGATACCAACTCTGGTGTGCTGACTTCTATCCTATTTGCAGCTTTTCCTTTTCCCTATTGGTTAGACAACCTATACTGCCAAATTGTTTCAATCTTCATTTAAAAATAATTTATTTCCCACTTCTTGCCTGTGTTTGGGTTTTTCTGGATTCTTTATGTAACTTGTTGATGTATTTCTATTATATTGGAATTCTGTACTTGGTTCCAATGGAGTACAGAAGAGCATAAGGTATAAAACAATTGAGTTTGATAAAAGAAAAACATTCTTCACAGTGAGCAGCGAAACATAAAGGTGATGCTTATCTGTACAAGCACCAGATGCATGTGTAGTATTCATCAACTTTCAGGATCTTTTGTGCTTTTTTTGAAATATCATCTCCTCTTTTACAGACATTCTACTACTCAGGAAAAAAAGGTTTGAATACTTAGCTAGAAATCGACCGTGACAGTGTACGTATCTTAAATAGTAGACAAAACCCATGTGGAGCACAACCAGCCATTCCAAGAATTAGATTTAATAATATGCTTCAAACCTATGGATTTTCTTGGATGATGCTAACAGAGAATTTATCAAGTCCCCTTTTTCTAAGGGTGATCTTCACTGTTTGTGATTCTAGAAACCTGTAAACCACAGGTATCACTGACTTTTCAGTTATGAAGTAGTTAGATCCTTTTGTTCTACTTCAGGGCTTGAATAGTTGTGCACGTGCTGAAAGTACGGTGACCTGTCTTGTGAAGGACTTTTTTTTGAAAAGAAAAGAGGGAATATCTATAATGAGTTGTAACTTGGCAGGCTGAGTCTCTATATTAAAAAAAAAAAATAACACACCAAGTCCTTTATTAGTAGAACCATTAGCTAGCCTTTTCATGAAACATCACATATCGTGGAGAAGGATAATACTTTCCTAGGTGCAGAAATGACTTGCTAGTTTTATTCCATTGCTTCCAATTTTCTACTACCTATAAAACACGCTTCAATCTTTTTTTCCTTTTTTAATAAGTGAAGGTTTATAGAGCAACACTAACCAGAGCTGAAAAAATAAGATTATTTCTTTTCTTAAAGTGCAAGAGGGGAAAGAAGTGTTCTGGGCTGTAATTTTCTTTGAAAAGAAAGTAGGTTAAAAAGGTTACACTATGCTCTTTTATTGTCACTCATAAAAGCTAAGCTGTTACTGGGAGTTGCGTGGAAAATCATGTTTTAGTTTGGCAAACAGAATTATCAATTTGCCTAGGTATTGCAGGGTTTTTTTTTCTGTATCATGATTAACATCTTGGAGACCTTGCACATACCTAGCTTCACTTTTATTTACATGCATATTAAAAAAAAATAATAAAATCCTGTGCAATGCTAGTAGCATGCATAGCTTTAATAGACCTGGGAGACACACACACAGACATATATCCACACACTTTGTTGGTAGGTAGATGTCTTTGCTCTACAGCACTTATGAAAAATCTTGGCTTGTTAGAATTCTGTGAGTAAAAATTGAAGTTTAATTCCTTAGGAAGGCTATGTAAAAAAGAATTAAGACCAAGAAGGCTGGAAAAAAAAATTAAGGTATGTCTTCAAATACGTTCTGGGGATTTCTTAAGACTCATGTGCGGAGATCAAATATAATAAAAAGTAGCTTTTGTAAAGCTGTATGCTCTTGAACCTGCAAGTATCAGCATGGGCATGTTTTCCATTTTGTTAAGCAACTTATGTACTTGAAACTACCTTCAATGTAAGGAATAGAACAACGGCCAATAACTATAATAGATTATTTCAAAGGTCTCACAGCTGCTGATATTAATAACTTTTAAAAGTTGTGTTATATATGCAACACTAAATTATTAACATAATATCTACTCAATATTCTTATTTATACTTTGCATACTATATGGTGTGATAGGTAGTAACAGGCCTCTTTCCTCACAGAAAGAAACTATTTATTTTTTATAGTTCCTTGTAATTTATGTAATTGGTTAATGTATGGAAACTACAATCTTGTACCAAGTTGAGTCTGGAATATAAGTCGAATTATGCAAGACCTGTGATAGTCAGAATATCTAAGCTTTAAATGGCCAGGATGAAACAAACAGAAAAAACAACAAATGTAGTAGTATTCTGTGTTAACTCCTTGGAAATGAAGACAATGAAAATGTTTACAGATGGCGCTGAAATAGAAAGGACAAATGTTGAGCAGTGCAGATACACATGAGGAGGTTTTGGTTCATAAGTACCACGTGTGAGGTGGACTCTTCATTTGACACAAATGTGATAGCAGATACTGAAAATGTCTCTATTATGGCATTATCACAATGAACCTGTGTTTTTATTCTTGGTGTGTGCAACCAACTTGTGTTTTAAAAATTATAATCATAATTTATATTGTGGTGAGGTATTACGATGCACAATCCTCAAGTTCTTGCAGCATGCACAACTTTTTAGTTCTGTTGATACCACTGTATTAATACTGCTTGAACTTTTTATAGCAGAGCAATAAAACGCTTATCAGTATTCTGAAAGATGATTCTAATTTGCATGTATTCCATTCTTTGGTTCCACATGTTACTTGTTGGTATTTTGAACTTGTGTTCCTCAAAACCACAAAGAAATGATGGAAAGTCCTTTCAGCCAACCATAATTTTTTTTCTTGGTATGTTTTCTTTTTAATGCAGTTAAACAGTATAATTTGTGTTTAAGTGACTGGGGATAAGAAAATCCTTGCCCCATACTAAGTATTTTCACGTGTTATATTTCAGTAGTGTCATGCAGGTCTTCTGTTTGGTGGCTTTTTTGTTTAATTGCCTGATATGAGATAACCATTTCCAGACCAACTGCTTCTGGAGCGATCGTTTGCTCACATTTGACTTCTTGAAAACACAGGCAAGCTTCAAGACCTTGTCTTGCCATAACTCACAAAAATAACAGCAGAAGAAATGTTTTCTAGAAATGTTCTATTTTATGTATACTATTCTATATATAAATGTTACATATAATTTTTCTGTTTATAGAACACCTGTTTTATAAATAGCTGTTTGTTCTTTGATTGGAATAGGTGCTGTTCTAAACTTTGCCAGTTCATCTGAGGTATACAGTGGAGCTTTAAGGGAAAATGGATGATATCTTGAAATGCATTACTGATTTCTATCTTAAATGTGCAGGCAATATTAAAACAAGAGCTAGGACCTTCTGACCTCCCTTATGCAGCTTAATTAACAGTTTAAATGAAATAGATTTACCATTAGCACCAGACTTTCTGAGCTGCAGGCAGTGGGTCATGGTACCCTGTATCTGCCCTGAGGAAAAATAGAGAGGGAAAACACTGATATTGAAGAACTGGTTTTAAATTCCTGCATCTTGATGGAGGCAATCTAAAAAGAAATCTAAAATAACCAAATGCAGTAGAAGAGCTGTGGGGCCAAGATTACAGAAGGATACGTTTTTTCCATTACTTACACAGAAAATGAAGCCAAGGGAATTGGATTCTTGCCTTGTTTTTCTCTTCCAATAGGAGTTTCTATTTCCTCTTATCCCTCACTTTTTTTGTACTCTGTAGCAATTCTTCCCAGATGAAATGGGTCTGAGATTTGAATAGGGCTTGCTTTTTCTTTCCAAAACAAATACAGTTCAGAAACCAGTGCACATGGGTATTTTTAACAGGCCTCTTTAATTTGAACTCAAAGGTAACTGCTCTGTAACACTGCATATCAAGTTTGCAGTCAAATTACTAGTTTAAGAGTCTTTTTGAAGATGTAAATAAGTGAAAATGGGAGGAAATCAAGTGAGGGTTTGTGTTTTGAGAGAGCAGTGCTAGTTGTATTTCTTGCAATCCCAGGTTTTCAGGCCCGTGCTCTTAAAACCTGTATTTCTGATTTTGTGCAAATTGATATACCTTGCTTTTGAGGTCTGCAAGCTGGTGATGATAATTTCTGCCTGAATAATGGCAATGCAATATTTTAAAGATTTCTTTCCCACTTCAAGTGCTATATGAATTTAAATTAGTTCTATTAAAATAAATTAGATTGTATTTTTGATTAAAGTTTCTGTTTTGAAAGCCCAAATACCCAACAGTTCCAATGTCCTTTTGAATGATCACAGAAACTGCATAATTTGATGTTCCAAAATGCATGGGTTCTTCATTCATCTGTTTCTTTGGTGGTATCAGCTGTGGGGAACAATTCAGAATAAATCTCAACCAACTCTCCTTGATACAGAAAGAGACACTAAGCCACCATTTGGCTGGAGAGATGGAGGCTGTTCAGTTATGCAGTTGCCCTGTAAAAACTAGAAGCGTGTGCCAGTTCAGATATTATTTAGGTGTGAAGGGCTGTGACTTCTGCTGCCTGTTGGGCCTTTCCCTGCTCGCTTTTGATTGGGTCTTCATTGTTATGGGTATGTCACCTGGTCAGCATGCACTAGTTCTCAGTTTAGTGTCCTCTGGTAGCTTTTTGTTTAGTAGTCCTATTTAAAATTAAGAAATAAAGTTTCAAAATATGGTCAGACTACAAAGGGAAAGTAGTGATTTTTGTTTATATCTCTTCTCAATATTCTTTGTAATGAGGGTGTTGAAATATGTTAAAAAATCTTCAGTGACAAGCACACATTAACAATACGGCAATTCACTAAGCTTTTTCTAATGGTACGAATTGTCAGCAATTACTGAGTTTTCTGGCTCCTGCTGCTTTGGATGATTCCTGCTTTCTGTGTGTTATCAAGGGTCAGGAAAAAATTACAGTGTCTTTTCTTTTGTGTTGCTCAATAAAGTGGCATGTTTCTTGACTTCTGAAATTAAACCATTTTGAATTTGTGTTTTTGTTGTGGTTTTTCTTTTGCACTGCCTTTATTCACCTTCTTTTACACAGTAGTTTGAATTCCCATTAGAGAAAAGAACCTTAGTAACAGGCTTTCAACTTTGCAGTGCTTGTGAGGCAATCATTAATGGAGGTATTTTGATATACTTCTTTCCATGACAGCCTTAAGCTGTAGCCACAAATTGCTTTTCAAATTTTTTATTTCAACTCTTTGTCTTTAGTTTCATGTTTTTGATGAATGAATGCTGCCTTTAGAGTTTCTAAATATATGTTGGACATATGAAAACATATTCAAGGTCTCTTCTTAAGTGGAAAGAAAGAGTAAAGCCCATAAACCATCAGAGCATTGCTTTCAGAGACCTGTCACACCTGTTGTGGAATTAGCATTATGAAACTTCAGAATGTCAGACTGTTTTTGGAAAGACTCTTCCTAATGAAGAGAAAAAAAGAAAAATAAGAAAGAAAACCCCCCCCACCACTTCAAAGTGTTCCTTGCCTGATTGAGTTGGAGTGAAAAAATGACTTGGTGCTTTGATCCTTCCATCAAATGGAACATCATGAAAGGGGGCGGGGGGAATGTGTGGCTTTGCAGAGTAATGTTATGCTGTCTGCAAGTACCACTGAAGATGTTTATTGGCTCCAGGAGCCTGTATCATAATACACAAGATTTTTCAGTTGCTGTAGGTCTTCCCTTTTTTTTTCCTGTATAAAATTTTTGGTGGTGGTAGAATGTTAATAAATCAGTACGAGTTATTTAACCAACACTTATTAGGTGAGTGGTGATGGGTTCAGTATTACTTTGCAAAGAACAAGGACTGTCAACTATGCAATGCTTATTCCCAGTATAAACAAACATTAAGTTAGGTAGATATATTTGCCTAAATATGCTGTGAATTTCTTATGCGTAGCTCTTACTGTTGCAGGGGTGGGGGGGGAATCAACCTAACAGACCTGCAATCTGTGAATTTCATCGAAGAAAAATGCTACTATTTCCATATCTGTTTCAACACTTGAACTTAGCTTTATTGTGAACAAATGGAGGGCGGGGGGGAATAGGTTGGACTCCAGTATCTTGGACTGGTGTTTTAGATCCTCTATCATTCACTTGATAAAAACACACATAAAAACAACAGAGGACTTTGAGGAAGGATGGAGTGTAGCAAGAACAGCAATGTGTATTGGTTGGTAGAGAAACCTGTTTGTGATGAGTGGCACTAGCAGCCTGCAACTGTTAGGGGAGAGGAGTCAGAGCAGAGTGGGCAAATGCACAGAGCTGTCGGGGTGGAAACATGGGCAATGAGCAGGGAAACTGCTTCCTGTGGCTTAGTTCTTACTGTCTTCAAGGAAACCAGACTTTATACCGCCTCACTAAAGATGGGCAGGATTGCATCAAGAAATATTTGGCTCTGTCATCAGTTTTGCCTGAAAACAATAATCTCCGGGATCCTGTACTTGTTCTCTGGCCCAGGAGGAGTTGTTCCTGTTCTCTGGTGTTATGATTGTGAGCTGGTTTTGAAGCCAAGCTTTGCAGCTGACCTTTCAAATTTGGAGTGCTATCTTCTGTAGCAGAATACACACTCCATTTTCCAAGTAATACTAGACCATTCAAGGTCTGTTTTTTCTGTTTTAAGACTTCATTTTTCTAACCTTCTTTTAGTCTTCAATAAAGAAGATAGAAAAGGAGGAAAAAGAGAATAGCAGCAAGTGCTTTTAAAGATCCAAATAAACAGTGATGCAAATATTTTTCATGTTTAGTCAACTCTAGTCACAGTTGCTTTCTTGTCATCTTTATTGTAAGCCTGTAATAAATAATTAAGTTGAATGCACTATTTCTGTACAGGTTGGTGTAATGTATAAACAGCTGCTGTCTGGTATCTGGATCTCATTTGACTTACTCCCTTCAGTGAAAATGCTGACCTAGAAACTGTCATCTCTGACCAGAGAAGTGGTTCTTCTGCTCCAATGCCTGCATCTGATAGTGATCAGTGGCAGCTGTTTTGGAAAACAGTAGTATTAAAAAAAAGGCTATAGTGGGAATATATAGAATAACTCTCACATTTGGGGAGCATTTCTAGTATATATGATAGTGTGGTAGAAAACAAAAGAAGTCCCTGGGGGGCAAGATGTGTTTTCTTGCCAAACAGTAAAGCATTGATTAAAAAAGTAAAATAATATAATTTTTAAAAGATACACTTCTTGGATTATGACAAACTTCATTTTACAAACTAGTTAATTTTTAATTAAAGCTAATTCTGTAATTGGTAAAACTTCCAATCAAAATTGGAGTATAATATAAAGAACCAAATCTTGAGCACTTTCTCAGAGGTAGGTCCTGTTAACATACGAATTTGCCTTGCTAGTTCTGTCATTATGTGCTTGGGAAACACCTCACACACCAACTCAGTTACTTATCTAAAAGATGTAAGACTGAATAAATATGTTTTTCTGGGTTCTGTGGGTACAGGATGCATAGGACATGCATGCCTGCTAGTGTTGTCTAGTACAGTTTGTGGTTAGTGCTATTCAGATGTGTTTTGAACATACACTGATATTAATGAAAGTGGTTACTATTGTTTTGGAAATGGATGTTGACTTTACAGCCTGTTATTGTTATGTAACACTTAAGATTAATTGAATATGAATTATTACTCTGGGTGGGAAGTGCTGGCTGCTGTTTTTGAGTGAAAAGCAATTGTAGTCAATTCTCACCAAGTAAGGCATTTAAAGTGCTAGATGCTTTTGAGAATCCTAGCAGATGTCTGAATCTAATTTTAGGTCCTTGAACAACACTTCAAAATCTGGTCTGAAAAAGCTAGATCACCCCTGAAGATTCCACTGGAGTTTTCCTGATAAATTAACATAGGTACACAGATTATCTTTTTTTTGTTTGTTTTGTTTTCTTAAATGCTGTGAAAGTTTCACAAGACTTGCAGGATGTTTTACTTTCACACAGTGCAGTATCATCAGAAACTTACTGTTCACTGTAATAGTAACAAAGGTCCTTCTTCATGGTGTTATTTGGATCCAAACACTCATAAAAGTGATTTCTGATTTTACTTCTATTTTTACCTTTGGTACCACCATGAACAGCTCTTGCTCCTTCTGTTTGTTCCCTGTCCAGGCTCTGTGTATATTCTTTGAGTAAGGAGCAGGTCTTTGATTTGGTCATGGTAGGAGTACATACCTTAAAGCCTCACGCTATTTTCTTCCATTGTCATCTCTTTCCAGGAGCCTTCTTTCTGTGAGACTGTCTGCATTCTTGTTTCTTCAAGAAAAAGAATTAGATAAACCTTTCTGAATATGCCCTATTTTTAAAAAATTCAGTTAAAACACACTTACATTAATTTCCTTAATTTGCTGGAAACTTCAGATAGCCTGTCCACTCCTCTTTGTGTAGTACCAGAAAGGGCATGATCAGGTGGGCTTATTCAGTGAGCGTGTCCACTGTCTGTATTCTGGTTTGCAGAGATTGGAATAGAAATTCTGGCATGAGGGTAGAAGTGTCAAGTACCCACAATGTAATCTAAAGTAGTAAGTATTTCAAACTGGAGCTGATGAAGATGTACCTCCTAAGCTTTTTACTTAACTCAGGTTTTCTCAAAATTATTTCTATACTTGATATTCCCAAAGATGCTATTGGTTATGTTTGAGGACTAAGAATCCGTTAGGTGGATGCTGTGAGATTTTGTTTTTCTGGTGCTAGGGTGGGGGTGTTTTTGTTTGGTTTTGGTGTGTGTTTTTTTTTCCCTAAATACACAAAGTAGTAAGAAGTACCTGAGGCAATGCTTAAATCATGGTGGTGGTTTGGCAGATACCTTCTCTTTGTTTCCCTAGTTGAAACTCCTTTTTGGGATGTGAGGGAAGGCTCATCAGTGAAATGGAAAATTTCTGGGCCTTGGCATGTGGTGACTCTGACCTTTATTATGACATTGATTAATGTTCTGGATGACACTGTCCAGAACTCCCTGCCAAGCAACCTTGGCTGTTGTTCCCCAGAAAAAAAAAAAAAAAAAAAAAAGCATGGGTGTGGGGTTGAAGCAGCAAGCTTGCTAACCTAAGAGAAAATCCTGAAGCTACTGCTGGCTTGACCAATGGGGGCTCAGAGCTTTGGGACCTCAGTGATATCTGTACTAGAACAAGTATTCTTTGTTTTAAGCTCTTCTGCTGATAGAATAACAAAACAATCTATGTAACTGGTCAGATAAATTGGGCTTCCTTTGGGGGATGATGCCTTCACACGAGCTGCTGTTAAGCATCTGTTGCCATCTTATTGGTCCTACACTATTCACTTGTTAGGTTGTTTGCATTCTGTCCCATCACTTCTGTTAGCCATTCAGATATTGTACTACCACCTGGACTGCTTGTTCTTAGTAGAATAAGTGGGTTAACCATAAGGAATAAAGTCCATCTGATAATTTTATTCTTAATGTCTATGAACGGGTGGGAGGCAACAGCAACTAAGTGAAACAAAATTCTGATGGAAGTGAGAAAAGTCGTTAAAATTACCATGGAAGTGGTAAAAATTAGCCAGCCTTGATGGCTTTAAAGGATGCTATTACTGCCTTCAAGTTCTACTTTGCAAGGTGAATTACTACAGAGAAATTTTTCTCGTCTCGTTTTTACATGGCAGCATGCATCCAGAATAATTATGTGTGTGTGTTTTATTTAAATGTGGCTTAGGAGAATGGAAATATCCCTTAACTTGTCTCTTAGAATGTACTTAAAACTTGCAGTGTTATGTTGTGTTGCCAGCACCACATGCAACGGTAAGCGAACAGCTATTCCTCGAACCACCTGGGGGACTGAAGAAATAAATGTTTAGAACTTGCATGAATTTGCATATTTTGAAGCATAATTATTTTACATATTGGACCTTCAAGAAGGAAGATGTTCTTAATTACAATTATGTTCATGTAAGCAGAAATGTTATATATAATCATGATTTTTATATATCTATTTTTTTTACCTTATGATAACTTAGAATTGTCTTTATTTGCTAGATGTTCCTCCCTTTCTTGCAAGATTTCCAGCAAAGAGTCTGTTTCTTGTGTGGAGTAGTACATGAGAAGTTGCAGTCTTCAAATAGCTTACTGAGGGGAAAAATTGTGAAGCAGTGTATGAAGTGACCAGGTGAAAGAGTTATCTAATTAGCCTGTTTTTCTGTGTATACTAAGTAAAAAAAAAAAAAAAAAAAAAAAAAAATCTTTCAATAAGTTTATTGTATGCTCTATAAAAAGCATTTTACCAGAGAGTATTTTTGAAGATTGTAGTGCAAGCTACTAGTCATGTGACAGAAGTGCTGCTTGTCATCAGTACTTCAATGGTTTTCCTTTGAGCAAGTTTCACAGAATTTGATCAGTCTAAGAGTGTCTAAAGTCTAAATCCAAATGAAACATGCCATATTCAGAGTTGAAAGCTGTAACTGGTGTTTCGTGAAAGGATGGCATCATTTTTCACTAACCATCTGTTTGTAGCTACTGTTGGACATAGACTACAGGATTATAGCAACTCTTAGACTGAACCAGAACAGCCAGACTTACATTGTTACAGATGCTGCAGTGTATATAGATAGGCTACAATTTTCTTCAGAAATACATATATGTATGAAAGATTTCAATCTCAAAGGATAGTTCCTGGTTTAGCATGGCACTGAGCTTCCTCTGCTGCTGCTAGAGGATGCCAGTTACCCCTAGATCCCCTCTAGGACTGTAGCAGGCAGGAATAGTCCTAGCTCTGCAGATCTGTATGTGGGCTTCTTTTCTCCAAAGCTGAGATTGCCAATCTGTCTCCCCAATATTCCATTTTCTCTGTCAGTTAGTAGAATAGCTTGTTAGCTTGTGGGAGGGTGTGATTTTCTTTGTTTGTTTTAAATTTCTCTTGCTTCTGAGGGATGATATTTGGCTAATTAAATACACTGGGCTATGTCACCAGGTGCATATATGTATGCTGGAGCTAAATCTCATTGTATGATTTGTCTGACTGGCCGTGAATCCAGCCTTCTAACTCATTTAGCCATTTTAATGGCTCCAACTGACTTTTTTCCCATCCATGCATTACAACTATGCTGCACATAAAAGTCATCATTTTTTGCCACCTGGTAAGTAGGTTTTTTTTAATGATAATACAAATTTGAAGATACAGCATTATGCTTGCCTAGCAGCAGTGCTAGCCAGATGGAATGGATTTCGAACTGGCAAGTGTAGGCTAACCAGCTACCTCTTGGTGCCGATTCTAGAACAGGGAAGTCACAAAGTTATATTTCCAGATGAACAGGATTTGAATTAGTGTAACTTGTCTTGAGGAATGGCATGAGCTGGTTGCTACTGTGCTGCTTGTACCAATAGCCATCAAACCATACTTCTAGTGGTATGCCTAGCTGCTATTTCCCCTAGGTGTCCTGCAAAACTAATGCACAATTGCATGGCTGTAAATTTGATGCCTTCCTCAGAAGGAAGAGCAAAGTTATTTTTGTGGTATCGAAAAGATGTAGGCAAAAATAAGGTTACTTAGCTGGTATTTATTTCAATGTTGAACTACTGACAGATGCCATCCTGTTGTTCTTTGGCAGAAGTGGAGAGTTGATGACTGCATTACACACAGGTCTGTGTTATCAAGGCTTAAAGACAAACCTAGAACTCTTTGTTAGGAAAACGTTTCCTTAACTGTAAGATTCTTTATTTAAAGTAGCACAAATTCTTGTTGTGGTTTTGTTTCCAATTTCTTCTGGGTTTCCATATGGTGTTTGTTTGAAGCATTGCCTTGCTTGAGTACTTTACTGTGGAGACAGTTTAGTGATTAAATTGTATTTCACATATGTGAAAATGCGGGAGGCTGGGGAAAGGAAAAGTCATTTAGTCCTATTTAAAAGTGTTTTCCATACGTATGTACTACCTTGTACCAAAGCTTACCTCATCTAGTATGATGATAAGGCTTTCCTCTTCCTTTATTACTAATAAGGCAAGGGGAACGTAGAGGCAGGCTTCATAAACAAAAAATAGATTATGCGATACAGTAGATGCAGATCCTTTTGAATGTCCTTTGGTCAGCACCTTATAATAATGCA
The DNA here is from genome assembly GCF_034619465.1 of Leptosomus discolor. Classification (NCBI taxonomy): domain Eukaryota; kingdom Metazoa; phylum Chordata; class Aves; order Leptosomiformes; family Leptosomidae; genus Leptosomus; species Leptosomus discolor. The sequence goes on from NC_141399.1 coordinate 15,229,681, forward strand.
GAGGACGTAATTTATAGTTCTGGTTTGGGGGGTTTAATAGAACTTCTGTCAATTATATAGTTCAATAAAGTGAGATTAGAGTCCACAAAATGGTAAGTTTTTGAATGAACACTATGTAAAAATATATGTATATAATCCTTTAAAACCAAAATTTGCTATATGTCCTTAAAACCAAAGCAAGCTCTTCTTAAATAGTCGTACTGCCCCCACCTTTGGCTTGCTTATTATGTAGGAAGAATGTGATGAACAACCTGTGCTTATATCTAGCTGATTTGAAAAGGTCTTTGTTTATGTTTAATGACTTATGCTTGCAAACAGTCATAACCACAAGCATGCCCAAACTTACAGTGAATGAGTTAATCTTTACAGAATGTTAAAATATATAATGGGTTTTGTAAGTGTTTTATATTTTAGGAGGAATTTTCTCAATATGGCATGTGAAGCTAACAGCTTGTTAGTAAACTTCTGTAAGGAACTCGATGTGTGTGGTGTGTTATGTGGGTGGGTTTGGTTTTTTTTTTTGTAGCTATAGTAAACAAATGATCTGAGACAGGCTGAAATGTGGAGGAGCATGCAAATGATAATAGATCAAAGCTTTTGCAAAACCCTGTTTTATTTTCAAAATGGATTCTCTGAATACATCATCTAAGCAGAAAAAAGGAAAAAATGTATGGATTAAGTACAGCAGAAAAGGTGAGCAGAGGTGGAGGAAAGGGGCAGATTATTTGATGAAGTAGCAGCACGTAGGAAAGGCACAGAAGAATCTTGGGCCAAAAGATCAATGATGGATCCAGGGGTCAAAAAAACAGCCCTGGGTCTGTGAAGTGGTAAATCACATAATTAAACAAACTACATTCATTAAGAACAAGGCTTTGAGCATGTCTTGTGCAGTCACTGGGCCAGAAGATGATATGGGCTTACTTTGGCAGAAAACATTAGGTGAAGTTTAGCTGTTACTTGGTCTTTAGAACTGCTGCTGCTCTGAGTATCCAATAAATTTCCCTTGATATTGACAGTTTTGTTTTTCTGCACGCTAGGAATTGTGCTGTCAGAGGGTTGAGCTATGAAGCTCTTCCACGCACAATGATGGGGATTCTGTTGGGGGAACCAGTCTAGTGATTGTTTCTTAATCTGCCTGGTATACACCAGCAGGAAAGACTTCCGTGGGAACAGGACATATCTACCTTCTTTAAAATAAACAAACCAGCCTGTAGCACCAATGGACACTTGGCATGGAGGCAGTGATGTTAAATTGTGAAACAGCTTAAAGAGTGAATTCATATCCTGGAGACACGAATGCCCTTTCTTAGAAGGTTTGTATGGTATCATTTTATCTTTTTTTTTTTTTTTTCTCTCTCTTTTTTTTTTTTTTTTCCTCTTTATTCCCTGATGGGTGGGAGGTGGTCACGGACTAGGCAGTGGTGACTGCCTGAGGAACTGCTTTCTACTGTTTCTCTTGATGCATTACTTAAATCTACTGTGCAGTAGGATGGGTGCTTTCTTGAAGATGTATGTGCATAGACACGACTGCACTGTTTAACAGGATTGTCCTACTTGCATCATATAGCACTTCATTTTTCTAATCCGCTCCTGGAAAAGGTGTGAAAACATCTACTACAAAGCATGCATTTTCTTTGAGTCTTCTGTCTCAAAAGAATTTGGAATGAATCATGGGTAATATGAGGAAAGAACAAGTTTTCTTTCTAGGCAAGTCCAGGGTGGCTGTACTAATATCTTGGTAATTGATGGGGCACAAAGCAAAAGCTGAAATTTGTGAAAAGAATCAGGTATCTGTTTTAGTGTGCTATTTTGCTTGCATTGGTACCTTGTAAAGGCAAGTTTTGCAGAAGTAAAGATCTTTTCAGTTGGTGGCTTCAAAGCCTTGCAAATTTTAGCTAATATTTTCATTTTATTGATACTGTGAATGCCTGCTTAAGCGATAATACTTTTACCCTAACTATCTCTGGATTAATCTGGCACTATTATTCCTTCTAGCATTCTGGTTCACGTATTTAACATTTAACTGGTAGGTTATTCTGTGTTTTCTGTAGTCTCATTCTAGAATAATTCCATCCTGAAGGGACTCGGCTGTCAGAACTAGGAAGTACCGTGTATTTCCCACTAATAAGTAATAGGCTTTTCTCAATCTGAAGGTTTACCAGCCTGTTCTTTAGAGACTGACATATTTGATTTGCCTCCTGTGGGCATGTAACTATTACTAGTATCACTGTTTGCCACTTTACAATTTAATTATTGCATTGTCACCAAGTTTTTTTTTTTAAAGTAGCCTAAGGCTTGAGCTAAGAAGAAACATGTTAAATATGCTCTGCTAATGCCACCTGCTGATGCTGAGAGCACATATCTGCCTGCAGTTTCGTTTTATGCAGTTTTTATGTGCAATCCTGTATACATTCGATGAATAACTTTTCACATGCTTTGTCCTAGTGTTATTTCAGATCTGTAGTAATGACTTAGTTCCAGCTCTTCCAATGTGCAGTAACTTCATTTTAGCTGTAGTCCAATTGTTAAACTGTAATTCCAGTTGTTAAAAGCAAACAAAACCCCCAAGAAATAAACCAACTTAGTCCTTGTTTTCACTGCTGTTTACTAATTCCATGCGTTGTTAAACAGCAGACTTAGAGGTTTTATAAAACTGTAAGGAGTTGTTTATTGTATCATACTGTCTCATAAAAACTTACTAAGTGTGTCTATAAACCTGCATGTAAACTCTTGGACTTGTAGGTGACACAGTGCAGTTAAACTCAGTATTTTGTGACCCAGCATTTTGCTTTCTTTCTCTGTTGCAGAGGACTTGCCTACAACATGTTCCTAGTGATCAGGATCACAGGGGTAACAAAATAATTGTATTTTTTTTCCTAGAAATAGTCTTAACTTTACCGATTGATGGTAGGAATGCCTGGCAATAGCGCTGCAAGACATGATGCAGTTACGCTTCCCCCCTCCCCGTTTTTTAGGATGTATTTAGCAGTGGATCGTTTTCGGTTTAAACCTCTTGTCTCTGCTTGCATATTTCAGTGTGATGTAAACAGCCCAAATAGTCGAGTCCTAGAATTACATTGTATCAAGCTGTAGATAAAGAGTAATTGAGTGGGTCTGAAGCGACTAAGAACGAGGGGAACACTTTTCAAAGTTGTATGTTACTGAAAGTCTGCTTTTCACAATAGCCTCTACTAAATGCGTAGTTTTGGGGGTTGGAAGGGAGAATAGTGAGTGATAGACTAGAACATGTCAGGCATGACCTTAAACTGCTGAAAGAACTAATACCATTTTAGGAGAGGGGGGAAAAAAAAAGCTGCGCTATTAGCACAATTAATTTACTCCTACAGGAGCATCTCCTCATGCTTGACAGACCTGTCCCCTTAAGGGGTGAGAATTCTGTTTCTTTCGCATCTTCTTGTCTCAGCCAGGATCATATCCTTCACCTTTACAGATGAGGATGTAGTAACTGAAACAAGATCTGCTTCTTGGGTTTGGTGGGATTTTTAAAGTATTTAATCATTATTAATGACTAAACTTTTCATTGGCCATTTTTAAACATGTACTTTGCTGTTACTCTCATAGGGCCCCTATCTTTAGCTCATCTGATTTGAATAGCCGTTGTCAAAATACTTCAGAAGTTTTATGTTTGTATATCTTTTTCAAATCCATTTTATTTCTTTTTCACTGTGTGTTTTTACTCTGACTTAGTTGCAAGTGTCCCTTTACTCACAAGGGGAAAAAGTGATCTTTCTGTTCCTCTTGTGGATCGCTGGGGCAGTTATCTTTTGTGTGCCCTCAGGCACTGTCCTTCCTTCTTGCCTGGCAGTGCATTTTGTTGTTTTAGCATCCTAGTTCCTATTTCCCACAACTGTGACAAAATTCTGTTCTTGTCGCATGTAATTATTTTCCATTGTCCTTCATTGCTCTTGCTATATGTTAGGTTTTTCGTTAATGTGTACAGTAAGAGAAATATATTTGGACTCCTGACTCTTCCAAGTTAACATAAGGAAAAACTTTTCCACTGTGAGGGTGACAGAGCCCTGGAAGACACTGCCCAGAGATGTTGTGGAGTGTCCTCCTCTGGAGACATTCAAAACCCACCTGGACATGTTCCTGTGTGATCTACTCTAGGTGGTCCTGCTCTGGCAGGGGTGTTGGACTAGATGATCTTTTGAGGTCCCTTCCAACCCCTCACATTCTGTGATTCTATGACTTTTCTTATGCTTTATCTCAGAAATACTAATCCTTTGGTTTAAAGTACAAAACTGAGTCAGGGCCTCTGCTGACTGGCACAGTACAAACCCTTTTCAAATGCAGTAGTCTCTCACTGTTGGTCTTCCTTTGTGGGAGGATGAGTTTATTTAACAGGGATGCTGAACTGGCTTTAGAGTATTCTTTGGGTACTTATTATGAAAGTGAAAAGTATTGTTGACAAAAAATGCAATATGAGCTTGGTTTTTTTTTATGTATAGATTTGCATTTTACCTTTGTTTTTGAGGAAAACGGATTTTTTTAAACTGAAGATATTAAGATGAATAATTAACTTTTATTTTGGTAGATAAATGCTTATCTGTAAGTTAAATTTTTAAAGCCATCTCTTAATCACTGAAAGAGGAATGGCTGAGGGAAGAGCAGACTGACTAGTTTGATTTCCTTTAAGCACCTTGAAGCTGTTTCTGTCGCCTTTGCAGATACTGGATTTGAGAAAGTGATTCTCCTGTGTCTTAATTTTTTGAAGCTATAGGTAAAATTAGAATAGCTCTTGCTTGCCCATTCCCAACTGTCATCCTCTTTTCTGCTTGACCACATCTCTACTGTCTAAATGTCTACTGCTGATCAATACAGAACACAGAAATTTACTGTGAAGACCAAACTCTCACACTGAAAATTTAGGACTGTTGAGGAAGGAAATATGTCACTAATTTGAAATCTTGTATTCTAGTTCAGTAGATTATGGGTTCTGTGGTACAGGTAACTGACATTCCTATTAAACTCAAGTGGATGTTATGATGGTAGCATCAATGTATTTTAATCAGTCTCAAATTCTCGAATTGGGATAGCTGAAGATACAGAACCATAGAGAAAAGAGACGGGTAAAGCATAGCTGAAAGTGGAGTTCCTGTCCTTGCTGATGAGAAGGTATCTGAGAAACCTGTCATTGGGGGAAGGACCTGCTCAACGTGTTGTATGCTGAGGAGAGCAAACCCACCAAATCTCCCCTGTTGTGGTGGGGAGCATAGAAAGGGAGACTGAAGATCACTGAAAAGGGGAGAGGTAGTTGCTGTAGTAATATTTTTGTCTATTTTAGTTTTGCTTTTGACCAATACGTGTGTGCATAGAACAGCAGAAGGTTTTGAGTTTAAAGATCCCTGGTTACAGCTGCTTGAACTCCACTTTACTTTGGACTAGAGCATGTGCTTGACTTCTCTGTCTGTCTCTTCTCCCCTCCTCCATCCTACAGCATGTGTCTCTGGAAGTGGACTGTGCCTTAATGCTTTGAAATACTGTAATAGCAGTTGAATATAGTTGTTAAAGGAAATGTGAGGAGAGAAACTCTCACTTTAACAAGGCATGAGAGTCTTTATATGTGTGGAGACCTGCTGTACCCACACAGTTGCCATGCGAAGATCATGTGATTTTAAAGCACCATTATAGAAGAAATTTAGTGCTAAATGATGGAATTTGTTAATACTGAAGAACAGAATTAAGAAATGCTACAAAAGGTCTAAACACATCTGGTTCTTGCTTTTCAGTCTAACAGTGTCTTGATTGCTGTTGCATTGGAGCACTTAAGTGCAGTCTCATTCTGACAAGTAAAATGAAGGGGTTTCATAGTCTCCCAGTATTTTCTTTTGAGGAGAAGGACTCAAAGATGTGGTACAGAGGAAACTGCATCTGATCTGCATATACACCCTAGTGAATGATACTTTATTTATAAATAGAAGTCCAAGATAGAGTGAAAATGTGCATACCTAACTCTGACAATCTTCAGATGCATACAAAAATGGACCAAATTCCTTCTAATCCAGAAATCAAGGTCTAGCTTGCTGGCAGATTTTGTACGCAATTTTGAATGTTGCATGCACACCAACAAAAGGCTCACCCAACCTTACTTAGCCTGTGAACTTTGAACTGAATAAGAAAAGCAGACGTTTTCACTGTTAAATTTTCGTTAAATTTTAAAATACATACACAAGTTTGTGGTGTCAGCAAAGAAAAGAATTTCTCCTGTCAGGGTTCAGAATCAGGACTCTAGTTATCTGCATTGGTGGATTGCTACTCCAACTGTTGCTGTGGTGCTATTTATGTAGCATAATACCCATTAGCCAGGAGCTGAGGGCTCTGGTCTAGTGGAGGTGTATTTACAGTGCATGCATAATCTTTACAATTTATGATGATCACTTTTGCAGCATGTTCACTAGAAAGTTTCCCTGCCTACAACAAACAACTCTCAAGCTCACTGCACATCTCTTCCTACCCTCTTGTTGAGCCTTGACTATCTGGTACAACTGCAGATTCTGCAGCTGCTTTTCTTTAATGAACGGCATTATATGAGTGCAGGCTTAGTGTTAACCTGTGATTGATGTGTTATTTCACTAGGTAACTTACTATGTGCGTGTATTACTGCAGAACAGATATGTTTCACTGCACACAATAGGTTCATTCTTCACTAGATAAATATAATGTGAGTAATTGCAGTTCATTATGTAAATACCAGTGTATGAGACTTTTATAGAGTAGTAATGGATTTTGCAGAATATTTTTCTCCTACATAGAATACTGTTTTTTAAAGCAATATAACAGTGTCCATCAGGAGGAAGGCTTCTGAGCCTACAACTTAGAACATTTTATTGTAACATGGTCTGACTTGATTTGGAGAGGACAATCCTGACTATTCAAACATCTAACTGTCTGCTAGTGGGGGGAGAGGGGGGAAAGGTCCTTCCATCATAGGCTTCCCAATTTTTTTTCCAAGCAGCTTAGTGGTTCAGTAGAAAAATTCCTAGATGCTGGAAGGAGATGATGCTTTTAAATATTTGGAAATGCTGATTCAGCAGTGATGGCGGTCCAGAAGACCAGATGAAAGGCTATTTGGTGTGATAGACTGTATTGTTCTTTGGTTTTGTTGGGGTTTTGTTGTTGTTTTTTGCAGAAATTAAGCTCTAAAGGCACAACTGTTTGTGGTAATACTGGAAAAATGTCTAAAACATGAGAAGCCTCCTCCTAATTCCTAAACATTGTAGGGTTTATTTCAAATATTTTTTTCCCTGTCTGTATATGTGTTAGTACTGGTACAGAGATAACAACAAATATTCCAATATAATAATAGAAGTGCATTCATTCCAGTTTGAAAAAATAAGCAGGTCATTTGCTGGTGAAGGATCATTCAGAATGAAATATTAAAGAACTAAAAATATATCCTTGTTAACCTAAGATTTTTTTTTGTCTGACAATATGATTTAAAATCCCGTCTTCTCACATTTAACTGCAGCTTTCTGCCTAAGTTTTGCATACTGGCATGCAGAAAAACCCCAGCCAAATGGAAAAAAAAAACCAAACCAAAACCCCAACCACAAACAAACAAACAAAAAAACCCCACCAACCCTGGCAAGACTTATTCCTCAGATTGCAGTGTTTTTATGAAGCTTTTCTACTTGGAATAGTGTAGCGTGCCCCTTGTTTCTGGGCACTCAAAACTGAATGTGTGAAAATTTACTTTTTCATTACTGTTGGATTATTCTCTTTTGCAAACAGAGGACAATGTTTTTGCTCCTTATGTTTTCTGGTAACACCGAGATGTACAATGAGGTAGTTAGCTCTGAAAAAAGGAAGGTTGCACTGTTGTGTCATGGTGAACTCCAGCGAACGCTGTAATGTATCTGGAGAACCCTAACAGACTTCCAATTTAACAATGTCTTTAAAATATTGACATATACAGAACGGAAGCCTTTGTGGTTTTTTGCTATAGCTAACTTCCTTGCATTTTGAACAAAAACCTGTAATGAGGAAAAAAAATTTCAACTGAGTTAGAAAAACAGCTCATCTATAAATGAATGAAAGGAAAAGCCAGATAACACAGCAGCTTTATGTAATGGCTAGCCTGTCTTTGAACAACTCGGCTGTGAAACAATGCAAGCCTTGAGCTTATTACTTTCCCTGTTGGCAATTTTGTGTTCTTGGAAGAGTGTGTGAACTACTGTATTTGTCTCAGGATCCGGGGTGGCAGTATGCTGGGTGGTGCATATTGTGCCAGTTGTAACAAATAAGGTCAATTAGGGCACTAGTTTTTCTAAATAAATCCCTAGTCACTTCATCTACAATTCTTAAAAATGTGTAATGCCAGTTGTCTTGGTAATACAGTTAAGGTAAGATGCCCAGAAAGATGACATGTCTTGTCTTAAACTACTGCAGTTTCCAGATCTTACATATTTCTTGGAGCAGTAACTGCTGCTCTAAGAAGTGCTGCTTGAAGTATCTGCTGTTGTGGAGTGCTGCTTTCCCTGACAACAGAACTGTGTTATCAGATGTTACCCAGGGTAGTATGAAAGAGCTGTTCAGTACTGACTGTATGCATCAGTAGGTTAAAGGCTGGGCATGTACTGATTATATCCAGAATAACTTTAAACATAGTCTTGGGAAACTGTTAGCAGATTTTTGTTTGCTTGAGTTGTAGAGAATATGTCCCTTCAGAGATTCGCTGTTTCTCAGCTGTGTGTTATGGCTGCCTTTCTTTGCCTAGCAGTAATTAGTTTGGTTAAGCAATGGAGACCAGAGTAGTCCACTAGCTTTACAACAAATGCAATACCATAATTGCCAGTTATGATTTTATTGATCTGAATAACTTATGTTGGACTAAAGTAAATGTCCAGAAAAGGCGTTTAGTCATAACTTTATTCTCCCCAATCTCTTACAGTAAGTGCTGTGTGCATGTAAACAGATATATAGACAGACAGGTATCTTTCTCACTATATATATATATAAAAATACATATGTGTATATATGTATTTCTGTCCTTTCCTTAAACTTGGGTTTAGTCATTTCTTGGCAGAGTAGGCGCAAGAATAGAACTAGTGATTCCAACTACTACTCCCTCTCTTACTGTCCTAGGAGTGCATTGTTTGCATCAGGACTGAATAGTTTGAAAACTTGTTATCTGGAAGTGAGAGAATGGCCCCAGCTTTGTAGGGTGTGGTGCAGCATCTTAAAACACACCAGGAAGAATGCGGACTTATTAATGATTTTGAATGTTCAACCCTTATATAAACTTGTATAGAACATGGTTGTCTTGTGCTTCTTTAATCTTCTCATTGGTTCTCTGTTTTAGAACCTAGGAAGCAATAAACAATCAAATCATTACTGTGATTACAAAAGTATCTGCAATATAAATGCACTGAAGTATGTGTATTGGTGTTAACACATTAAATGTAGATATGTAGATATGAAGCATCTCCAGAAATGCAGCTATCTTCTGAATACTACCTCAAACCTGTTAACAAGAAAAGCTATTGAAGTCTTGCAGTGATAATTATTAACTGTTTTCCTTAGCCATAAAAAGCTCATAGTTTTGCTTTCCTTTGGTCACTAAAAAGATCTGACTTAAGATCTTCAAGTTTGAAATAAAGTAAGGAGTTTCCTAGAACAGCTGCTTGGGAGGAGAATTTTGAACAGTGCAAGTAGATGAAAGCTCAGGTGGAGATTCCCTGGTAAGAAATAAAACCACAGTAAATTAGCAGTGCACTGATGAGTGGGTCAGTGGTCTCGATTGATGACAGATGAAAATGGGGACTCTCATGAGCTTGCACCCTTAGCACTTGATTACTAGGCAAGAAGAGCTACGTGAGCATAGTGCATCTTATAAAGAAGGCTCTTCATGAATTTCTTACACCTCCTGTTCTGGGGCTTCTGCAGTTTGGATTTGTGGTAATTTCAGATAAAACTGAGCATATAGATTGTGAATTAGATGTCTTTCTCTTCTCCAGGCGTCAGACTATGGGCAGCAGTCTGTACGAGTTGGAAGGGTATGTAGGATGAACTAGCCTTTACTACATTTATACAGATAGATAGGAGTATTTAACTTAGGGATCAAAGACCTCAGAAATCTGTTTAGGGAATTTTAAATGCTTTTGTGAGAAAATAGGCGGTACCATTCTGTTCCTTGGAAAAGTGGGACTGGCAGTAGACAAAGTCGAGAACCGAAAGTAGAGACACGTAGCAATGGGTTTGCAGGAAAAAAAGATGGCGGGGGATAAATGTATTGAAGGAAAAATAGTGAGCCATAATTTTCAAGTACCAAATTATGTATTAAGTAATGCTCAGGAGAAGCACTTGGGTCTGATATGTTTCTTAATCTTTTTTGTGAAACATCCTATTGCATTTTTCCAGTAGCCCTCGTCTAATGCCAAAAATACCAGTTTGGGGAAAGTTAAGAAGTTCATCCTCCATTAAAATGGAGTCGGTTATTTCTAGTGATGTCTGAGAGGTGGAGGGCTGGGAACTGCACAAACCTTTTTTTATGCTTATTTGATATGTCTTTGATAAATGGCATATATTATTTATTAACAGAAACGTCACGTTTTGGTTAAGAGTTGGTGTCACTGGCCTTTGATCAAATATTGTATTGAATCTATTATTTACATTTAGTGTATTAGTCCCTATTTTATCAAAAACTAAAGATTCAGCAAAAGGGATTTCATGATAGAAAACCAAACCAAAATAAAAAGTGACACAAAACATTGGGGTGGGGTAATGCCCAATAATAACTAGTTTGGCTCAGAATTTTGCTGCTTTCACTGTATTTTCTATAGTTTATCTAGTATTTGTTGCTTATAAGTAGAAGCATAGTCTAAAATGGTGTTTGTGGAGGTTTGGGTGGGGTTTTTTAGTCATAGGAAGGATGGCTATATTATGGCCTGAGTTAGTCTTATTTTTAAAATGGAGTGATACATTAAAAAGTAATGAGCGTAGCAGTCTGAGTGTGTCTCTTGCAATGTTAGTGACACTATGATGGATAAACAGCCTGATAAATACAAATGCACGCTCTGGCAAACATTTTGCCTAACACTTATTAGTATATTTATGGGTATCAATTTTGCTTTTACTTTGCATCTTTTAAGCATAATCATGCTTGAATGTATTTAAAAAAAACCCACAACAACCTAATGAATCTGCAGGTGAAGCATGAGCTTTCCATGGTATGTAATGTCAAGCTGTATCATCAAATAGAAGTAGACTTGAACCACTATACACAAATCAGAATTTGAACCCGCAGAGTAAGAGACTACATTGTATTGTTTTTCCTGTGATAAGATATTATTCTGTGTGATGCTGGAATTTTTCATTATGCCCTACTCCACTTTTTCCACTGACTTAGGGTATTACAGGAGTGCCATAATAATAGATTTATTTTTCGATCTGGTTATAGGCAGCAAGGTTTTAACTAATGTTCACTAGAAAAAGTGGCGACTTGCATTGGTAGAAAAAAATTACAGTCTTCAAATTTGGTTCTTGCTCAAAGTAACAGTGGCTACTGAAGAAGAGGAACTTGATTTGCATAAAGCAGCAAGTCTTAAATAGGTTTTATCAGGTTTTTGTTGTGACCTGAAGACAATTAATGAATTGCCTACATTATTTTTGAAGTTAAATAAATAAATTTTAAACTCTGAAAAGTTAAATATATTTAGTCCTTCCTAGTATTATTTTAGTCTTATTGAAACCTGTTTACCTTTTCGTAATTCTTGGTGTTCTTACTCTGCAATTCTGATCTGATATTTAGGACAGTCTAATATCCTCACTCTTTAGGTCTTTGTTGATGTATATATATATTTTTTTTTAAATCTAACAACTTTCTGGAGTTCATTACCATAATGTGCTTACTTTTTAATATATGCTATTTCCAATGGCCTTTGAGATAACTTTGATTTTCAGGATCAGTCAATGTTCACGATATATAAACAAGACTCACCAAAATGACAGAGCAGAAATAGATTACAGGTTAGCAACTGCTACCATAGAATTATACAAAATTCATTTTCTGTTACATCTCATAAGTAGCATTAAACTACCAGTTCTCGATCTATATTCAAGACTTAGAGAAGTCACATTTGTACCTCAAAATTCATCCTGGTGATGCAGGAGTTAATTGGAGAGTGATAGAAGTATAGACCTCTGAAGTACCTAATGGCTTTACATAATTACTTGACATAGCACTGTTTCTTGGATCAAAAGCTTTGTTATATTTTCAACTTTGTAGCAAGGACAGTATTTTGAAAATAATTAAATGTTAGTCTAAAGTTTGCAGGTTGCTTTCAGCTGAGTGGTTGGAAATTGAACCTCACTGATGGCAATAGATCAATAGATGACTCTTCATCTATTGATGCAAAAGGAGCTCCCTTTTGAAAGAGTCTGCTCAGTACCACTTGCCCTCTTTTTCTTCCCCCTCAAATACATAATTTTTGGTACCCAATATTTATGTGTCACTAATCCTACCAAGATCTGAGGTAAAAGCAATGCTTTTCCTTACCTTTGAAGTTTGTATTTTGGACTTTGACAAGGGTCTCTTAGAATGGCTCTGAGGGACGTGCAAGGTTTGGGTGAACATTCACAGGCCATTATAGATATGACTAGGGGTTTCATTCTACTGTGTAGACAGTAATAGATTAGCACTTAAATACGTTGTGACCTTTAGTCTTCATTTGTACCATAAGAGAAAGAATGCTAGGATGTTTTTTTCCACAGTATTCTGTCCATTATTTTAGAGCTCTCAATTACTGTTTCTCATTTTTAAGTCCTATCTTCAGTTTTCAAGTATTTTGAATACATTCAAAGCATTAACATTTACAACCTAGCACTAGCCTAAGGAGTAAAAAGGTAATTTATTTGCTTAGAGAAGTGTTCATTTCCTAGCATGACACTCGAAGGAAACCAAATGCAGACTTTGTCTTAATAGTTGAAAATTCAAAATAAATGAAGCTTATGTAAAATGGCACTAACAGACTAGAGCTACAGTGGACTGCTGAAATTGGATTTGGTTAGCTATAAACATCATTAGCTTAAAGCATTCTAGCTTACCATGCAGTGTGAGCTCTCATAGGCTGGGATGTGATAATGCTTTACTGTTTTACATTTTAACTCCTTGTGGAGATGCCAAAGCCAGCTGAACATAGGCTTTGTAGAAGCTAAATTAACCATGCATTCCTTGGGGGTTTATGGCAAACTGTGAGGTTTATTTGGTGTTGAAGTGTGCTAAATATAACGTGACAGCTACCTAAAATACTGTAGTTGCAATGTATTAATTGTGAGTCTGTAAGTATTTTTTAAATCTTGAGAGATTGTATTTATTCTCATGTAACTGATTCTGAGTATGTATAAACATAGGTTGCATATATCTTTTATGTTCTCATGAACTGAAATATTGGTGTTTGATTTGACCCAAAGGATATATACAAACCAGATGATGATATTTCAAAGCTGCATACAAAATACTTATATGGTTTAGAATTTTTTGCAGTATTTTTATTTCTACAAGTCACTAGCTCATACATGTTATGTGAAGTTGTGTTCATTTAATCCAGCGATTAACGTTACTTGACATCAATCTTTGTTGTAAACGGGTGGGCAACAGTCAATAACTAGACATTCCCGTACCAATGAAAGTTATACACATGGGACCTTCACAAAATTTTAAGAATACATGTACATATGTTAAGTGTCTACAGAATAGGTCTAATGTGCAGTCTGTTGCACTTTCTCTGATGTATAGCTTGCTTGAAACAAGTAAGCCTGTGTTCTCACAGCATGCAAGCACTATTTGATGAATCCTTCCACCATTGGGTTGTTTCCAAATAATGAATCCTGAATGTTCAGATTTTGCCTTTCATCTGACAATCTCAAAGTGCTTTGTGAAGCTGAGATGCTTTTGTTATTCTTCTACTTCTCCTGTTTTCATTTTCCATGTGTAAGTGCATGTTAAACATTACACTTTCAGAGAATTAAGGGAAAAGTTGCATACAGTTGTTAAAGGCTGAAAGGACTTCCAGTAGAGGAGATAATATTAAATTGTCTATTGCATGAAGTGGCTATATCCCTTCACTTCCTCTTATTTTCTCCTCCAACTGCCTTTAAGGGATCATTTTTTAAAAGAGGTATTTCAGAGACAGGAAAAAGGGGAGAAGGGACATTTTGATCTCTTGAATCAAACAAAACAAGACGTACCGTGGAGAACACGTTTGCAAATTATAATCTCAGCATTTGGAACTGCCAAGGAATATACTACAAAGTGAGTATTAACACCACATCGTGCAGTGTGGTTAGGACTTGTATATTTTTGCAGTATCTGAATCTTCTAATATGTGGAATTTAAATAAACTGATGTGTTTCCTTTTTTTTTTTTTAAATTAATTTCCAGTGGAGGTGGCTTGCATCTTCAGCAACGCTTTTAGCACTTTAGCCTTCTGCATTTATTCCTCTTTGTTTAGAACTCATTGAGGATAAGCATCTGAAAAAAGAAATACAATAAACATTTGTGTTAATTATATCATTTCCTCCTACTCTTCTCCCTTGCACCATATGTTCTCTTCTCTCTATGCCTCTTGATTTTTATTAGGGCTTGATACATGTCTAATCAGAAGACCTCAAAGTATGTTCTGACGATGCAAATGTGACCCAGTTCCTGTACCCTTTTGTAAGTGTAAATATATCTGGAGGTAGGCAGAGAAAAGAACAATGGGATTTTTTTTTTTGTCAGGTAACGTTACTGTATGTGTTTCCCTTAGTCTGTATTCTCTAGTTCAGCCTTTGTGTCAGATCTCTATTACTCTTTGTCCTTAACGTGGATTTTTTTTTTATTTGTTTGTTTGGTGTGGGTTTTTGTTTGCTTGGGTTTTTTTGGATTTTCTTTGTTTTGTTTTTTTCCTTAATCCCTCTGTTTATTTTCCTGAATGTGGTCCACTGCAAAAGCTTTGCAGATTCATCAACTTTCTCTGACTGTCTTTCTTTCAACACTTGATGATTCACATGTCCAAATTTTATTTCTGCTTTCATGGGGGAAAACAACTTCTTTCATTTTCTGTGAGATACAGAAATGTGCCATTGTACTTGATCATCAAAGACACAGCAGGAGATTAGATGCCACTTTTGTCCCTTAAAAATGGGGGGCTAGGGGCAGGGCAATCCAGCTTAATACACTTGTATGGGGAGCTCTGCTTCTGAGACCACTGGTGTGTAAGTAACTTACCTGCACTTACTGGTAAGATGTGATTTGGTTTTAGAATGTAAATTTACTAAGTGTGTAAACATTTTCCTTCTCTGATCATGTTACCTGTATGTACATTTTTCTAGCGGGACCTGCACTTAAAAGATTCTTATTGGTTCAGGCAGTTATCTGCAACAGCAGGACATGATAGAACTACCACATTACTTCCAAAATATAAATTCATTACTATGCTGCTTTGAAACTTATCTTTCTTCTGACTTTGCTCCAGGATATCACAAGGCCGTGCCAAATAATGAAGCACACTGCTACATCCCCAGCATAAAGGACTTGAACATTTCAGCAGAACTTACCACTTTTTTGTGTTTATTTTCCTTGGTCCTTATGCAAACCCACTTAGGGTAAGTTTCTGCATGGTCCACATGAGAACAACATGGGGGAAATGGTAGCATTAGTTTTGAACTGGATGTCTTGACTGCAGTGATCTGCGTACCAGGAATAGTCAGTAGTGGTCAGTCCAGGATACAATAACTTGACAGAAAGTGTTGTCCCTTCTAGTGGTTTATACGTGTGGTTTGTATGTGTTAAACCACTGTCACAGGTTTGCTTTCCATTCACTGAATTATCAAGAGGAACTAAATAACTGCATGAACATAACAAGTGTGTATTAATGAAAGATGCTGAAAGCGCTCTATGGTATAATGCATACAAATGTTTGTTAACACAAAAGGAGGTGGCCGTGCTTGTACTGTCAAGTATAAATTTGTTTTGCAAGTGAATGTTTTTCTGAGACTAGTGTTAGTAGACATATGATTTCTATATCACGGGTCCAGTTACAAATGTAAAAAAAAAAAAGTGGGTGTTCAGTTACACATGCTAAATGCATAAATTGTAGATCTGATATGGTAATGAATGTATAATAAATGTAAGTCAAGGTTTGACAAGTCACTTTATCATCTCTTTTGCCAATAATTATTGATGGTTTTAATACATGATAAATCTCACGCCTATTGAACGCAGGCACATTGGATGTGCTTTCATAAAGTTTCTAGGGCTTCCAGTAATTCTTTGAAGAATGAAGCTAGCTGTTCTCACCAGTGCACTGTGGTGACTTGAAGCAGATAAGAATCTTTGTTAATGTGAAAAAGAAGTTTGAGTCCCACAAAACTAGCCTTATGAATTTCCTTCCCGACATTGTTTAGCATGTAAAAAAGCGAAGCACAAGTAGTGAGGCAGTCCACCATTTCTGTTTCATTCCTGGTTTTGAAAAGATACTATTGTTTATATAATATGTTCAAAGGGCCACATAATTCATTATATGTGGTAAGTCAGCCATGTGCACTTTTACATTTCTGCCTGTAGGTAGGCTGAACACCTGGTGACATGGCAGCATATTTAAAACACTGCTTAGAAAATCCAGAGTAACAGCACAGATAATAGGACTTTCAAAATGGTTGATTAATACACAAAGTGTCCCTTTTAACAAAACTTTTAATTATTGCCATCATATGAAGGTAATATACACACAGAAATATGATATATTTACTGTTCCTCGTGGGGGTGGCCAGTGGGTGGTGAAAGGTGCAGTGTACCATGCTACTCTGTTCTATAGTTTCCCGAAGGTAGTCTTTCTATCTTTAAACTTCTAGTTTCCTCTGAGAAAGCAGAACGCTTTTATCAGCCAGGTGTTGAATAGAGGTTTTGATATTTAAAGCAAACTGTTCAGTGCTCTTAGAAATGTTAATGCGGAAAAAATTGCAGGTACCACGCATTTAGCTACAAGACAAGAACACTATACAAAGGCAGAGTGAATATTTTGAGGTGTTAATTCTAACTACAGAGGGAAGAAACTAGAATTCTGGAGCGGACACTGGAGCTACATTGTATGATGCAAGGATGACTCAGCCCATGCTCAGATCGTCTCCAGGTCTTGCCATACTTATTTACATTAAAGTTCAATTGCTATTTTAAGTTTGTGCATTTAGTGGAGAAGAAGGCGAGAAACAAGTAGAGGGAGAAGAATAAAAGCAAAAGGAGGGAGGGCAGATTTTTAAAACGCAACGCCAACAAAAATACCTGGACCAATCCCTCCTGCTCCCCACGCTGCTCTCTTCGTGGAGGAGCTTGTAATCCGATGTTTGCTATATCAAGAGGCTTCTTCTCTGAGCACACATTAATAATTTATTCATAGGCTCATGTCAGTTAGCCCGCATTGGTTTACTTATGCTGCATTTCTTTTCGTTCATAAGCCTGTGCTGGTCCCGATCTCTCGCGTAGCGACTCGCTGCAGCACTCAGGCGTGGGAGGAAGGAGCAACCGTGCCTTTATGCACAAGGACGTGCTATATACGACTCAATTCAATGTGCGAGCCTGACCTAAACCCGGGGCTCGCTCCGGGAACCTGCCGCTGCCGCTCGCCAGCGATGCTACCTCGGCGGGGACCGCTCCCCTCCCCACAGTGCCTGCCCGCGCCCTCCGCCGTGCGGCTCGGCGGCCGAGATGCGGGGCGCCCTCGGCGCAACGGGCTGAGCTCCGACCATCCTTCGCCTCTCCGGGCTGTGTGACAGATGCTTGTCATGCAGCAGTGCCCTGCCTGAATTGGCCGGGTCTCCGGTGGGTGTGCACGGCCCCCCGCCGCCCCCCCGCCCCTGCCAGTCCTGCCGAGCCCTCCCTAACTCAGCCCCCGGCAATGTGCAGCGTGCTCCTCTCGCCTTCCTAGAAGGGCTCAACTACACTTTCAGCTCCTCCAGACTTTCTCGGCTTTTGCCGTACAGAGGCACCCTCCCTCTGGTCCAGCTCCTCCTGTGCCTGCCTCCCTCTCTCTCCGCGCTATCCCGTTAAAAGGCTGCAGCTCCGGCTCCACCGAACCAGTGCGTTGGCTGACTTGATCTGGGATGAAGGCTGGAGGTTATCGGCGAGGGAAAGGAGAACTCTAGGCAGCTTTCCATTTGCAAAGTGAGCAGTAATTGCAAGAAGACAGCCTCCCCAGTTGGAATCAATAGTCTGCTTTCTTGCTGCTAAGGGCACTTTGGAGCAGCAGTAGGTCACTGAAGTAACTCCAGCACCCTGCTGACTGCGGAGTTGTAAAGAACTACATGCAAGTGGCTGCAGTAGTGCTGGAGAACGCTTTGCTGTTACCAGGGACACAATAGTTTTCAAGTCATTAGAGCTTTGCTTCTGGTCCTCTCCTTCCATTACACAGAGAGGGTCATTCTTTGGAGGGATGAGAATGGAACTGTGATTTCTTCCAGTGTTGTTCTAGTGGAGGGGGTTAAGGGTGGGTAAGGAGGCTTTAGAAGCAAAACCCCACTGCTACTGAATTCAGCTTTACTTGAATTTCCCCCAATCTTTCCAGGCACAGGGAGGCACAATGCCAGAGAATCCAAATCTTCTTCGGGCTTTTTGGGGTTTTCTCTTTATCTTCTGGACAGCTTTTAACACGGCCTTAGTGGATGTGGTTGGATCGGAGCAGCAGATCCCGTTGTCTGTGTAAGTGCTTTCATGCTATTGCTCTAAGGACCATGTTCAAGGATGAGAACTTGACTGCTCAAGTTCTTATCTTTTTTGTATTGCAGGTATTTGACTGTTCAAAGCACCTTTGCTCCTGTCATCTCTGTTTAAACCCGTCTCTGATGCGCTCAGCGCTACTTTGATTTTATTGTAGGAGCATGTGTTGGTGGAGTATGTGGCCGCAGACTCTTAGCTTAAGTGCTTGTATTTACTGAAGTTGATGCTGTTAACTCCTTCTCATGTGAGAATTTGTCATTCAGAACTGTTTTGCCATTTTATCTCTTTCTTTTAGTGAAGATATGCTATATTATGCTGAAGCATGTTTCTGTACAAGTTGATTTTTTTTAAATTCAAACAGTGCAGGTTGGGTAGTTTCATACCAGAGGCCTTACCTTAGCACAGCGTCTGGTTTGTGCTTATACTTGAACAGCTTTGGTAATCTCTTGCTGTGCTTAGGTTCCTTAGTGAGCTCTTTAATGTGAAATTTCTAGGATCCTTCTGAGTGCAGCTGAAGCTGTTACAGTCTGTGTTGCTTGCTATGACATGTGTATTACATTTCTTCCTGTCTTTTTTTTTTTTTTTTTTTTTTTTTCTTCACAGTGTAAAGCTCTGGGCCTCAGCATTTGGTGGAGAGATCAAATCTATCGCAGCCAAGTACTCAGGTTCCCAGCTCCTGCAGAAGGTAAGGATCTCTTCAGTGGCAATAAGGACTGTTTTAACAGAGAAAATGGAGGCAGATTTAATTTTTTTAATGAATAGGAAAGCAGTGCTGTACAGTGCTTTGGTCCAAGATCTATTTTTGTATTGCATACTAATCCCTGATGACTCTTTGCATTGCACAGCACTATCTGGAGCATCCTTGATTAAACTGATATTTTTCTGTTTAGATGATTTTTTTGGTATCATTAAAAAGTAAACTCCAACACTTTTATTTCTTGAAGTCTAGGCTTCAGCCTAGATTGTGGGTATTTAATCTGGTTGCTGCATTGTGATGATGATGCTTCTGTGTAGAAACAGCTGCTTCTTATGAAAAATATTAACTTCATTCAAGGAGCAGAATTAGTGCATATTGTATTATTTTCACCCTGTGCTGTACGTATGCAATTCACTGTATCAGGAGAAGGCGGCTGCACTGTTGTTTGTCATCTCTGCAGTTTTTACAATCCCATTATTCCTCCAATCATCTCAACCCAGTGCTGGGATGTATTACATCATTACAGATAAGAGGAATGAATGTGGTTATCTTCTTGCTCAGCTGCACAGCTGGGTAATAAGCTAGTGAAGTATTACAAAAACTTGAGAAATTGGTATAAGTCTGCATAATTGGGGCAGAGGGTAATGAGAAAGCAAATTTGAGTATTAGGTGTATATCAAGGATTGTGTCTACTTCAATTTAAACATGCAACCTATAGTGAGTGAAGTTCTGTATTGTAGGCAATTTTTTTTCACAGCAGTTACTGAAAAAAATGAGAGACTAAGAGGAACATTTTAAAGATTTTTAACACTGTGATTTTTGCGACATTTAATATGTGATCCTCAAAATGCAACATGCAAATGCAAAAACATTGAGACTTTCACTGGCTACAGAGACACTCGTTCAACCCATACATTAAATTTCCACTGTTTTTTTAGAAATGATTTTTAGTTCTGAGTAACACATTAATTTTTATTTGTCTGATTATGAAGGAAATTATTCCTTGAGCTTGTAGTACTTATTCTGAAAGGCTTGTATATGTGTGAAATTATGTAATGGATAGCATAAGCTCTTTATTTCAACTGCTACACATACTGTCCATGCAAAATGATATCAACTGACTTAGTGATTACTAAAAACATGTGAGTTCCTTAGCAGTATTTGTCTCTTCAGTGTTGTATACCCAGGACTGCAAAACATGAACTTCACTAAGCTAAAATACAGAGCTATTAAGAATAAAAATATTTGAGCTCTTTTACTACCTCTCAAGGCCGTTAAATTGCTTCACTTTGATATATTGGGCAAAAGTCTATTTTAATCTGAAAATCTGGACATTCAGTATTTACTATAATTCTAGCTCACATTCTTTAAAGTCTATGTAGTCTGGTATCATCACATGTTTGTATGAACCCCTTAATTTATAAAGCAGATGGACCTTTCAGTTCTGATTAGTATCTAATCAAGTATTATTAAAAGGCTTGAATCTTTTATTGGTCCATAACAAACAGGTACCTTTATTTAACTTTGGAACCGTTCCATGCACAGCCATTTTCTGCACTAAAATGGCTTTAAAAATTGTATCTACCAAGTACAGACAGTCCAACATTTACTAGAAAAATATGGATTATTTTGTGTTTTGCAATCGTGCTAAAATACACAAAGAATCAGTATGAGATCCTTAATAATTCTTCTCTTCCTCATAGCAGATACTGCTGTGATCCCTTCTGTAATGGTTTTTTTTTCCCCCCTCTCTGAAATAGTAAGATTTCTTCCTATTGGTTGTTATAATTGTAGGTAATTGGAAGCTATTAATTTTACTTTTTCATTAGCATCCTTTCTATTTCACTAACAAATCTGTGCTCTTGTTTTTGAAGATGGGCAGTGTATATTCATTCCAAGCTATTTTGGTGTTGTTTCATGATTTTGCTATGATTTTTCATTATTGAACGAAAGAGGAAGGACAAAAGCAGATTTGACAGGTTATTTAAAACACTTTTATTCCTCTGTCACATCCTCTATTGTTTTTTTCTTTTTCCCTTCTGTTTACAGTAATTTTAGGAAATCTCGGGTGCTTTTTGGTTTTATTCAGATTTCCAAGTCTCTCTGTCCTTTTAAGCTTACTATTTCTCGCTGTTGATCATGGCAAATGAGCTTGGATGACAGATGACTTTAACCTGTATCTTTTTATATTGTTACAATGCACATTTCTTCTGTAAGCTTGTGAATAAAAACACATCAAACTTCAAAATTTGCAAATATTTTCAACATGCAAAGTCAGTGACAGAAGTTGTCATAACAGTTAAGGAAGTGATAGCACAGTAGGGCTCTAAATGCAAGCACCTTTTTCCCCCCTCTCTCCCTCCCCACTAGCCAGGCACCAAGAATCCATTTGGTATTTACTCTGAGCTCTGGGTGACCAGAGTCAATGTCTTTTTAAAGTCCAGATTCCACTTTTAGAAGCAGTGTGACTTCTAAAATTACTGGAGAAATCCACATTTTCCGATTACGAATCAAGCGTCGTCAAACAAATGGAGATGTGTGTATAATTATGTATCTGGGCAGTATAGTATATATAATATATATATTTCTCAATTACCAACTGCTTTGTAGTGCCATTTAGTTTAATAAAGGCTTGCTAAATGAAAAATTAATGTAAAGGTTACTTGATTCATTTTTTTTTAGCATATATAGTGAGCACTATTTTCAAAGGAACACATTTGAAATCAAGGCACGATTGAGTCTCTACTGCCCAAATGTTTTACATATTAAGAGTACTTTGACCCATACTAAAACTTCATTGAGCAAATGAAGTTATGTGAGTTACTCGGTAAAGCAAAATTTTGCCAGGTTATAGCTGTGAATATTGATTTAGTTGTTACAGTTCTCAAGCCTTGCTGTACCATGACCATCAAATGAGTAACCAGCATTGCTCTCCTCTTGAATTTCAAAAATATGTGTAAGAATATTTTTGTCAATTTTTCAAACTCTTTGTTTTTTTAAAAAAATACTGCTTACCTTATCTTACTTGCATGTTTTATTATTTTATTGCAGTATGATAATCTTATCTGAGTATGTTGTTATGCCTCCTAAGACTATATAGGGATATGATTTTTCCCAAAATTTACTTTAGATGAAATACAGACAGTGTAAATAGCTCAGAAAATAATAATAATAGTTCAGTAAATCATTTCAGAAATGATGATGAGGTTTTAAGCAAAATTAACAGTTAAAGATGTAGCATTTTAATCTTCTACTATCTGCTGTCAAAGTGAAGGAAGACCAGTGTTCAAAACAACCATACAGAGGAAAATAAGACAATATTATTCTGAAGTTATTTGACTTACGGAGTTTTTACACTTGTCATACAGATTGGGCAGCGTGTAAGAAGCTGTTTGGTGCTGTAGAGACATGCATAGGCTTCACCTACACACCCCAAGTACTGCTGGGGCCTAAGAAATTGTTCAAATTTTAATTGCCTCTTAGGTGCTCATATTTTTTGCCTTAGACTTTCAAAAGACATCTCCCTTATTTGAATCTTGACACTTCTTTAAACTTTTTTTAAACACTCTGATTATGTTTAGTAAGTACTGTAGTAAATGTGAGACTGTAGCCCACTGGCGAAGCCACACATTAAGTATACAAAGCAAAGCAAGGGTTAGGTGCCAGGAAGAAATTCACTTCAGCTGCTACGATTAGAATTTTGGAGGAGCAGACTTTGGGGAATGCTACTGTTCACATTACAGTGTCTGATAATATTGTATTTTCAGCTCCATGCTGTTGCAAAATTATAGTAGTAATAAAATGAAAGCAAAAAATGCAGGTGATATGCCTTCTGTTAATCTTAAAAATAATTGTTGTTACACGGTAAAGCTTTTCTAACATCAATGAATTGTCTGATTCTCTAAAAATTCAGTATGGTCTATGCTTTCTCAGATTTCTTGTGGAGAGATTACTTTTAATATTCTGAGCTTTGGTAACTCTTGATTTGGTCCTGAATAGTCAATATTATTTTATTGCAAATGTAGGAACAGTTTCTAACTGAAAAGAAACTTTTATTTATTGGTTCTGCCATAAGCTTGTCTTCAGTAAGAAACCTTTGTATAAGGCTACCTCAGATTTTTCTTATGTAAGTTGTTTAACGGAGTCTTCACTGTTATGTAAGCACTGACTGCCTTGGTCTCAAGCAGTCTGTAGTCTGCATCTGCCTACCCCTTTCAAGAAATTCTTCATTGTGTTAGTTCTCAAATCATTGCTTTTCTAGAGGTGGGTTTGTCAATCACTATAGCATTCCTATTTTTTAAGGTTCAGAATTGCATTTTGTCCTACCGACTAGATTTCGTGCTATGCCTTCTTAGTTTCTTACAACTATGGAAATGTCAGTGCAAAACTAATATAGCAGGGTGATTTAGATCCATTAGCATTCAGCTGGTGTATTTGATTCACGCAGTACATCTATCTTTAGTTTTAAATCTTATAATAATGACTTAAATTCTTAGTGAAGTTTAGTCCAATCATCTTGACATTAATTGCTTTGCTTTTATTCGGCCTTATGTTGGTTTTGGTCTTTATAGGCTGTTTCTTTGCTTGAGACACTGCAACTACTGCTTTGAAGGAAGGGTCAGTAGGATTGAGGCATGTAGTTTAAAGGACAGACATGGACTGGCTTCTTGGATATCAATTTAAACTTTTGCCAGCTAAGAAGTTTTAAAACTGCAAAAGTAACACTGCTTTTTTCCCTATCAAAAATAGAAGAAAAATGGTCAAAAAACCTGTAGACATGTGACTGATTAAAAAACACAAAACAAACCCAACACCCCCATCCCTTGCAAAATGCCCAAACCAACAGCAACAAAACTCTCCCTGCCGCCTCCCCTCCCCTCCAGCCAAAAAACCCCACCCCCAAAAACCCAAACTCAAAAAAACCTGAACCATCAGCCAGGTAAAAGCTATAGAGCTTACCGAAAGCTCTATTCAGAGTTAATTCATTATAATTCAAACTCCTTAAGTCTGGATTATGTAAAATGTGTCGTCTCCTAGCACTGAATTAAAATCAAGCATTAGAAAATAAAATAAATATGCATCAGAGAATCTTAAATCACTTTAATTCTGATGATTAATGCAAATGATGTTTTGGAATTTGCGGAGCTTGAACCTCCATCCCCTGTAATTCTTACAGATCTTTGGGCTACATGAATCACAAGGTTGTTCTCTGTGTCAAGCTAGTTACGGAGCATTTCAGTATGTTTGGTGAAGTATCTAATATTGTTATCTGCAGACATAAAGGTGTAAATTTGTTTGGATAGATATTTTAATTTTTCTTTGTTCAAGGAAAAAAATAATCACACACGTTCATATGCTACTAATGTGTTAGGTGGAAAAACCTACTGGGTCTAATACCAATTTTCAGGTAGCATATTGATCTGTAGAGGAAAACATTGCAGTGCTATCAGACTTTCAGTAGTGTGGTCTCTCTTTCTCAATAACGGAGAATAATTTTTTCCTTCTTTCTTTACTAAAAGTTCTGCCTTCTCTGGAGGTATTGGAAAGATTTCTTTGCCTTCAGTGAAGTTATAACTGCATCTTGAATGATCTACAGTCTTACTCTCATCTCCTGTTTGAATTTTATGGCAGAAGTAATAATTTCTTGGTGTTGGTTATGTTTTTTAAATGTAGCCTAAATCAGTCTGAATATCAATCATGTTTTATATTTCTCTTTAGCTAAAAGGAAATACCTGTTTTAAGCCACGGTGAATTCATGCTTTTCTGCCATCAGCACTCTATATTTTGCAATATTTTCTGTGTCTTTCTGGGTTTTGCAAGCACAGCATGATCTTCTTGCTTGTATTATTGAAAGTAAATACGTTCTATTGTTAGTATGCAATAGAAATATGAGATGGCTTCAGTAAGTTTATGATACATGCATTACACTTTCAATAATGTCTTTTAATATGGAAATTATTGAGTGGACAATCCAACTGGAAAACATCAGATCTTGAAAGGAAACGAATGCTAATTCCCTTGCTTAATGCATTTATGGTTGTTTGTTTTCACATCCTGTATTGGAAAATGCTTACATTTCAAGGTTAAAAGAGCCAGTCTCCATGCAGATTATCTTGACAGTGAAGGTATGTAGAGCCATGAATAGATGCCACATTGTAGTGGTAATTCACTTTTAAGCAACTGCTAATCAATACTCTACACTTTCAACTGTCATTAGTGTTCTGTAGGGTACAAACTTTTGTTGCTGATAATAAGTGGTTACACATTGTACAACACAAATTATATATTGATAGACTGTATTTTAGGTTGCTGCAGAAGCTTCACCAAAAGGTCTTGACGAACTGCTTTTATTAATATGTTATTCTTGTGAAGTTCCGTTTTGCTTTTTCTATGTACAATGTTTTTGCAAAATTGCATGGACATTTTTGTGACTCTAGCATCTGCCCAGTTCATTTTTAAAGCTTAAGTACTTTCTTAGAGTAAATGACAAAATCATTGCAAGATTTGTATTTAAAAAGGAAGTCTGTGCAACAACACTTTCTGTTTGGTGGTGGGTTTTTTTTTGGTTTTGTTTCTTTTTTTTAAATCATAGCTGGAGAGAAGCTGGGAAGGTTCTTGGAAGCCTTTCCAGAGGTGATGAATTCCAGGGACAGGTACTTCCTGAAAATATCCTGCCCTCAGATCTCCTCGGACTTTACAGATGGGGTCATCCATCTTACAGCTGATAACTAGTACACTGTTTCTGAGGATGATGATATAAGATATGAGGAGACTGTGATTGGACAAAAGAGACAGACTTGTTCACATAGGAGTATACAGATGTTACAACCAGCATACCAAATTTAATCTGGGAATAAAATAGTAGACAGTATAATACAGAGCACAGGAATTAAACTGTCATAAATCCCTCCTGCCTAAGACAGGTGGGTTCATGCAGATTTTAGCTGTAGCCAGAGCATCTAGGATTGTTTTAAAGAGCCAGACTGGAGCTGACAGTAAATAGAAGTGAAGTTGAGAAGAAAATAACTTGTTTAGCTAGACAAAGGTTAAACAAGGCTGTTTTATCTGTGGTGTCAGTTGAGAATGAATGGAGACAAAGATTTGAATTTATAGTGAAGTTAGTGTTAGGTATTTAACTGTATGTTTGAAATAATCTGGATTCAAACCTTGGACAAGCCTATTGGTGGGATGTTTTTAATGTATCTTCAAAATAGGAATGCCTGAGCCACACCCAGTGCCAGGCAATTTTCAGGAAGCAGATGTCAGCTGAATAGGCAAGGATGGTTGCTGTAGTGGAAGACAGAAATACTTCCTATACTTTGTATAGGAAAATGGTTTTCATTTCATGCATGTGAAGTTCAAGTTTATTTCCTAGAAGATCCCTAACACAGGAAAAGTGCATTTTTTTTTCCCAGAAGACTCTCTTTCAAAACCCTATGACAAAGATTACCTTAGCAAGAGTTTTGGAGGCAGAGATGGGCAGAATTCTTGCTTCCGGTCCTAGACTAAATTATGTAAGTAGATGTTTGTAATCTTATTTAGATGACCTCAGGGAGACTGAACTCTTGCACTAGCTTCCTGATATACTTGAGTTTTTGTGTTTGCTAGGAGCACAAGTTTGTTTTCACTTGTGTTGCTTTTCATGCTGATTCCTTTTGCACCTACTACAAGCAAGGTTTAGTTTCTTTCTTCCCTCTAACTCTTTTTTCCCCTGTCAACTCCACCCATCATAACCCATTATGGATGTGTCAAGACACTGACTTACCAAAGTCATTAGCAGAGGAACTCACAGACTCCAGGTGTCTTTGCTGCTGCTGATATCTGTGACTATTGTGAATATACTGAGGGGATGAGGGTTGTTTTACCCTCAAAGGTTCATCTGATCTGACACATTTTACCTGCTCCCCATTTCTGCCGTATTTTCTGGTAAAATGGCTGATGTGGCTGTCTCTAATCTCTGTAGAGATCTGAGAAATGACTGGGAACCTCATGTGTAATAAAGCATATTTCAAATCTCTATTTGTAAGGCTAGAAATGTTTTAACTGTAGAAACTCTTGAAGGTGAGAGGGGGACAACCAGTCCTGATGCAGTCAGGTATGTGGTGTGAAAGAGACAATACTCTTCAAATAAGCTAGAAAACAGGAGGAGGGAAAAAACCCAAATTAAAAAAAAGAGTGTATTTCCTGTTGTGTTGGAGAAGGAAGTGTGGAGAAATGTAAATGGGGCAGGAGAGAGGGAAGAGAGGAAGAGCAACCAGGTCTATTTCTCTAGACAGTGATTTAGTGCCATGGGCCAAGCTGTGCCTGAGTAAAAACTTCAAAGGAAATATGTCAACATCTTTCACATGCAGGAAACCAGGAAGAAGAATGTATGTGTTCTCTAGATCGATAGTAGATGAACAAGAACTGGTCTTTAAACACAAGAATTAGTTTTTCCTTCTATCAACCTTTTTTTTTTTTTTGACTGAGAGAAAATACTGCTGCTGTGGACCTCTTCCAGAGCAGCTTTTTTGACCAGGTTACCTGCCATTATGTAGATCTCATTTAACTGTCTTATGTTAGGAAGATGAGATACATAATCTTTTATTTTGGACTATAAGCAATTAAAGTAATTGTATTTCTTCTCTCAAATCTGTATCTATGCACTGTTAATCTGTGTGCCTTTATCTCCTTAAGAGACATCTGGAGACTCCTTCAGCTTTCAGAGCAGAAACATATTATAAAACTCTGTCATTATTGCTGTACAGGTTGATCAGGTTGGCTGCTTTTTTTTTTTCACTCTCCCCTTTATAAGCATACAATCATTATCTTAGTAAAATATATGGCTTTTTACTATAGAAGGGTAAGTATATTAACAGATTAAGCTTCATCTATTTGACTGGAAGTTCAACAACCACATGGTAAGACTTCAGCAGGGTTAGCTTTTCAAGATGTCCCAACATGCTCTTACTTTAAATGTGACTACAATGTACATAGGTAATGGAGCTTCACTAGGGCTTGTAAGACAGTGTGATGTTCCAATGAGAGAGAAGGAAATGATTGATTAGATGCTAACTCCTGGTTTATTCCTTATGTACCTGTCACATGTTCTAGTGCTTTACTGTCAGCAATTGTTGGTATTTAGTAAAGTTTGTTCTTAATGCTTCTTACTCTTGAGAAGTGTTCTTCCTAAGCACTACTTATGCTGAATTTTCGCTTTTTTAGGTAGAGCCTGTTTGGTTGGTTGGATAGAGTCATCAAGGCATACAGGTTCTGGCAATGGCTGTTAATCAGAAAAGTGTTTGATAGGTGGTTGTTTCCACACATTTGTTCTGTCTGTCAAGATTCCTGAAGGAATTGTAAAGAGTTAAAACAATACAATTTCTAAAATATTAGAAGACATTCTCTTCGTCAGAGCACTTGCTTCTGCTCCTGTGTTTTGCCTTTCCTTAATTTGGCATGTTGTTTTATTGCTTTGTTTCTCCCTATCTTCCTCTTTCTGAACCACCTTGTTTATCTTATATTTGAATCTTTCTGTTTTAAAATGGACAGATGTTCTAGAGACAACTGTTTTCTTCTGAGACTGCCAAACGTTTTGCATAGATCAGTCTGCAGTACAGGAAGCGCTTAAAAAGATAGCTATTTATCCTTCAGGATTACTGTTTATCCTTCAAACTAGATTATGAGATCTTAGAGTACTCAAGTTAAGGAAGTAAAAGATGTGAGAAAAAAGTTATTTGGTCCATTAACAAAACAAATCGTGTGATGACCTAATCTAGTTCATAAGATTCGGGGATACAACATGAGAAGTATGTGTGTATAATTCATTCAGTGTATCAGGGCTTAACATGTAGATCCTGTTGATTGTTCATTAGTTAGCTTGCTTATATGTATGACTGACAGTGGTTTCCTTATTGAAATTTTACTCTCAGTTCTTAGGAAAGGGTGGAAATTATATTCGAGCTTCTAATAGCCTCATGAAACATTTCTTGATGTACTCAAAATGTGGAGTTGATGGGCTTCCCTGAATTTTGTATGGGTGGTAGATAATATATTTACATTAACGCTGTTCTTCAATAATGTGTAAGCTGATCGCCTCTGATTAATGTTCTAATTACAGTGACACTGAATTTAAAAATTCTAATTGTTCTTTTATAACTGAGACTTGTGTTTGGTACTGATGACTCAGCAAAACTGATTCTGGAAAAAAAACCCTCATCTTTTCCCTTTGTACAACTGTCTTGCTCTTTTCCACTGCAGAACTTTGTTCTTAATAATTTCTGTAATCATAGAATAATTTGTTCTGGAAGAACATATAGAAGGTCTTTTAACTCAATGGTCAATGCTGAAATCGGCATGGATTTCCTGGGGCTTCGTTGAATCTGATCTTCAGAACCTTCAAGGACACAGATACCACAACCTCTTTTGTTCCAATGCTTAACTCTGGATGAAAAGTTAGTTACTTAAGCTGGAACTTCCCATTTCAATTTGACTGCTGTCTGTCGCTTTCACTGTGCATCTCCATAAATAGCCTTGGTTCATTTTCTCTGTTACCTCCTCATATGTATTGAAAGGCATGACACTTTGTCATGGCAGGCCTCTCTTGGGCCCAGTCATAGATGATATTATACCACCTTCAGCTGCTTCATCAGGTCTCAGCACTTTCTTTTCTGACCGACCCATTCTTTTAAAATAGTTTGCACTAACATTTCAGGCTCTTAAACTGACCTCTGCTGTTTAGTATTGAGGTGGGCTTTTTTCTACAGACACTCCTGTTCTCACAATAGGACTATGTAACTGTTCTCCTAATTACAAAGTCTTAAGAATAATTTCCGCTAAGCTGACTGCACAAATGGGAGAAGTTGGTTTGGTTTTCTTTTTAATTTGTCATGGTAACACCGGATTTTCTCTTCTAATCTAAGGATAAACCAAACTCTTTAGCTCCCAATTGCTTCACTAGCCATTTTCTTTTACTATCTTTATCAGCCACAGTATCTTAAGTGAACTTACTGTTGCACAGAAATAATTTGTCAGCTGATAGAAGGTTTTAAGTCTTATTGCCTGTTTTTACTTCAAATTTTTCTACAGTAGCTGGCAAGGACCTTCTTCATGCTTTTATACACAAACAAGGATTTGACTTGCTCTCCTAAAAAGCAGGAATCAAAATTACGCAGTCATAGTATATCTAGCCTGTTAGATAAAAGCACTGTGAAAATGCTATTTGGAAGAGGTTATGAAAACTTTGGTCTGGGCCAGAGCATATAGTGTTCCTATTGTTCCTTTAGGTCATATTTTAATGTTTGTCTATTCAATGTACTACTAAGATTTTGTGTCAAGCTAAGTTGCTAATTTTCAAGACACAAAAAAAAGATCTACATGTTATGGATATTAAAGTTTGATGTGTTGGGAACACATCATTGGTCACAAAATTAGATAATAATCTTCTAAAGTGACAAAGCTTCAAAGATGAAAAGAGGAATATTCAAACTTCAGCTTTACCTTGAAGCTAAATGACTATCATTTTATGACAGCTGTGCAAAATATATGACTGTCTAGCTGTTTGTACATGATGCTATCGTATTACATTAATAGAAATTTTCACTGATAATGAAAACTGGTAGGAGGCTAAGAGTAAAGCTTTATGTTATGACTTGCAGCCATTGACTATCTGCATCCAACAGATTTATTACCCCCTACGCACATTGTGCCTTTTACAATATCTTCTGCCATTTCATCAGCAAAATGTAACAAGAAAGATGATATTGTAGATGACGTGATATGAAAAAATCTGAGTTCTCACTTCACACTTCAGACTTCCACCTATCATTACCAACTGCAATGCAATTTCACAGTAAAGGTAGAGGTGAGTTCCGACATGGAACTTTTAATGGAAAACGTTGCAGAGGATCTTGGTGGGGGGAATATGAAAGAAAACTGGAGGATTTTTGTTGGCCAACTCAGATTTTATTTTTTCTATTAAAATCAAGGCAGCGGACTGAGATCCAGATATATCTAGCTTCTTACCCTAGGTATCTGATAACTTTCTTGATAGTGCCTTTGGCTGTGTAATCTTGGTGGCCAAAATTCAGTGAAACCCTTAAGCAACGCTGCCTTTTTTCCTTAAATTTCTAAACTTTGAAGTTGTTTGGATCAGGAGCAACACTTTTGGTAGAGTGTTTAGCATATGGAGACAATCAGGTGGTGAAGAACAGCATTAGCATATGGATATGGAAGTAAAGCAAAGTACATGGAATGAATCAGCTCCAAGAATTACAAAGCATTAATTTTAACACACTTTAAAAATAAAACCTCTTTCACTACTGAAAAGACAAATGGTTTCCTGTAACAGTCCTGAATAACTATAAAATTGATAGAAACCCTCTTGTTTCTGCTGTTGATATTTGGTACCTGTAGCTGTCAATAAATCTGCATATGACATTGTGCTGGCAAGTGAAATCGAACCCTTTCTTGTCAGAGAATTAAATCTTCCTATGCTTTGAGTACAAAGTGGTTATGCTATGCTGATATTAGACAGTAATTTTCAATTTTGCAAATATTTTCTTTCCCTTGTATGTTTTTTTCCACACCAATGGCAATTCTTTCTATTATCCATTTTCCACATAACTATGGTTCTCCACTTGTTTTTTTCCTTCTATATCCTTCAGACCTTTTTCTTTTTTTTTTTTCTAAGTGACATCTAACCAATAAGACTTGTTACAGAGTCAAATTCGCAAATGTCAAATGCGGTTAAATTGGGAATCAAACAATTTTCTTTATCCTCTTGTGAGTAGCTGATTGTTTCTGTCTGTGTTGCAATTACCGTAGAAATTTATTTTCTGCGTGTACTTTCTCACTCTGTCTTTGTGCTGCCACTTGTTTATAGCCTTTTTCCTTTGGAAATTTTTACCATTAATGTATTTTTTCAGTGCCCTGAGCAGTTGTAATAGTAATGCTTCAGTAAGGATCTGGATCTAGAGCGAAATATGCGGAAATAAAATGAGTAATGGCTTAACAACACTTAAATACATAGGAATGGTGGAAGGTTATGTAAATACAAGTGTTCTTAAAATTATCTTGTCATTCGGTTATGATGTTTGAACCTTTAAAAGGAAGAATAAATACTTTAGGATCTACTGGTGCACCTTAAATGTTGTGAACATTATTGGAAGAAGGTTGTTATTTCCCCAGTAACAGCCAATATACTTGATTGTACCTTGGATGGTGTGTTCAGGAAGCAGAGGGCTGGGGGAGGGAAGGAAACAGGATTCCCTCCAAAATGAAATGGAAATCTGCTGTCATAGCAGGGAAGGCAAGTTTACAGCATCTTTCTGGAAATGCAAATTGCAAGGAGTCCTCAGTATCAGGAAGCTATTGCAGTCTGTATAAAAACAGCTAAATGTGAGAACAGGG
Source organism: Leptosomus discolor (assembly GCF_034619465.1). Classification (NCBI taxonomy): domain Eukaryota; kingdom Metazoa; phylum Chordata; class Aves; order Leptosomiformes; family Leptosomidae; genus Leptosomus; species Leptosomus discolor. The sequence goes on from NC_141399.1 coordinate 15,262,482, forward strand.
ACATGTAAAGGTAGAAAGACGAAGAGGAATGGAATACATTGGGAGCAAAGCAGCAGACTGACTGAAGAAAGTGTAATTCTTTTTTTCCTCTGTAGTTTAATGCAGTTGGAGAATACATTTGTGTGAAATTCAGTCAATACCTATGTTCTGGTGATTATTTTTGACAGATCTCTTAAATGAATAATTTTCATATTAAAAAAAATATAAGCCACAGTCAAAAGGTTGTTTGCTGTTCTTGAAATGCATGAGTACAACATGATTTGAAAACTCTTGCCAAGAATTAAAAATAGGAGGAAATTATATGCTGAGAAACATAAATTTCAATTCAGGAAAGGCATCTTGAAATTAAGCTGAGAATTAGTAATGACATAATTCTGACTTTTGTATTTGACTTCCCAGATACTTAAAATTTGAATGCTTTAACATTTTTTCAAAAAATTTGGCATTTACTCTGCTGAAGCTCTTTATTCTGTACAGCCCCAGTGTAATAGGAATAAAGTTCAACTACGTTCATAACTTGGCACGGACCCTGTTCAGTCCGCCTTAAGCATGTTATTAATGTAAATATAAGTTTGTTCAGTAGAAGTGTAGTTCCCCAGCATTACAAGGTGTCTGGGGATTTTTGTCTGAAAAAGGATAATAGAAAATGGCATTGTATGTGGGACTAGACCTATACTTATGTGTTGAAATAATTGAATCATTAGTGTACAGAATTATTCATGTATGGCCATATTTATCTGATTGCATGCTGTTTATTTATCTTGGTTTATAAATATACAGGAGTCATATAACCGAAAACTCTAATTATTCTGAAAATAATTTGTCAAGCAAAACAAGCTATTAACTCAGCTCTTCTCGAGAATCTTCAGTAAAATGCACAACTTAAAAAATAATGTCCTGAAAAGTACAAAATTACCATTCTTCACACATCTTCTGTGCCTATTTCGTATCTTCGTCTCAAGAGTCTTGTGAAAACTTAGGGGTTTCCACTGTAACTACAAATCTGGGTGGATTGTACTGTGACTTGCCATTGCTTGAACTTCACTCACTTAAAGCAGAGTTTTCAGTATTATAAGACACCTCTGTAATTTGGCAGAGATGATCCTTTCACATCTTGGTTACTTGCTGAAATGTCAATATGTGTGTGGGCTAGTTGGTGCAATCATTACATCAAATTAAATAATGTTCCTTCTGCTTTAGAAGCCCTGACCTGTTGATTGACCTTATGCAATTCAATTCTGATATATGTCTGGTTCCATATTCATAAATATGTGGAAAATTCTACCTACTATCTGCAGTTTAAAAAAGTCTTGATGACAACTTGTGTGCAAAACTTGCTTTTGTTGGGTGGTTTTTTGTGTGTAGTGGTCTCTGTTTTGTGGTTGTTTTTTCTGCTTGTTTTTATTTCGTTTGTGGTTTCTTTTTTTTTTTTTTTTTTTTTTTTTTAATAAAATGACATCAAATAACACTTACAAGTATGTATTGGTGAATGATTGATCTAGTTGACTGAACAGGTCAGCTTTCTGTAGCTTCCCATATAGTAGCAGTGCTGTCAAAAAAGAACAGTCTTGGAGTCTGGATAATATAGTATCTGTTTTCAAAGGCTTAGAAACTTGAATGAAAACAAGGTGTGTGCAGGATTAACACTATTATTTCAGTCTCATTTAAGAGTAAACTAATTACCACAACATTTCTCTTCAGTTCAGGAGCAATTGAGGCAAATGCAGACAGGAGTTCTTTGCTCATTGATAAGAATGGCACCTCTGTAGTAGTCTTGTGCTTGAAATAGTAATTTTTGCTAACATTATGCATGCTTTTAGTGAAAAGTACTTGCACACAATGTTGAACAGCCCAAATATTTTAAAAAGGGTAGCTGATTCTGCATTGACTGTCTAAGTCTGAAGTCATGACTGCTGATGGGAAATGTTGTAAAGAAAAAACTGAGAAAAAGAATTGCTGCTGGACTGGCAGCTAGTTAAGGTACATGCCAGTAAAAAAAGTAATTTTCATGTGTATACAGGATATATGAGTAGATCTGTCTGTTATGATTGTATGCTGCCTTGCAAGCCTTTAAACTAGTACTTGGATTGCTGACTATTATATAAATTGCAAAAGGATTGGATCTGCAATCTGGAAGTTTTCTTTTACATTCACAGTAGTCATACACAGTAATGAGACTGTTATCTATAATGAGACTGTATTCTATGGAAAAAGAGGTGTAGAATATTTGAGGGTGCAATGTTCTTTAGACTGGAAAAACATGACATTTTAAATATGAAGAGTAATTATACATCTCCTTGATGTCTTCACATTAAGTCAAGCTGTAATTTATTTTAACTTTGCTGATTTTTTTTTTTTAATAATATTTTTCTCCTTGGTGGGTAGGAGGTTAGAATTGAAAGATGTTTTTTACTTCCTTGGTTAATTACCTAAAAAGAGAAGTAATGGAAATAGAATCCCATTTCTAGTAGGTGAACAGTAAAGTAAGATTCTCTCACCTAGTGATTTCAGCATATGTACGCCTAATTCTTCAGCTCATTCCTTCCAGAGGAGCTGGCAATCCTTCTGTGGCACTAGCTCTTCGCCTTCATTATGTCATGTATGAGGAATTTCTTTTTCCTTTTTAATATGAGTGGCTTGGTATACAATATATCTTCTGCCATAAGCATTGATTTTTCTTTTTTCTGATACTTTTTCACTTCCTTCCCTGCCCCCCAATCCTTTGTCCTCATTTGAGATTTTCAGTATTTGATAATTAGCTTTTTCAGAAGGCAGCTTTTCCTAATCCTGTTTTCAGATTTACTCCTATGTGTTAAAAAAAAAAATTATACGTACATATATGTACTAAAGCTATTAGTACGTTCTTAGCTCTTTGGAATATCCCAATACTTATCTCTTAAGAAATGCAACTTTGATATACACAGAATCATAGAATCATTTATTTTGGAAAAGACCTTTAAGATCGAGTCAACTGTAAACATAACACTGCCAAGCCCTATAAAAAGTGTCGTTTTATTTAAATGAACACGGTTGCCTTTAAAAAAACAAGCAGGTAATTGGATCTGTTTCTTTGTGCAGCTATAGCATATCATATGACCTTGAACTAACTACTGTGCTAAAAAGGGGTAAAAATAGCTTTTGTATCGCTTCATGCCTCTCTTCTTATTCCATGTTTAAAATTGTTTTTAAAACTGTTTACCTGTCCTGTGTACATATTAAATTTTCTCTTACTGCTACTGACTGAAAAATTTTACAAGATATGTTGTATACACATGGCCTTATCCCATCCTTAAAAAAACACCACCGAACCCCCAAAACCAACAACCCAAATCTCCCCCCGCTAAATCTCAGAAAATCTTTTACTGATTTGTCTGTATTATGTAACTGCACAAAGCATTATGAGGTTAGATAAAAGAAGATATAAAAAGTTATAAAGCCATTTCAGTAAACCTTATTGTCTGAAATTGTGAAATTTATCGTTAATGAGTGTTGCTTACTGTGCTGTCTATACTTGGTTTCCTCCACCTAAATAGTCCTTAAAAATCATGTAACAGAACTGTGATATGATTCTAAGTTTGAATAAGGATTATAGGACAAACCTTTAATTTATTTTTGTAGCCTGGGTAACCATGTCATTGGAGAACAAGAAAAATGCTGATAGGAGAGGAAAAAAAAAAAACAAACCCAAACCACCAAAAAGAAAACCCCTGCACAGATTCCCCGCCCTCCCTTGTGTTCATTACAGATTCAAGGGTTGCTCTACCTATGCAGGGATAAAAATACCCAAGTACTGCAGCAAGATGTATTGCAGGTGGTGTTTGTCTAGGCATGAAGAAAATTCTCCCTTACTCTGGTCTTTCTGGAATGTGGAGAAATTGTGAAGAAAGATTTGCTCTGTTGCAAAGTATATGTCTACATAAGTATTAATGGTAGTCCATTATGAAATGTAGAAGTAAAGGAAAAAAGAAAGGCAGTAGGTGAAATTGGATACCATGGTTCATTGTACTATACAAGCCAAGTCTATTGTTGTCTGACTTTCTCACAGCACGATTTCTTTTTGGTTTTGTTTTTTTTTTTTATAAGATATCTCCCAGATCCTTTATTGACCTTTCAAAGGAAAATTCCTTTGCACATAAATATCCTTTTTAATTCGCTGACCAAAAAGGTGTTGCATAGTTGTAAAGAAATAAATAAAACCAGACAAATCTTAAGTTAAGCTGTTTGAAATCCTGTTTTCCATACATCTGGAAAACTTTTCTTTTTGCTACTGCTTTTGATGCTGGAATTTTGTGAGGTTTTTCAACAATACTAGGAATGATATAAAAAAAAAAATCATAAACCAAGAAACATTCTAGGTATTAAAATAGACTGAAAAGGTTTTAATCAGCTGGATATAAGTATTTTGACTTCCTCATAAAAGAAAAATATTGAATCCATTATTTAGAACTCAGTCTACCCTTTAGATCATGCAAGGTGTTCCATTTGGGAGAAAAAGTTAATTTGTTTTAATATCTGTTATTTTAAACTAATGGAAAAGCTATTTAGCCTTATTTTCTTGAATGACCCTATTAGCTTAAAATGTGTTGAGCCGGGCTTCCATTTTTAAAATGTAAACACCCAACACTAATATGATTCCAAAAGTAGAATTTGAAACTTGTTGGACTGAAGAAGACAAAATCCATGATGTCAGACTTCTCTAAGCAAAGTTGCTCACAGAAATGTTTTGAGGTTTGATATGACTTATAATGGTTTGTAGAGGCAGTGTTATCAATACAGTGTCATCTGACCTTTTCTCTTGCCTTGAGACACTGAAACAGTATTAGAACGCTTTAACTATATGTGCTTTTCTAATTTGTATGCTTTCTGATGAAAGGTCTCAAGCCTGTGTGATTTTTTATTTATTTTTTTTTTCCCCCCACACTAGCATTGTTGAAAGTACGTAGTGTGGTCAGTACCACGTTCAGCTGGTGCTGACTCTCTAGCCAGAATGACTTGGAAAGCATGAGGGTGAGCCTGGAACATGGCTTAACTTCATGGTGGCCTTGCTGTCATCTAGACTACCTCTGGAGTTTCCTTCCAATCGATGTGATTCTGTATTCTCTGCCGAGCTGCTGTGGCTTATATGTAAAATGCTTATTCAGTGATAATTAAAACTAAAATCAATCATACTAAATCATAAAAGTTAAAGAAACAAACAAAAAATCCCTGGGGCAACTTATTTCCCCAGAGCATGCATTGAAAGAGACCCTAGCTTTACTTAGTTGTTTTTGTTGTTTGTTTGTTTTTCCCCCGAAGTGTTTTTTGTTTGTTTTTTTTAGCTATTGAACATAGTAGCAATTCAGTACTTAAACCATGTACATCAAGTACCATGTAGAAGTGCTATTTTAGTGCTTGGCTATTGTCTAGGGAACTGCATAGGCTAAAGCTGCTACTGTGTCATGTGTTCAGGAGTAAATAGTGCTAAAAATACTAAAAAAATGTGAGGGAGGAAAAAGGGGTCCTCAGTCTACCCCTTACCCCAGGATATTTTTGTGGGTTACAGGTATATGAAGTTCTCATTTTCTTGGTACACAGTTTAAAGAAATTAAAACTAAAATAGAAAACTGTAAGGAAAACTTGACTTGTGGAATTGTTGTCTTAGTAAGGTTTGGTGTGTAGCAGGTTGTAGAAAATACTGGAAAAGGAAACAGTTATAAACTAAGGAATTTTCAGGTTGTGAGATTGTCATCGTAGCCAAGTGTAGATGCAGTTGTATCACGGATGGCCATGTCCGTGTCTCAGTGAGTCTGCTGAGGAGCGTTTTTGTCCCAAATGCTGTTGATTTGGAATGTGCAGAAAGTGTGCAAAAGGAAGTGATTTTTTTTTAATTAAAACTTCAATGAAATTAATATTAAAGTTTTAATCAAAGTCTGATTATTAATGACTTGCAACATATTTTTTTATGTACGTTGCCTATTCTGTGTCAGATTTGTAGACAAATGTGTTTCTGAAGATCAGGGTGTTGCTTGGGTACCTGTTTCTTATTCCTTCAGCTTTCCTGTTCTGAAACTGGGAATGACAGACATTAAGACCTAGGCTGTGGTGTTAACACATTTCTGTACAAGTTTGGAGTCAAACCTTGTGGGAGAAGACTGTTTTGTGGAATTGCCAGACTAGTTGAAAGCTATAATATGTTGGGTCATTTTGATTAATTTCAGGTAAGCTGAAACCTTTGGCCACTTTGTGTTCTTGACTCTGAGTCCTTAGCTCTTGAAGTTGACCCGGTTGTAGCTCATTTTGTGACCCTTGTTAGCTTTGTTCCTACTCCAAAAAATTGTAGCACAGAATCAGTCCTTTTTTGTGTACTTTTTTTCCCTACCCTTACTTTCACATTACATTACACCTGTGTAAGAGGAACCCTATGTGTGCTGTAATAATCAGTTAGTAGATAGACTGTTCGTGCCTATCTCAGTAGGCCTATTCTAAGGTTTGTTTTCAGTACCAAGATATTCTGAAGAGAAACGACCACAAGAGGAATAGGAAAAATAAATTAAAATTCATATTTTTGTACTTCAAACACTTTTGTTCTGGGTAGATGAAAACCAGGTAAATGTAAGTTTCAGAGAAACTGGATTAATATAAAATACTGTACTAATATATGGCTTAAGAAATGTAGGGATCTCTGTCTGCTAAAAATGGAAATCACATTTTTGTGTGGCTAGCCCATCCACTCAATGATACTTGTCAATGATACTTGTCAGTATCTACCTATGTACAGGTATCTCAATAAAAAAGTATTATATTCTGTATGAAATGCCTTTTTATGTGTCAGGTTTTTTTCTCTCTAATTGCTTTTTTTGTTAGGAATTTGAGACTTTAATTTTAGAACTTTGTGGGGAGTGTGAAGAATTTTCTGTAACAGTAGGTGTTTGTCTCTTTGTTTAGGCACGGTTCTGTCCTTTCTTTCTTCCCTCTCTCTCCAAAGGAGAACATATTCCTCTTGTTAACAGTTGGCTTTTAGTTAATTGCATGATACTAAAAGGTAAACTGTGGAAGTTCCAGAAGGTATTAATTCACACTGGGAATCAGAGTTGCATTGGCTGCAGTAAGACTAACAGCCTCAGCAATGAATCGTTGCTGTACAGCTCTCAGTCCAGCCCATGCTTTGTGTATGAGCCGATCAAGTTTAAGCCTTCATACCTTGAATCAAATTAACGAGGAAAAAAAAAAACCTTCAGCGCTGCTTCTTTCTGGGTGAGGTTCTTGAAAAATTGCTGTATTCAGATTCCACTTTTACAGTTACTGGCTGGGTTTAAACCACAACTATGTGTTTCTGTACTGAGACTTTCTCACCTGGGTGGTCTAATAAGCAATAGATAGTTATAAACATACACATTATAACATTTGCAAACACACGAAATATTGATCAGTTTTCACAAAAAGATATTTCATTTTCTAACATTTTATTAATCTATTTTGACTACTCAAGATAACTTGCTCTCCTCCTAAGAGGATGCAAATTTTCAGGAAATTCCATCTTTCAGGAGGTTCTCCTTAACTAGTGCCATGTGCAAGCTAGAATTTTTAGTTAATCTATCTTGTCTCAACTTTTAAAAATAAACCCTTCAGCATTTCTGCAGATGCCTGAGCATCTTCTGTCTATGATCTGTGCTTCCCCACCCCCCCCCCTTTTTTTTTTTTTTTTTTTTAGTTCTGGATAGGAACTGTGGAATTTGACAATTTCTATCTTCAGTACAAGTTAAAATACCTACAGACTGTTTCGGTCTGCTTTGACTCCACTAGGCTGACTGCCAATCTTTGTTCTCAGATAAGGTATAGACTCCATGACTACGTCCATACAGCCTTATGACAGGCAGCCATAAGAGCGGCTGTGAGAACAGCACCGTCTGCGATCTGTTCATTTTCTGTTCCTGTGACTGCTTTGGAAAGCAGACTGCCTGCAGTCTGCCAGTCTGAAAATCCTGGGCAGCATTTTAAGCTACTGAACTGTACAGCATGCGGAGCTGGCAGGCATGCTCAGGCAGGTGACATCCTCTGTGGTCCCAAAGGCATTCTCCAGCTGTATTTTCAAGTTGCCTGCCTAGAGATCTGAGGGCTTGTCATTTCTCAAGAGAACATGCTCGGTAGGTGTCTGTCATCATGACCTTTGTAAGACAAGGTGCATGCTCGTTGCTAAGTTTGTCCCGATATTTCCCAAAAAATGATTTGGTTTGATGTGTTTTGTTTTGCTTGTTTATTTTTTTCCCTCTGAGCCCAGATCCCCTTTCAACCACTGAAGATTCTGATGACTTTGTAGGGTACAGACAAAACCTGATGTATAGTTTAAGTCCCTTTCCTTCTGTTTTAGTATCACTGCTGATGCGCTGATACTTGAAGGGAGCCTGCATTGCTGTAAGGTTCTGTTTCACACAATAAACTTGGTACCTTGTCAACACAGGAGAAAAAACAGAAATCCCATGAATCTCATTTTCCTGGGATTTATTACCACTAGGAATAATTAAAACACCTTAAGAATATTTAGTTAAGCTTTGACTTGAAGTAACTGCTTGTATGCTTCTCTTTTCAGACTGCTCAGCGTAATGTGTAAATTTTCCTTGGAGCACAGTTCCGTCTCATTTCATGTGTTATGGATACTTTATTTCACCAAGTCAGGAGAAGCATTTTAATCTTCTGACACTCTGCCACAAGGCAAGGTGTTTCAAGAAAATGTTACCTGTTAGTGTTCCAACAGATAAAAAACAACACCAAAACCACAGTGAATCCATAATAAGCTTTTATTAGCTTGACCTATTTAGCGGTTTTTCATCCTTTTGTGACAATTTCTGTAATAGAGATTAGAAGTGCCAGTTTGTCACCATGGAAATGATAAAGCAATTACACAGCCCTTTAAGGCATTGTATTTTGAAATTTTATGTTTAATGCAAGACTTCTAAGCTTAAAAAATGGGAAGGAATTTCAGAAGTATTTCCACAATGGTCTGAGGTTTTTCTGGGGAACTTTTTTCTTGCATTTCCTGTTTTTTGTCACAGGATGGCAGCATGAGTAAGACCCTAAGAAGGTATAGCGGCGAGTCCTTTTTGACATGTTTTAAAGATTCGTATAGGGTTAGCTTTGTTGCTCTTCAAGGGGAGGGATCAGATATAATTTTTGTATCCTAATGACTCTGAATATCTAAGTTTCCAATGCTTGTACATTGTCGTATAATGCGTATAATTATGAAAAGATGAAGTAGATAACCACATCTTTTAAATGAGAAGTTTTCCATTCATATCATGCTTTTTAAATAGTACCAACAAGCATGCTTGTATGTAATTTGGAAATCTCTTTTTTTTTTTTTTGTGGTTACTGGCTTACAAACTTCTGGTTTGTAAGCGTATTTCATAAAATATACACCTGAACCTGAACCAAATGCCTGGATCCATAAACTCTGGAGAAGCTTAGCTATTCTTAGAACTTTGTAGGCCAAAACCATTTTTAAATGAGTTATTTGATCATTCATTTAAGCAGATCCTGGTAAGAGCTCTCAAAATCACTGGTTTGTGTAGGGCAGCTACTACTGCTAGACAGCCTCATGTCATGTGCAGTGATTGTATCTCAGAAATATACTATGAGCCTGTAAATCTTCTCAGCTGAAAAGGCATGTCTTTTTCAGATCAAGTGGTTCTTGAACATGTACATATGTGTTCTGATTTGTACAAAAATTATGGATTGACTTTTTTGCCACTCATTGCCATAATCTTTGAAACTGCTGGCTTAACGTGGTAGAGGAATGGAGGGAAGCTGACTTCTCTTCATGACCTAATACTTCTAGATTTTACCTCTGTTACTTAAATCTAAACTCTTCAAGTTTAACAGCCTTAGTTTCCTCTGAATTATATTCTCTGCAGTTCTTGTGTCCTGCTTGACTGATATGTTTAGGATCTTTATAACTGAGTATTCAGACTCTCAACACTTGTTCCAACTTTGGGAGATATGAATAAAAATATGTTCCTCCTGAAAACTCTGCACTGTGGACTGAATTCTCCCTGTTGCTATAGATGAATTTAATACAAAGATCCTAGGATGCATCTTCAGGGCAAAGTGCTATGCATTTATGGCTTGGGTACAGAGAGTGGTCTGGATTCATCTGTGCCAAAAGGAAGCAATTTCAGTCTGAAATAAAAATGACATTTAACATCGTGGTCATACAACTTCCAGAATAGCTGTGGCAGTTACTGGTTCAGCAACTAAGCATTTTCAATGTTATGTCCACAAACAGGAAAAATAGACTTGTCATCTTGTGCAACCTCTTTTCCCTTCCCATGATGTTTTGAATGAATCTTCCTCTCTTTTTTCTGAGAAGCTTGGAGGTATCTTTAAAAGAAAACAAAATGAACCTTTTTTTCTTTCTGTTTTTGGCTGAGGGCAAAAAGTGTTGATACATTTTGGAAATGGGTTACAGTAAGGAAGAAAAATATGCAGAATTTTGGTGCATGATATGAAGAAACAACTCTGGTTGTGTAGTTCCTAGTATTTATTTATTTATGCAAAATAACTGTTTTCCCAGATAACTATTAGCAGTAAAAGCAGCATGGAGTGATGCAATAGATGGAGAGGCATTTCTTTTCTTTTTTGTAGGATCAAGACTTGTTATTATAGGGCATTGTCAATAGAAGGGGGGAATCGGTGAAGGGACATCAGACTTCCCGAGTTTTGGGTGACACATGTGCTAATGTATCACTTAGTGTGATTCTGACTATGTAAACTCTCTCTCCTTGCAGACTTCTTTCCTGTCACATCTTCAATTGCCCCTGCAGATAATTCTGCTATAAACCACTTGTCATATCCTCTCACATAAAGTTACATCAAGCACAAAGCTAACAATGTCTTTGATCAATTCTGTGGTGTTTATTAGTCACTCTCCTTTTGGGAATTGCTGGGCCCTTTTGAAAGCATCAAAGAATTCTACAATAATCTCCAATCCTGCATCAAACCAAGATGCCTGTTCAGTTGAAGAGGGCTCTGCATTATCCCTCCAGATGCCATCAGTGCTCATTCCGAGTCTACTGGAGAGTTTATCAAACAGTAGTATAGTGCTTCTCTGCTGCTGCTAGAGATCTAAGCAAACTTGCTCTGTCGTGCTTCCAGCTGCCAATAATTTTTAGAGGCTTTAACCATACTGCTCACTATGCAGATTTAAATTTACAAACTCTATTACTTTGTCCATTTTATTCTGTGAGTGGTTCATGTCCTTCCTATTCATTTTCTGTGTATCAAGTGTTATTTCAGCTCTAATTTGTTTGACATTCTCGCTAGTAGTATATTTGTATTCACAGAAAAACATGTGAACAATTTCATCTATTGATGCTGTACAATGTGTCTATTAGATATACAAGTAGCAGTTGAATATATCCCCCAACCATTGTTAGGCCTCTTCAAATGATAATGTGGCCACGTTCCTCGGAGGCTGATGCAGCATAAGAATGAGTCTGCAATCTTCAAGAACCTCTGTGTTGTGCTAGCAGTGACCAGAAATTGAAAGTAATCACTTCCATTACTTATGCAGTGAATAGCAGAGAATATGTGTGGTTTCATTATGCTCATCAGTTTCACTTGTAGATCACAGCCATTAGGGAATCATACTATTGCAGTTCAACAGGTTCTGGGGAGCTGGTCCCTTTTCCCATGAAAGTATCGTGAGCAGAAACAGAGCGAAAAGTATTTGACCATTCTCCATATATTTCTACGTGAAGAAGTGTAGAATCAACCAGAGAGTGAGTTTTAAAATCTCTAGTTATTCTATACCAGCTCCTTCACTGAAAATGGTTTTGTACAGTGCAACTTATTATGCAATGATAAAAATAGATGCACAAATATTCTTACTCGCTTCTTTTTTTACAGAGCTATTTCTGTATATTTGGAAGAAGTATGAATATAAGGAGATTTGTTTTCCATATCCTAGGAAGGAGAAATTATGCTTATTTTGTGCTTTTTGGTTAAAGGTTCTAACAGTAATAAGTGATATTACATAAAGGGATCTCAATGTAGCATAACTAGAGAGCTGCAAAGTCGATGTTCTAAGAGCCCCTTGAAGGCAAGAACTAAGAATTGACAACTCGTTAACGCTTATTTCCTGAGCTGAATTTTAGGCAAGTCTGCGTCTTTTATAGAAGCAACTGTACAGAACAGCAAGCATGTGGGAGTCCTCACAGGATCACAGCGTGCTGCTACCAGTAATCTCTCTGAAAAAATAGTAATGAAACAAGATGGAAAACAAGTATCTGCCAATGATATATATGCTAGTGAATGAACTACTTGATATAAATAGTTCAACTACATCACAGTTGCAAAATGGAACAAAATCAACTGAAGAGGAATGTTAATTGGGCATCTTTAGGCTTATGTAGCCTCTCACTCTTCAGAGGGAACTGGGGAAATTCATGACGCAGAGTTCTTGATATTTTTGCCTTGATGTGATTCTGGCTTAGTGTAGTCAATTCAGAAGCACAAACTCCTGAAGGCACTTATAATTTAAATTTACAAGGTAGAAAAATACTAATGGAGAATATAAATTTGTGGGTGACTGAATATTGAACTTTGTCACACTGTTTTGGCTGAAAAAAAAAAAAAAAAATCAAACTGATATTGCAAACCACCTGAATATGACATTTTTCACATCAGCTGATGACTGGAAAACTCTGTACTTGAGTTGGTTACTTCCTTTCCTTAAAGTGGGGTGTTGAGCTGTAAAGTGGGCTGTGACAGAGAGCAATAGAACTGACAGCGTTTGTCTTTTCAACAAAAAGCAACCAAATATTGTCTTCAAGTGTGCTCCAGGTAGATTCCATCCACAAGTACTTTGACTAGAATATGTAATTCTAAACATTCTATATGATTCCAAGGAAAATTATTGACTTTGAATTTGGAGAGCAGCATTTTCATTTCAATTAATTGAGATTAATTCTATAATATCTGCTCTGTAGTTGGTGATGTCCAAGATACACACTGTTGCTAGTTGGCACCTATAGAGAACAAGACTTTATTCTAGGTTAGCAATTAATATTGTAACTTTGGTGTAACTACCAGGTTTATGTTTTCTTTGGCCTATAGCTCTTTGCTTCCGTACCTGCCTCCATTGGCATGTTGAGGTTTTGTTTTTCTGATACTGTGTAGTGAATACCCAGATAACATGTACCCTATGCTCTTTCTAAAAATAGATCCCTCTGCAGGAGAGTAACTTAAAACATTTGAAATAATTTTCATGCCACTTCCCCCCAGTGAAAAGTATTTGTGTGAGTAGTTTGGCATTTTGCAGTAGGGGGAACTGGATGGGAAAGGGGAAGAAGGAAAAGAATGGATTTTTCAAATGCCTAGGCTACTGGGAGATGGAAACCACAACAGTATATCCTCTACTTTGAGAGTTAGAACTGAGAAGCAAGGCTTAATTGCAAATTTCCAGCTACATCTAGGCCTGTTGTTCTGGCATTCTTATTGAGGACAGTTATTAGCTGAGGACAGTTATTAGATGAGGACAGTTATTAGATGAGGACAGTTATTAGATGTTAAGGAAACATTTAGTATTCTGTCAGAAAATCAGAGGCAGACAATTTTACAGTCAGGTTAACTTATGGAAAAAATGAGAAAGTTCCTTTTCACACAGAATGAAACAGTGGACTGTTGCTAGTCTGCAGTCCAATGAAGGTGCACCTTGTTCACTGGTGAGGTTGTGACCAGCTGGTGAATGCTCCTTGAATATTCCATTTCCCTGAATAGCTTTACAAGCCCTAAAGCTGAAATGAGTAAAATATATTTGTTACCTATTACCTCTTATTTTTAGTTTTAAAAATAAAAAACTGAAAATTGACTCCTTGGAGGACAGAGGAAAACAAAGCTCCATACCTAGTGAGATTTATGTTCAGGTTAATCTTAAAAAGTAAATGAAATATCTTAGAAGTGCTCTCCTGTGTTTTCAGGGGCAGTTAGTTGCTATAACTAAGAGATTCCCTTTTGATGTGTAAGTATCTGTCTTCCTGGGTTGCATTGGTTTCTACACTAAAGATTTACTGAACATTCTTCCTGAAATATATGAAAGATTACTTCATGTTAGAGAGGATTGACATCTGGTTACAAATTAGAAAATGGGATCATCTGTTCAAAGAGAGTTATTAATGAAAACAGTGTGACAACAATATTTTTCATATTGAAAAATGTTAGAGGTGAAAAATGACACAGTGAAAACACCAAATTTTCTTTTCAGATTTCTACAAACATATTGTGTTGAAACATAGAGTAGAAATTTAAATCTTTGGTACAAAGTGATCTGAAAAGTATGAATGGTCCTTCTAATGCTTATATTTCTAAACAGAATTTTGTTTTTAATATCGATGATTATAGTTATTGTTAACTGTGTTTTTGTTTGCCTAAGACTGTCTCCTTATTTTACTAGATTTATTTTTCTGTAATCTCATGAGATAAATGTCTTTCATAAATTTAGAAACACAGAATTGAAATATTCTTCAGTTAAATCCAAAGAATATTTTTAAAGGCTAAAATTCTAGTTCTGGAGTAGCTGAATGCAAATAAAGTGTTTAAACTTACTGGAGTTTGTTGCTGAACATCAAAAGAAAGATTAACTTTCTGTGGATACAAGTACATTATATTTATTTTGTATGTACGTTGTGTACAGCTTTGTTTAACGTTTTGCAGTCAAACATACCATTTGGTGATTTTAATTTTTTTTGTGTTTGACGATGTATGAGTGGTGAAAAAGATATAAGAAATAAATGAACTGCTGTAAGGTAGGCTATTACTGTGCAACAGAGCAGATTACATGATATGAGAGATTTTGCATAAGTTCTAGTACTTGCTGTTCCCTTCTACACCTGGATCCAGATACAATAATGACTTTTGTGATTAGTAAACTTTTCTCAAATCAGATTTTAGAGTATGCAGAGTACTAATGATGCCATTCTGAAAAAAAAATGGAGAAACAGCCTTTTAAAGCATTTATGGACTTCTTCCAAGGATACTGAAGTCAGTAAAAATCCGATGGGCTTTGCATCGGATTCTTAAATTTTCTGTCAAGTTCAAGGTTTGCTTGATCAAAATGTTATTTGATTTGAATTACTGTCTTAGCATGCTTGGCTAGTCAAAAAAAAGTTAAAAATGGTGGAGCAGTTCCTTTTTGTGCTGTTTAGGGTAATAGCACTGAATTGCCATCTCTGGATGGATACAGTCCATAGTCATTAACTACTGGATAGACGATCTAAAGTGCAGAAATGAATGCAATTACTGTGCATGAATATAGTCTGTACTGACCATCTTTTATTCCAAAGGGCAAACTCAAGGTTGAAAAAGTCCCTTCTTGGTACCATGTGTGTCTGTTTGTCCCAAGGACCATTGGCAGGTTTCTTTTATCTTGTTCATTTGCCCGTATATCCCATGAAGGATTACAGCACTAAGTTATACTTTGCACTCAATACTATTAATCTTAAGTGGGTAATTTAACTTATTATAGGTTATTAGCTGTTCACCTTGAAAACCTGTAAATAAAAATGAAACATATCTTGATATCAAGCATTATACATTGAAAATGCGGTGGTTAAATTCAGTAATTAACAACAGAAAGGAGACAATGCTGGTCAAAGCATTGTTTTAGATCAGCTGTTTTGTTAGTAACTGAAGTAAATCATAAAATCTTACGCCCTGGTAGCTTGAAGGAGTGTCTTCCCACTTTTTTTTTTTTCTCATCACCATGTGCATAAAGATGTTTTAGGGTTTGTTTAGCAAGTGGACACCCCCCCATGTCCATAATTCTCCTTAGTTTATCTTACTATTGTATGTTGGATTCTGGAAACTAAAACATTTAATTCATCAGACTGCTAGGGAAAGAATTGTTGGCTTTTATGTGTATTTCTTTGTGGGTAAAGGAAGTGTTTAGCATCATCATTATCAATCTCCAAAATATTCTTAGGAAAGAATAAATTAGGATTATGTACACCTGATATGCCAATTGATTCAAGGCATGAAAAGGCCATTCTGATGAACTTATTAATTTATTAATATGGCTGATAATTAAAAAAGGGACCTCTTCTGCAAAAGATGGTCTTTGCATTAAAAAAGTATTTTAAAACATATGTTTTTAATCATTTTACAGTTAAATCTTTTTGGACTAAATTTTTTGAGGTTTTTATTTAGATCTAGAAGCTTCTTTTTTAAACCGAATTTAAATTTGGATTTTTTCTTTTGGTTCTAAATGAAAATCTTGAATTATCAGGTTTTACTTTTTCTCTTTTTGTAGTTTAATTTCTGTCAAACTCATGTCTTTCACATAATTTAAATTCATGAGTTCTGATAATTGTGATTATACATGTCTTTCAGTTGTAGGGTATGATGTTTTAGTGTCTTGGAATGACTTTATGATGAAATAACTCTTCTACAGTTATTTTTTCAGTATGTGAGAGGAAAATAATGTTTGCTTTTAAGGGTGGGCATTTTTGATTTTTTTCTCTTTTTTTTGGAGGAAAGATGATACATACAAAGGAGGTATAGCCTGGTGCTAAACCTCCACCCCCCCCATGAGTTCTTTCCCCTTAGAGGCATGGACTTTTCTTGATTACTTCTCGTCATGATATATTTTGTCTTGAGACAGAAAAACATAAGATCTCTTGTTGATGTTACGGCAATGATGGAAGTTAGTGGATACCAGCTTCAGCTAGAAGGATTTTGTAGAAGTTATTTATTTCAGGTCATTAAATTTTTTCCTTATCTGTCTTGTGGATATGGGCACATTCATGTTTGTAAAGTACTTTCTGAAAATTGAAGGAAGGTGCTGGAAAAGTATAAAGTGCATCTATTCTCATGTTCTCTGCCATAGTCTTAGAAAGGGTTTAAACTTAAAAGCAGTCTGTTAGGATCAGTTCTGAGAATGTAACAAAGGGTTTCAGCTCATTTCACATGGTTCAAAATTTGAAAGAGGCTTTTTAAATCAATTGTATTTGCAAAGCTGTACTTAACCATATTTGTTTGCTGTCTTTTTTTACTAGGCCATAAAATTTTCTTTCACTGTAGATAGTTGACATACTATTTAATTTTTTGAAGTGTACAGAAGGGTCTGTCATCACTAATAACTAAACTCCAGCTTCTCACAAAATGTTATTGTCCTGAAAAGCTGTTATTGCTGATTGATACCATTCCATTTCTGTAACTTTTTTTTTTCTTCTACATTTCTGAATATGTTCAGGCCTTTCCATGCTGAATAGCCTGACTTGTGTGTGTGATATGGGGATGAGAAGCACCCAAAGTTTCCCTGATACTTATTGCTCATTTTTTTTCTCTTTGGAAAGAAGCTCGTGGTTATTAGAGACAGGCAGTGACCTTGTGCTCCAAGCCTAGTATTTCGTACATTATAGATCAAGATACTGTTTTAAGTTTTTTTTTGTTTTTTGTTGTTTTTTTTTTCAGGAAACACAGTGGGACTGTGTTTAAAGAACATTTTGTGTAGATATTATGGGAATAAAACTGATTTTGCAGCACAGGGTATTGGAGAACCCAGGGGAACATTGTTGACATTGAGGATGGATAGTTGCAGAATACAGGAAATGTAACTTGAAATTGCAGGGCAGAATACAGATGGTTTGTTTGGATTATTCCATTTGTCAGTGTTCATCACTTGCTAATGGAATTATATTCTTTCTGAATATACATATTTGTATATTTCTAAGCAAGGCCTGTGATACAGTGGTTGAACTAACTTGTTATAGCAGCTGAAGTACTTCAGACATTTGAGGATAGCATTGTAATAATTGGATATTGTTGAACCAACTTCAATGGAAGCAACCTTTAGTAAGGTACAGGTAGCTCTGCCAGGGATAACAGTTCTCAAAATGTTATTTCTGTGGTACTATGTTGATTTGAGTTGGAAAGAGCTTCTATGCCTCTCCCTTAGTAGGGGTTCTTAAAGCTTATCTGGAATCAATTAGTAATTTCCCCCCTAAATATTCTTCTCCAAAATGCATTTATGCCATTTCATCCTACTTTTGTTCTCTGTGATGCATATCAGAAACTGGTAAAGTTTGCAGTTTTTGATGATAAGTAACAAATCTTTGCTAGGGCAAAAGCTTTTTAAGCATTTAATGCTATATGTGCGGAGAATGTTGCAGCTGAAAAATCTGAGGACTTTTACTCTAGGTCATGAGGTTGAGACTTCTTAAAGAAGTCTAGCACAATTTTAATAGTTCCTAGGACAATCACTGGTTACTTTATTCTTGCTGTTCTTAAAACTCAAATCAATCTATCTTCCTTTTAAAAAGAAAATGTGTGGATGCATAGATATATTTTTTTTTCCCCTAATTTCTTGATGTAATGTTGCTATTGTTTCTTAAATTTTAA
The DNA here is from genome assembly GCF_034619465.1 of Leptosomus discolor. Classification (NCBI taxonomy): domain Eukaryota; kingdom Metazoa; phylum Chordata; class Aves; order Leptosomiformes; family Leptosomidae; genus Leptosomus; species Leptosomus discolor. The sequence continues at coordinate 15,280,851 of NC_141399.1, forward strand.
TGTCTAATCTCTGGAAAAAGGCAGGGAAGTGTATGTACCACTGGAACACCAATAGAACTTAAAGCAGCACCTACCAAGAACTACTGCCTGTTTTCAAACTTTCTCACTTATCTCTTGTTGTATCAGCTGCTGAATTTGATTTGTAGCATGGAGATACAGTACTGCCTGCACACATCAGACATTCTGTATTTGGTCATAATCATGGTGCTTTTGTCCTGTTCCAGTCTTGGGTTAGTATTTTCTGTTGTCCTTATTTCTTTACTGTTTGCTGTATAAGTGAGACCCAGGCAAATGTTGACCATGTGCAGGAAAAAAATTATGCTTATTTTATGTGATATTTTAAATCCTTCACTATTTATTTCTGGATTAAAGATATCCCTTTATAGAAATGGAAATAAGGTCTAGCAGCTCAGTTGTATTGTGGACAGAGTTGGTCAGCTGCATGAGTTAGTGAATGAAAAGATGAAAGAATTCCAAATGAGCTTAAAAATATCACTGCATATTACTTCAGCCCTTCTAATTTTTGAAATTGTCATCTTTTACATTTAAAAATTTAATTGAAACAGTACTTTTCCTTAGGATGACATATTCTAGTGTATTCTTAAATTTGAAAGTTTTAAAAAGAGGATGGTTTTCTTTTGTGAGCTCAATATTACTACTGAAAGCAATAACGCCTTCAAGGAATATAGTTAAATGGGATAATATTCATGTGACCAAGACCAATTTTAAATGTGCAGTTGAATATTATGCCTTACAATTGGAAAGTAGCATAATACAGAAATTGTGCAATCCACCAGTATATCCTAATACATTCAGTATGACCTTGTTCATGTATCTACTACTTTAGACTTAGAGTCCAGGAGTTTGATGAAAAAAATAGTGGAGTGCTACATTACTATTCTGCTAAATCACAGTGTTTGCTTTGTAACATTGAGTTGACACTTGCAGGCTCTGATACAAACAATGTTGAGTTCAACAAATGACATGATCAGTCTTGATATCTGCCTTTTTATAAAAAAATCAACAAAATTAGCTCTCAGGTGAGGAAAAATTCAGTCTCTTGGGAAATTATATCTCTTAAAAGGATACACTACTACTGATGTCATGGAAGGGACAATGTGCTATTTTCTTGTCTCTCACTGGTCCCTCTGATTCCCTTTACCTATAAACTTACAGCAAACAGTAAGTTTAATAGTGCAACCGAGACATAGAATCAGCTTTATGCAGAGTGGAAGTCAAAAGTGGCAAAGAGGACAATAAGAATTGCTGGGAACAGAACAGAGAATGAAACAAAATATTATGCTATGCTATTAATCCATATTGGACTCCAATCTTGAATAAAATACGCAGTGCTGATTTTCCATCTCAATAAGATTACAATAGAATGAGAAAAGGTAGAGGCAAATCTTTAATATGGTGAGATGAACAGGACACCTTTGTGGGGTAAAATTAAGTTTAGCATACAAAAGAAATACAGGAAGAAAGGATAGTTTGAAAGCTTTCCTATCATCAGTGATTTTTCACAGAAGTGATTGAGAAACTATCCACAGGTTCTCTTACCAGAAGAGTTGAAGAGCATCGTGTGAAGCTCAGTTAAATGTTTTGATATAAAGGAGATGCTGTGTCTGTTAGACATAATCTATGTAATCCATTGTCATGGGATATTGCCAATGCCAAAGAATAAGTTCAAAAAGCAATTAGATAAGTGCACAGAGGAAAGGTTTACCAAAGAGCATTAAAAATTAAATGGATGCAGATGCTAGTTTTGTCTTGAAGTTCTTGCATCACAAATTATTGCGTGCCTAGGAGAATGTATTGGGAGAATATTAACACATACTACTTTCATCTTTTTAGCATGTTATTTAAGCATCTGCTGGTGGACACTGTATCAGTGAATACTGCGTTCATCCAGTATGACTGTTCTTGTGCTCATACTGATTATCTTTAGGCTACATAAAGAATACCGTGTTCGTTTATGCTAGTTATGGGTGACAACATCAATTGTGATTGCTTCAGGGCATGAACAATAAAGGAGTCTAGGCATAACTTCCTGTGCTTGAACAAAACCAAACCCATGGTGTGTCATTGTGTCTTTTATTTATAACTTTACTGTTGTGCTTGTGTGTATTAGCTTGTTGAATACAGTGTACAACTTAAGCACTGAATTATAAGTTTTGATAATGTTCTAGTATAAGTAGTTTTTGATTGCTGTACTTTAGACTAGAGGAATGATTTATTTGTGTTGTTTATCTCTTGAACTGTATGTGGCATCTTTAACACACGTAAAAGGAAAAAAAAATAAGAGGTATTGCCTCTTTGCTGCCAACTGTCAACTGCACCACACTATTTCTTATTGCTACATCAAGTAACTTGATGTGTTGTTTTGGATTATATTTGTTAGTTCAATTACTTTTAAATTCCTTGATAAAATCATTTGTTAATGTGACTATTTGGAAAGGTCAATTAAAATTACTTAGCCTTAGAGAAATCAATTGATATCTGAATAACTGTTTGAAGACAGCATTAAGTGCTGATTCACTGAGAAAACGATATGCCATTAGATTTGGAACTCTGTCTACAGGAGCCCCCATCTACAATAAACTTGCATGGGAAACCTGCCCTTGTCAGTTATGCTTACTGAAGCACTGTGAAAGGCATCATGAGTTAAGAGTTCCATGTTTGACTGTTTCTTCTTGTGTCATTTCACAGTAGTTCCGTACTATTCATTGCTTGCAATCATTTTTTTGGTTGTAAAACAACAAAGAAAATTAGAAATATAAGCAGACGTGATAAGTCTTTGATACATAGTTTGTAGTCTGCTGCTCTAAATGGACTGCTTAAATGATCAGATATCAGTAGCTTTATGGTTTTTTCTTCTTAGCTAAAATAGCAGATCTGGGTACAGCTAAACTTAATTTTAAAAGAACATTTTACAATATGTACACCACTGTCTCACCTCTTTTTACTCTTTGTTAATGGTGAAGAGCAGTAAATCGAATTGAAAGAGGGCCGAACAACTGACACTTACAATACTTATGCCATGCTTATTGCGTGAGAAACTAACTGTAGCATCATTAATCAAGCTGTCGAGTACAATATGAAAGTCCTGTATTTCTTACATAAAGAGGAACTCCATGAAGAAATGGAACCCCTGTGATGAATAGACACTGGACACCAATTACTGTGGTGCTATTAATCATTATAACCATAGTTATCATAGACTAGGGACTATGAACTTAGACTTCAGTGGGGAAGAAGTGCGCATATGTTCACATTCATATATATGACTTTGTGAGTTTTACAATCTTAAACATTCATTTGATGAGATGACAACTAGAAGTGAATGTTGCCAAGTTAACTTAGAAACACTTATAATGGAAAGTATGATGAATGAGAAATTTTCTTGCCATGCATGCTCTGGGAACACATGCATCATGCTGACTTCACTGTCTCTTGCTGTCGTCTTTATGAGTTCTAATGTTACATTTCACAGAGATTTCTTCTATTAATTCTTAAGATGATTCTCTTGTTTCTGGAGTTGGAAAACTTCTCATTGTTTGAGAAAAAAGGATGTACTTGCAAATGACAAGAATGGGATGTAATATGTAAAGAATATATGTTCCAATGGATAAGGAGAAGTCTGTGCACATCTATTTAATAAATCTGTATAACTTTAATTTCTAACAAATTGTTTTCCTTGTATGGTAGACATCATCGTGACCTACATAGTTTTTCACATAAGTTTACTGGAATTTTCTGCAAATAGTTCTGTGGCAGATGCTTTTTCACAGAATCATAGAATAATTCAGGTTGGAAAAGACCTTTGAGATCGAGACCAACCATCAACCCTACTCTACCAAGTACACCCCTAAACCCTATCTCCAAGCACTGCATCTAAATGACTTTTAAACACATTAAGGGATGGTGACTCAACCACCTCCCTGGGCAGCCTGTTCCAATGCCTGACAACCCTTTTGAGGACAAAATTTTTCATAATGTCTAGTCTGAACCTACCCTGGTGCAGCTTGAGTCCGTTCCCTCTTGTTCTATCTTAAATTATCTGTGAGAAGAGACCATCACCTACCTCTCTACAATGTCCTCTCAGGTAGTTGTAGAGAGCAATAAGGTCTCTCCTCAGCCTCCTTTTCTTAAGGCTAAATAGCCCCAGTTCCCTCAGCCATTCTTCATAAGACTTATTCTCTAGGCCTTTCACCATATTTATTGCACTTCTCTGCACTCTCTCCAGCACCTCAATGTCTTTCTTGTATTGAGGTGCCCAAAACTGAGCACAGTACTGTTTCCTGTAATTCCTAGAGCTTTCTGTATGAAATCAATTGGCTTAATGGATTTAATGTGAGTTAAAAATCCCAACCAATGAAACATACAAAGAAAAACAACCCCCCCCAAAAAAAAAGAAAAACCCAAGAAAAACCAAACCCCCAAACCAACAAAAAAAACACACCCAAAACTGTAGAGGCAGTGGGTCTCTGAGTACTTTATTGCTGCATAGCACCACTGTAAGGCAGTCTATATTATTAAAATTGTGTAATATGGAAAGTGTACATTTTACTTGATATTGCAAAAAATAATCTGCAGAAATTGCAGATTTTCCAGAAAATGATGTGAAATCTTTAATGTTTGTGGAAAATGAGGTGACTTTCCTCTTGAGTAGGAACAGTACAAACTGGTTTAGAACTTATTCCTATTTGAAAGAGCTCCAAGAAATTATTTGATCTCCAAAACAGAATTAATTTTAGCCTTATGTCTTTTGCTCCAACATTAACTTTTGAAAGCCATTCTCCTGTGTTAATTCCTCTCTCTGAATTTATTCTCATTCATTTCAGATATTTTTAATATTAAAGAAATATAATTATTTGGATGACCAGTGCCACAAACAAAATAGTGAGATTTTAAACTCTCTTCAGTTCATCTGCTTCATCTTTCTCTAACATTTTCATAGAAAACTCTCTGAGTTGTGGCAGAAATCTAAGGCTCAGTTTTACCCTGACATATTCAGAACTGAACTTTTTTTTTTTTTTAGCGGCGTTTGAGTAGAAACCCTGTCTACTGCTTTGCATGTGCTTTTCAAATTATCACTTGAATCCTAAAGAGTTTTTTAGGATTCCTTGTCCTTTTTTTCAGGCTGTTGAAAGCAAATGTTGCCATCTGAATGTTTCACTGCAGAAAGGAAACGAATCACATGAGGCCACTTTGTGAACAATCAACCACGGATGGTTCAGTCAGAGCTGAGCAAAGCCCCAGTCAGAATTAATTGCTAAAATGATATAATTACAGCTGCACTGAATGAGACTAGACCACAGCATCTGTTCCAGCCTCAACTGCATTTATTCTTGCTTTTGGGGGAGAAGTGCAAACTAGGATATATTCTTTTCTGTGCCATTTCATGAATTGCTAAATAAAAGTGGTTATTTAACAGGATATTCTCAAGTGAAATATATATTTTAAAAACACCATATGGTGATACTGTTACTGAAGAAAGAAGAATTATCACTTAAATCCTGAAGGGTTTTTAGGTTTGGTTTTCTTTTCTTGTGTTACAATAAGCTATCTGAAGATTATTTTCTGTAATCATCACAAATGAAAGCAGTAACTTAAAAATGAAAATTCCCTGCATCCTGAGTCCAAACAAATTAATATTTGTTTTATGCATGCGTGAGAAACACTTAGTTTACCTCTAAATAGCAAGTGAAATAGAGCAGAGCAGCGTAGAATGCTTTTGAACCTACAAAGACAGCATGAAGAAACAACTAATATTACCAATAGCAAGACTCTAGTTTTCTTGCTTACTGCATTTTCATAATCTAAAATTGGATTATTTTTATGCATTTAAAGGGTACGAAAGGCAGTTTATAGTCATAACATAAACATTGGTGCGTAAATAGTCTGAGCCCTCCTTTCTGGCATGTAAATGCCAAACTGAAGATATTGACGTGGTCTGCACATCAGTTATCAAATGGCTTTGCTTGTCTGGAACCAAGTTGTGACAGAATCGGCACTCTCTGAAAATTGCCATGGATCGCATACTTAGGAAGGAAATATGTACTGACTTTGGAAAAGTAGCAAGAAGAACTGAAGCTTCAAAATACACACTGAGAAAGGCAAAAGCCACATTTGTGTTCCTTGCTTGTGTGACCAGTCTTGCTGTCCTACTCATTGAATCTATTTCTAGGCTACCAAGCGAGCAATAAGGAAATATATCCTTCTTGCCTGATAGTACCAGTCCTATCAAGCAATCAAAAATTGACAGTCCCCTTAAAACAAGAGATGAGCTTGTGTACTACAGATAGAACCAATGCATCACACCTACTAGTTTTTAATCTTGAGGCTGGCCGATTTTCAGGATTTGCTCTAAAATAATGAAATTGGTATATGTACTTTTCAATTAGAACTCAATTTACATGTAATAACTTCTTTCCCTAGAAAATGCCTTTTAAAAGGCATCAAACATCTTGAGATTTGCAAAGATGAATAAGAAACTTTGGCAGACACTGTTCTGCTATGGAAACTCTGGGAGTTCACTGTTATAACAGAGCATTTATTAAAGCCAATTTACTGTCAAACACTTCAGAAAACATCAAACTTACAATGACTATAAAAGTTATGTTCTAAACTAAAAAACATCTGTCTGCATATTTCAAACATTTAATTCATAAATTGTGTTCTCAGAAATCCTGTCCTCTTTAAGATGTCTAGTAGCATGTTGCTACTGAATCCTTGTTACTCCCTTTGTTATGTCAACATAGCTAATTGTGAGCATGTTTTTTGCACCTATTAGATTTGTTAATATGGTCTGATTTAAATGCTGCCTTTCCTAAAACAACCAGGCAGAATGTGTGAGGCTCTCATTTATTGCAAAGAATCAACTAAGAACTGCAGCATCAGTTCTGTAATTTCATTTACTGCTCTGTCTTGCTAAGGCGGCAGTTTTTTATATTCCACACATATAATAAATGTTGACAATATTTGTCAAATCTTGTTATTAAATGGGACAAAGAGATAAAATTGGATTTCATAATAAAAAGAGCACTCAATCTCATTTAGAATGTATAGTCTTTCTTGCAGCGCCAATCTGCAGAGCTATTTGAATGGTGATGAGTTCTGGTTATATGAGCAAGGTATATTAGTGACTGAATTGTTAACGTGCTTAATTTTCAGCAGCCTTTGTAGATGCATGGTGGCATATTGTGGGTTAGAGCTGTCATCTTATGCATTTGTGATAATTGCTAAAATTATGTTTTAAAGTACTTTCTTGTTCCAAAACTAAGTTTATATTCAAGCATTAACTTCTCTCTCTGCACACTGTAAGACCACATTTATTTATGACCTACTGTTATATAATGGTTAACACAATTTAAACTGAAGTCAGAAAACAATGATTAATGTGATCAGTACCTGAAGGGGGCCTATAAGAAGGCTGGGGAGGGAAGAGACCTTAAGGATCATCTAGTTCCAGCCCCCCTGCCATGGCAGGAACATCTCCCACTAGACTAGGTTGCTCAAGGCTCCATCCAACGTGGTCTTGAACACTACCAGGGATGGAGCATCAACAACTTCCTCAGGCAACCTGTTCCAGTCTTTCACCACTCTTAGGATGAAAATCTTCCTGGTATCTAGTCTAAACCTGCCCTCTCTCAGCTTTCAACCATTACTCCTCGTCCTATTGCTGCAGGTCCTTGTAAAAAGTCCCTCCCCAGCCTTCTTGTAGGCCCCCTTCAGGTACTGGAAGGCCCCTATAAGGTCTCCCTTATAGACTTGAGATTAAACCTTTAGGGCATTTCCATTTCCTTCAGAGTTTGTATGTATCTGTGTGTGTGTAGTTTGTCACGTGAGTGTTCTGTGAAAGAGATCTTCAGCTCATGCTTTGATCCAGTTGTATAGTGTTTGCAATTCTGGATTAATAAAATGAAATATACTCACTGGAGTACTCAAATAACTCTGATATTTTGTCAGATAGAGAACTTTTTTTTTTTTTGATCTCTATTTCTAGTTCTGATATAAATATTTGTCTTAAGGTGACTGAAGACAGATTTGCAAATGTGGCTGGGTGCCCAGTATATATTGGGTACAATAAAGGACTTAGTTCTCCTGCAGCACCATAGCTTAGTTTAGAAGTCCAGAGATGTTATAAATACTGTTTGACCTTTGAATCTCCCTTCAGTTTTCAAGATTCTTCTTTCTGAAGGGGGTTAAACAGCTCTGAACTACATCTTGTCAACGTGTGGCATGTGTGTGATGCTGGAAAGAAGCAATGCAATCAATGTTTTGGAGAGTTATGATGTTTAAACAAATAGTGAAGTTTTTTTTCCGTCTTTGGGATATACATATTCTTACAACTCACAGGTTTTAGGATGCTATTTTTTTTAATAATTTCTGTTGCTATTTTCTTATGCCTGTAACCGTTCTCAGCTTTTTAATTAGTGACTTCATCTCTCTTTAATATAATTTGCATAATTGAATATTGTTAGTTTTTTATATTTTGAATTTATTTTGTTGCACTATAGTTTTAATTATAAATTGATATTTAAACATACTTTCAGAATAGTAAAATAGGTATATTTTTTAAAAAAATTACATGATACTATGTGAGTTGAATCAAAATCCTGCATTAAAGTTCCAATTATTTTCAAAATAAATATTTTTTCCTAAAAAATTAATTTGGAGAAACCAGTTTTTTACCTAAAAAGGGAAAAAAGGTCTTAAAAATATAATGAGGAATTTTGGGTTTGAGTTTGGTCTTTTATGGTATAGGTGTACTTGTATTTCATGGTAGCTGTATGGTTTAATCCTGATATGGACCATATTATTATGGGGGGCAGGGGGGGCAGCCCTGCTTTTCTTCATTTTGGCTTCTTTTAAAATAAATTTTCACTGTACAATAACTTCTATATAAGTACTGATGACCATCCTAGCAGAGACAGTTTCAGGAGCATGTTCCTATCTAAGAGAAGATGCAAATAGATTTGACAAATAGGTTGCAAGTATCTAGAATTTGGAGGAAGCAGCTGCTGTGTGTGGATTAGCTGTTAAGTAATATGATGGTTTTATATACTGTGGAGGAAAAAAACCCCAAACTCTCTTTGAAGACTCCAATTCTAAATCTTCTACTAATCTGCCTGCCCTCATAAGGATTTGAAGGAGAATCGGAGTGCCTTCAAGCCTTTATGCCTCTCTGTGCAGGCATATAGAGGGTTGTCTCGGTTTTTCTCGGTTTCTGTGTCTGTGAGGGTAGAAAGGATATTTTAGAGATGTCTTAGTGTTGCACGAATAGGTATGCTCTTTGTGCGATAAGAGTTGAAGGTTGGTTTTCATACAATTATAAGACTCTAAAAATAATCTGTAACTATACAACTAAGCTGTCTACTAAAATTGAAGTATTTAAAGACAACTACGACAACTGACTTCAACTGGATTTCTTGCCTAATTTTTATTTTACTTTTTTGTCCACCAAAATGGTGCTATTGATGATGAATCCCACATGCTACTGTTTTCTGCTTTCAGATGCTTCAATATCTGTTTATTTACTAGCTCAGTCTTACTGACAGTGCACCAGGCTGGTGCAAAGTCTACAAGTGAAAGGACCTTCTAATCACTAATTCCTTTATGGCCTGTTTAGACATCAGAATAGTTGGCCTTTGTCTTTCAGTTTAAGAATATGGCAATAGCTCGCAAATATCAGCAGTCTACAGCATGAAGTTTTCATGGACATGCTTATTTAGAGCCTGACATTTATCCTGATAACATAATTTTCTGTTGTTAGGTTCCTGCTGGTTTTCTTTTTGTTCATGGATAATGAAATTAAGTTTTATCTGGACTTGGCAAACTGACAGTAATAACCATTTCTAGTGTGAAAGTCTTTCCTTTTTTGATCAGGAGGCTGAAGCTGGAGGTAGGTCTTAGTTTGATTTTATAAAATGCCATGATGAACAAATGTAATTTGTATTCTATTTTACAGGTAGTAACTTACGTGTTTGCAGTTTTATTTGGCTTATACATAGTAGCTTCAGATGAAATATATTACAGGCAGCTTTTTATGCGTTGTTAATATTTAGTAGTTGAGCTCTATATTGAGCTTCTCAATCAAAATTGGTAATTAAAGGGAAATTAAACAAGTAAGCGTTAGGACACTGCTTGTAACTAACTGGGATTTTTGTGCTGGTTGAGATACATGACTGAAAGATATTTTGGTGGAAGCCTTGTTATGGCATTATGTGTGATTAAATTATATAGTGTCGTCCCAACTGTATTGCCTTTGACAATATCTCTGCAAATTGCCTTTATGTTTTTTGCTCTTTGAGTATTTGTAGCACGTGTATTTATATGTTTTTATCTGTCCTCAAGGGCCGTTCTTTCATAATTACGGTGCATCTCTCCCCACATGGTATTCAATGCAGGTGTGATTCCAGACAAGATGCAGAAAGTTCATCTAACTTCCTCTATTTATTCTACTACTGAAGAAACTTATTTCCATTCTAAAAATCTTTTCTCTGTGGTTTCTTTATGGAGACCTAAAGATTTCACTAACCAAGTGTAATTAAAATTTCTTTTTGACGAAATCATAGAATCACAGAATGACTTTGGTTGGAAGAGACCCTAGAGATCATCTAATCCAACCTCCCTGCCATGGGCAGGGGCACCTCTCAACTAGACTAGGTCGCTCAAGGCCTCATCTAACCTGGCCTTGAACACCTCCAAGGAGGGGGCATCCACAACCTCTCTGGGCAGTTTATCCAGAGTCTCACCACCTTTGTACTGAAGAACTTCTTCCTAAGATCTAGTCTAAACCTACTCTCCATCAGTTTGAAACCATTTCCTCTTGTCCTGTGGCTGGACACTCTTGTAAAAAGTCCATCACCAGCCTTCCTGTAAGGTCCTCCCGGAGTCTTCTCTTCTCCAGGCTGAACAATCCCAGTGCCCTTCAGCCTGTCCTCATAGCAGAGATGTTCCACCCCCTGGATCATCTTTGCGGCCCTCCTCTGGACTCGTTCCAACAGTTCTATGTGCCTATTATGGTGGGGACACCAGAACTGGATGCAATATTTGAGGTAGGGTCTCACAAGAGCAGGATAAAGGGGGAGAATCGCCTCTCTTGATCCGCTGGCCACACCCCTCTTGATGCATCCCAGGATACAGTTGACCTTCAGGGCTGCATGAGCGCACTGCCGGCTCATGTTGAGCTCTCGTCAATAAAACACCCCGAAGTCCTTCTGTTCAGGGCTACTCTCAACCCACTCTACCCAGTTTGTACTTGTGCCTCGGTGGTTTTCCTGCCAGTGGGAAGCTTCATTCAACACATGTCTGGTTATTACATGCCAACATTCTGAAGTTTTTATTTAACATAGGTTGAATTCTGTTCTCATTGATCTGGTAAATTAGACTACTTGAGTCACTGGCTTTGGTCCCGCAAAACTTTACTACCTTGATGTCAAAAAGACAATTTACGATGTCAGTGTTGAGCAGCAGAAAAAATAGGGATAGGGATTGTAAGGTTAACTAGCAGGCTATCTTCTTTCATGCATCCTTTTTGATAATTCGAACAGGCTCGATAACGAAGGCCTTCTCCATCCTGCTGAGCTGCAGTTGAGGCTTTGCCTTCTATTGAGTTGCTGGGATGTTTCATTAGGCAGTGAGCTGAGCAATGCTCTGGCACTCTAATCTTTGCAGTCTGAGTGATGTTAACACGACCTGTTTCCACCCGAGCTTTGAAAAAACTGAGAGATAGTAGGAAACCACAGTTATTCCACTTTTTCCTGGTCTCTCAATATGCATATAAATATAAAAGTTATTCTGACAATTTGTACTGGCTTTCTAAACTAATTTTAGTGGTCTAGTACTGTAAAATAATGTGAAAAAAACAACAGTATTTTAAATATTTCTACATTTCTTATCTTTGTAATGCATTTTGTGTAATTTGTGGTCATAGGCTGGTTCATTTCATAGGAGATATGTAGAGTGCTACTATTCAGAAAATGAGTCTCAACAAAAAGGATCATATAAGAATATATGATGCAATTAAAGCGAAACATTCTAACTGCTACTTACAACCAAAACCTTACTTTAAGTGACAAAATAAGCCTAGAAGATGAGTGGACAAATACATGGCCGTGGTGTGCGTTGGTGTTTAATATATATGCATAAAGAACAAAGATAATCTGAACAAATTAACATAAATGTGCCTGAAAAATACAGAAAATGTTGCTGAACGTACTCATGGCATGCTGAATGTAGGCTTCTTGGAGAGCTCAAGAATAGTACTTGTTAAGGTGCATGAAATTTCATTAGATTACTTAATTTAGCTGCCTAGTGTCCTCAATTTATATGAGAAAATATGCTCTTTGCTTCACTTCAGCCGTTAATATAGAACTTGATACTTGACTGTATATTTTCCAGAATCTGAGACTTATATTACAAAGTCCTGGGCATGTACAACACTAAAAATTATACGAATGGGTAAAGTGCACAGAGTTTTGGAAGGTTATGCTTGTATTACTTTGAGTATCTGTTAAACACATTGCTCAAAGTTGAAAAAAAACTAATAAAACAAGGAAGTGAGCTTTTAACAGAATGCTAATCCTTGTTTCATGTGCGGATTGTATACTGTATTATGAATTCTTACTGATAAGTAAGGCACAAACTAAAGATTTGGCTGATCAATTTGAGTGTAGTTGCATGAGTGTATTCCTTAATTCTGGGGAGATATGTTTGTGATAAATTCAAATTCTCCGTTATTTGAAAATATGTGAATTCCAGAAGAGACTAAATAAATTGACGTATCAGGCAAAAGTAAGAAATAATCAAAAACTAAGGGGAAAACCTTAAAACCCGGGTTTGGCTGTGTGTGTGCATTTATTAGGAACTGGGAACTACCAGTGCAGAAGGAAGGGGCTGGGACAGTGGTACTTTGAGCGAAAAAACAAACAAAAGAGCCGTGAGTCTGGACACACTAGAACTCACATTTCTGTTGTGCCAAGGTAGCTGCAGTGGTTTTAGTGTAATGGTGGGTGATTTCTTGAAAACGCTAGCAAAGACAAGGCTTTTGAGATGTTAATTTGCTCTTATGCAAATTAATCTGTCAGTGGCACAGTGAATGTGGAAGACCCAACTCTTTTTCCTAGAGTGGTTCCTATGGTTTCTGAGGTATGCTTTGTCACTTTGGAAGCTATGAATATTTATGGTGTACCAAAAACCTCATCTGTGTTCGAGTTTCTATAATTTTTATTTAATTTTACATTAAAAGATGTCACTTCTATCCATTGCATAGGTAAATGGCTTCATCAGCAATCATTTTATGCATGCAAGAGCTGGCCTGATTTACAGAATGCTAAACACAGATGGGTTTGTTCCTAATGCTCTCTAGTAGTTACTGTAGAAAATAGTGCACAGTATATGCCTAATACATTATTTACTGAAGATAAATGCCAGACACAATTATGGTAAATTAGACCTTTTGAATTATTTATGAGAGTCAGTGCTAAATGTTTTTCTCCTCCTTGTGTTACTATAAAAGCTGTTATATAATTGTTGGTAAACACTTTTTTTGTTAATTATTCAAGATACAGGAAATAAAATGTTTGGTTAAGTGAATCTGTTATCACTTAGAGCCATCTGGGTTTTTTTAAATCTTATTTCAACATTTATCTCTGCTTTCTGAGGTAAAAAATCAGTGCATTATTAGATAATGTTTCTCGTAGTCCTGCCACTACCTAGATGGAGAAACTGAAAAGCAGAGTGCTGTATGGAAAAAACTTTAGCGTTTGGAGTTTTTTTAAATTATTTTTTAAACTACCACACTTCACTTTTCTAATATTTCCATCATACATGAGCAGAAATGTTTTCCATGTATGCATGGCTATTCTTCATTGAGTGAGCTTGTGGCTAAAGTTTGGTACTCTAGCTTATGACCTGACTTGTACAATGGTTGCCCTCGTTTCCATTGAAATACTTGTTTTTGAGGAAAACGGGTCTGTGCAGTACTGGCATAATATTTTGTGTGTTCTAGCTGCTTCCCTGGTTTCCAGTAAAATACCAAATAAAAATTCCGATCCTGAATTAAGTATTCTATACAAGGTATTCCTCCTCCTCCTCCAGCCATTTTAATGTTTGTGGTTTTTTTCTTTTTCTAATTAGATTTTGAAATTGAAATTCTAAGATGCCACCATTCCCAAAGGCCAAATGAAAGTAATCTGTTCGACGGCAGGCTGGCTTTTGGCAGCAAGGAACACACTGACAATGAGGATATATACATCTTTTGTCAGTTTTCATTTAGCACGCAGAATATATTTCCCATGCTGTGAGAATGCTTCTGCACCAGTTTTGAAGCTACACTGGCCACTATGTGTTAGTCTCATTCTGCATTTTTCACAGAGAGCATGCCCACTTATTTATTCAAATATTTTGATACATTTTCTGTATTTCTTTTTTCACTCCATTGGAATAGCAAACTTACTTGTTTGTAGTTGTTTGGGCATCACGTTTGGTTCTGCTGTAAAATGTTGCAGTGCTGAGATGTGGAGATGATGTGGCTTTGGGAGACTACATTCCAGGAAAATTCTCTCCATACTTAGTTGAACGAGGTATTTTGTAAAACGCCCAAAAAGAGGTATGAATGGCGAAATGCTGTAAGCATATTCAAGACTGTTCTGTAATATTCTCCCAGTTCACATTCACCGTGTTTCTGAGTGGTGTCTGGAAAAAAAAATCCTGAATTGGTGGAAAGTGGAAGAAGCTTAGTTAGGAAATTTTAGGGATAATATACTTCTGCCATCAGATATTTATAATCAATCTTTCTTACCAAATTAAGAATCGGATAACTTTCTTATCAGCTAGGCTATTTTGGAAAGCTGTTACTATTTCTTATTTCTTTCAGTGGATTAACTTTCTCTTCCCTCCTTCTCTTTCTTGGATTCAGCAAAAAACCCACAAATGTTTGAAAACCCTTCTGTGTGTCCTTTTTCTGATAGTATTTTTGGAAGTGTTTCATTTTTCATAAAGCATTATGAGAACTAATGTTGGTTCTGGAAAGTTTCTTCTTTTGTTCTGTGAAAGGAGAATATAAAATTCCGGGTCCAGATCTAAGGTGTATATTTCGTGAAAGCTTCTGTAAGTAATGTTAATATATACATTTTATTCAATTAACGGGGTAGAGGGCTAAATACTTAGCACTTAAATCTGCAAGGAAAAATGGAAAAGAGCAGCTTCAATTTAAAGTAACTAAATTTTAAGACAAATTTCTACATAGGTCCAAAGTCTGGGTTTTTTACCCTTTAAAGTGACAAGTTAAATGAAGCAGCCAGAGTATGGTTTGGTGCATAATAGTTTAATTCCTGTATGCACTCTTTGTTCAGACAGTGGTGTTACTCTAAGAGGCAAGAGGAGCTAGTCGAATACATGCTGAGCAATGATTTATGTTTCTCCTCCACCCATTTACCAAAAGAATATGAGAAGAAAAGATAATGATTTGTCCATGCATATTCACATCACTTGACCTATTCAAATTGTTTCGTTCCCTGTGATCTTTTCATAAATGCAGGAACTTTGCTGGCTTGAATTTTGGATGTGATTAAAAAGAATAGTTGTGAAACCTGAGGTAATATACAATAGAGAACAAAATACCTGCTAGACTATAGAAAGAATTTTATATTGATCTTGAAAAGCAATTTCAGCCAGCCAGGGTTAAAAGTTGGTGCTAGCGAGGTGGTAATCAGCATTAGTATAAAAATGAATACATTGTAAAGGCTAGTATGCAGGATTTCAGTTTCACGTGGTGTGATGGCCTATTTATCATCACTTACACTACTTGTTTAGGTATCAAAGTGTAAAGATTTTGCACCAGTCATTAGTTTTTACAGCACTGTGTTTAAGCCCATTTTTGGAGTAGGATTACAGAGGAAAGAAATGGAGCAGTGCTTTAGAGGACTCCAGTTATCTTTTTCCTAATTAGTCAGTCATTCTATTCGTGCAATGTATTAAGCTCTTTTTTTTTTTTTTTTTTCAAAGTACATGTAATTTGGAGTGGGGTGGGAGTAGTGAATCAGGTGTTAGCTTTATAGATTTTTTCAGTGATGACCTTTGAAGTAAGTGTTGCTATGGTATAAAAAATGCTGTAGAATACCATTGCCCCGAATTTCTCTGAATTTCATGTCAGATGTGTGCAATATTCTGGGGAGGGAAAAAAAATCAAAAAAAGGAGATGGGGGTGTTTACTTTTCTCAGTGTGTGTGGCCTTTCTTGTTTGAAAATCGTAACAATCAAAACAATTTTGTGCATCCTGATCAGTCACTGTGGTTATAATTTCATTAATAGTTTCATAAAAGCTATGAGTTCAATCAAAAGCTAGATCTTCACTCTGCAGTTAGCCGCAGGAAAAAGGAAAAAAAAAAAATTTGTAAAATAAATATTCTGAGCATAAGTCGGTTTTGAATCCATGCTGTATTTTAAGGGAATTAATTACATTTCACACTTTGCTTATTAGAATTTGTATTTTGTCAAGAAAATGATTTTATAAATGTCCCTAATTATTCTGTTTAAATTTTGATCCTGTGAAAAAAAGGTATATGTAATTTCTAGTCTTGAATTTTTTTAATTTTTCTTCCCCTTTGAGTTCTATCAAATATAATTAAATATGGCCCCTCTGTTTTCTCTTAATCCAGTGGCAGCCTGCAGTTTTCTGATAAACAATTAGTGTAAGGATTTATCTAGAGGGAGAACTAAAATGTTTAGAAGGTACCTTATCTGGAAAATTATTTTAGAACTAAATGGTGAAGTAATGGACCCAGGGGGCATGATGACTCAAAACAGCACCAAGTAATAATTACAGTAAGGTTTGTAAACTAAACAACCATCAATATTTACACGTTCAGACAAATGGTGATTTATCGTGCACGGTTAATTTGTGCTTTAACAGAAACCTAGTTGCAAAGACAAAAAGTAACTGCATGTGCTATGAGTTTGAAATCGGACAAATGAGATTTTTGTGGCTGAAAATAACAGAAGTGTCTGCAAGAGGTGTGATGTATTCAATCTCTCGCTTTTCTGTTTAAAGAAAAAAAAAATCCACCACAGACTAGAAAACAAAAAATGAAAACAAAAAAATAATAACAAAAGTCAACTAAGAAAACAACCACCCCAAAACACCTAAACCCAGGAGCTGTATGTAGTGAGATACTGAGGACCACTTATAAGATGCTGATTACTCTCAGTTCTCATTTACTTAAAAAGATGTTGGAGGCACCCAGCATGATGTGTGTTTGGAAACACGCATATTAATGGATAGCGGTGAAAATACAAGTATTCAAAATGAAAAAAAAGTCATCATAGCTTAGCAGTGTATTATTCGCTCAGTATTAACACTTATGCTTTCCACAAAGAGTTAACTTCTCTCCACCCCTCAAGAGTACATCAATAATGCATTTGAAATTCCTTACTGGTAATTTTATCATTGGTAGCAGTTTACTGTGCTTTAATGCAAGTGTTGATAAGAGTCTGTCTGGAGATGATAACAGCCTCTTTTCTGTTCCCGTGGCCATAATCAGAGATGTGTTTGTCTACTCATATTGCTCATGGAATCTTAGCTGAATTAAGGAGGTGGCTGTGACACGCTCCTGCAGCCAAGCAATTTAACCAGCTCCCCTATTCCCTATGTCTTGGTGACTGTAGGGAATAGGACTTAGTTCCTAGTGTTCCCCAAATCCCAGGGAAAAAAAACGGTTTTAGAAGCATCATTTGGTAACAGTGTTAGAACAGAAATGATTAGGAGATGAATGGAGCTAGGTATTTAACTTCAAAAAAACCCCAAAACTTTTCTGAGGGTGTTTTGCCTATAGAGTAGCATAAAGTTAATATGGAAGGACCTACATTATTTTGCTGCATATTTAATTTCTTCCAAACATGGTGATTTCCAGGAGGAAATGACAGGAGGCTGGCTTGAGCAGATATCCTACAGTGTCACCAAAATGCCAAGTATCTTTCTGCTGTCTCTAGGTGTGGGTTGCCACTGACCACTGTAAAGGACGAATGGTGAGGGCTGCTGGACATGCAGGCAGCAGTGGCTCTTTGTTTCTCTGGTGCTCCATTCGTCATTTCCAAAGAAAGGAATGAGCTTCCTACTTCAGTTGAAGTCCATGCAGCTAAACCCTTTCTTTAGCCGGTGTGACACTTCCATGGAAAACAGACGACCTGTTTCTGCCTTTGCTGTATTTAGTAGAAAAGGTATTTAAGCAGAAGATGAATTGGACATCTAGTTCTGCTTCTGAATGCTGGCTGGACACTCGCTTGTGCTAACTCTTGAAGGAAAGAAATTGTATTGAATTTTTTTGTTTATTACTTTGAGTCCTTAATGCTTCAACTTTTTAAGTAAGTGCTGCTGGTTAGTTGACAGTGTTTGTTTAACTCTGATAAGTACTGAATTTTCCAGATCTGTCCATCATCAATGTAATATTATTCAAGCAAAAGTTTGTAACTAGCATCAAGTAGCATAACCTCACTCTTTCTTCAAAAGTTATCTTCACTGTATTTTATGCAAGTGACCAAAGCTCAGATATCAAGTAGCTTTGTAAAAGCAAGTATCTGTTCCCTCTGTGGTTTGAATGCTGGTGTTGCACACAGAGTTGCTCCCACTGCATTCAGTAACAAAGTTCTTTGATTTCAATAGTTTCATTATAAAGAGAAACACATGTCCATTCTTTTGCATACTGTATAAAGTGAGGAAACTTATGTTCAGCAGTGATTTCCATACTGTTAGAAAAATAGGAAGCTTAAAATCTTTACATAATTTTCAATGCTTTTCTAACTTGCATCTGTCCAATTAGTTGGTGGATTTTAATTCAAAATACTCTTATAGTGGAGAATGACCAACAATATTTTGTAATTGCTTTTAGCAACTATGTATTAGAATAATTACAATATTTTACATTTTTTTAATGTAGGTTTTTAAGATTTGGGGCTGTATTTTTCCTGTTACATGCTGTTCTGACTGTAGTGAAATATTTGAAAGAATACGGACAAATATCACTTTCTGATGAGTAAACTGAAAACATAACAGACTTCTGCTTTATCCCACAGAATGCAGCCTATATTCTGATTTTTCAAAAATTACTTTTAATACTTAGATATATAGATAATGGAGAAATTCTAAAGGAGATAAATAATTGCAGTTATAGACACTGGAATATTATCATTAACTTGACAGGCAAAAGACTGTTCCTAATAACTGTAAGAGTTGCTTGCATGCAGTGCTAGATTAAGCTGAGATTGCAAAATGTTTATTGCCCCCTTGCCCTTAGCTTTTCTTAGAAATTACAGCTCCTGCAAGATGGTAGAGAGGAAGTGGAATAACACCTAATATCCTCTGTGCAACTTGATGATTTACAGCTTGTATTAAAATCCTGAGCTGTGAATTGTGATGTTGAAGAGTATTTAAATGTCTTGTCCAGAATCCCTTTGGTGGAACTGAACAGACAGCTGGAAGCAAGAATCACTTAAATCCTGTCTCTTCTTTAAAGTTTTGTTTGCAGTGCGAATCCAAATGAATATTGAGTTTGGATGATAGCATGGAGGCCCCATCTCTTTAAGGTTGTTCTCTTGCAGAAACCTGAGAACCCAGCAGAACTGAGGGTAGCCTGGCTTTAACTGTACTAAGTCAGTATTTCATGACTGTCATCTTTTACCTGATTTCAATGGTTTTTGTAGGGTGACAAAGCTTGCCTTTGGCTATTTTTAAGGGCTGAGTTGGTTTTGACTGTATCAGAATATAAAGTGTATGTCAATGAAATAATTGCATATATTTTTATTAACTACATTTAGAGGGTCTAAATTCTAGCATAAGCAAATCTTTAGATGTATTCTGAATCATTCCTGCCTTAAATGAGAGGAAAATTGGCTCTGCTACGTATCCAGTTCTGTTCCATAAACAATCATGGAAATGCACAATTTTCTGAACATGAATAGTCCCATTGGCCCCAGCAGAAATGTTTAAAGGGTTAGCAACTAAACTGATTAAGAGCTGACTGATGTAACTGTAAGGCTACAGTCACCAACCATAAAGCTCTGTGTTTGGTCCCAGAAAAGCTAGTGGGGAGCACTGTCAACTGTTATAATAGCATCTGTATTCTATGAATCCTAACCAATTACAATATAAAACAAGTCCTGAAATAACCTAAATGCCAAAATCTAAGATCTCTGATAAAATAATCATACTATAGACATAGGCCTTTCTCTGAAAAGACACATCAATTTCTTTGTAGCTCAATATTGTTGAGAATATTATGTGGAAAACATGCAGCGACTATCATGAGGACTAGCAACATAAAATAACAAAAGACACAATCTTTCCTACTGTGCCTTGAATTGATTTCAACAAAATGAACCTATTACAGAATTGCCTTTAGTCTTCATTAATTGTGTGTTTTAATTCCTATGTAAGTATGGAACTGCAAAAAGTAAAGATAAAAACCAGTATATAAACTGGATCTTCTTAGAAAGGTCTATCTCAGACTTCCTTGTTTTCCCTGAGGCACACAGCTTTTAGTAACCAATCAGTGGCCCCTGTATGAAATTTACTCTACCTGAAGTTACAGTATAATACCAGACAGAACCCTGTCCTTGTGCCAGTAGGTAGTCCTATATCTTTAACGTTAGGCAACTCTTTGATGTGTGTTTGCTGAGCAGTTTGAAACCTGCAGGAAGAATTTGCTGGTGATAAAACATTAACTGCATGCAGGCTTGTAAGACAGTAGGATGAATGAGATATGCTATAAAATCCATGTAAAATATATGTTCAAACTGAAACACAACTCTCTTCAATTTTTTAAACTTTTTTTTTTTTTTTTTCTAAAAATATTATCAGTGTAATGCAATGGTAATATTTGAAGAATTTTTAAATTATGCTTGATATTTTTAGCAATGTGCAGTGTTTCCCTTAATCCGTTTTAATAGGATTTACAATCCTTTTTGATCAGAAGCTTCAAGCCTTTCTGAATCTTCACTGAAGCTATAGCTGTAGTAAAGCCAAAAAGGGTTGGTATGAATTTGGCTCGTGGTCTCTTGATGCAATTTATGTACATTCCTACCAAGGGAAATATCCCAACACAATATTTCTAGTATGGATCACACTTTTTGTAAATAAGTGGTCTTTGATAAAGGTTTATAGTTAATTAAGTTACTATATATTTATGTCTCATTTCATTAGAGTGTTTTTTGTTTAAGATAACATTTTGAGATTGATCAGTAAATTAAAATTCATTTCCAGGGCTAAAAATGTTAAAACTGGGTCCTGTTCAGAGCATTTTACATTGAGTCTCACACAATGAAGTGGTGATTCACAATAGGATATGCTGCTTTTGCCAGATATTTTCTTTAACAATTTGCTTCAGTTTAACCTTCATAATCAGATGTGAGCACACAGTCTTGTTTCAACCAGGTTGTCTGGATGCATCCAGGCTCCTCCCATCAGTAAAATCAAATGCAGTTCGACCAATTTAGAAATAAGGCATAGGTACATCTGTCCTGATCATCAAGTTTGATCACAGTACACAAACTTTCAATAGAAATATAAGTGTATTAACAAAAACGTGCTCTCAATATGATGTAAAAGTACCCTAACCATGTGATTATATAGCTTGTCCTCAATACATTCCTTTTTGCAAAGTTTGCTTGAGGTAGCTTTTAAAATTTTTTCTTAAAACTGGTATTTGAAAAATTCAACCAGAATCAGATTGAAAATCTTCCTATTGCAATTATGAAAGAAATCAGATAATTTATTCTTGAGAAGCCTAGAGGTCATGAAATTAGTATTGTGTGAAATTTCGCACCTTTTGACCACATAAATTCTGTTCTTTCTTTTATTTCAGGCAGACTTTAAAAGTTAATTTAAAACTATAAAATCACCTCTAGGTTTCTTCTGCATAATAACCCTGAGACATCCTACAAGGCATTGAAGCGATGCCAATTGATACAGAGTGCAATGGACAGGAAAAATAGTCTATCAAATGCTCTGCTTCTCTGAATAGGGAGAGGAGAAAAAAAATCCCTCTGGAATCTTGAATCAGTCCTCTGCAGATGCTTGGGGAGAAAATGAGCCTTGTATCCTTCTAAGGAACTCACAGATCCCAGTTAATATATGACTCAAGCCTGGGATGGTGCAAATGCCCTGAAAACGTCCAGTTTTCTAGTCTAAATATTTATGGCCTATCAGATGATGTAAGCAACATCTCACCTGTTTCAAGTTGCTGTAGTTACACTGAGCATGGTTCAGTTTATAAGCCTGTCCATTGAGATAGTCTCACTGAGATGATTTAGGCTAATGATAAGAAGTAGTTGAAGGCAAGACACTAAGCATGAGGTCCTTGAACTCCAGAGTTAAATTGTGGGTAGAGAGCTTCACTGGCTGGTGTTTTTGAGGAGAATGTTTGTGACATTGGCATGTGAGAGATTGCACGTTCTGAAAGAAAGCTTAGAAGATTGATTCTGTCTGGTGCTTGGAGAAAGTATCAAGGAGTGGTTGGCAAGGATAATGATTTCTGTTGTTGAACTCTTTCTGTGTTCAAAGAAAGGATTTTGCAGGTTTTTTCTTCACAAAGAGGATTATATTTAAGATACCTCACTTGACTTGATTTTTCCCATGTGGGAAAAATAAGCATTCTTTTCCTGAAATGTTGAGTGGGTGTCTTTGGCCCTTCATCCATATAGGACACCCTTGGGCTACATAAGTGCTGTAGAGCTTTGCATGGGGATGCTGGAGTTATGTTTAGAATCTTGAATAATGTTCTCTTTGTATGCTTATTTCTCCTTATCTCCATAAATATTTTTACGCTGTTGTATCTGAGATAAATGCAAAGTGCACCACAGCCAAACTTTTATTATTAGCTGATTAAAATCTTAGAGTTTTGTTATGAAGTCTTTCAAAGTTGCTCATTGATAACTTCAGAACAGCAAAAGTAGAGAATCTTATTATGACTTTCTGCTTTCTCTAAAATGTCTTAACTAACAGTGACAGAGGCTTTGGAACAGTAATAGTGCAAGAAAAGGTTTTATTGCAGTGGTTGTCTTTTGTTGTTGTTTGGTTTGGTTTTGGTTTTTTTTTTTTAAAAAAACCTATCTTCTGCTGTTATTATCTGCATATCCTTGGGCCCAAAAAGCACTGAGATGAATGTCATTAAAGACAGTGTATTCCCAGCTGTGCCAAGCACAATATTCTAGACATTTTCCTGTGCAGTTGAAAAAGTGTTTAAAGTGGTATTGGATCTATTTGCAGCAAGAATGAACCAGAGGAGGCAGTGGGGAAAATACTTTGGGGAAAAAAAGCTTGTAAACTGAAACAAATACATATTTTTCCCATGAATTTTGTAATAAATGCAGAGTTGTTACAATAATTTAGATAGAAAAGGTTTTGCTGTCTAATCTGATATAGGGCTCTAGTCTATCCCCCTCACCTTATTTATCCCTTTTAGGGGAAAAGTAAATAGGTTATTGCTGGGAGATGTTTTTTGGAATCTGAAATCTGCTAAGCGGATTCTTGTATTGCAGGTCACTAAAGTAACTTAGAAATTTGCTGTAAAGTCTGTTGTATTCACTAATGAGCTCTTGTTACATGAACACTCTGTATGCTAGATATTTTCTTAGTTCAAGCTGTGATGATTGCCAAGATTATGGTACAAACGAATTTTATTGCATATTTAGACAATTTCAGTCACAATATATTGTGAGGGTGCTCTAAAATGTTCTCCTAACTGTAGGAGAGACTACAAATATGTGGTCTCATTAAGCATGTGTTAGTTGAGTATAGCCTGTGTGAGAGAATAACCTGGCATCATATTGTCTCAATAGACTTAACTTTCTGAAAAGGAAGGAGTTCTAGATTATCACTGTACTCAAATTTCTAGTTTTTACATCTATAATAATGTGTATCAGTTACTCTTTAATGTGCAATTAATTCACTCTGTACAATTCTATAATCAAATGATTTAATTTGCCATCCTCTTTAAAAATCATAAATTGAATATTTGCAGAATATAAACCAGTGTTGAATTGGATAAACTTGGTTTAAAAGGTCTATCTCTATTTCATACTGCCCATGATTACTAAAAAGTATTTAAGAACATAAAGAGGTAAGTGCCGAGAAATCCTGAATTCTGAAGCAATAGAATTGCCATCGGCGATCTGCCCATCCCCATCCCAGAGCCAGAATAAACCTGTGTAAATGGGATTGTGTGATTCTGTTGGGAAGGCAATTAATCCTTTGGGGGAGAGAGAGAGATCTATTAACATGCAAATGAAGTTCATGACATGGTCAGCATATTTTACAGGGTTGTGTGTCACTAGCAAACATTTCCATTGGAACAAAGCTATTTTCAAGAATTTGCAGGAAAATGAAGTTCTGAAAAAAGGATTTTTTTTTTCCAGTAGCAGATGATACTTTCAAAAGTGCCCATTTGCTGCTTGTTTTGGACTGTAAGCTCTAGCAATGTATGCATTGAAGCAGTCTGCCTTCCTGGCATGAGTGCTGCCAGACTGATACAACTTGTTCCCCTGGACACTTTGGCACCAAGGAATTGAATCTTAAACTGTTGTTTCTTTGTCCCACACCATCAGAGAACTATTAAATGAAAGGCACAGACCATGCACTTTCTCTTTTAAGGGCTAGTGCATTTCTAGTTAGTTGTGGGAAGGAGGTGTGAGGATATATCTGGGGCAGGTGGCCAAAGTACGTGCACTTCCTGTGAGAGGCAGTGCAGGCAGACAGGGTAGGCAGCTGCAGAGGGTTTTGGCTGGCATTGGCACTGCCCCATCCCTCTGCTCTCTCCTGCCCTCTCTGTTCTTTCCTCTGCCCTGGGCTTCTCTAGCTTCTTCTCCTAGATGATTCCTGCCTCAACCACACACTCTTTAGCTGCCTTTGCTGCTCCGCTCCCAGTGGCTCCTCAACAGAGTGCCTTTCCTCTGCATCCCATGTCCTGCCCCTTATTTTGATCCAGTGATCGGAGGCAAACACCTCTCCTCCCCCAAACAAAGATGTGAGCCAGAACAGGGGCATCAACTGCCTCTAAAGAATCTTTGACATGCCCCCAACTCCCAATAACACTGACATTCCCAAGTCAGATGGGCTCTGAAGTCACCAAGACATTCTTAATACTCTAGATTTTTATGAAGGGACTCTGACATGTATTCTGTTGGCTTGATCTTCCCCTTATGAATTTCACTAAAGGATTTGTAAACTACAGAAGTGTGGACTCCTCTCAGCAGTGTCTCTGGTTAAGCTGGAGACTACCAGCTCTTTGCTGAGATCATCTCACGCCTCCCCTCAACCACACACTGCCTCTTGAGCTGCTTACTCCACAGCTTTCTGAAAAGGAGCAATCTCCCTTCACCTCCCCAGTCTCTGTTCCAGCTGTTAGCAGATTACACCAGCCTCAGTTCTTTTTGTAAATGAATGTTGCACACAGCCTTTGAGGCAGCCTACTCAAAGCCATGCTGCCTGTCACAGCAGTAAATGCTGTCCCTTGACAAGGAAATTATGCTGATGTGCATCACTGGGTAAAGAGCTTTGGTTGGAGAGGCTGGAATTGAGAGGAAAACTCAGAGTGTGCGAGCAGAGTGCTGAACTGCAAATCTTTTGTCCTCTGCAGACTCTTTGAAAAGCATTGAGAATTATTTCAAAGTATTTGGTCTTGTACAACTGACCAAGAGTCAGGCCAGATCCAGTTTTGCCCAGACAAATTTTCATAGGCAGACTGGGACTTCAATGAATAAGCACACACAGGCTAAGTATGGAAGAAAACTGACAAAATTGTCAGTACCCATTAAAAGGTTTTGATCTCCTAAAAAAAATCCGTGTGAAAGCAAACAAATAGTTGTGGGATAAATTATATTTTATTTCCTTAGTAAATTTGCTTTATATTTATGGCTCAAAAACACACCCTGAAAAGCAGGGGCAAAACTTACTGAATACAGTCAAAGAGGTATGAAAGACATTACTTCTGTACAGAAAATCCCAGAGCTTCCAGTAAGCATGGTAAAGTGAGGAGCAATAGAGTATGAAGGGGTTTAAGTTAAGAGATTAAAGAAAACTGCCATTCTGTGGTGTGATACAGAAATTGTTTTGCCCATAATGAAACACTGTTGTTTTCAGTAGCACTGGAAGGATTTAAGTGCCTTTTACATTCTTCACATACAATGTCAAGAGATGGAATGAACTGTTGAGAGTGTGCGAATTAGCATAGGAAAATAGTTTGTCAACCTAATTCTGTGGTCATAGTAATTAGGTTAATATTTTTGTTAATAATTTTGTGATACTGTTTTGTTAATATTTTTGTGATTGACTGCAGCCTTCATTGAAACTAAGGTCTCTAGAGAGAAAAGACACCAGTACTTAAAATGTCTCTGATTCCTGAACAGCAGCAAATATGACTTATTACTGTGAAAATAAGGAAGGTGCTGAGTAACTGTTGGGTGTCCAGAAGAGCTTGTTCCAGTACAGTGGTCTTTGAATTTGTGTAAAATGTAGCGGGCTACTTTTTAGCAGTGGTTTACAAAAAGCTGGGCTATGACTTAATGTAATAAATGTGCTTGTTTCTTAAGTAAGACTTGAGGATTTGAAAATAAATGTTAAAAGTCTGAGAGTGTCTGAAATGCTTTTCATGAAAATCCAGTTTTAAAACAACTAATATAAAAGGTTTGATTTTTTTCTTCCACTTAAAAGAATATTTGCATCTAGTTTTAATTTGTCTTGCTATATAAGTCATATTTTGATATGAAATGACAATTTTGTAGCATAACATAGTTCAGTAATATTCAGCCATATGTAGTAGTTGAATATTACTTATTTAATACGTTATTTGATGAACATTGACACTATTCCTATGTTTTATAAAAGGAGCAGAGGTATTTTAGTATATCAAACAATGAAAATGTAAGAAGGAAGAAAAAGTCATTTGAATTATAATGAAGTGGTATAAAATTCACAGTACATTAGTTTTCATCTGTGGGATCTTATAATGAGTATTATTCTGCCAGGCTAAAAATTAATGTTGTGAGGAACTCCCCTCAAGTGCTTTGTGATGTTTCATATCTTTTGCCATGTTAACCATCATAGGGTTTGACCCTAAGTTCCCAAATGTGTCTCATTAAAACAGAGGTTTCTGCTTTAGTTTAAATAATAAAATTACTGTAGCTGATTGTCTCTGTCAGTTTGTCAGTGGGATGGAAATCTGTAAACCTCTAGGTTTTTTACAAAAGTACCTTGAGAGCATCTATACGTGCCAAAGTAACTTTGTTGACATCTGTGGTACCGTACAAGAATAAAATTTTATAGTTGCATTTTCTGCAGTTCTACAAGTACAGAGCTATTTCACAGAACTGAGAGACAGCATGCAGAAACTAAATCACCATCAGTTTGCACGTTGAGCACTGGATTTGAAGGGTACAAAGCAACTCTTCTGTTATCTTTACATTTCAAATTGGTTGTGTGTGTTGTCTTTTGAAACTGAAGATTCAACCCATTTACCTTCATACAGGTTGTAGAAAGTTCTTTCTGTAAAAGTCATGTTAAATTGTGGAAGATGATCTCAGTGGGTAGAATCAAGACACTAAGCGTTTCTTTTTCAAACAGAAGATGCAAAGGCAAGTCTTTTTAGGGGTGTATTTTCTTAGGAGGTTTGTTGGAGTACATAGGATGCAGCTTTTGCTTTTATTCACAGTAATTTTCAGCTGTTGGAATTAGTGTCTGGTTTTCTGAGGTTCTGTTAATGATTCACATCTACATCTGGAGTTATAAAATGTTGTTGTATCCATAGAAATGTTTCCTTGATGCAAAACATTGAGAACTGAATAGAAATAAAATAGCAATTAAATATAATAATTTTGCATTAAAAGCATCATTACAATTGCAAAATTGCACATTTGAAACTAAAGCTTGTGAGACTGGGACCATCCTGTGCACTGAAAGTAACTGTGATCTCATGAAGTAAGATGAGCAGAGTTAAGTTTACATCATAAAGTGTTCATACATGCCAGCTCAAATGCTTTTACTACTGTAAATTGAGCTTTTCTTAGTTTGCAAGTGCTTGAGTTTGTCGACTAAATTGTTTTTTTCAGTGTATCTTCTTCATTTGCTCTTTCCCTGAGGGTTTTTGTTTGCTCCTTTTTAAAGATAGAGCCTCAAACAGATTCTTGTGTTTCCAATTGTAAATATCCTTTGTGATGGGTGGATCTAAAATGGCTGCTTCGGTTGAGAGTGCTTAATGTTTAGGACTGACGGTAGTGGCTCGTACTTGAGAAGATGATTGGACTAGAAAAACAGATGGATGGGGCTGCCAGCTGGGTCATTAAGTTACTGTGGTCCTGTGCTGCTCCTATGGGGCAACTTTGGCCTTGGGTGTCTTTCTGCCCTTCTTGCAGCTGCCCTGGTCCTTCCCAAGCATTTCCAACACCTTTGTGGTAGTGCTGTTGGTAGTGATCTTAGTAACATCTACATTAGAAATCTACAGTTTTTGTCTTCCAGGTTAACTTTTATAAGGTGACAAAGTAAAATGCTCCTGAAAAATCCAAGCAAGAGAAAGGAGAAACTCTTCCCATATTACTGTCAGTATCTCAGTGAAAACTAGCACAACACTGTAGCCTGTTTTCTTGTCCTTGGAGAATATCAACAGCTTTTTGCTGCAAACAGTAGCAGTTCTAGTAGGAAAGATCACAAGAGTGTTTTATTTAGGCAAACCAAACATAGGGGTTGCAGTCTTTTCCTCCTACACAGAGTTGGATTTTGTTTCCTCTTTGTACCCAGGAGATTATTAATTCAGCAGGAGGATGGTGTCGTAAAAATGCGAAGCATTTAATTTTTGCTTTTACAGAATGTTTTGGAAAAGTCAAAATTCAACCTTCGAACTTTGTCTCCAAACACTGCTCCTGTTTCAGAATTGACATCTGTATTTCCTTTTCAAAATAAAAGGACAAGGGAATAACCCATCTTGACCCAAGCTGAAGTAATTTATTTAGCCACTGAACTGGGAAGTCTATTGTTTGAATAACTTCTGTAATATGAGCAAGACAATACTGGCAAGAAAACTAAGATAGAATGAAAATCATAAACTTTTCATATGGTGTATGTTTTATTTACTTATTTTAACATATTTGTTTTAGAGCATCTCAGAGTTCAGTTATGTGTAGTTACATATGGGCAACGAAAAGACAATTCTAAGCCCCAGAAGTCAGCAGTCTAAACATAACATGAGAAGAGAACAGCTGGACACTGCAGCAGCACAGGCGCTCTAGGAAAGAGTGAAATAATTGTGATTAGCATGATAAGTGGTGGTCACAGCACACCAGCTGTCTCACCAACATATGAAGCAAAGTTTAAAGTGGATTAGATATTCATGAGTTTAGCTTCTCTGATTTACTGTCCTAAAGCTTACAAGTGGATCTATTACTGGTCAGATGGGTAAATGAGAAATTATTAGTGGCTGAAGTAACATAAGAATGTATCTTGGCAATGTGGCTGAGAAAAGTCCAAAGATAAGAGGATGACAATAAAGAAAACTGTTTGTGTCTTTAGATGAAGTGAGTTTCTTTGAACCAGCTGAGTTAATCTACATTTACGTGTGCTTCATAGTAACACACAGTAAAACCTGGAATTGGAGAGACAGTAAACGTAATGGAACAGCTTATTTAACATAATACTCTGGGTACGGAAGGAGAAAAAATAATTTGCAGGTGAAGCTTTGCTGTCATGCATGGTACGCTGCAGTTCGCAGTGCAATGCTTATAGGTGCCTAGGCTGGCCATGTTCTATACTATTGATGTTGGAAAAAAGTATATTTGTCTGTGTCAGATGAAGGCTAAATTTAGTCCTGAATTAGTCTAATTTTGTTTCTCCCAGTCAGATCTTCAAACATCCATATGTAATCACAATTAAATGCGTTGTAGAGCTGTGTCTTACATGTCACTGTGAGTGATTATTAGTTTTCTCTTCCACATAGGCAATTTTTGTGCAGAAGATGAATAAGACTTGTTCTTCCAAAGTATAGCACCAGGTACATAAATTACACTTGCTAACTATTCCCATTAGTGTTTACTTTAAGCATGCTATTTTAATTACTATTAGTTTAGTAGTTTACCGACTAAAATGCCTTAAATAGTATGCTTGCATGTCTAATTAGGCATTTAGATGAACAAGCCTTGTAGTTTTTTGGAAGCATGGAATCTTCCTCTCCTGTGTCTGCAAATAGTATTGCATACAGAGTCTTACACAACTAATAATTTCTTCCCTTTCAAATGCCTCTGATTCAATACACACATAGCAAGAAATATTTTCTGTGGCAAGTGCATACTAGCAGGACAAATGGAATGTTCTTTATTAATATTTTTTAATTTCTTCCTATTTACTGTAGTTTTAAGACAAGATATGTCAGCCTCAAACTAACCCTTGAATTTCTTCAGATAAATTATGGTGCCCTGAAAATGAGCATTGAAAATTATTTTACAAAAATAAGTAGATTATTTGTTTATTGTAATGTCGTACAGGGAAAAATGTAAGTCATTAACATGAGTATTCAGAAAATATATTCTAAATGAAAATTTTTACTTCTTTCACACTAAAAATCATAAAGTCTTCATGTGGCTATAGGGATAAAAAGCAGAGCAGTTAAACGCTGCAAGCTATTTCTACTGAAGACTGGAATTTTAGCACTGTAACTCAAACTGCTGCTTTCAGTGAAGTCTGAATTCCAGGGAACTACTGATTCCTTGTGATTTCTCCTTTTCTCAAAAGGAGAAATACACAAGAACTCCATGGTAAAGGACAAAGTCTTGATGGGCAGAGATTTCTTATGTTGCAGCTAGCTTTGGAGAATAACCTGTTTTGTTCCAATTTTCACAAGTTTCATAAAAAGACCATTAATGTCAATATGGAATATGAGGCTACGACTAGTCGAGTATAAATTTCTGCTACCCTGAATTCTAAAATTTTTGTACTGTTTGTGTTAAGAAAAGGACTGAAGTTGATGCAAGTCTTGCACTGTAAACTTTTAGGCATTTTCAATCTTAGTTTGAATGGGTTGGCTACTGTGCTTTTTTAAATGAATTTCAAAATGCTGAGGCATTTGAGAACAATTGGAGGAGAAAAGTATGTTGCACTGTAGTGAAAAACAGTAATTCTGCACTTTTGCTTAGATTCACAAGTTTATATTTACATTAAAAGAATTTTTAATGCTGGCATTAAAAGCTGAAACTGCCGTTGCACTGTAAACAGCAGTGAAAGGTTATACAACTTGGAGAGGAAAAAGTAGAAATAGCTTTGAAATTGCAGGTACACTGAAGAGCTGAAACTTCCAAATTGAAATTGTATTGCAAATGGAATTGAGCGATAAGTTTGCATCATGAGTTTGTAGACAGGCTAGCTTAAATTTGTTTTCAGAATCTTTCTGCTTAAATTGCATTTTATAACCACCTTATTCATAAACAACTGCTTTAACTGGGTAGTAATTAATATAATGGGCAGATCTGCTCAAATATTATACATACTTCAGTAGTTCCAGTGAAATAGTATGATTTGAGCCTATCGTCTTTCCTAGATAGTTGACTGATGAGAAAAAAAGAACATCCCAGCAGGCAGTTTAAGGAAAAGAAAAATGTGTATTTTATAGTAATCCTTGTAGTAAAAAACTAGAAGTAATTCTTGCCACTTTGTATTGGTTCAGAAAAAGATGTTTCTCTTGTTTTGTACGCCATCCTTTAAAAGGTAGGGGTTTCTGTAAGGGTAAAGTGAAACAGGAGAATCTAGAAGATGATATTTAACAAATTTTAGGGAATAACAAAATATTGTACAACTTGATCACTTCTGCATAAAAACTTTTAATAGGTTTTAGTTTTTCATAGCTCTGAGCAACATCTGACAACTGTACTTTCTGCACCTGCTTCTACTTAATTTTCATATGGGGGAGAGGATAAAAAATCTGCGTATCCTACATTCAGCAGGTTTTGTCAACAAGGCTTGCTCCATGCATATAAAGCAAGAAACAGGTATTTATTAACAACATTTCCTGCTTTGCGCTCATTAGTATAAACAGACCTTTTCAAAAATATATGCACATTTTAAAATCTATGGCAAGTCTGCCACAAGTACATTAACTAGGCCAGAAGGAACATAAGATGCTGCAGAGCTTAATACTAGTTCAAATATTTGTGTAATTGGGTGCACAACTTCAGCTCTTCGAGTAGTTAAGAAAGCTAAAACAGTGGTTTGTATTTCAAATGCAACTATAAGTAGATTTCTGTGCATGTACTCACAATCTAGTATGTGTTTACACACAGTGTATGCTGCTATGTCTTTGATCTCACCCTTTTTAATGGAGAGGTAGCTAGTTGCAATAATTAATGTTTATGTAAAAACACATATATGTTGTTTTACATACAGTATATTTTGCTAACTCTAATGATGACTACACTGAAAAAATGCTAGTGGCTTTGTATTTTAGCATTTGTATATGTTTCAATAGTAAGTTGTTTTATTAATATTCAATTTTTTATTTCTTTCCTGATTTCTTGGAAGTATTGGTCATCCACTAAATCTCTCTCTTGCCTCTCTCTCACTGTCTCATATACCTGGACATATAAAACAAGATCAGGAAAGATATTCTTACTCAGATATGATGGTGTCATATCTGCTGTGCCAAGTGTTTAACCTTTTACCACAGCTTAATTCTCATGTAAGTGGTACTTTATGCCCATTTTGCAATAGATTAATTTTGCTCTTGTTGTTTTCAAATTCAGGTCTCACAGTGCTTGCAGTTGTAGTGCTGGCAAGTTTCTCAGTTTTGAAGGCTGCTTATGCTGTGGCTGAGCAGAGATGTCAGACATGCTGTCTTGCTATGAGAACATGATATGTTTATTACAAGGCAGAATTTTGTTGTAAGTCTCGAGCCTCAAGGAAGCAGGCAGTTTCTACCAACTTCTTTCATGCAGTGATGTGGGTTTTCTTCTGTATGTAATAAGCTGCTGTTTAGTCAGCATGAAATCCGAATCAGCAGTCAGCATAGGTGTGCATGCCTCTACCGGAACTGCCATTAAACAAAGGTTAGATCAACAAAATATTGTGGGAAGATAAAATTGTATTTATTAAACCATGTCTGTTTTGTTCGAAGCAGTAATATGAAACCGAATCTATAATAAGATATCTGTAGAATCAAGACAATTAACTGGAATAATAATTTGTCAAAAAATGCTAAAAAAACTTAAATGTTTTGCTGATTATTTGTAACAAATTCTGCATAGCTTTGCATAAACTGTAGGTGGGAGCTTCTGGGAGCATGTCCTTCGATGTGTTACAGGAGACTTCAAGGAGCTCTGTAGCCTCTGTTGCTTTGGTTTGCTCTCTGTTGGTAAAATGTTCCAGTAGGAAAATGTACGTAGGTGGTTTATAACCTGCTTGCAAATATTGGTCTAATCTGGCTCTTGCAAAATACAATCTAGTGGAAGGTAGTAACATTATGGAATTGTCTCTAAGCATGAATTACCTACAAAGAATTCTGGCCCTTTGAAATGAGCAGAAACCAGAAATACTGTGGCAGAAAGTTGTTCCAAATTTACTGAAATAAACTGAATTCCTTTGCTTTTTAGTGAAGATGTCTTACAATAATAGTGAAATCTTATGATAATTGCAAGTTACTAAACGGACATCTCCTTAATAACATTATCCGTCTGTCTTTATCAATAAAGATTGTCAGCATTTTTATTATGTTTGTTAATATGTAGTTTTATATAATAGTGATATAAGCAATGCAGGGAAGTAAGTCGTACTTCTTTTTCTCCTACAGCATAGCAAGCAAACCATGTCTTGCTGGCATTTTGAAATTACTTTTTTTTTTTTTAAAACATGATTTGTTGAAATAGAATGGACAAATTCTGTGCTAACGGTAGCACACAGACACCTAAGGCATCATTAGCTGTTTTTCACTGTCAGCTATTTTGAGCGCAAGGATTTTATGACATTCATTCACCAGCTGTGCATAGCTTTTGCTCAAGGAAGGTTTTCAGAAAACATAATATTATGATGAATTAAAAATCTAAATTATAAAGACATAAGGAAGTATGTATCCTGAGTGCAGTACATGCATTTGGTTGAGAGACCTGCCTCTGTGGGAGTTTCCCTGTAGGTTCTACGTGTCCTATAATTTATAGCTATTTCACAAACACTGTTTATTGTCATGTTTTGAAAGCATACTATCATAAAATTTTACCTGTATTTACAGAATAAACATTTTTGTTTAGGCTGCTTTTATTCCTGTATCTGAAGTCTGGGCTTGTAAAAGCTAGTCCTGCTGCACTAAGCCACACTCTGCACCCTTAGCACAGAATAAATATACGTGTATGGGGAACACAGAAGGAAAATACCTTTTCTCTAAAGAAGATGTGCCATCTGTTTTGCCTAGCTTTGTATTCTGTGTTTCGGAGGGAAGTTTTTTAAGCTTAATTTTTTTAATTTGGAAAGGCTTTTCCTGAGCTTTCCTCTTCTGCAGAAAGCAAGATGAATGGGAACAGTACAAGCTTCTGATCATTCATCTTTGTGATAATAGAATTAAATATATATTGGTGCATATTAAAAAGTCAGTATCAGAAGTTGTTTGATAGTATCTGAACTATTGCAGTTCCTTCCTGATTAAACTTTACAAAACTGTGACAGTATTTGTGTCACGTGGCTCATGCACTAAGACTCCTAGTTTTTTTTAATATTGCATTTGAGAGACTTTGCCAGCTGTTAGGTGCAGGAAATGATTAAAGCATCTTGGATGAGCGTAGATTAACTTTCTGATGATATCATTAGGGTGGAAATGTAATCCTCTTGAGGAAAAAAAACCAAGGCAATGTTAGTAAAGTTGAATTAAATGGAGCACAACTTAGAGGGTATAAATAGAATGGTATAGAGAAAAACATTTAGATATTTAAATACTTAAAAAGTTTTGTGTTCTCACTGTGTTGGTATTTGTGGAGAGCTCTGTATTATAAGGCCTGATTCTAAATGCACAGAGGTAAAAAAGAAAATTCCTCTTGACTTCAGTGGGGTGTGAAACAGATCCTATATAAGCTCATGGAGTTTCCTCATTACCGTCAATGGCAGACTAAATGGGGGCTGTTATTTAATATAATAATCGTCCCTTACTGTTCTTACTTTGCAAAATGTAATTTATTTTGCCCTAAGCGTTCTTGCTTCAAAATGTTTCATGTTGTTAAGTCCAGTCTGAAGACCTTCAATGATTTGCAAAAGATACTCTTGGCAATTAAAACTAAATTGAAGCAATTCTAGTTCTTTTCAGCCTGCAGTCAGAACTGAACCATACTGTTTGCATTGGTGCTTTTCCATGTTTCAGCTTATCTTTTCATCTGTTGAGATACCTCAATATTTATGCTAATGTTATCAGCAAAAGATTTAAAAAAAATGCTTCCAGATTGCTGTTATTTCTTATGTTGCTGCTTTACCATTGAGGATACTGTAGAATTGAGCTCAACCTCTGTGTTTAACCATAGCAAAACTGGAATGCTTAAGGTCGACCGCTGTATGAGGTTCTGGGAAATCTATTATCAGGCAGAACATTTCACACTTCAGTAAACTCCAAATTAATTACATTGATGGTACATGAATACCAAAAGAAAGTGAGCATAATTAATGCTACTTCAGCAAACATCAGAGGAAATATTAGTGATTTCCAACTGATGATAATGCTAATGTGTTATATAAAAGTGTTTTATTAGAAGTGGTATAATACTGTCTCTTACAGTGCCTGTGTAATGTGCCAGTTTATTAATTTAAATATGTTTTTATTGGCAATTTAAGATTATATCAGTATGGAAATATATTTTAATGTAGTCTTAATTATATGCAGTTCACTAGTAGGAGAGTTTGGGTGTGTGAGGACAGACAAATCTCAAATTAAACAGGAACATGTTATGAAGTCAGCAAAACTACTACCTTGGAATTCTGGAGGGCAGACTTTGGCCTGTTTAGGAGACTGTTTGACAGAGTCCATTGGGAGGCAGTCCTGAAGGACAAAGGAGCCCAGGAAGGCTGGTCATTCTTCAAGAAGGAAATTTTAAAGGCACAGGACCAGGCTGGTCCCCATGTGCCAAAAGATGAGCTGGTGGGGAAGACCAGTGGCCTGGCTGAACAGAGAGAT
This sequence comes from Leptosomus discolor, assembly GCF_034619465.1. Lineage (NCBI taxonomy): Eukaryota > Metazoa > Chordata > Aves > Leptosomiformes > Leptosomidae > Leptosomus > Leptosomus discolor. The sequence continues at coordinate 15,317,018 of NC_141399.1, forward strand.
TCAGCTGGAACATAGGCGGGGGGGTGGGGTGTGGGGTGTGTGTGGAATATGAGAGTTTATGACCTTTGGAAGAAGGGCAGGTAACTCAGGAGGATTACAGGGATGTCATGAGGTTATGCAGGGAGCAAATTAAAGGGCCAAAGCCCTAGAACTTAATCTGGGTACTGCTACTGCCCCTGAGCTGGAAGACAGGGATGGGAAGTGGAATGAAGTCCCCGTAGTCCAATGGTTAGCAACCTGCTACACCACTTAGACACACGTGTCTATGGGGACAGATGGGATTAACCCAAAGATATTAAGGGAGTTTCAGAAGTGCTCATCAAGCCACTTTTCAATGATTTACGAGCAGTCCTGGTTGACTGGAAGTTAGCAAATGTGACACCCATCTATGAGAAGGGCTGGAAGGAGGACCCAGGGAACTACAGACCTGTCAGTCCGACCCTAGTGCCACGGAATGTTATGGAGCAGATCATCTTGAGTGCCATCATGCAGCATGTGCAGGAGAACCAGGTGATCAGACCCAGTCAGCATGAGTTTATAAAGGGCAGGTCCTGCTTGATTAATCTGGTCTCCTTCCTATGACAAGGTGACCCACTTAGTGGATGAGGGAAAGGCTGTGGATGTTGTCTACCTGGACTTTAGAAAAGCCTTTTGTACCCTTTCCTGCAGCATTCTTGTGGAGAAACTGGCTGCTCATGGCTTGGACAGGTATACTCTTCGCTGGGTAAAAAACTGGCTGGACAGCCAGGCTCAAAGAGTGGTGGTGAATAGAGTTCAACCCAGTTGGTGACTGGTCACAAGTGATGTTCCCCAGGCCTCAGTATTTGGGCCAGTTATATTTAATGTCTTTATCAACAATCTGGACAAGGGAATCTAGAGCACTCTCAGTAAGTTTGCAGACAATGCCAAGCTGGGCAGAAGTGTTGATCTGCTTGAGGGTGAGAAGGTGCTACAGAAGCATCTGGACAGGCTGGATCCATGAGCTGAGGGCAATTGTATGAGATTCAACAAGACTAAGTGCCAGGTCCTGTACTTGGGTCACAACAACCCTATGCAATGCTACAGGCTTGGGGAAGAGTGACTGGAAAGCTGCCTGGCAGAAAAGGACCTGGGGGTGTTGGTCGACAGCTGGCTGAATATATGAGCCAGCAGTGCGCCCAGGTGGCCAAGAAGATCAACAGCATCCTGGCCTGTGTCAGTATTAGTGTGGCCAGCAGGAGTAGAGAAGTGATTGTCCCCCTGCACTCGGCACTGTTGAGGCCACACCTCATATACCTTCTTCACAGTTTTGAGCCCCTCACTACAAGACAGACATTGAGGTGCTGGATTGTATCCTGAGGAGGGCAACGAACATGGTGAAAGGTCTGGAGCACAAGTCTTATGAGGAGTGGCTGAGGGAACTGGGGTGGTTTAGTCTGGAGAGGAGGCTGAGGGGAGACCTTGTTGCTCTCTACAGCTACCTGAAACTAGGTTGTAGGGAGGTGGGAGTCAGTCTCTCCTCCCAAGTAACAAGCAATAGGACAAGAGGAAATGGCCTCAAGTTGCGCCAGGGGAGGTTTAGATTGAACATTAGGAAAAATTTCTCACTGGAAGGGTTGTCAAGTATTGGAACAGGCTGCCCAGGGAAGTGGTTGAGTTACTGTCCCTGGAGGTATTTAAAAGACGCTTGTAGATGTGGTGCTTAGTGACATGGTATCGAGGTGGACTTGGCAGTGTTAGGTTAATGGTTGCACTTGATGATCTTAAGTCTTTTCCAACCTAAACAATTCTATGATACCTTCTAGGGTATATAGTTCAGCATTGAGTGCTGATGCTATCTCAACACTATCTGTAATTCAGTGAGTGACACTTACATGAAAATATCCCATTAATGGTATTATGCTTTTTATTGTTTACAATCTGAGCCATAATGCATTCCACCCTGTCTATTGCAGAGTACTGTAAAAGCAGCCACTGTAAAATGAGCTGTCGGCATCCAAAATGCAGTTTCTCACCCAGAAACAATGTAATAAGAAATATAATTAGATTCTCTGATTAGCAGAACACAGTGAAATTATATAAGGTGTTTTTGAATTTTTTGCAGATGTTAGCACTTTATAAATTTGCATTGGTATCTTATTTCAACCACTAAGACTGACTTTCAAGCAACAGTAAGCAGGGTATAGTTAACCACTGAAGCAGAAATCTAGAGTCAATGAGTAATTATTAAGAGCTTTCCAGAATATTAGCTGTTTCAGTTGCTGCAGTGATGGAATAGTCTATTAGATATTTCTGTTTCTGGCAACTCCTGAGAATTGATTCTGATACGAAACAACGAGCCATTTTGATCAATACTGTAATTACTCTTATTGATGGATTGTTTTACAATGATAGTCATCATTGCAATATGTCTGCTCAGGAGGCATCAAGACTGTCCACTGCATGCAGTAATGCACCACAAATATCTGATTCAAATCAACACACTATTGAGACTGGGCTGACAAGCGTGAAATTAATTGTTCCACTTCATGTAAGACCTGCATTCTTCTTTTGAGAGAGTAATTTGTTGCTGTGTGTAGCCTGGGAACAGTACAGCCTCGGTGCCATGTTAGGTGTGGTGCTTTTGGTCTTTGTCTTTTCCCCACAAGATCAGTTCTTTCATCCTTTTAAGCATAAGCAAAGGAATTAATGACTCGAGTTCTGACAAAATTCATATCCTTTCAGGTTTTTGAGGAAGGAACTGCATGTCTTGGTAAGAGGAAAATAGGCTTTATGATCCAAGCTATTGAAAGGTTTTAAAATATAAGAGTAGCGCTAAGGTAAGAAAATCCCAAATCCTTTTATATGAAAGTATAGCAGAGTGCGATAGTATTTGGAACCTGACTTTTTTTTCATGTAAAATGTTGCATTGTTGCTATTCATTTTTTTTAATGGATGGTTATACTGAAAATGTTATCTTCAAATTGTCTTAGTGGAAAAACAGGGACTATGTTCAGTGAAAGAAAATATTTAGAAACATAAATATTGATGTACACTGCCATACCACTATGGTCTATTGACCATAGGGTTGAAGAAATGGCTTATTAAGTAATGGAAGCTAAGTAATGCAACAATTATTGTGATAATGCTGTGCAGGTTATTAGTGCAGTTCACAAAATTATGTTCCCTTTAATACTTTCTGTGCTTCTGCTTTAAGGATGATACGGTTCAGCTACAGGTTTAGTTAAAAAATATTCATACTATTAAAATATTTGAACTTAAAGGTTTTTAACTTTCTCCTATTCTGTTTTTTTTTCATTTTCTCTTTTTTTATGAACTTTTCTCTTTCAACGGAAAGGCAAGGGTCTATAATAAAGCTGGCACAGTGTGCATGCACCCATGCATCTCTGTTTACTACATCTGTTTAAAATCTAAGAAAATAAAGTCATACCTGGGTATGAGTAAACTGGTTTGAATATGGAAAATATAGAAATAGCTCTGGAAATCATTGGCCATTTCTCAGTCTACCATCCTGTATATCAATGTTGGACTTAAATGTTTATGAGGCTGACGCTAAGGTTTCTGTTGTGAACAGCTGGGAACAGCCTTCTTACAGAAGTGAGGAGCCCAGCACAGAGTCGCTGCTCTATTTTCATAAATATAAAAGCTCATGTCTCTTCTGCTTATTGGAAAAAAATGTCCTGTCTTAAAGCCACTGTTCGCTCATCGGCAGAGGAGATGGTCAATCTTTTTAAATACTGCTTATCTAGTTGACTTCAATGGGGTTTTTTGTGATGGTAATTTCAGTGCTTTAATCATAAGTTATGCAAACTGGTGGTGGTGGTGGGGTTTGTATGTCTGAAGTGACTTGTTCATCGTGTTTCAGTGTTGTAACTGCATAGCTTTCTTATGGTCTTCCCAGGGAATCTTCCAGCAATGGCACACTAGCAGCAAGTTTTTAGCGTACCCTAAGAAGATGCACAGATATGTTATTTTTCAAGAATATCACTTACCAGACAAACCTTTCTTCTTGCCCAAAAAAACTCTTCAAGGACTTGAGCTGCACTCTGATAGCTTTTATCATACTGACCCCATGAGCCCTCTTCCTCATCTGTTCCCTGTGCCACATGTTCCACGCTTGTGTCATGCCTTATGCTTTAGTGATGGGCAGTAGCATGGTAATACGTAGTGCTATCCTAATGTATTAAGTACCAAAATTATTAGACACTGATAATCTCAATAGTATCTATCAACAAACATCACAGATACTGTCTCCCTGAACCATGTAATCCAGCCTGGCCTCACCTTGTACCATTCAACTCTGCTCTTTGTCTTTCATAGCAAGTATTCATGTGTGCGTATCCCTCTGCTTTTGTAGTAACTGAGGTTAGAGTTGATGCCTGTTTGAAACCCATAACTCAGTTTAGGCTGGGCAGAGCCTGAGTAGTGAGAGAAAGGCAGTGGTGAACACCAGTGAGACTGCAGCCAGCGTGCTCCTGGGAGCATGAGATAACTGCTGAACTGAGACTGGTAGAAGTTCGCTTATGGGTGGTTTTCAGGCCTGGTCTCCAAATTTGGACTATAATGTCAATGGAAGGACCCCTAATGATAACGAAAGCAGAGTGTCCCTAAGTAAGAAATGGGAGATGTAGTGGTGTTGGTAGTGTTATGTTGCTGAATTTTGAAATTTTTTTAACTGTATATGCCTGAAAGTAACGACTGAGAGGAAATAATTGTAAATATTGTATAATATTAGGGAAAATTCAATAAGAGGAAATAATATCTAGTTGTTCTGATCCTTGTCTAAACCTACCTTGTAGTTAACATCTTGAGCCTTTCCTTTTCTTTCTCTGATGCTCTAAATTAACATTTCTCAGCTGTTCCTGTTGATGTTAAAGACACCTCTGTTAACAAGGATTCATTAAAGGAAAATGATCCAGCGTAAAATGACTGGAATGATGAGTGTTTCTTGTGACCAAAAATCTCTGCTTTTGCTGAAAAGGTGTTTCCTGAGTAAGCGTTTACAAAATATTGATGGAACACTTATCTAATGACAAAGCTGGTATTTGCAGTCATTAATAGTCTTTATGATAGAAAATATGAAAGGAATCAAAAATAGACTGAGGATGCATAGCTATCATAGCTATCCCATCAAATATGGGGTGAACTTCCACTCGACTTAAGCTGTGTCTAGTTGCATTGCGGTACTTGCATTGACTTGCTGTACATTTTTGTCTTTGTGATTAATAACATGCAAAGAATTTTAATGCCAAATATTGAATTTGCTACATAGGAATAACTGAGTGAACTTCTGTTTGCACAAGACTGATAATCTGGGAAAAAAAGTTCAGAACTTCTAACTGATCTGTGAACAGAGTTCATTTGCATCATCTCCCTGCCACTGTCTTTTGACTGTTTATCACTTAACAGAAGAGCTTATCTGGAAAGATTTTATAATAAGGTTATTATATACAATATTGAAATAATATTTAAGTGAAGCAAGTACTTGAAAGTACATTTAATTAAAACTTTATTTCATATTTATTTTTAAATCCACCAAAACCTTTTATTTGGATGTTACAAGTGTTCAGGGACTGTTTATAGAACATAATACCACTGTCAGTGAGCCTAGAGGTACCTCCTATGGTCTAAGGTTAGTACTGTGTATCAGCAGGTCTAGAATCAAGTAGAATTAAGAAGTGTTACACCCTGGAAAAAGTGGCTTGGTTAAATCAACTTCCCTGTGTGGAAAGAAAAAAATATTTTGAGTTGTGTGAAATAACTCAAACAAAATCCAAATCTTTTATGAAATGTTTGGCTCAAAACTTGTCCTGCGTTAAGAGGATTTTTTTTTTTTTTTTACTTGTTTGGATTTTTGGTTGCTTTCTGTCTGAAACAGTTTAAGTTTATACTGCCATCTGAAATTTAAATTGAATTTCTAGGATGTAGGCATGAATCAAAAACATATTAAGTAAGTCCAGGGCCAGTTGTGGCTCAACTCCAGCAAATCTAAAAAAACTGTCAGGGTTATGTTGCTCTGCTCTCTTCCCCGCCACCCACCCCACCCCCCCCCCCCCCGCAGTTTTGCTGCAATAGTTGGCAGGGATCTTATTCTTTCAATTATATCGTGAGACAAAACCTGAAATTCAATTGATTTTTGTGTTTTGTTATACAATTTCAGGCGTATATAGCTATCAAAGATCATGCTTTCTCCTAAAGAAATACACACACAAATTAATCAACGGCTGCTGTGCTTCCATGAACTAAAAAGGGGAAAAAACCAACTCAAAAAACCCCAACCAACCAACTTTTTTTTTTTTTTTTCCCTGAAGTTCATTATTTTTTGTTGCTTTGACAGGTTCCTTGAAATTGTTTTTTGCAATGAACTCACTGAAATCTAACATTTATCTTTGATTCATCCCTAGGCTAAATACACAAAAAAGCTCTTTCCTGGGGCAGCGAAAAAGATGTATCTGACTGTTCTCTAAGTCAGAAACTCAAAGAGCTGCTACTTGCTGACTTTCCAAAATATAATAGCTATTTTATTGATTGGTCTACTTCTTAATTACCATAATCCTATCTGCTTTGTTGCCATTATGGTATGTGATCTGTGATCACTCAAGTTTTATTTTATCTATGATATCAAATATAATACACCCTCTGTCTCTTATAGTTCTAAGATTATTTCTATATGTATTGATTTTTAGCTTGTTTTATTAAATTGTAAGGAGAAGAAATTCAAAAGCTTCTTGCTTGATAAATGTCTTACAACTCTAGCTTCTTGCAGGAAAGAAGTATCAGCTACACGAAGTAGAAAAAGAAAATCAAAGTACATGGTTTGCCTTTAGAGATCAAAGGAGGGAGGTTTGCAGGGCAGAATAATAGGTATATACGACCAAGCATGCCCATGTGTATCATTGTTTCCCTGAAGATATAGATACAGGCTATTTATCTTCAGTCTGGACAGCTTCACCTGAGACAAATTTTTTTCTGGGCAGAGAACACATCCCCCTGCTTGAATTTCAAGTAATGCTTTCCATTTCTGAATGGCAGAAATAAGTTTTCTTGTTGAAATTCTTTGATATGCTCACTTTTGGTGGGTGTTGTATGTAAGCTAGTTTACTACTTCTAGTTTCTTTTATATAGGCTTTTGTGGCTGTCCATGTGTGTAGCAGTATGCATCTGGGTTTGTTCAGTGTTTTTTTAAAAGCAAAACAAAACTGTATTAGTTCACTACTAAATGTTGGTATGTATGTACTGTTTTAACAAAAACTGGCTATGACTTTTTAAGAATTGAAAATCAAAAGAAATTTAGACATGATAAAATAGAGCTTGCTATTTTCTCTGCCTTGACAGGCTAAACTATTTACCATCATACTTTTTTTTTTTCCTTGAAATTAACATTAAAACTTCCATTTATTTAACGGGTGTTTGTTATCTAAAAATTCTGTTATCATTTGTAGCTAGCGTTAATGCAATTACTGTCAGGGAAAATTTGTGTAAATTTTCAGGTGATAAATCTCCCAACTTTTTGTAGGCTCAAACAGTCATTGATTCTTTCTTTTACTTACTAACTTTTCATATCTCTTCCATAGTGAAGGCTGTGTATTTATCTGTTTAAAATATGATCATAATGGAAATATTATGCGAAACTGAAACTGAGATAAGTTGTTTTATGTCTGTAGTGTCCAGAGAAAATTGATAAATCAAAGAAGAAAAAAAAAAAAAAGAGGCTGAGAGCTTTGCCAGGTGTTCTTGGCTTCGTTTTCTCTCATACGATGATACTACATCTGAAGTTAACTTTGATACACAGTGGAAATTCACCCTTGTGTAACAGAGTGCCTCCTCCAAGCAAGATGCTTTAGAAAAATAAAGGAAGGAAGCAGCTGTAAAGAAAAATGCACAGCTGAATACTAGGGGGTGGGAAACACTTGGACAGAGAGGGTTTTGTGGCTACTGACACTCTGGATCTGGTACAGTTATGAAACTTGAGTGTGTTATTGAAACTAAATATAATGCTGCCTTTAAAATCAAAAATCTGTCTCTATCCCAAAGAGCCAGATTTGAAGTAGCAAGTGCTCAGTGTATAACTGCTTTGATCGGATTAGCAGATTTGATAATTTTGACAATGATATTTCTCTGGTTTTTGAATTGGAAAACACTTTTTCTAAAAAAACGCATAACTGCATCTGTATGCTAGTTCTCAGCAATTGTAGTTTCTTTCCTTATTTATACTTTAATCCTGGATAGTATAAATGTAGGCATATATAATGCATTGTACAATTAAGACTTGTTAGAAAAATGGATCAAAATTCTGCTTTCATTCACTTGTCAACCATCATAAATCTCAGCTGACACAGGTACCGATTACTCATCTGACATTGCCACAAAATACCCACTGCCAGATGAGAATTGCCTGTCTGCCTAAAGCTTAGTGTACAAGGAGGAATTACTTTTTTTCTTTCTCAATACCTCTATTCTCAAAGCATTTTGGGAATGAAGCTGAAGTGACTTAATTTTGAAAAACAGACAAGCTGGAGTTCTTGCTGAAGTAATTGAACGTGTTAGCACTATAAAGTGGAATGGACACTGGTGTGTTCTGGTAACATTAGGTCTGTCTACACTAGGAATTTGTTTTGCTCCCTGTTTTGTTCCAGGACTTATTTCTGGGCTGCCTTTGAGAACAACCAACTTGTTATCTGCAAGATGAGTTATGGGTACTAGTTTGCTGTAGGATCCCATCCAGCAGTGCTGTATACTGTATGTACTGTGCTGAGACTTAGGAGGTCCTCAAAGGTGTCACAGCAGGTCAGACGTTTCCATAGGCTCAAAGGCATTCAGGACACAGCCTCAGATTTATGCTAGAAGATTCCCAATTTGTTTTCCTGAGTCAGAGCTAATAGTATTAATGTGTGAGGAGCAGAGGAGCTAAGAGCAGATGTAGCACAAATGAAAGAGGGACTTAACACCTGCTGGGGCAGATAGGTCAGGCATGAACAGGCTGACTGTGCGCAGGTCCCCACAAATTGATCCAGGGCTGAGGGCTCCTCACCTTGGTCTGATCCACCAAGACAGTAGGGACATAGCAGTCCTGCTACCACGAATTCTCACCAGCAGACCCGCTTGGAGTGCTGCCAGCACTTCCTTTGGATGCAAGATGGTCCCATGCAGGTGGAACAGCTACTGAGGCAGCCACAGATGCAGTTACAGTAAAGTGGAGCCCAGTCAGCAGCTGCAGGAGTCTGGGTAGAATGAAAAAGTGCTGTGCCACAGAAGTATGTTGAGATATTACCCTGCCCCCCTACCACCTAATCCAGGTTACATTGAATATTCCTGGATTCAGTTGATTTGTATGTGTATAGCTGAACGTAATGTGTATAGCCCAGTGTTCTGCTCTACATGAGCTGAAAACTTTTAATTCTTTCATGTACTTGTATCAGAGCTGAAAATAATAGTGCAGCAAATTCTAGTATAGTAATGTATTTTGTATCTGCAGTTTTAAATATGATTCAAAACTGAGACATCAACACTTCTCCTTTTTTGGAGTGGAAAACTTGAAGCCGTGTGCATGATATGGACAATTTACACTGGAAATTTGAGGGAAAACATAAACAAACTGTATATGGAAATGAACTGGTTGTTATGTTTTAAAAAGCAGCCATCATGCCTGTGCGTGAACTTGTTTCCAACAAAAAATTTCAGTGGCAGATTTATTGAGCAGGCATGGTTGCCAAATTGTCATGGTAAAATGTAGTTACTTCTTTGGATCTGAATCAATATGCCATATAGTAAATATAGATGAGTGTCTGTATACAGATGATTGAATTTTCAAGCTAAAATTTTATGAATCTGTATTTTCAGTGGGTTTTCAAGGAGAGGACTGGTTTTGTACACTTTCAGACCTGCAGTCCTCAAACAAAATTGCCAATGAGAGTATTGGAGACACTGTAGGAACGGGAAGTACAGTATCCGTTCCTAGAAAAAAATGTTCTTTACCAGCAATCTGTAATTGTTAGATGAGCACTTAAAATAGTGATAAAACTGGTTTTTATGTTTTGATTAAATAGAACACAAATGCAAAATACATAACGGAGTGAAGGATTCTTGCAGTGCTGTATTTTGAGATTAATAGAAATTGATGATAACAATCACGTCAAGACACTGTTTGGTACACCTTCAGTCTTAGCAGAAATATTTAATTGTCCTCTGATTATAGAATATTATAGGATAACCGTATTTTGAAACCTCTCACCTTTTCCATAAGCTGCGGTAAGTAAAAACTTCAAGTGGGGTAGATAAATATGTTCATGAAATAAAAGCAGCATCAAATATTCCTGTTATCCCTCTGTGAAGTGCTATAAAGTACCATTTTGCTGCAGTACCTCTGCAGGTTTTGGGGCTTCACATTAGACCACTCACAGCATTTATTTATTTGTAGTAGTATTTTGCTATTTGTATTGTATGTAAGTCCAATTCGTGCTGCTGCTTGAATTATATATTCTTGTAACCACACTACTTTTACAGTGGTTTGGACTTTTTTTTTTCTCCTCTCTACATGTTATCTGTATATGCTTTTAAATTTAAGACCTCCGTCTGGCAGTTCCTACTCCTGTGAGCAGTATTTGCACAAGTAGGAGCTGAGCTGATGTCAGTTTGATCAAGTAGGCAAAGGAGGGTTTGCAGGAAGGTATCATAAGCTGTATGGAAATTTCTTTGAGTTTAAAATGATTTAGAACACTCGCGTTTAATCCATTAAGCAATTCCCTCCAGCTGTATGCAAAAAAAACCCTAAAAAAAGATTAATCCACTCCTACTTGAGAAATTTTTTAAGGCTAAATAAATATTTTAATTTTTTTTGTTCCTTCCCCTCTCCTGCCACGTTAGCATTATGAAACAGGTTAGTAAAGTCATGATTTCTTTCAAGCTGTTTTGATGATATTAGCTTTACCTCTGTACCTCATTTTCACAGTTTTTACCTGGGGTTACTAAAAAGATTTATCTGTTAATATTGTGGTTTGTTTTGGTAGAACATGTGAATCTTCTGTTTGCATTTAGTTTATTTATTATAATTTCCAAGAAACTAAGTATAGCTAGACATTTTGTATTTCTGAGTGGGAACTTGTAGAAGCAGCTAGTAGTTTGTGTAGAACTCTATTATTTTTGGACTAGAGGAATCAGACATACAAGAAAATTGCTTATGCAGTTAGATTTTGTTGTTTCTCCACTGGGATGGATTGCACACTCTGCTTTAGAAGAAAAGAAATAATGATTTATGCAAGTACATAATAGTCCAGGGGTAATGAGTGCGTGATTGCATGCTTTGTGCAAATGAAATTCAGGCAACCATAACATATAGAATAAATAGTTACAACTGTGAATTATAGACCCATAATTCCACCGTGGAGTTCTGCTGATGACAAATTTCAAACGCAAAGCCTGGATGGTTTGTGATGCCTCGTCACTGGAGTCCGGAAAAGGAATTAATTCCAGTTCAAGCTTGATAATTCCAAGTTCACAGAATATTAGGAGTTGGAAGAAACCTTGAAAGTTCTGCTCCAATCCCCCTGCCAGAGCAGGACCACCTAGAGTAGGTCATGTGATTTTTTTTATTTCTTTTCATGTGATTTTTTTCTTTTGTTACTCCACACAAGAATCTCGCCTCCTTTCCCATTTTAAATAGTGTGTCTCTATATCTTTCTATCTTCTGATAGCGTGGATGCTCTCATACATGTTTTCTTTCTTGCTAGCTTATGGACAAGAACAGCAATAGTTTTCATTTTCAAACTACCGCAAACTAACATCTAAGCTATAGTTGGAATGTTTTAACATTGCTTTTCTTTAAATGTCCAAAGTTTCATTGCTCACCAGTCAGCTTAAATTCTTTACATCATGTTTGAGAAAAGCTTTTAGCTTGATATATGTGTGGTTTTATGGAATCCAGAGTAAGGGTTTTGTGATTTGAGCCTCTGCAATTATTTGAGCCTCTATTTCTTATGGAGTTGTGTAGTTTTCAATTAAGTAGTGGTTGGAAAATATTTTTATGCAAGGCATTTCTTAAGACTTCTTTGAAGACGGGGGAAATAAAAATAGGACATTTATATTGAAAACTATTGTTTTTATTTTTAAGTGACATAAAGTCTTTGTGGTGCTTCATGATAGATATTTACCATATGCTCAAGAAATGGATAACTATTTTTACAAACTGAGTAACAGGTTATGTGTATAAATATTTCATTGTAGATAAACACACAAATAATACAAGGGTTAGAGGTCCCTTCCAACCCCTAGCATTCTGTGGTTCTGTGAAATAATTCTATGTTTCCTTGAATGTATCTCAGTACTTCAGAATGAAGTATTTTTGTGCTCTTGCTACATAAGGAGTGTTGCTTCCTAGTCTGTGTATATCTTCCTTGAATGTGGATTATCTAGAGTATGTTTTATCCCACCAGATTCAAGTTTTACTCAAAATTCTGTATTTATTCTCTTCATTTTTTAAACACACACACAGAGCATCTGTACTGAAAATACAGTAATACATTTTAAAAATATTTATTTGTCTTTTGAATTTCTATATTAGGTTTGAAGTTAGCTAGGTTTTCTTTTAGCAATTGGTGTAATAAGCCTTTGCCTTTTATGCAGATACAGTACGTGTGATACCAATATTATTGCTGGAATGCTATTAGTTTTGTTTTATTACTGTAGTTCCTAGGATTTTTGCTGGTGTTTGGGATTGCACCATACAAACTAGACTGATGCCAGGTCTTCAGAACAGAAACTAATTCTCAGTCCTGAAACTAATTGTTCTTGGAGCTAGACTGCTGGGGGCTTTTCAGATATTCTGTTTTCTGCCTAATTTGCAAGACTAAGCCTAAAAGCAAGGTGAAGTTGTCTATGGAAATATTGTTATCCTTGTTTAATACCTTGAGAAGACAAGCACTGAGGAATCAAGTGACTAATTCAAGGTTAAAACTCTGTGGCAGAGCTGGGACCCAAGCCCAAGGTTAATATCTCAATCACCAGATCGTTCTTCCTCTAAGAATATAGCCTTTGTTATAACCCCAAATTTCCCTTACGCTAATTTTACTGCAAAACCAAAATCCCTTTGACTTACATTTTCCATAGTTGCTCTCAAATAACAAGGGAATTAAAAACTGCTTCTGCAAAGTCTGTTTGACTATTATTAAGTTGTATTTGTTGGTAAAATAAATGATTTCTTTCAAAACATTTTTAAGCTTAAATACTAAGACTTTTTATACTGTCTGTGAGAAATCCTTTCCTCTGTCCCCTAATATTACAGATAATTTTGTTATTTACTGTAGCCATTCCCTGAAACTAGACTGATCATGTTTATCTCGTTAATATTTGAACTACAAAATGTAAGTTTTATATAGTTATTCTCTCTCTCTTAATATATATTTATATGTAAAACAAAAGGTGAACTCTGAAGACATTATTAATAATATGTTCAGCATTCTAAAATTTAAAGCCTTTGTAGAGGGACAGTTACCAATAGACTTGATTTATATTGCAGCTCTCATTTTAAAGAATAAAAATTTTCATATTCAAAAAAAAAAAAAAGAAGCATGAGCATATGCTGCCTAGAAGACCTTTCATTATAGAGCAAAATGATGATTTCTTCAAATCCAACTTGTGAAACTAGAGATTTTTTGTGGCTATTCAACCCTGGTAAAGGGTGACAAGCCAGGACCAGTAACTGGAAGAACAATTAATAATCAGGAGCCTAAACATGTTTACTACAAATTATCAGGAAATAAACAGAAATATTAAGTAAGTGTTACAATATTGTATATCTAATGTGAGTGTGCTGTTTTCGGAAAAAAAAAGCTAGTCTTTTATTTACCAAAATATTTTCAAGGGAAGTCTGTTTTCAGATACAGCTTCAAAGACCTGATTTGTTAAGATATCCTACTAGGCTCGTAATAAGTTCAATTGTACTTTGGTATATTTATCCATTCTTACTCACTTTGCTCTGTGATATATGCTAATACCTGATCCTCTTAAACTCTTTCAGTTTATACATACTTTCTATATGTTCCTGTAAGACAAGTCTAATTTTATGAATGAGGACATGAAGACAGAGAAAAGATAAAATAATTCCATCAGAAGACTGCTGCAGCCTGGAAAGTCATTGGCAGTGCTTACGAGACTTGTGTTGTCTTCGCCACTGTCATTTAGCAAGTGCTTTGTTTTAACTCTTAGTGTACTGTGCAAAAAAGAGAGACTTATTTATCCTTTCTTTTTGTCCATATATGACCTTTAAACCTACCTCCAACTTCTTAAACTAGAAGGCAAGGGAGCTACTACATTTTTATGGACAACATACAAAAGTTAAACTCTGAGTCATGGAATTGGATATCTTTTCTAAATTTATTGATCATTTCACATGCTGTTTGTAGTTAACCGATATTATTTAGAAATTGGATGACTGAAAAATTCCAAGGAAAGACAGGATGACCAGCCAATTATGACCTTGACTGATTTGTTGTTATAAAATTTGTAAAATGTTTCTGCTTGTTAGTGGAATTATTATCTAGCAACAAAGACTTTTTCTGGGCAGGATTATACCCCTGCATGCTAATTAATGGAACAAAGAGATGAGGATTACAGAGGCAATAACAGTAAAATATCCAGAAACAGTTGCATAGGGACATTATCTTCCTATCAGCTGTGCTGTTGTGGTCTTTGGCACTTCTCCTCTTGTTGTCCCACAGTAAGCAGAGACTTTTATGAGGGCCTCACAGAAACATGCCTCATTCTGTCCTTGTGGCTTTTCTTTTCCGGAGAGTAATCTTGCACACAGGGTCAGCAAAACCAGATAGAGAGAAGAAAATAATCTAGCACTGGTATTCTTAGTGGGATGTTAATTGTTCAAAGAAAGTGATAAAGGATGGCGATTTCTTTAGCCACTAACTGTGAAATAAACAATTTATGGTTAAGTGAATCACTCTTCAAAAATACATAGTGGTAACTTGGGTATCCTCAGTCTGTTTTGACAGGACATCCTAACATATAGTGGAGGATCTTCTCCCAGCTATCACGGTCATCAGAGATTTCTAAATATAGTAACTGATCATTACTGGAAAGCATGAATATATGATAAAAGGTTAGTTTGCTAGAAGCATATTTTCACTTCCAGTACTGAGTACCAGATAATAGAAAGAGCACGTTTAGATATCCCGTGTCTTCTTCAATTTCTGCTCCACTATTTTGTTTAGTAATGTCACCTTGTCAGGGCTCCTAGTTGCTTTTTTGTGCAGTGTATACTATTTCACACTGTTTGGCACCTAAATTCTGATTTTTAGATTGTTACTTAAGCAAGTGGGTTCATGCAATTTTCAATTCCCTGTTTTCAGTATGAGCTTCCATCAAAGGCATATCTCTTCTAAAGCTATTACCAAAAACTCTTCATTTGAAGCAAGGATATAAATGGGCTTTAGTGTGACTGGAATATTTGCATGCTTATTCCTTGACTTCAAATGCAGTATTGACAGAAAGCTGTAAAACTGACAGGAATCAAATTAACATTCTTTAATGTAAGTTGTTATTGCAAAATTATCTAATTTACTGAAATAAATGTTCACTCTCTCTTTCTCTCTCTTACAAATGTATAATTTTATTTTGTTGACTTGCAAGGAGCTAATGATGAAGTGATTGGCAATATTCTTGTGATTTGACTTTTAATCTCCAGTTGGAACAGGAAAATTTTGAAGGATGAGCCAGAAGCAAACTGCTGATTATGAACAGTGCAGCTTTTTATTTGTGCTAAAGTCTGGAAAACATCCCCATTTCAACTAAGTCATCTTTAAACGTAGGCCTGATTAGAGAGTTCTAGAGACACCTAGAAACCTAATATGGCACCACCAGCACCTTTAAAGCATAAATAATGCTCAAGAATCCTTACAGGCTTTGTAGATGCAAATTAGTGAAGTGTTGCAGGCAGGCGTGGGCTGTTCCTGCAAAAGGACTTTTTCCATTTTCAAAATCCCTTTAGATGATTTTTGGTGTAGGTGGTACGTAATCTGGTCAGAATGCTGCTGCATTGCTTGTACAGGGCTACATGGGGTTAAGCAACATGCTGCTTGTATATTCCCAGCACCACAGAGACTGAACACAACTGTAATAGCTCTTTTCCTGGTTTGTGACTGATAGCTATCAGTGACATTGGGTCTGGAATGACATCAGTGTCTCCTCATGTGCACCTCTCAGTAGTACTTGTACACCTGTAATAGGAATCTGAAAGATGTGTCGAACCAAAAGGAGATGTGGTGGGAAGGTCTTGCTATAACTAGCCTAAATAAACTGGTTTACTTGTCCTTTCACCATAGCTGGCAGAGAGAGGAAGAGTCTCCTTCAGTTGATGACTAGCAACCTTGGAGGTTTGTCTGTCTCAGTCCCCTGGCTCCATAAAGTGCTTAGGAAGAGGAGTCCCTTATAGTCAAACCTCTCACCAAGAGGTTTCTGTGTTGGCTTGGATGCTCCCTAAACAGCAGAATGACTCTGATCTGAGGGCAAATCTGACAAGTTCAGAGTACTTCACTATAGGTTTAGGATATCTTGTGGGTGCAGTTGCTCATATGTAAAGTTTTGGACCTTATTCCTGAAATAAAAATCCAGAAGGTATCATGATCTTGAAAGCAGAGTTGTGTTACTAAAACCAAATGGTTAAAAGGGAACTTTATTTTGAATGAATTCAAGGTAATCTTTTTTTATGCCTTGTTTTAAAGCCACTGAAGAGCAATCCTCATTTTGTGACAGAAACAAAACTCTGTTGATTTGCATGATAATGCTGAAAAAGAATGGTTAAGTACGAAGTTGTTTTTATTATGCCATAAGATTTTTCAATTACCAGAACACTTCCAAACCATTATACTGTAATAGGAATACAGGCTTTTTCAGAGTTAGGAATTTCTATGCAAATATTGAAAACTAATATAAAATAACCTGTTATAATAAAGCTATTTGTTTTACATCATGATAGTACAAAGTAGAATTCTAGTGCAAGAAAAAATGCAAGCAGTGCAATCTATGATTAAAATGGTGCTTATGAATTGTTTTCAGTTTGCGTTTTAAAAAAAATGTAGGTGGTGTTCTTGTGAAGTCTTAGATATCATGCATCTTTTGCTAGTGGCTATTATGCATTCAGACACCTCAGGAACAAAGAAATGACAGAGAAATGGATGGCCTGGGTTTAACTAAGTAGCTGATGGTACAGATGAGGCCTGATAAGCTTAACACTTCATCTCTGTGCTGCCACTGTGGTTTGCAAGGAGATTAGAACTGTCTGACTGTGAGGAGGGCAAGCTCCACAAATTCACTCATACATGGCAGTTCTGTAATGAGGTGATACTTCATTCCTTAAACTACTGAACTAGAACTGCACAAACAGATGTATGCCTCTGGCAGTCCTGTGCATGCAGCACAGGCTCTGCCGTACCTCCAAATGCAGACAGAATGTCCAGTTGCCACAATTATATTTTATTGATGTACATTGTTATTTGTACATTCGTAATAATAAGGGACAAATTGTATTTTATGAAGAGGAAACCTGCAAGTCAATTCAGGGTGTTTACATTGCATGGTAGAGTTTGACAAAAATCTAAATAATTATTACAATTTTTCCAGTAGGTTAACATGACAAAATCTGGTGTTGGAAATTAAGAGAGTATTCTGCCCTGGGTTATGCACGTTGTGTTCTTTCACAGCTTTTTTTTTCAGAAAGCTCACAAGACGGAGATGCGACCCTACATTATGAGTCTTTTACACAGCTGCTGGTAAACAACCAAAGGTCAGGCTCAGTCTCGGGAGTTAGCTGTTTTGAGCTTGATGGCGTGAGTTTAGCAAAACTACATAAGTATGAGTTGAGCATCAGAAATGACCACTGGGACCCTAATTCACACATAGATGGCTTTGAGTGCTGACTTGTTCTGCCTGCTTCAATAGGATCACTTGTGAATTTAATTCAAGTTTATGTTAATTACTCTGCTGTCTTAGAGGCTTGAATGCAGTTCACCAAGAAGGTCATTGCTTTGTGGTGAGCAGAGTGGAATTCATCAATAGATTGACTAGCAGTAACCTGTGATTCGAGCCGCTTTGTTTTGATGTTCAGTGGTTTAGTGAAATTGTGTCTTTTTATTAAGCAATGAAATAGTAGCAGTCTGCTAAAAGTTTACTTTGTGTGAAAATTGTATTTAAGAAGAAATCAAACATGATGAATATTAAGATTCTGTTCTTCATAAAGCTATGACACTTTTTACAACCAGAGAACCAGTAGCTTTATCTTCTTTCCTCTTCTAGAGGCTTGTTGGTCTAGGGCCAGTCCCTCAAGGTAACAGGACCACCAAAATTTTTATTTCCTAAGAAAGGAATGCTTCCATTAGATGCTGATCACTTATATCTGGTCTCTTTTTAATTGCAAAAAGGGCATTATTTAATAAACTGGTGGAGTTTAATTAAATAAACTAAGCCTAAACATAAGAAAACATAATTTTCAGTGCTAAGGCTTTCCATTATGGTATAATGAACCACATAAGGCTTAAAACATTTCTATATGTATATTCCCTAGTAGAGGCTCTGTGTTGCAGAAATGTGATTTTATACATCAGCTGTTTAAACTAATGAAATCACAACTAGAACAACATCTTTTATTTAAGAAGCAAACTTTCAAATTGTAGTACTTGAAAATATCAGCCAGTTTATGCGTATGTTTCTAAAACACAAGCTGATTTCTCTAGAAGTGTGCAAATAAAGTAATATTTTTTAAGTACTATAAGCGTATGAACAGAAAAGATACAGTAAGGAGATAACAGTATGTGTTCTTTTTCTAATTAACAACTTTTATGTGATTAAAGTGTTCTACTAGCATCCTCTCATGTAGGAAGGGAGCAAAAGTAAATTAATTACCATCAGCCTGAAGGAGAGCACACTGTATTCTTTATGACTCCATGGTATTGATTTGGCTATTATTCATGGCTTCTATTCTTTGCTATGCAGATTGATGCATCTTTAATTCATAGATACATTATCATTAATAGCGGTTTATTAACCAAGCAAAACAAAGCTGTTGCTGGGTCTTTTCTAGTGCAAAAGCTCCCCACTCTTTCTGATAAATATATTAGTTTATGCATTCTATTATAGACTCTCAAGTTAGTTTATTTCTATGTGCTATGGTGGTGATCTATCACAGTACTATATGTAATACGCTTTACTTTTTTGGTGAGATGAACTCTGTTGGTACTGTAATGTATTCCTAAATTACAAAAACTTTCTAGTCCTTTGAGAATCAGACAAAACCTGAATAAGCATCTCCATTTTTCTGTGTACATATGATACAACTAGCTGCATATAGAAACCTCTGTAAACAATAGAAGAAGAATGTGCCATACAATTTACCTTGAGATAGGTTTGGTTCAGATTTAATTTGGTTAAATTTGGGCAAAAGCCTTTTTTATTTTGCGAATCTGCACTAAACTAGTGATTTGTTGAAATGTTTCCAGTCTGATCAAACACTGATATGCAAGTGCACAAAAGTAAATCTACCCTAGCTTGCTAGTCAACTTATTTTCTTGTTTAGTTTTTTTTTGTGTGTGTGTGAGAGAAAAGAGACACGACTGTAATACAGACGTGAAAATATATTAATTTCGAAGCAGGGGATCCAAATCAGGTTAGTTTTTGACGTACATTTTGATGAAGGCAGCATCATTAGGGAGCTATGCACAGTTTAATAAAATGTCTTGTGTTTTCAGTTTCAGGGGAAAGTAAGGACTGAGATTGAGGCTGATATTCTTCACTCTCCTCTCTGCAAAATTTTAAATTGCTCAGTGTGTTTCTTTACTCTTTGCAATGATGTTTTGGAATACTTCCTTATGGTATAGCATGGGTGTCATATGATACAGAGGCTATTAGTCTGTAGAGTATTCATCTAATTTTCAGTTTAAAAACCCCAAATCAATAGCTACAAACAAAGCTCTGGTGGTGGTTTTGCTGTGTTCATTGTTTTGTGCACAAGGCTTTTTTCTTAACTAGGTTTGAAGCTTCATTTCTAAAAGTATGAGAGAAAAAACTTGGGGCGGGGGGGTGGGAGCAAATTGGGAGCTAGCAGTATTTCAGATGCCAGTCTAAGAATATATGCGTTATAGACAAATGGTCCAAAGAGAAAAAGATCTGAGCAAGTTCTGTTGTACAGGGCATTAGTTTATATCGTTACAGTCTTTCAAAGGCAGTTATTAAATATTGGATTGAACATGGTTTAGCAATCAAACTTTATCCCTTTGTTTTTCATTGTGTGTTTACCAGTTTGTTTTATGAGGCTTTGAAAGAAATCTCAGTGAATATACTACTCTACCCAGATGTACAGAAAGCCAGTCATTCTATACTGTTTTTTGTGAAGTTTTATAAGTGACTGAGACTCACACATGGAAGTGGAAAGCATTAGCTTGTGTGGCAAAAATACAAATGTGTTTTCACGCTTCCAGGCAGTGCCAAATACTATAGTTTGGTTTCCAAATCTTTTTTTTTTTTTTTTTTTTTTTATGATGAGCCTGCTAAATTCTTTTCAGGACATCTGCACACAGACCACGTGCAGGTGGTCTGATTTTTCAGAGATGCTGAGAACATACTGACATTGCTGGCTTGATGTGACTGAGGTGAATTTATATTTTTGAAATTAAAATAATTTTTCTTGCTCAATGATGAAGAATTGAAAGCCTAAGCTTAGGCACCTGAGTTCAGATATTCAGATGTTATGCTTCTTCTTGTAATTACAAGTCCACTTTGATACATAGTGTTCTGATACCTGTCTAAAACTCTAAATCAATATAAATACTTTTATCAGGTGGATACAGAAAAGTGTGATGATAAGATACAGCAGCAGGGATGGATGCCATGTCCTTCATAGTGACAAACAATGAAATAAAGCCCATCTAAGAGTTAATGTTGAAGGTCCCACACAATGCAAAGGGTAAAGGTTTAGAAGCAGTATTCAAGGAGATATATGTTAGTTATAAGGAACATTGCAAATTGTGAACAGAGTTTGTGTCCCAAGAAGATGAGATTACACGTTTCTTTTTCTGAGGAACAATAACCATTAGCTATTCTAAATGAACAGTGCTTTTAAGTCTTGTCACAAGACCTGAGTATTGCTAAGCAAAGGTTTGTCTTCAGAATGCGCTCCAGTTTTTGTGTCTATAGTCCACTTTGTCTCTAGCTTGCTTTTGAACATTTTATTTTATTGCTTATTTAAGGGCAACCATAGAAGTTGGGGAGTTAACTGTCTCATTTTTCTGGTATGGAAAATAAGCATTGTTTAATAAAAGTATACAGAAATACTGATACCTAGAACAACAGCTGGATGTAAGGCAGGCATAGATCTGCAGAAATGGAACAATAAGGAGGGAAGAGACAGACACACAGTGAAAAAAGGAAGTGTAATGAGAAAAAATATTATAAAGAAAGTCTGATTGAAAGAATTAGTTTGTGGATATATCCTGTGACCTTGCAGCACAAAGCAAGCTGTCTCTTTTGCTTGTCCTTGTTTCCAGTAACCATAAAGGCTTTCAGAGAAGGCCAATGCAGTTTGATGTACAAAAGAAAATGTTGTAGTATCTCATCCCAGCTGAGAAATTGGTGAAAATAGTAAGTTGTCAGATTCCTTACTTCTGAATTGTCAGTGACGCAGAATAATTATCCAGGATGAAAGGACTGCATTCTCACATTTCTTCAGACTTTTGTGAGAAGCAGATTAGAGGTACATGCTTCTAATATACTTGCTTCCACCTGAAAATATGGTGATGGCTTTGCCTTGGATGAACATGCCCTCTGGGTCATATTGTGATTCTGCAGATTTATACCTATGGGGGTTTTGTTCACTGTTTAAAGCACTTCATGTGATGTACTGTAGTGAGTTTTCAAGAGTATGTCTTTATGGAAAAAGGAGTCTCTGGGGCAGTTCCAGTATATTCTTTTTTAGTTTAAATGAGGGCTTTATGTTCTCTTCTAAAATAGAAGCAAAAATGCATATAATTACATAGGTAGCTTCTGTAAAATATATTTCTAAAGTGCTTTTTAATAGTCTTGGTTAACTGGCTCTTAAAACACCCATGCTGGCCTATGAAGGTGTTTCAGATGTCTGAAAGAGTTTATGGGACAGTAATTTGCTTTTTCAACCATTTTCAATATGATTGAGTATATAGTCAGGAAAGATGGTGAGCTGGCATTTTTTTGCAAAAGAGTCTGAAGTCCCCTTGGCCTCTGCCATGGGACGCTGGATGCAGCAGCAAGGCAAACCCTCTCTAACGTTTTCTGTTACTCTGGTTGGCCCTGACCCAAAGCAACTCTGTTAAAGGAAAGATGGGGTTGTATTCCTGACCTCTGCTTGACTGCTTAGAATTAGATCTAACTAGGTTGTTATTTGGATCACCGATTTTGGTGATGGTTGTGCAGGTGGAGGCTTATTGACCGCTTCAAGTAAAAATTGGACTACTGAATTAGTCTTAGAGAGCAAGCATTTGGTACTCCTGGAGAGTGTTTCCTTACGTTTTTGTTTATTAGAGAATATTATAATTTGTGCATCACCAATGTGACTGCTGCTTTTAAATTTTATTTGTGAAGAGAAATGTTCTAAATCGTAGAGTAGCTTGTATCTTTCCATGTCAGCTCAGCTGTTTTAACCAGGTATATATTCAAGACTCTTCCCATTATTGCTGTTTATGTGGTATATGTATACATACCTAGTTGTGCAAGGGCTTGAGGAGATACCTTGTGTGGACATGTTTCACAGACAGGGCAGAGGAATATTGCTAAATCAGGAATTGGGTTGGGTTGGTTTTGGTTATCGTTCAGCTTCATGCAATAATTTATTTAGTTTTGTAGCAATTGCATGTAACCATGAGGTAAAAATAGGTCAGAGTAAAGTATCTTTGTAAAGACTAAATACACTGGGCGTATAGTGCCCTTGCAAGGATACTTGCAAGATCTTGTAAGATACTTAGATTGAGTGTAAATTATTTTGCAAGGAAAGCAGTAACTATCCTTGTCAAGTCTGCTGATGATAACAGATTTCCTAGGCTTTGGCTCTAACATACCAGGTACAGCTTTGGGTAGCTAATCATAGAAAAATAGTATGCAACAAATATTTTGGTATTTTGCATTTCGAAGTGTATTTTATGAAGTAAATGGGAGTTTGAGGCAACAAGAGGCCCTCAGATGCCAGTGTGTGGCAAGTCTCAAATGTGACTGGCTAATGTAGAGCTCTTTGGAGTGATTTGATGACGCAAATAAAAATTTCTCTGCAGGAAAGAAAATGAGCATGCCATCACACTGGTCATTGCTGATGGATTTCATCAACACAGAGAGGTTTAGTAAAGGTTAATAGGAGTGTGTAATGTGGTGTAACATAAACTCCCAATTATCAAGGAGTTCTCTAATGTCAAGGTGAGGAAAGCATGCCATTGTGACTCATCTTTCCATGCAGATC
Organism: Leptosomus discolor; assembly: GCF_034619465.1. Classification (NCBI taxonomy): domain Eukaryota; kingdom Metazoa; phylum Chordata; class Aves; order Leptosomiformes; family Leptosomidae; genus Leptosomus; species Leptosomus discolor. The sequence goes on from NC_141399.1 coordinate 15,340,467, forward strand.
AAGCTGAACTTAGTTACCTGTGGTCTATTGGGCAGGGCACTGGAAGAGTAACCAAGAGAGCTTGTTCTCTTTGTTCTTCTGAACTGTCATGTGACATTGGGCATGTCACTGAATTTATCAGTATCCTCATGTACAAAGTGGAGATTATCATAAGTAGTTCTTTTGTAAAGCCTTTGGAGCTCTGTGGATGAAAAATTCTGTACCAGCTCTGAACTAAAATAATTTTGTTTATAAATGCTCACCTGTCATTGTCAACAAAATAAAAGCAACTCTTACTATTGCTTAGTTTAAGGCCTTTAAAGTTGCTCCACTGAATATGTTTTAGAGTAAGCAGGACCAGATAACAAAAATGTAACAGTGGCACTCTAGTTTAAAAAAAACACACCACCATAGGGTCAATGTGATAATGGGAAAATGCAAAATCTTTTACTAAGGAGAGACTCACAGAGAAGTCTATCAGAGGACTGCACCATCTGTATTTGATATCTCTGCTGTGGTAGTGCCATCTGACTGCCCTTCTGCTCAGTGGAAAAGCTCAAATCCCACTCACATGCACATATAATTCTGGAGACTGCTTTTTATTTGGCTTCAAATTCAGGTTTATTCCAATGGTGCATATATAATTAGCGACCCCTCACTTCTAATGAAGCATTTAGAGGCTGTGCTGTATACTTTTTTTTAATCTTCTACTGAGAGTTGCTCTACTGTTTCTCATATGCAGAAGGAATGTGTGCTGGTGTGGTAGAGCAAAAGATGTACAAAAGCTTGAGCCATGTAAGGTTTGAACTGTTTGTGTCCCATCAATTTAAATACAGATATTGTTTTAAAATAATATCGTCTTATAAAATGCTTTGATAGATTTTTTTTTCCCACATCAAGAGCAATTTTTATTCTTAATTTTGATTCAAATGCTCAGAGCTATATTTTGCAAATAGGGGAAAGCCTTGCTCAGTGCATACCTCCTTTAATTTTGACAGAACTGTTAATGTTGTAAGCACCTGACTACATTGTCGGTTTGCTCCACATAAATTCTAGGGTTTGGGGTTTATAATTAAAAAAACCCTAAAACCTACAAAGGGTAAAAAGGAGTAGGTGTTTTTAAAGCCCTCTGAATAAATGCCATTTGTTTTAAATTTTGTGCAGCAGTGTTAATAACATACACATAAAAAAATCATAATTCAAGAAGAGCATAAAAAATGAATGTGAGCTTTATTTTTAGATTGTGATGAGGAATAGATTAGTGAAAAAAAAAATTCTTGATGCATAAAAATGTAGTATATTATCAACCTTCTGACACCTACACTCTAGAAGAATTTGATCTAAAAATCCAAGGTTACTTAGGGTAGGAAATTCAACGTTAATGAAGAAATCCAGGGATTTAGGGGTTAAGAATTAACTGAGATGGAACTCTGACATAGCTTTTGAGACTGTAACTAGAGTATTAAGAGCTGCAAGTTGTATTAGCTGTAAGCTTTTTGCAGCCTTGCAGACTCATTCATTGATTACATTTGATTGTCAGGACATCTCAAATATAGAATTGAAATGGTTCTAATAAGCCTATTAACTCATGTGGCCCTTCAAACCAGCACTACTGTGGCAAAGGGAGTCACTGTTAGAACTTACATGGCAGAGTGTCTGAAGCAGGTTTAAAAGGTTCAAGCAATGCATAGCACAGCCTTTCCTACTGGGCAACAGATATTAATTGAAATCACAATTTGATTTAATCAAAAGTGTGTTCTTTTGAATAAATGTGATCTGTAATCTAATTTTATATTTGCAATGTTGAGGCTTGAACATCTGAAAGTGTTTTTGGTGTAGGGTTTTTGTTGGTGATTTTTTTTTTTTTTTCAAATGTCATGGGGCAAACATACGTTTTTCATGGAACCAATGGAGAGATTGAATGCATATTTGATATTTCATTTGCGTGCTGGTTCCGCTTTTTCATTATAAACCAAAAAATATATACACACATTTATTTAACATGTGTGTGACAAAAACCTCTCAAATAGCAGTGTTTATAAAGTATGTACAACTATGCAAGCTGTGGCTATGAATGCACCTCAGAGGTGTATGTCAGTTCCTAACAGGCAGCGTAAAATGACAGAATACTTTTAAAAGTCTATTACAAAATTCCTGTTGAGTAAATACCTTTCTTTAATCAGGATGATAGTGGTATTTACTGACTCTGAAAATCCTAGAGTGTGGGAATAATTTTCGTCATCAATAATTGCAGTGTTCTGCACATGTACAAAGCACCCACAGACTTTTTGCAAGACTGAGACTAAGGACTATTTACAAACTCGTGAGTTACTTAACATATTTTTATATACAGCATAAAGGCAGTTATCTTGACTGTGATAAGAGTTTACTGAAGCAGATACAAATATGAACACAAAGATCATGTTTCTCCTTGGAGAAAAAACAAGGAGAAGAATTTCAAACTGTAGCTGTCATACGGCATCTTTCTGAAGCTGTCTTGCATCAAAGAGGGCTTCTTTTCCTGCCTTGGTCACTCAAGCTGTATGGTTTTGGTGTGAGGTTTTTTGTTTGGTTTTGGGTTTTGTTTGTTTTGTTGCAGGGGGGTGTGAGTGTGTATGTGGTGTTGTGGATGTTTTAGTGCCAAATACTTGAATTGCATTAAATGCTTCAGACTCGAGTTTTGTATAGTTTTCTTTCTGGTGTGTTATTTCTAGGTGATCGTTTACTGTGCAAGAAAAAAATCCCACAACTAAATCCATGAAAAGCGTTAAAAGTTCTGACAGTGAAGTACTCTCCGTCTTTTCCTGGAGCTTATGTGAAATGATCTGGCAAAACAGATACTGAAGAAATAATGTATTTTTTGTGTGCTTTCTCAAATGATAAATGTTCTTGTCTCTCTGGAGAATTTCTCACCAAATGCTGATTTCTGAAAGAAGAAATTTTTTTGGGTTTGTTTTGGTTTTATCTTTTTATAACACAGCAAATCAGAAGTTGTATCTGCTCAATCTTCTAGACAATTGGAAATCCATTTATCAAAAGAAATGTCCAACTGTAGCTAACTTTACTGTACACTTTCGTTATGCAAGTCAATTATTTGTAGCAAAATTAAGGCTGTTTTTAATAACAGTACAGATGTATTGCTAGGTTTGTCATAAATGTGGATGAGAAATTTTCAGTATCTCTTACTGGAATAAAAATACAGAATATTAAAAAAAAAAAAAATTGAGAGTTTAACTTTTAATTTTTTTAACCTAACCAAAAAACTTTATCATCAACTTCTTTTTTTTTTTTTTTTTTTTTTTGCAGTGGAGGGGAATGTCTGTTTAAGGCATTGCTCAGAAGAGCCATTCAGTGTAGCAGTACTACGAGGTAGCTTGAAAGTCTGGAATATAGACAGCCTCGCCCAGCATCTGGGTTTTTTCACCACTGTCCATGCTAGCATTTTGCTTAATTACAACTGTAGTGGCAGGCTGCTGATTTCTCAATATTGCATTAACACAAAATAAGTATTTTCATTTAAAAACTTTCAAATTTATTTCAAAGTGACTATGTCTCTGCTGTTTTAGCTAATTTATTTAAATTAAAAACAAATTTAATATGTAAAAATCTGGTGGTAGGGAAATGATGAGAGCCTAAAGGTCAGACAGACTGCAGTGAATGAGAATCCACTATAAATGCCTTCCTTTGTTATAGATTTATTGTTTTCTTTGGTTTTTCACTATGTGCTGTGATTCAGGTTTCTTACACTGACTGTTATTATAAAATCAACCATTTTCAAGATTGAATCTAAATTCCTAGCCTCATACATATTGAGTACTAAGATCCTCTTATGCTTTGAGTACTAAGAGGAAGTGCAGACACGCGCAGATTAAGTTGGCATCTCTTACCTCCAGACACAATCACTAGAGCACAAGTATACTAAAAACAGCTGGTGGTTTTTTTCCAACCACATAATTTCTCCTGTTTTGGAACCTTCCACTGACAGCTGACAAAATAATAGAAGTATTTTTATGGCAATGAAGTACTGAATGTAAAATACATATTATGTAAACCTCCTGGTTGCCAAGGTCTTGCAGATCAAGTAAATACTTCTAGTTTTGCAAATGTTCTTGAAGGTTTCCAACAATTGACTAGACATGCACCATGCAAGTTGTGTGGTCTTTTCACTTAGAACTTAAAGAATATCTTCTGTTTCCTCCGATATTATGTTGAAACTTTTGCATTTAAAATGAGACAAAATGAATTTATGTACTATGAACTAGCATAATTACAAAATCATAAATTGTCAGTTAATAAAACATTCCCATCTATTTTGAGTGCAAGTTGTTATTAATTTTCATAAGCACCAGTTACTCAAAATGGAAAAGTGCAGCTTTTTAGTATGTTCTCACAAGAGCCTAATAGACTATATTGTTCAATTCTCCGTGCCTAGAAAATTTGTTGACTTCAACTGTACTATTCAGTTTTCAGATGAGCGCAGTGAATAATCACCTGATTTTCTTTCACTTGGTGGCAGAGCTTAAATCAATAAATCTGATGACCTGAAAACAGTCTCTTGAAGTGATGCATTTTAGAACACTTTCTAAGAACTCAAAGGTCAAGGCCTGAAGGAAATAATTTTTATCAGAACTTGATATGTTGAACATGATCCGTGCAGCTTGAAACAAGTAATTCAAATTTGTACTTGACCTATTGACATAATAAATACAGTAGTTGTTCATGGCAGTGCGTTCTATTTCATGTTTTAAATTCTCCAGAGCTTCAAATCCTGTGGGACATGGACAGACTTTGACATCATTAACTAACTGAGAATGTTTTCAATTTACTGCTAACTTACTACATTTTATCACAGTTAGCGGTTTTTATGATAACATTTACATCTCCTGGCTACAGTGTTCTTGCCTTTTCTCCAGTAAAAAAAAAAATAATATTTTTCTATTTTAGAGAAACTACTGTGGAATCCTAAATTAATTTTTTCAGAGTGGAGAGTAGTGAGTTCAGTAATGGTATAAATGGACTTGCAGCATTGAAATCAGAACTCTGCTTATGGCATTTAAATGCAGACCAAGAAGTGGAAAAACCCAAATCTCCCCTCTTGCCTTCAGGGAGCAAAATGCAGGTGGTCTACTTGAGGTTTCTCAGATTACTTAGACTACTATTAAAATCTCAGATAGAATAGAGCCTTATAACAGGAAATAATGTGGGGAAAAATTAAATTATTACTGAAATTACAGAATATAAAATATTTAGTCCTAAATATTTACCGACAACTTGGCATTTTTTTATCCTTCTTATGAAATTGTCTGCGAATGATGTTTTATCAAATATTATTTCCCTATCAAAACATTCACACAAGTTTTGACAGAGAAGTATAAGGTTTAAAGCAAGTCCAAAGTGTCACTTTGCCTTGAAAATTAGTTTTGTCAGAAGAAATGAAATGGGTACGATATGTGCAGGCATTCTCTTACAATAGTCTTTCCTTCCATCACCAGCCAGGATATGGGTGGCCCTGACTTATTCACTGTTTTGGTCATTTTAGTCTTCATCTCGGTGCTTTGTGCCACTCTTTCTGATGCCCTGATTCTTCCTTCTCTCTCTGGAGTTATATAAGTTTTTGAGATAATAGTCAGGCAAATTTTAATGATAAATCTTTTTAATAATACCAGCTCATTCTGTTGACTCAAGTATTGTGCTGTGGATTGCCCTAAGAGGTCTCCTTGAGAGATTTGGAAGATGTTTTCTTCACATAGGGCTAAAGCTGGCAGAAGCCAGGTATGCGTTTCATCTTCCTCACAGTATCGTGGAGGTGCAATTATGTGAATAGGTTAAGCGTTCGGTAACTGGCAGTGATTAGTTCATCACAACTATACGTGTTTTAAATAGAGATAAGCAAACAATAACTAGACTAAAAGCCATTGTTACTTAGATTACATGCTATAGTGGAATGACATGGGAAAGAGGAAAGTTCTTAGTATTAAATGTGGGATTTTTTTATGTAGACACTCACAAGCTTCGTTGTAAATACTGGTAAAGAAAAAAATGTTGATATGCAGAAAATAGAAGATAAAAATAGTTTTGAATGTATTTTTAATGCTTGGTCTGAGAGTTGCTCACACTGTGAAGAGAGACCATAAGGTAATGCTTATCCATATTCTATAAAGGGTACTTTTATGCTTGTATTAAGATAAAGACTTATGTTTATGTGGTTTATTTAGGGTTTTCTTTGCATGGAAAGTTAAGAATATCTAGATAAGCCTGTAGTATAAGTATTTGTAATGTAAGTAATGTATAAATCTTGTGAAATAAAAATCTACAGGAAGTTCAGCTGAGGAGGATTCTTGGTTGCTAAGGTGCAGTAGATTGCCAAGCATATCACTGGTTTTAAATGATTTTTTTTTAATGGGATATGATGATTTTTTACTATTTCTGGCTGTTGTTCAGTTGCAGAGAGGGGTAATTTAAACATTGTGAAGGGGAATTACAATTTTCCTGCAGTGCATGAGATAAATATTTCTATTATATTTTCTTAATGGAGTTCTGGTTCTAACCCAATTGTTTTATCCCTGTGACAGCGTCTTGGCACAAAGCATCCTTCTGTCACCCAAATAAACATCAAATAAATGAAGAATGACAGCAAAAGTGTAATATGAAACTAATAATTAGTTGTCAAAATCTCAGCTGCTTCACTGTGAATAACTTTGTTTTTTTCATTTTTTTTTTCCTTCCAGAAGTACAAAGAATATGAGAAGGATGTTGCAATAGAAGAAATCGATGGTCTTCAGCTTGTGAAAAAGTTAGCAAAGAATATGGAAGAAATGTTTCATAAAAAGTCTGAAGCTGTACGGGTAAGCAGCAGATCAATCTGCTATTTCATTCTGTGATGTAAAACTAAGTATATAATTTAGGCTCTGCTCTGAAGGCTGTATTAGTGATTGAAGGTGCTGAAGTGGAAATGCTAAAACATTCAGAAGTATTTTAGTATCAGCGTTCAAGAGAATAGATATACATTGTTTTTTACATACATACAAGAGAATGTAACTGGGTTTGGATTACCAGTTTCCCATATGAGTTTGTAACGTATCACTTGTGTTCAGTAAAACATAGCTACGTACGGTTGTGTGTAAAAATGTTAGACTTCAAAATGTCAGACTTCAAATTGTCAAACCAAAACAGACTTAATTTCACTGTTCACTGTTATAAAAATAGTATTGCAGGGAACCTTCTGAGTTCAATAACTGTCCTTTAGTTCAAATCTAGAGAAAGATGCAGATACTTCAAATGGGGCTAAATCAAAAATTCCTCTAACTGTGATGAGTACTACATCACTCTGAAGGCAGCTTATTAACCATAGAGCTTTCTGTAAGTTTGTAGATTTTGATGGTGGGGTTGGGGTTTTTTGGTTTGTGGTTTTTTTTTGTTTATTTGTTTGGTTGTTTGGTTGAGTTTTTTTATCTCCATTCTGATCCTTCTTTTGTAGTAGCTTTAATGTCCTGTTAGATTTACCATTAAAAAACACAAAGTTTTTACTTCTATTTTTTACCATATTAAATAGGAGTTCATTGTAACAGAATAACAGGTGTCCCTGTTGTATTTTTCACTTTGCATTAATCTTTGCTGGTAATTTAGGTGACTGCCTGTAACTAGTTCCTGTTACATCACCTATCCCAACAAACTAACAGGACATTATGGTGATGCCATTTATCACCAGCTACTCTATTTCAGATAGATTTGTCTGCTCAATTGAGTTGAAGGTCTTTGCATCACAAATGTGTAGCTGAAGGCACCACCCAAGAATGGGGATTCTATTTGTGGAACTATAGATACAATTTAGCCTTCAGCCTTTTATTATTTGTTATGATGCAAAATGGAGGAAGGAATTTGGCTATGTTTTAGAGGTTGAATTTTCCAGGCTGGTAGTGAAGTTAAAACATATTTCAGCTTGTAAACTGAGCGCATTTGTCAGGGAAGCAGAGAAAGACAACAAACATGGAACCCTGCAATGCTATTTTTACAGGTTTTTTTCAGAGAAAAAACTGCACTTTAAGATGTGTGCAACAGCTTCCAGAAGTCTGCAGAATACGGACTCGTGTGTGTGTTTTCCTTGTTCCTTAGCAGAGAAAACTGCTGCTCTGAGATCACAACAATGTGAAAAAACCATTCTCAGAGCAACACTCGTTCAGAGTGAGATGTGACCAGCAAGCTACGTGTTTGCTGATCAGAGGGGCTCTATTCCATTGGTGTGGAGTGCTATTGTGGAAGAACAGTTTGGCTTTCAGAGCTTTGTAATGCTTGTTAGTGTTTGGAGGTGGTTTGGCCTCTTCATACAGATAATGTTTTCACCTAAGGAGAAAAAAAAATAAGACCAACATAGGCCACCATGCTCTGAGTAAAAATAAGCCCAAATTCTGTGAAGTTTAAACCTAGCGTATAGTATTATGAGAAAAAGCTTTAGTCCTGGAAAAAGTGACTGAAATCCGCAGCCTTCTCTGGAAGGTTTCCATCTTTAGAAAGGAAACCAGAAGCTTGGTTTGGCCAGGGTCACTTCTTTTAAAAAATGATCTGTTTAGTGTACCTTTCAATAAAGTTATTCTTTTTTTGCATATTTACAAGATGTGGTCCATCTTGGTTGCTGGAGATGTAGTGAGTGACCTTTTATGTTCTGGTAGTAAGCAATGCTTAGCATTTTATGTTCTGATAAGTACAAAATCCTGTGGTACAGTGGAGGTTTTTCACAAGTTCCATCTTTGGTACATCATAGCTAATTTTCCTCTCATATCTGGAGGGGTGAGGTAGGAGTTACAAAGCTCCTATGGACCCAAGACCTCTTCTCCATGCTGACACAAAGTAATACTGCATCACCTTGACTCTAAGATAATAGAATTTTGACATAATCTTTTGATGTAAACTTGTATGAAGATCACTGAAACCTACAATCCAGAGTAATATTTTAGATATGCTGTCAGTAATATTGGGGTAAGTACTAAAGGAAGAGTACCTTACAATGTATCTCTCAGCCCTAGAATACTGGGGTGACCATTGCAAGGGTTCAAATCCAAGTTCTCAAAAAATGTGTTCCAATGTTACCCCGAATTGTTACTCTACACTGCTCATTGAGTTAGCTTCAAGTAGACATCAAAATCCATGGCTTAATTTAAAGTACTTTTTAGATACAAAACATTTTATTAACATACTTTTTCAGGTTCCAGCAGATGTAGCAATCTGTGACAACTATTCAGAAAGCCACAGTATTACAAAATGTTTAATTTATACAAAAGGCTAAGAAGGACCTGGAAACAGAGAAATAGGATGGCTTGGAAAGGCCTTCAGGTTTTTTGTTATCTTTTATGCTTTCAAACACATTAACTTGTTCAAAGCTACTAATCACCTTTGAACTCTCTTCTCCCTTCTTCTTCTTTATATTCTGGTTGAATTTTTATCTTTGTCTCATCGCTTTTTATAGTGATTAGTTGGTTCAGTGTGATTTTTATCATATTCATCCCCTGTTTGAATTATCCTTCAGTATGCAATTATCCTATCATAGAATGTCCTATTTTTGTGCTGTCAGATACATAAAATAAATGGAAAAGTAAAAGTGCTAAACCAATTATATAACCTTTTGTCATCTACTTACTGATGGAAACCCTGGCAAGCAACTCTTCTTTCTTTTTTTTTTTTTCCCCTCCCCTTCCTAATGTTCACTATTTACCTTGGATTTATGTCAGTTTAGGATATTCCTGTTAACCATTTCCTTCATAATACTGCCCTCTTTCAAATTTTAGAGATGCAACTTCAGATTTTATTTTGAAATATTTGTGACATGATTTAAGTTAAAGCCACTGAAGAATGGTTTTGATTTAATGTTGCTGATGCTTTGCTTCTAGCTGTGACAAATGTAGATGTATCCATTCACCTGTAAGATTATGACATTCGAGTTGGGAAAAATCTTACTGCCCGTAGGGTGGCATAAGTGCAAATGTTTCTTGCGTGTTCAGCGGTGGGTTTAATTTTACAGCCAAACCTGAATGATCCCTTTGAGAGTCTTTTGTAGTCCGCTGTCGCTTGTGATATTTCTTCACTTGCTTTTCCTGGACTTTTACTGATTTCACTCACAGGAAATGTGCTTGATCAGTCTTAAATTAAATTTAGCTGTGATATTTTTAAAAAAAATTTTTTAAACTTTTTTTTTGGAAGGTTTTATGACATTTTAGTGATGCCACTCATTTGAAACTGAAGAGGAATAAAGCATTATGATATGCTCAGAAAAAAACCTTTTTTTTTGTGAAAAAGAGGTGGAATTAAAACTATTCATTTGATGCTTTTACTTTTCTTAGGTAATGGTGTAAGAGGAAAAAAAAATCAAAGGAAGATAGAAGGAAGTGAAAAAGAAAGCAAAATGAAAGATAAGTTATTAGGGAATATTTAAAAGGCTTTTATTGAAACTTTGCTATGCAGTTAAATTTCTATTTATTGTTAGTGTTTCTTTGCAAGTAAAGAGAATCTTGTAAAAATAATTGTTGATTTACTTGTAAGATGGCAAATGAAGTGTTAAGGATTATTTTTCTTTAAGGTGACTACCATTGCTGCAGTGGAAAATGCAAATAAGAGATTTCTTTTTATTAACTTTTCCTACTGTAGCTACCTGGTGTTCATTGTGAAGCTGATTCTCATTATAACTGTACTGTGAAAAGTAATTGCTGTTGTACAGTAATTCAATTTCACTGCATTCATGCATCAGTAAGCCAGTGGGGTTTATCTAGAGAAACCTGGGACTTTAAAGCTTTTTATCATTAAATTCCACATGCAGACAAATGTTCTTCCAAGGAGTAGAATATCAGCATTTACATTTAACAAACATTTGCAATGAAGAGAAATGGATTTTTTTCCACGGATGATTTTTACACCAGTCTTTAAACTGTTTTCAGATACTATTAGGATGATATTGTTTATGCACAGTTTAAAAAGTGTAATGTATGTGTTTGAAATGTTTGTGCTTATTCATCCATATTTTATTATGTGGATGTACGTATGTGTGGGTACATATCTTTACAGCCTTTTGAGGTTTATATGTGTAATATCAGCAAATGCAACTTACTATTGATTTTTTGCATATATATGTACATGCATATGCAAGCAAAATATTAAAGTACATGTACTACATCCACGTATTTCCAGACAAGTACTGGTAAACTGGTGAGTGAAAAGTGAAAGGGTGCTAGGGGTGATGCAGGAGGGACCTGAATAAATTATGGATGGTTTATTTAATGATTGAGGGGTAGAGACAAAGGAATATTGTGATGACATATTGAAAATGGAAACCTGATGAAGGATTAAAATCAAAACAATCAAAAAACCAAAGAAATGCACCTTTCTATTCAGTAGCTTTGGATCTATGTTCTTAATACCATTGAGCTGTTTTCTGGTTTTGTGTGTGCATGTTTGTGACCAAAGCAGATACAGTTCTGAATATAGGGGGAGTATATCTGTTGAAGTAGACAAAATAACATTTTTGCTCAGTTAAATTTAAGTCTGGCTTGAATTAGTATGTTGTATTGAAAGTACATTTAACACTTTTTATGCTGAAGGAGCATTTAACTCTAAGTGGAAGTACTAATCTGCAGGGTTATCCAAGTAGGTTATTGAGCTGATCACAGGTAACCATACTGTTGTCTAGACATTCATAAAACCTGGAAAGCTTTGGATCTTTTGTACACCTTACAGCTCAGAACACTTCCCAGCAGTATATTTTTCCTACTTTTATATCAAAGATAAAATAGATCATTAAATATATAATGCACTACAGGCCATTGCCAGTGTCTTAATTGTGTATTCTGTTTTCTTACAGCCAGGTGTCTCTGGTGTGGACATCATTATATATAAAATAATCTGTTTGATATTCCTTCTACTATTGTTTTAAATGCAATTTTAAAATAACAGCCATCTGCATAATTTTCTACCTTTTATTTCTTAATATATCGTCTGTGAATTAAGAATTGCGGTTAAAAAAATCTCGTTTACATTCCTGCATAGTGGAGAATTTTTGTAAAACTTGTTAAATTAGGAAAATTGAGGTTATCACTGATGTGTCATTATGCCAATTAGGAGCACTTACTGGGGTCAGAACACTTTTGCATGGTGGGGTTTAGTATTTACGTTGTACTTTTTTTAACTTGGAAGTTGAAAATTAGTGGCTTCAAGAAAAACTTGAGGCAACAGTGAAGAATATTCCAGGTGAATTTTGAGCCACTTTTTTTTTTTTTGGAGTGTTTAAAATGTACACTGTCTTCAGTGTCCACTGTGTATTTTATTACACTGTAATTTTATTCTGATTTTCTATCACTTTGATCAAGGCTAGATTGGGAATAGCATTCTTGAGAAGAGAAGCTAATAATAATTCATTCATAGTTCATATTCATATAATATAATAGAAAATAGAAAGGTCTTAAATATCAGAACAGATTATTTTGCTAGGCTCACTATTTCTAAATGTAGAATAAACACGTTTTCACTATGCACTCTGTTCCCTCATTGAGCTAACTTGCATCTGCAGAATTAGGAGGAAGAAAAATTGATATCAACATGCACTCGTTAAAACTGTGTTGCTCCATGGGTGCTATTCTAACTCCTGATTATTTTTTTTAAAACATAGTAGCACAAGCTGTTTTATGTAAATGGAAAACAAAATACTGGAAGAAAAAATTCTAAATGGTTGTGGGTGGAAGGAAATTATGGTGAATGAAGCCACTGCCACTATAAATAGTTTTAAATAACAGAATAAAGACATAATGAATAAAGAAGAGATGGCTACAATTGTGTTAATTACTTCCAACAAATTAAAGATTTTCAGCAATATTTTTGTATTCACTTTTAGTATTTTCACTGTAATTGTTGCTGGTTACTTTTGGGATCATTTGAGTTTTGCTCATAGTTCTACTAGTCTCCTTCATATGTTCGTGATGAATTTCTGTCCTGAAAGTGTTGAGAGCTTTATTTACTTTTTGGTAATAGAATTAGAATACACTGGAAAATGAAAATATAATATAGCAATCCACTGACAGTCAGTGGAGTATTCAGTAGCATAATACATAACTTTGATAGTCACATTTGAAGAATATTTAATGGCATAGCAAGTATTTTTCTTGTTTATTGCTGTTGGACTTAAGGGTTGCTTTTGCTAAATATGTATGAGTTAGGATCTTTGACAAATGAAGCATTAGCAAATGTAGTCTAGTGCAGATCAGATAGATTACATATTGCCACTCTGCTTTTTAATTCTTTGAATTTCCCAAGAAATGTGTGCATTTGTAAGGATATACTGTTATGAATTCTGAAAGGAAGAAAAGTTTCTTTTTACTGGAGCATAGGTGGGCTTCTCATATCCTTAACCTTCATTCCCATCACATAGCTGCAATATCAGTGCTCAGACTGTCCTCAAGCATGTTGCTGGTGAACAAAAGAGACAAAGGGAAAAAGTACAACCCGTTTGTCTCATACCTGTGCTACCTGTGTAATGGGATATATAGGTTTGATGGAAGTTGGGGATTTTGTCTGTAGACCTCTCTGAATCATAGCAGGGAGCCCAAATGTGTTGATTAAATCTTTATCGAACTCTTAGATGTCCTAAAATTTAGGTTAGCTGAGTGTACAGAAAGCTATTCTTTAAATAGGTATTGGGGGTGCAAAGAGGCAAAGCTTGAAAAACTCATATGCTTTCTCTCACGCATACTCTCAGTGTTTAACTTCCACCGAATTAAAAGAAAATCAGCAAAAACTTCAGGGAGATTTTTTTTTTTTGTCTGTTGCTTAATCTCTTGGTTTTTAACAGTTCAGGAATGCCTTCGTTGCAGAGACTTTAGATGAAAAGAATTTTGTAAATCAAGCTTTTTTTTTCTCTGCTCAGAATTAATTTTCTCTTTTCAGTCTCTGAGTACTAATATGTAAAATATATGAAATTGCTAGGTACATCTTTTGAGGAAGGAGCAGTAGTTTGATCATGTTTCGGAGAATCAGGGATATGTATTTGCCAAGATTTCCAGGATACTGGTATGTGCAGTATCTAGGAACTACTGTTTCAGAAACAAATCCTGTTATGGCTCTGCAAATTTGGAGCTTTCATTGTTTCGGTACAGCTTGAAATATATATCTACAAAAAATGAAGCAACTTGAACTATGCTTTGAATTTTGGTTGTCTTTAAAGCTCTGGCATGTTTGTATATTAAAAAAAAAAAAAAAAAGAGCCCACACAGTCTAGTCAGTCTTAGGAAATTTAGCAAATTTCTTTTGGAAGTTCAAATTTAGGAAAAAAAAATACTCTGAAGAAAAAAGGGAGGAAAATAAAGACTCATACAGAAAACTTAAAAGCATTTGCTGCTGGAGACAATTATGATGGTTTCATCTTCAGTGCTGTGAGAAGTATTTAAACATAGTGCATTGAAATATAGAACACTTATCTGAAAATACAGGCAGAGAGAAAAATCTAACCAGCCACTTCACAGACTAATTCTTGTATTAGACTTTATTGCAAAAGTACATAATATTCACTCGTTGCCATCAACATAAAATAGCGTTCCATACAAGGAAGGAAACAGTAAAGTAGTTTTGAAAGAATGAAGTAGTGTAAATTAGCCTCATGTATCCTTCTTTCTTATCACAGTTTTAGAGTATTAGCATATTTTAATATTTTACATTAACATTAATTATTTTAACAAAAAAGGTAATATTGTCAAACTTGCTGTTCAATGTGTGATTGAAACTAGTCACTTCAAACAGTAATGTAGTATAATTAAAATTTAATTCCACCTGCACAACTGTCATCTGTTTAATTTTCAATTATAATGCTTATCTCACATTGTAAATACATATCACTAAATCTATTTTTAATTATAAAAATGATTCTCAAATTTTATAAATACTGGTACTTTTATGACATAAAAAAATTAATGAAAAATGTTCAATGTCAGCTCACTTTTACAGTGCTTACTGATAATTATTATTATTAATTGAATATAAATCTTCTCCTCAGACACTTTCTGTCCATGTAATGTTAGCTTGTTTTCCAAAACCTTATGTACATTTTTTAATGTTTAGATAATGAAAAAAGGTATCTTGAAGAGAATGCTCAATTTGATGTAACCTGCATTTGTACAGAGTGGGTTTTCAAGCTGCTGCCTTGTTTTCTCGTAACACAGATGATGCCAAGCCCCTCTGTTCGATCTGTGGAGCATGAGGGAACACTAGGAGCAGTATTAAGGAGGAGCCTGTTAATAGCTTTCTTGGAGGCATTTAATGAATGGTCATTTATCAATATTTTGAGTAGGAGAGAGACTATCTTCTCTGTGTGATTCATTTTGAAGGGCTCAGAAGCATTTCAATGAAAAGAGCTGTAAAGAGAATTCGCTAGGGGTTTTTTCAGTGCTTTAACTCTTCACTCTGCTCTTTATTTGCAATAGGGCTTCCAGCGGGTATTGTATTAGGTCAGGTATGTTAGCTTAGCCTAAACTGCCACTGGTGCACCGTTGTGAGAGAATCTCCTACACAGATAACTGAGGGCAAATACCCCATTTATCCTCTTCACTCCCACCTTTCTTGAATTTGTTTGACCTCAGTGTAATTAGGTAGGAAGATGCCTGCTTAATCTAAAATACTTTTAGCTTAGTTCTTTTGTTGTATTGTCTCTAACAGCTGATTATATATTCCAAGCATACACAGTGCTGGTCAGCACAGTTACTTTCTCCCTCACCTTTTGAATTTTTAGCACTCGGTGATTCAAAAGTTGTTCTGCTTCATCTCATTTTCTCCAGACACTATAGTTACTTTTATCTTCTTATTTGAATAAATTGTACTTTGTAGATCTATACAGTAAACCCATCATGCTCCTTCCTCCAGTCAAACAGGTTCTTTAACACCGGAAGGCCGAATGGACTCTAGTAGCATGCTTTTTAAGTGCATAGGCTCTCTATCAGTTCTAGGCAGCTTCCAATGAGGGTGGGATAAAGAAACTCTTTGCTCTCAGCATTGAATTTCAGGTGGTCACAATTTCTGCTTGAGTAAATGAGGAGTTCAGGATGATCATGACTGGCCTAGTGCTATGTGAAACACTTTTGGGAGACAAAAGCAGACTGAAAGTGAGGTGAAATGCTGCTCTTTTTTTTTTTTTTCTCTCCTGGAAAAGCAGGGATTTTTTGAGAGTCAGTTAACTGAAGCATTTAGTTAACATTCTTGTTTTGAACTGTATTTTAACAGCTGTGTGAAATGCAAATTTAATAAAACATCAGATTTGATACTGTAAATAGAACGTCAAATGTTTAAACCTAATCTTCCTTTTGATGAATATCATGAAAAACCCTCAAGTTTTATTTGTTAGCATTAAACTTCTGAATTGCCCTAGCCTGTACTTGGATGCACTTGCAAGTTTGCACTGGCTCTTCAAAAAGGAGTCTCCCCACCAGCTTCCACAGGTGCTTGCTCCTCTCTCCTTTCTCCATTACTTTTGCTTTCCCTCCACTATGCTGTGTTTTTGTGGCTGTGCAGAACAGTCTGAGAATTATAAGACTGAAGAATTTTCCAGTCCAGAAACCCCAAAACAAAAACTTGAGAGGCTTGCTTTCTCTTTGATTAATTAAGATTTTGTTTGTTGCATGAGATGAGCCATAGTTGTATCAGCAAAGCCAGGAAGGAGACAGGAATGAGTTGGATCATATAATGGATGCTGCTTTGTTTTGTGTTGTGTTTTGTTTTGTTTGTTTGTGGTTTTTTTTGTTTTGTTTTGTTTTTCTAGTGGTGCTGGCATGATGACTTAAAACCATATTGAACCATCTTCCTAATTGTTTGGATGTTTTTTGAGCTCTGTTGTGTCTGCACAGTCGTTTAGGAAAATTGTCTAATCACTTGTGCACAAATGGCATGCCTCAGGTCTGATGTTGTATGTATTACTGTGCCAAATCTTTTTTGCTGTTGCATCCCATACTAGCAGGTGAGCATCTCCTCCTCCAACCCGTTCGTAGATAATCAATTTCTTATGTATGTTTGCTGCAGAAAGCTGAGCTCTTTAGCTCAAAC